>NW_027488375.1:3396659-4035951 GCF_051014445.1 Colletes latitarsis | reverse complement strand
CCTCTAAAATATTGATCGAAACCAGGTTTAATTGACTGTTTCAGCGTGGTACCACATTACTACGTGATACAATCCAGAAACAGCCCAGGATCTAGCCATGAAGTATGAGAAATATGCGAAAGTATCAGCCTGATGAGGGCAAATCCTAGACCTAACCCAAACCTAACATGCGTTATCCTCTAAAATGGTGATCCAAACCAGGTTTAATGGACTGCTTCAGTGTGGTACCTCTTTACTACGTGATCCAAAGCAGAAAAAAACCCAGGATCTGTTCAATAAGTATGTGAAGTATGCGAAAGTATGAGTCTGATGAGGGCAAATCCCAGGCCTAAAGATAGACCTAACATGCGTTATCCTCAAAAATATTAATCGAAACCAGGTTTAATCGACTGTTTCAGTGTGGTACCACATTACTACGTGATCCAAACCAGAAAAAAACCCAGGATCTGTTCAACAAGTATGTGAAGTATGCGAAAGTATGAGTCTGATGAGGGCAAATCCCAGGCCTAAACTAGACATAACTTTCGTTATCCTCTAAAATGTTGATCGAAACCAGGTTTAATTGACTGTTTTAGTTGTGGTACCACTTTACTACGTGATCCAAAGCAGAAAAAACCCTCGATCTGGTCAACATGCATGTTAAAACTGTGAAAGTATGACCCTGATGAGGGCAAATCCCAGGCCAAACCTAAACCTAACACGCGTCATCTTCTAAAATATTGAGCGAAACCAGGTTTAATTGATTGTTTCAGTGTGGTACCACATTAGTACGTGATGCAATCCAGAAATATCCCAGGATATAGCCATGAAGTATAAGAAATATGCGATAGTATGAGTCTGATGGTGGCAAATCCCAGACCTATCCCAGACCTAACTTGCGTTATCCTCAAAAATATTTATCAAGACCAGGTTTAATTCATTGTTTCAGTGTGGTCCCACATTACTACGAGATCCAAACCAGAAAAATCCCAGGATCGGGCCAACAAGAATGCGAAAAATGCGAAAGTACGAGCCAGATGAGGGCAAATCCCAGACCTAACCGAGACATAACCTGCGTTATCCTCTAAAATATTAATCGCAACCAGGTTTATTTGACTGTTTCGGTGTGGTAACGCATTACTACGTGATCCAAACCAGATAAAGCCCAGGATCTGGCCAACAAGTATGTGAAAAATGTGAAAGTTCGAGCCAGATGAGGGCAAATCCCAGACCTAACCGAGACATAACCGGCGTTATCCTCTAAAATATTAATTTCAACCAGGTTTAATTAACTGTTTCAGTGTGGTACCACATTACTACCTGATCCAAATCAGAAAAAGCCCAGGATCTGGCCAACAAGTATGCGAAAAATGCGAAAGTACGAGCCAGATGAGGGCAAATCCCAGACCTAACCGAGACATAACCTGCGTTATCCTCTAAAATATTAATCGCAACCAGGTTTATTTGACTGTTTCGGTGTGGTAACGCATTACTACGTGATCCAAACCAGATAAAGCCCAGGATCTGGCCAACAAGTATGTGAAAAATGTGAAACTTCGAGCCAGATGAGGGCAAATACCAGACCTAACCCAGACAAAACCGGTGTTATCCCCTAAAATATTAACCGCAACCAGGTATAATTGACTGTTTCGGTGTGGTACCGCATTGCTACGATGATCCAAGCCAGAAAAACCCAGGATCTGGCCAACAAGTATCCGAAAAATGCGAAAGTACGATCCAGATGAGGGCAAATCCCAGACCTAACCGAGACATAACCGGCGTTATCCTCTAAAATATTATTCGCAACCAGGTGTAATTGACTGTTTCGGTGTGGTACCACATTACTACGTGGTCCAAGCCAGCAAAAGGCCAGGATCAGGCCAACATGAATGCGAAAAATGCGAAAGTACGCGCCAGATGAGGGCTAATCCCAGACCTAACCGAGACATAACCGGCGTTATCCACTAAAATATTAATCGCAACCAGGTTTAATTGACTGTTTCGGTGTGGTACCACATTACTACGTGGTCCAAGCCAGAAAAAGGCCAGGATCTGGCCAACAAGTATGCGAAAAACGCGAAAGTACGAGCCAGATGAGGACAAATCCCAGACCTACCCGAGACATAACCGGCGCTATCCTCTAAAATATTAATCGCAACCAGTTTCATTGACTGCTTCGGTGTGGAACCTCATTACTACGGGATCCAAAACAGAAAAAACCCAGGATCTGGCCAACAAGTCGGCGAAAAATGCGAAAGTATGTGCCAGATGAGGGCAAATCCCAGACCTAACCGAGACATAACCGGCGTTATCCTCTAAAATATTAATCGCAACCAGGTATAATTGACTGCTTCAGTGTGGTACCACATTACTACGTGATCCAAACCAGAAAAAGGCCATGATCTGTCCAACAAGTATGCGAAAAATGCGAAAGTCCGAGCCAGATGTGGGGAAATACCAGACCTAACCGAGACATAATCGGCGTTATCCTCTATAATATTAATCGCAACCAGGTTCAATTGACTGTTTCGGTGTGGAACCACATTACTACGGGATCCAAACGAGAAAAAACCCAGGATCTGTTCAACAACTATGAGAAAAACGCGAAAGTACGAGCCAGATGAGGGAAAATCCCAGACCTAACGGAGACATAACCGGCGATATCCTCTAAAATATTAATCGCAACCAGGTATAATTGACTGTTTCGGTGTCGTACCGCATTGCTACGATGATCCAAACCAGAAAGAGGCCAGGATCTGGCCAACAAGTATGCGAAAATTGCGAAAGTACGAGCCAGATGAGGGCAAATCCCAGACCTAACGGAGACATAACCGGCGATATCCTTTAAAATATTAATCGCAACCAGGTTTATTTGACTGTTTCGGTGTGGTACCACATTACTACGTGGTCCAAGCCAGAAAAAGGCCAGGATCTGGCCAACAAGGATGCGAAAAACGCGAAAGTACGAGCCAGATGAGGACAAATCCCAGACCTACCCGAGACATAACCGGCGTTATCCTCTAAAATATTAATCGCTACCAGGTTTAATTGACTGTTTCGTTGTGGAACCACATTACTGCGGGATCCAAACCAGAAAAAACCCACGATCTGGCCAACAAGTATGCGAAAAATGCGAAAGTACGATCCAGATGAGGGCAAATCCCAGACCTAACCGAGACGTAACCGGCGCTATCCTCTAAAATATTAATCGCAACCAGGTTTAATTGACTGTTTCCCTCACCGACGTTATCCTCTAAAGTATTAATTGCAACCAGGTTTAATTAACTGTTTCAGTGTGGTACCACATTACTACGTGATCCAAATCAGAAAAAGCCCAGGATCTGGCCAACAAGTATGCGAAAAATGCGAAAGTACGAGCCAGATGAGGGCAAATCCCAGACCTAACCGAGACATAACCTGCGTTATCCTCTAAAATATTAATCGCAACCAGGTTTATTTGACTGTTTCGGTGTGGTAACGCATTACTACGTGATCCAAACCAGATAAAGCCCAGGATCTGGCCAACAAGTATGTGAAAAATGTGAAAGTTCGAGCCAGATGTGGGCAAATACCAGACCTAACCCAGACAAAACCGGTGTTATCCCCTAAAATATTAACCGCAACCAGGTATAATTGACAGTTTCGGTGTGGTACCGCATTGCTACGATGATCCAAGCCAGAAAAAACCCAGGATCTGGCCAACAAGTATCCGAAAAATGCGAAAGTACGATCCAGATGCGGGCAAATCCCAGACCTAACCGAGACATAACCGGCGTTATCCTCTAAAATATTATTCGCAACCAGGTGTAATTGACTGTTTCGGTGTGGTACCACATTATTACGTGGTCCAAGCCAGCAAAAGGCCAGGATCTGGCCAACATGAATGCGAAAAATGCGAAAGTACGCGCCAGATGAGGGCTAATCCCAGACCTAACCGAGACATAACCGGCGTTATCCACTAAAATATTAATCGCAACCAGGTTTAATTGACTGTTTCGGTGTGGTACCACATTACTACGTGGTCCAAGCCTGAAAAAGGCCGGGATCTGGCCAACAAGTATGCGAAAAACGCGAAAGTACGAGCCAGATGAGGACAAATCCCAGACCTACCCGAGACATAACCGGCGCTATCCTCTAAAATATTAATCGCAACCAGTTTCATTGACTGCTTCGGTGTGGAACCTCATTACTACGGGATCCAAAACAGAAAAAACCCAGGATCTGGCCAACAAGTAGGCGAAAAACACGAAAGTATGTGCCAGATGAGGGCTAATCCCAGACCTAACCGAGACATAACCGGCGTTATCCTCTAAAATATTAATCGCAACCAGGTATAATTGACTGCTCCAGTGTGGTACCACAGAAAAAGGCCATGATCTGGCCAACAAGTATGCGAAAAATGCGAAAGTACGAGCCAGATGAGGGCAAATCCCAGACCTAACCGAGACATAACCGGCGTTATCCTCTAAAATATTATTCGCAACCAGGTGTAATTGACTGTTTCGGTGTGGTACCACATTACTACGTGGTCCAAGCCAGAAAAAGCCCAGGATCTGGCCAACATGAATGCGAAAAATGCGAAAGTACGCGCCAGATGAGGGCTAATCCCAGGCCTAACCGAGACATAACCGGCGTTATCCTCTAAAATAATAATCGCAACCAGGTATAATTGACTGTTTCGTTGTGGAACCACATTACAACGGGATCCAAACCAGACAAAACCCAGGATCTGTTCAACAACTATGAGAAAAACGCGAAAGTACGAGCCAGATGAGGAAAAATCCCAGACCTAACCGAGACGTAACCGGCGTTATCCCCTAAAATATTAATCGCAACCAGGTATAATTGACTGTTTCGGTGTGGTACCGCATTGCTACGATGATCCAAACCAGAAAGAGGCCAGGATCTGGGCAACAAGTATGCGAAAATTGCGAAAGTACGAGCCAGATGAGGGCAAATCCCAGACCTAACGGAGACATAACCGGCGATATCCTCTAAAATATTAATCGCAACCAGGATTATTTGACTGCTTCGGTGTGGTACCACATTACTACGTGGTCCAAGCCAGAAAAAGGCCAGGATCTGGCCAACAAGTATGCGAAAAACGCGAAAGTACGAGCCAGATGAGGACAAATCCCAGACCTACCCGAGACATAACCGGCGTTATCCTCTAAAATATTAATCGCAACCAGGTTTAATTGACTGTTTCGGTGTGGTACCGCATTACTACGTGATCCAAACCAGAAAAAGGCCATGATCTGGCCAACAAGTATGCGAAAAATGCGAAAGTATGAGCCAGATGATTGCAAATACCAGAACTATGCCTGACATTACCAGCGTTATCCTCTAAAATACGAATCGGAACATGCTTTTAATGACTGTTTCAGTGTGGTAACACATTACTACGAGATCCAAACTAGAAAAATCCCAGGATCGGGCCAACAAGTATGCGAAAAATGCGAAAGTACGAGCCAGATGAGGGCAAATCCCAGACCTAACCGAGACATAACCTGCGTTATCCTCTAAAATATTAATCGCCACCAGGTTTATTTGACTGTTTCGGTGTGGTAACGCATTACTACGTGATCCAAACCAGATAAAGCCCAGGATCTGGCCAACAAGTATGTGAAAAATGTGAAAGTTCGAGCCAGATGAGGGCAAATCCCAGACCTAACCGAGACATAACCGGCGTTATCCTCTAAAATATTAATTGCGACCAGGTTTAATTAACTGTTTCAGTGTGGTACCACATTACTACGTGATCCAAATCAGAAAAAGCCCAGGATCTGGCCAACAAGTATGCGAAAAATGCGAAAGTACGAGCCAGATGAGGGCAAATCCCAGACCTAACTGAGACATAACCTGCGTTATCCTCTAAAATATTAATCGCAACCAGGTTTATTTGACTGTTTCGGTGTGGTAACGCATTACTACGTGATCCAAACCAGATAAAGCCCAGGATCTGGCCAACAAGTATGTGAAAAATGTGAAAGTTCGAGCCAGATGTGGGCAAATACCAGACCTAACCCAGACAAAACCGGTGTTATCCTCTAAAATATTATTCGCAACCAGGTGTAATTGACTGTTTCGTTGTGGTACCACATTACTACGTGGTCCAAGCCAGCAAAAGGCCAGGATCTGGCCAACATGAATGCGAAAAATGCGAAAGTACGCGCCAGATGAGGGCTAATCCCAGACCTAACCGAGACATAACCGGCGTTATCCACTAAAATATTAATCGCAACCAGGTTTAATTGACTGTTTCGGTGTGGAACCTCATTACTACGGGATCCAAAACAGAAAAAACCCAGGATCTGGCCAACAAGTAGGCGAAAAACGCGAAAGTATGTGCCAGATGAGGGCTAATCCCAGACCTAACCGAGACATAACCGGCGTTATCCTCTAAAATATTAATCGCAACCAGGTATAATTGACTGCTTCAGTGTGGTACCACATTACTACGTGATCCAAACCAGAAAAAGGCCATGATCTGGCCAACAAGTATGCGAAAAATGCGAAAGTACGAGCCAGATGAGGGCAAATCCCAGACCTAACCGAGACATAACCGGCGTTATCCTCTAAAATATTATTCGCAACCAGGTGTAATTGACTGTTTCGGTGTGGTACCACATTACTACGTGGTCCAAGCCAGAAAAAGCCCAGGATCTGGCCAACATGAATGCGAAAAATGCGAAAGTACGCGCCAGATGAGGGCTAATCCCAGGCCTAACCGAGACATAACCGGCGTTATCCTCTAAAATATTAATCGCCACCAGGTATAATTGACTGTTTCGGTGTGGATCCACATTACTACGTGATCCAAACCAGAAAAGGGCCAGGGTCTGGCCAACAAGTATGCGAAAAATACGAAAGTCCGAGCCAGATGTGGGGAAATACCAGACCTAACCGAGACATAATCGGCGTTATCCTCTATAATATTAATCGCAACCAGGTTCAATTGACTGTTTCGGTGTGGAACCACATTACTACGGGATCCAAACGAGAAAAAACCCAGGATCTGTTCAACAACTATGAGAAAAACGCGAAAGTACGAGCCAGATGAGGGAAAATCCCAGACCTAACGGAGACATAACCGGCGATATCCTCTAAAATATTAATCGCAACCAGGTATAATTGACTGTTTCGGTGTGGTACCGCATTGCTACGATGATCCAAACCAGAAAGAGTCCAGGATCTGGCCAACAAGTATGCGAAAATTGCGAAAGTACGCGCCAGATGAGGGCAAATCCCAGACCTAACGGAGACATAACCGGCGATATCCTTTAAAATATTAATCGCAACCAGGTTTATTTGACTGTTTCGGTGTGGTACCACATTACTACGTGGTCCAAGCCAGAAAAGGGCCAGGATCTGGCCAACAAGGATGCGAAAAACGCGAAAGTACGAGCCAGATGAGGACAAATCCCAGTCCTACCCGAGACATAACCGGCGTTATCCTCTAAAATATTAATCGCAACCAGGTTTAATTGACTGTTTCGGTGTGGTACCGCATTACTACGTGATCCAAACCAGAAAAAGGCCATGATCTGGCCAACAAGTATGCGAAAAATGCAAAAGTATGAGTCAGATGGTTGCAAATACCAGAACTATGCCTGACATTACCAGCGTTATCCTCTAAAATACGAATCGGAACATGCTTTTAATGACTGTTTCAGTGTGGTAACACATTACTACGAGATCGAAACCAGAAAAATCCCAGGATCGCGCCAACAAGAATGCGAGAAACGCGAAAGTACGAGCCACATGAGTGAAAATTCCAGACCTAACCCAGCCATAACCGGCATTATCCGCTAAAATATTAATCGCAACCAGGTTTAGTTGACTGTTTCGTTGTGGACCCACATTACTACGGGATCCAAACCAGAAAGAACCCAGGATCTGGCCAAGAAGTATGCGAAAAATGCGAAAGAACGAGCCAGATGAGGGCAAATCCCAGACCTAACCGAGACATAACCGGCGTTATCCTCTAAAATATTAATCGCAACCAGGTTTATTTGACTGTTTCGGTGTGGTAACGCATTACTACGTGATCCAAACCAGATAAAGCCCAGGATCTGGCCAACAAGTATGTGAAAAATGTGAAAGTTCGAGCCAGATGAGGGCAAATACCAGACCTAACCCAGACAAAACCGGCGTTATCCCCTAAAATATTAACCGCAACCAGGTATAATTGACTGTTTCGGTGTGGTACCGCATTGCTACGATGATCCAAGCCAGAAAAAACCCAGGATCTGGCCAACAAGTATGCGAAAAATGCGAAAGTACGATCCAGATGATGGCAAATCCCAGACCTAACCGAGACATAACCGGCGTTATCCTCTAAAATATTATTCGCAACCAGGTGTAATTGACTGTTTCGGTGTGGTACCACATTACTACGTGGTCCAAGCCAGAAAAAGCCCAGGATCTGGCCAACATGAATGCGAAAAATGCGAAAGTACGCGCCAGATGAGGGCAAATCCCAGACCTAACCGAGACATAACCGGCGTTATCCTCTAAAATATTAATTGCAACCAGGTTTAATTAACTGTTTCAGTGTGGTACCACATTACTACGTGATCCAAATCAGAAAAAGCCCAGGATCTGGCCAACAAGTATGCGAAAAATGCGAAAGTACGCGCCAGATGAGGGCTAATCCCAGACCTAACCGAGACATAACCGGCGTTATCCACTAAAATATTAATCGCAACCAGGTTTAATTGACTGTTTCGGTGTGGAACCTCATTACTACGGGATCCAAAACAGAAAAAACCCAGGATCTGGCCAACAAGTAGGCGAAAAACGCGAAAGTATGTGCCAGATGAGGGCTAATCCCAGACCTAACCGAGACATAACCGGCGTTATCCTCTAAAATATTAATCGCAACCAGGTATAATTGACTGCTTCAGTGTGGTACCACATTACTACGTGATCCAAACCAGAAAAAGGCCATGATCTGGCCAACAAGTATGCGAAAAATGCGAAAGTACGAGCCAGATGAGGGCAAATCCCAGACCTAACCGAGACATAACCGGCGTTATCCTCTAAAATATTATTCGCAACCAGGTGTAATTGACTGTTTCGGTGTGGTACCACATTACTACGTGGTCCAAGCCAGAAAAAGCCCAGGATCTGGCCAACATGAATGCGAAAAATGCGAAAGTACGCGCCAGATGAGGGCTAATCCCAGGCCTAACCGAGACATAACCGGCGTTATCCTCTAAAATATTAATCGCCACCAGGTATAATTGACTGTTTCGGTGTGGATCCACATTACTACGTGATCCAAACCAGAAAAGGGCCAGGGTCTGGCCAACAAGTATGCGAAAAATACGAAAGTCCGAGCCAGATGTGGGGAAATACCAGACCTAACCGAGACATAATCGGCGTTATCCTCTATAATATTAATCGCAACCAGGTTCAATTGACTGTTTCGGTGTGGAACCACATTACTACGGGATCCAAACGAGAAAAAACCCAGGATCTGTTCAACAACTATGAGAAAAACGCGAAAGTACGAGCCAGATGAGGGAAAATCCCAGACCTAACGGAGACATAACCGGCGATATCCTCTAAAATATTAATCGCAACCAGGTATAATTGACTGTTTCGGTGTGGTACCGCATTGCTACGATGATCCAAACCAGAAAGAGTCCAGGATCTGGCCAACAAGTATGCGAAAATTGCGAAAGTACGCGCCAGATGAGGGCAAATCCCAGACCTAACGGAGACATAACCGGCGATATCCTTTAAAATATTAATCGCAACCAGGTTTATTTGACTGTTTCGGTGTGGTACCACATTACTACGTGGTCCAAGCCAGAAAAGGGCCAGGATCTGGCCAACAAGGATGCGAAAAACGCGAAAGTACGAGCCAGATGAGGACAAATCCCAGTCCTACCCGAGACATAACCGGCGTTATCCTCTAAAATATTAATCGCAACCAGGTTTAATTGACTGTTTCGGTGTGGTACCGCATTACTACGTGATCCAAACCAGAAAAAGGCCATGATCTGGCCAACAAGTATGCGAAAAATGCAAAAGTATGAGTCAGATGGTTGCAAATACCAGAACTATGCCTGACATTACCAGCGTTATCCTCTAAAATACGAATCGGAACATGCTTTTAATGACTGTTTCAGTGTGGTAACACATTACTACGAGATCGAAACCAGAAAAATCCCAGGATCGCGCCAACAAGAATGCGAGAAACGCGAAAGTACGAGCCACATGAGTGAAAATTCCAGACCTAACCCAGCCATAACCGGCATTATCCGCTAAAATATTAATCGCAACCAGGTTTAGTTGACTGTTTCGTTGTGGACCCACATTACTACGGGATCCAAACCAGAAAGAACCCAGGATCTGGCCAAGAAGTATGCGAAAAATGCGAAAGAACGAGCCAGATGAGGGCAAATCCCAGACCTAACCGAGACATAACCGGCGTTATCCTCTAAAATATTAATCGCAACCAGGTTTATTTGACTGTTTCGGTGTGGTAACGCATTACTACGTGATCCAAACCAGATAAAGCCCAGGATCTGGCCAACAAGTATGTGAAAAATGTGAAAGTTCGAGCCAGATGAGGGCAAATACCAGACCTAACCCAGACAAAACCGGCGTTATCCCCTAAAATATTAACCGCAACCAGGTATAATTGACTGTTTCGGTGTGGTACCGCATTGCTACGATGATCCAAGCCAGAAAAAACCCAGGATCTGGCCAACAAGTATGCGAAAAATGCGAAAGTACGATCCAGATGATGGCAAATCCCAGACCTAACCGAGACATAACCGGCGTTATCCTCTAAAATATTATTCGCAACCAGGTGTAATTGACTGTTTCGGTGTGGTACCACATTACTACGTGGTCCAAGCCAGAAAAAGCCCAGGATCTGGCCAACATGAATGCGAAAAATGCGAAAGTACGCGCCAGATGAGGGCAAATCCCAGACCTAACCGAGACATAACCGGCGTTATCCTCTAAAATATTAATTGCAACCAGGTTTAATTAACTGTTTCAGTGTGGTACCACATTACTACGTGATCCAAATCAGAAAAAGCCCAGGATCTGGCCAACAAGTATGCGAAAAATGCGAAAGTACGAGCCAGATGAGGGCAAATCCCAGACCTAACCGAGACATAACCTGCGTTATCCACTAAAATATTAATCGCAACCAGGTTTAATTGACTGTTTCGGGGTGGTACCACATTACTACGTGGTCCAAGCCAGAAAAAGGTCAGGATCTGGCCAACAAGTATGTGAAAAATGTGAAAGTTCGAGCCAGGTGAGGGCAAATCCCAGACCTAACCGAGACAAAACCGGCGTTATCCTCTAAAATATTAATTGCAACCAGGTTTAATTGACTGTTTCGTTGTGGAACCACATTACTGCGGGATCCAAACCAGAAAAAACCCAGGATCTGGCCAACAAGTATGCGAAAAATGCGAAAGTACGATCCAGATGAGGGCAAATCCCAGACCTAACCGAGACATAACCGGCGTTATCCTCTAAAATATTAATTGCAACCAGGTTTAATTAACTGTTTCAGTGTGGTACCACATTACTACGTGATCCAAATCAGAAAAAGCCCAGGATCTGGCCAACAAGTATGCGAAAAATGCGAAAGTACGAGCCAGATGAGGGCAAATCCCAGACCTAACCGAGACATAACCTGCGTTATCCACTAAAATATTAATCGCAACCAGGTTTAATTGACTGTTTCGGGGTGGTACCACATTACTACGTGGTCCAAGCCAGAAAAAGGTCAGGATCTGGCCAACAAGTATGTGAAAAATGTGAAAGTTCGAGCCAGGTGAGGGCAAATCCCAGACCTAACCGAGACAAAACCGGCGTTATCCTCTAAAATATTAATTGCAACCAGGTTTAATTAACTGTTTCAGTGTGGTACCACATTCCTACGTGATCCAAATCAGAAAAAGCCCAGGATCTGGCCAACAAGTATGCGAAAAATGCGAAAGTACGAGCCAGATGAGGGCAAATCCCAGACCTAACCGAGACATAACCTGCGTTATCCACTAAAATATTAATCGCAACCAGGTTTATTTGACTGTTTCGGTGTGGTAACGCATTACTACGTGATCCAAACCAGATAAAGCCCAGGATCTGGCC
The DNA here is from genome assembly GCF_051014445.1 of Colletes latitarsis. Lineage (NCBI taxonomy): Eukaryota > Metazoa > Arthropoda > Insecta > Hymenoptera > Colletidae > Colletes > Colletes latitarsis. Next base: position 4,023,840 of record NW_027488375.1, on the reverse strand, counting down.
AACAAGTATGTGAAAAATGTGAAAGTTCGAGCCAGGTGAGGGCAAATCCCAGACCTAACCGAGACAAAACCGGCGTTATCCTCTAAAATATTAATTGCAACCAGGTTTAATCAACTGTTTCAGTGTGGTACCACATTCCTACGTGATCCAAATCAGAAAAAGCCCAGGATCTGGCCAACAAGTATGCGAAAAATGCCAAAGTACGAGCCAGATGAGGGCAAATCCCAGACCTAACCGAGACATAACCTGCGTTATCCACTAAAATATTAATCGCAACCAGGTATAATTGACTGTTTCGGAGTGGTACCGCATTGCTACGATGATCCAAGCCAGAAAAAACCCAGGATCTGGCCAACAAGTATGTGAAAAATGTGAAAGTTCGAGCCAGATGAGGACAAATCCCAGACCTAACCGAGACATAACCGGCGTTATCCTCTAAAATATTATTCGCAACCAGGTGTAATTGACTGTTTCGGTGTGGTACCACATTACTACGTGGTCCAAGCCAGCAAAAGGCCAGGATCTGGCCAACATGAATGCGAAAAATGCGAAAGTACGCGCCAGATGAGGGCTAATCCCAGACCTAAGCGAGACATAACCGGCGTTATCCACTAAAATATTAATCGCAACCAGGTTTAATTGACAGTTTCGGGGTGGTACCACATTACTACGTGGTCCAAGCCAGAAAAAGGTCAGGATCTGGCCAACAAGTATGCGAAAAACGCGAAAGTACGAGCCAGATGAGGACAAATCCCAGACCTACCCGAGACATAACCGGCGCTATCCTCTAAAATATTAATCGCAACCAGGTTTATTTGACTGTTTCGGTGTGGAACCACATTACTACGTGATCCAAACCAGAAAAGGGCCAGGGTCTGGCCAACAAGTATGCGAAAAATACGAAAGTCTGAGCCAGATGTGGGGAAATACCAGACCTAACCGAGACAAAATCGGCGTTATCCTCTATAATATTAATCGCAATCAGGTTCAATTGACTGTTTCGGTGTGGAACCACATTAGTACGGGATCCAAACGAGAAAAAACCCAGGATCTGTTCAACAACTATGAGAAAAACGCGAAAGTACGAGCCAGATGAGGGAAAATCCCAGACCTAACCCAGACATAACCGGCGTTATCCCCTAAAATATTAATCGCAACCAGGTATAATTGACTGTTTCGGTGTGGTACCGCATTGCTACGATGATCCAAACCAGAAAGAGGCCAGGATCTGGCCAACAAGTATGCGAAAATTGCGAAAGTACGAGCCAGATGAGGGCAAATCCCAGACCTAACGGAGACATAACCGGCGATATCCTCTAAAATATTAATCGCAACCAGGTTTATTTGACTGTTTCGGTGTGGTACCACATTACTACGTGGTCCAAGCTTGAAAAAACCCAGGATCTGGCCAACAAGGATGCGAAAAACGCGAAAGTACGAGCCAGATGAGGACAAATCCCAGACCTACCCGAGACATAACCGGCGTTATCCTCTAAAATATTATTCGCAACCAGGTGTAATTGACTGTTTCGGTGTGGTACCACATTACTACGTGGTCCAAGCCAGAAAAAGCCCAGGATCTGGCCAACATGAATGCGAAAAATGCGAAAGTACGCGCCAGATGAGGGCTAATCCCAGACCTAACCGAGACATAACCGGCGTTATCCTCTAAAATATTAATCGCAACCAGGTATTATTGACTGTTTCGGTGTGGAACCACGTTACTACGTGATCCAAACCAGAAAAGGGCCAGGGTCTGGCCAACAAGTATGCGAAAAATACGAAAGTCTGAGCCAGATGTGGGGAAATACCAGACCTAACCGAGACATAATCGGCGTTATCCTCTATAATATTAATCGCAACCAGGTTCAATTGACTGTTTCGGTGTGGAACCACATTACTACGGGATCCAAACGAGAAAAAACCCAGGATCTGTTCAACAACTATCAGAAAAACCCGAAAGTACGAGCCAGATGAGGGAAAATCCCAGACCTAACCCAGACATAACCGGCGTTATCCCCTAAAATATTAATCGCAACCAGGTATAATTGACTGTTTCGGTGTGGTACCGCATTGCTACGATGATCCAAACCAGAAAGAGGCCAGGATCTGGCCAACAAGTATGCGAAAATTGCGAAAGTACGAGCCAGATGAGGGCAAATCCCAGACCTAACGGCGACATAACCGGCGATATCCTCTAAAATATTAATCGCAACCAGGTTTATTTGACTGTTTCGGTGTGGTACCGCATTACTACGTGGTCCAAACCAGAAAAAGGCCAGGATCTGGCCACAAGGATGCGAAAAACGCGAAAGTACGAGCCAGATGAGGACAAATCCCAGACCTACCCGAGACATAACCGGCGTTATCCTCTAAAATATTAATCTCAACCAGGTTTAATTGACTGTTTCGTTGTGGAACCTCATTACTACGTGATCCAAACCAGATAAAGCCCAGGATCTGGCCAACAAGTATGCGAAAAATGCGAAAGTACGATCCAGATGGGGGCAAATCCCAGACCTAACCGAGACATAACCGGCGTTATCCTCTAAAATATTAATCGCAACCAGGTTTATTTGACTGTTTCGGTGTGGTAACGCATTACTACGTGATCCAAATCAGAAAAAGCCCAGGATCTGGCCAACAAGTATGCGAAAAATGCGAAAGTACGAGCCAGATGAGGGCAAATCCCAGACCTAACCGAGACATAACCTGCGTTATCCTCTAAAATATTAATCGCAACCAGGTTTATTTGACTGTTTCGGTGTGGTAACGCATTACTACGTGATCCAAACCAGATAAAGCCCAGGATCTGGCCAACAAGTATGTGAAAAATGTGAAAGTTCGAGCCAGATGAGGGCAAATACCAGACCTAACCCAGACAAAACCGGTGTTATCCCCTAAAATATTAACCGCAACCAGGTATAATTGACTGTTTCGGTGTGGTACCGCATTGCTACGATGATCCAAGCCAGAAAAAACCCAGGATCTGGCCAACAAGTATGCGAAAAATGCGAAAGTACGATCCAGATGAGGGCAAATCCCAGACCTAACCGAGACATAACCGGCGTTATCCTCTAAAATATTATTCGCAACCAGGTGTAATTGACTGTTTCGGTGTGGTACCACATTACTACGTGGTCCAAGCCAGCAAAGGGCCAGGATCTGGCCAACATGAATGCGAAAAATGCAAAAGTACGCGCCAGATGAGGGCTAATCCCAGACCTAACCGAGACATAACCGGCGTTATCCACTAAAATATTAATCGCAACCAGGTTTAATTGACTGTTTCGGGGTGGTACCACATTACTACGTGGTCCAAGCCAGAAAAAGGCCAGGATCTGGCCAACAAGTATGCGAAAAACGCGCAAGTACGAGCCAGATGAGGACAAATCCCAGACCTACCCGAGACATAACCGGCGCTATCCTCTAAAATATTAATCGCAACCAGTTTCATTGACTGCTTCGGTGTGGAACCTCATTACTACGGGATCCAAAACAGAAAAAACCCAGGATCTGGCCAACAAGTAGGCGAAAAACGCGAAAGTATGTGCCAGATGAGGGCTAATCCCAGACCTAACCGAGACATAACCGGCGTTATCCTCTAAAATAATAATCGCAACCAGGTATAAATGACTGTTTCAGTGTGGTACCACATTACTACGTGATCCAAACCAGAAAAAGGCCATGATCTGGCCAACAAGTATGCGAAAAATGCGAAAGTACGCGCCAGATTAGGGCTAATCCCAGACCTAACCGAGACATAACCGGCGTTATCCTCTAAAATATTAATCGCAACCAGGTATTATTGACTGTTTCGGTGTGGAACCACATTACTACGTGATCCAAACCAGAAAAGGGCCAGGGTCTGGCCAACAAGTATGCGAAAAATACGAAAGTCTGAGCCAGATGTGGGGAAATACCAGACCTAACCGAGACATAATCGGCGTTATCCTCTATAATATTAATCGCAACCAGGTTCAATTGACTGTTTCGGTGTGGAACCACATTACTACGGGATCCAAACGAGAAAAAACCCAGGATCTGTTCAACAACTATGAGAAAAACCCGAAAGTACGAGCCAGATGAGGGAAAATCCCAGACCTAACCCAGACATAACCGGCGTTATCCCCTAAAATATTAATCGCAACCAGGTATAATTGACTGTTTCGGTGTGGTACCGCATTGCTACGATGATCCAAACCAGAAAGAGGCCAGGATCTGGCCAACAAGTATGCGAAAATTGCGAAAGTACGAGCCAGATGAGGGCAAATCCCAGACCTAACGGAGACATAACCGGCGATATCCTCTAAAATATTAATCGCAACCAGGTTTATTTGACTGTTTCGGTGTGGTACCGCATTACTACGTGGTCCAAACCAGAAAAAGGCCAGGATCTGGCCACAAGGATGCGAAAAACGCGAAAGTACGAGCCAGATGAGGACAAATCCCAGACCTACCCGAGACATAACCGGCGTTATCCTCTAAAATATTAATCGCAACCAGGTTTAATTGACTGTTTCGGTGTGGTACCGCATTACTACGTGATCCAAACCAGAAAAAGGCCATGATCTGGCCAACAAGTATGCGAAAAATGCGAAAGTATGAGCCAGATGATTGCAAATACCAGAACTATGCCTGACATTACCAGCGTTATCCTCTAAAATACGAATCGGAACATGCTTTTAATGACTGTTTCAGTGTGGTAACACATTACTACGAGATCCAAACCAGAAAAATCCCAGGATCGGGCCAACAAGAATGCGAGAAACACGAAAGTACGAGCCACATGAGTGAAAATTCCAGACCTAACCCAGTCATAACCGGCGTTATCCGCTAAAATATTAATGGCAACCAGGTTTAGTTGACTGTTTCGTTGTGGACCCACATTACTACGGGATCCAAACCAGAAAGAACCCAGGATCTGGCCAACAAGTATGCGAAAAATGCGAAAGAACGAGCCAGATGAGGGCAAATCCCAGACCTAACCGAGACATAACCGGCGTTATCCTCTAAAATATTAATCGCAACCAGGTTTATTTGACTGTTTCGGTGTGGTAACGCATTACTACGTGATCCAAACCAGATAAAGCCCAGGATCTGGCCAACAAGTATGTAAAAAATGCGAAAGAACCATCCAGATGAGGGCAAATCCCAGACCTAACCGAGACGTAACCGGCGCTATCCTCTAAAATATTAATCCCAACCAGGTTTAATTGACTGTTTCGGTGTGGTACTGCATTACTACGTGATCCAAACCAGAAAAAGCCCAGGATCTGGCCAACAAGAATGCGAAAAAAGCGAAAGTACGCGCCAGATGAGGGCAAATGCCAGACCTAACCGAGACATAACCGGCGTTATCCTCTAAAATATTAATCGCAACCAGGTTTAATTGACTGTTTCGTTGTGGAACCACAATACTGCGGGATCCAAACCAGAAAAAACCCAGGATCTGGCCAACAAGTATGCGAAAAATGCGAAAGTACGATCCAGATGAGGGCAAATCCCAGACCTAACCGAGACATAACCGGCGTTATCCTCTAAAATATTAATCGCAAACAGGTTTATTTGACTGTTTCGGTGTGGTAACGCATTACTACGTGATCCAAACCAGATAAAGCCCAGGATCTGGCCAACAAGTATGTGAAAAATGTGAAAGTTCGAGCCAGATGAGGACAAATCCCAGACCTACCCGAGACATAACCGGCGTTATCCTCTAAAATATTAATCTCAACCAGGTTTAATTGACTGTTTCGTTGTGGAACCTCATTACTACGTGATCCAAACCAGATAAAGCCCAGGATCTGGCCAACAAGTATGCGAAAAATGCGAAAGTACGATCCAGATGGGGGCAAATCCCAGACCTAACCGAGACATAACCGGCGTTATCCTCTAAAATATTAATCGCAACCAGGTTTATTTGACTGTTTCGGTGTGGTAACGCATTACTACGTGATCCAAATCAGAAAAAGCCCAGGATCTGGCCAACAAGTATGCGAAAAATGCGAAAGTACGAGCCAGATGAGGGCAAATCCCAGACCTAACCGAGACATAACCTGCGTTATCCTCTAAAATATTAATCGCAACCAGGTTTATTTGACTGTTTCGGTGTGGTAACGCATTGCTACGATGATCCAAGCCAGAAAAAACCCAGGATCTGGCCAACAAGTATGCGAAAAATGCGAAAGTACGATCCAGATGAGGGCAAATCCCAGACCTAACCGAGACATAACCGGCGTTATCCTCTAAAATATTATTCGCAACCAGGTGTAATTGACTGTTTCGGTGTGGTACCACATTACTACGTGGTCCAAGCCAGCAAAGGGCCAGGATCTGGCCAACATGAATGCGAAAAATGCAAAAGTACGCGCCAGATGAGGGCTAATCCCAGACCTAACCGAGACATAACCGGCGTTATCCACTAAAATATTAATCGCAACCAGGTTTAATTGACTGTTTCGGGGTGGTACCACATTACTACGTGGTCCAAGCCAGAAAAAGGCCAGGATCTGGCCAACAAGTATGCGAAAAACGCGCAAGTACGAGCCAGATGAGGACAAATCCCAGACCTACCCGAGACATAACCGGCGCTATCCTCTAAAATATTAATCGCAACCAGTTTCATTGACTGCTTCGGTGTGGAACCTCATTACTACGGGATCCAAAACAGAAAAAACCCAGGATCTGGCCAACAAGTAGGCGAAAAACGCGAAAGTATGTGCCAGATGAGGGCTAATCCCAGACCTAACCGAGACATAACCGGCGTTATCCTCTAAAATAATAATCGCAACCAGGTATAATTGACTGTTTCAGTGTGGTACCACATTACTACGTGATCCAAACCAGAAAAAGGCCATGATCTGGCCAACAAGTATGCGAAAAATGCGAAAGTACGAGCCAGATGAGGGCAAATCCCAGACCTAACCGAGACATAACCGGCGTTATCCTCTAAAATGTTATTCGCAACCAGGTGTTATTGACTGTTTCGGTGTGGTACCACATTACTACGTGGTCCAAGCCAGAAAAAGCCCAGGATCTGGCCAACATGAATGCGAAAAATGCGAAAGTACGCGCCAGATGAGGGCAAATCCCAGACCTAACCGAGACATAACCGGCGTTATCCTCTAAAATGTTATTCGCAACCAGGTGTTATTGACTGTTTCGGTGTGGTACCACATTACTACGTGGTCCAAGCCAGAAAAAGCCCAGGATCTGGCCAACATGAATGCGAAAAATGCGAAAGTACGCGCCAGATGAGGGCAAATCCCAGACCTAACCGAGACATAACCGGCGTTATCCTCTAAAATATTAATCGCAACCAGGTATAATTGACTGTTTCGGTGTGGAACCACATTACTACGTGATCCAAACCAGAAAAGGGCCAGGGTCTGCCCAACAAGTATGCGAAAAATACGAAAGTCCGAGCCAGATGTGGGGAAATACCAGTCCTAACCGAGACATAATCGGCGTTATCCTCTATAATATTAATCGCAACCAGGTTCAATTGACTGTTTCGGTGTGGAACCACATTACTACGGGATCCAAGCGAGAAAAAACCCAGGATCTGTTGAACAACTATGAGAAAAACGCGAAAGTACGAGCCAGATGAGGGAAAATCGCATACCTAACCGAGACGTAACCGGCGTTATCACCTAAAATATTAATCGCAACCAGGTATAATTGACTGTTTCGGTGTGGTACCGCATTGCTACGATGATCCAAACCAGAAAGAGGCCAGGATCTGGCCAACAAGTATGCGAAAATTGCGAAAGTACGAGCCAGATGAGGGCAAATCCCAGACCTAACGGAGACATAACCGGCGATATCCTCTAAAATATTAACCGCAACCAGGTTTATTTGACTGTTTCGGTGTGGTACCGCATTACTACGTGGTCCAAGCCAGAAAAAGGCCAGGATCTGGCCAACAAGGATGCGAAAAACGCGAAAGTACGAGCCAGATGTGGGGAAATACCAGACCTAACCGAGACATAATCGGCGTTATCCTCTATAATATTAATCGCAACCAGGTTCAATTGACTGTTTCGATGTGGAACCACATTACTGCGGGATCCAAACGAGAAAAAACCCAGGATCTGGCCAACAAGGATGCGAAAAACGCGAAAGTACGAGCCAGATGAGGACAAATCCCAGACCTAACCGAGACATAACCGGCGTTATCCTCTAAAATATTAATCGCAACCAGGTTTATTTGACTGTTTCGGTGTGGTAACGCATTACTACGTGATCCAAACCAGATAAAGCCCAGGATCTGGCCAACAAGTATGTGAAAAATGTGAAAGTTCGAGCCAGATGACGGCAAATACCAGACCTAACCCAGACAAAACCGGCGTTATCCCCTAATATATTAACCGCAACCAGGTATAATTGACTGTTTCGGTGTGGTACCGCATTACTACGTGGTCCAAGCCAGAAAAAGGCCAGGATCTGGCCAACAAGGATGCGAAAAACGCGAAAGTACGAGCCAGATGAGGACAAATCCCAGACCTAACCGAGACATAACCGGCGTTATCCTCTAAAATATTAATCGCAACCAGGTTTATTTGACTGTTTCGGTGTGGTAACGCATTACTACGTGATCCAAACCAGAAAAAACCCAGGATCTGGCCAACAAGTATGCGAAAAATGCGAAAGTACGATCCAGATGAGGGCAAATCCCAGACCTAACCGAGACATAACCGGCGCTATCCTCTAAAATATTAATCGCAACCAGGTATAATTGACTGTTTCGGTGTGGTACCGCATTGCTACGATGATCCAAACCAGAAAGAGGCCAGGATCTGGCCAACAAGTATGCGAAAATTGCGAAAGTACGAGCCAGATGAGGGCAAATCCCAGACCTAACGGAGACATAACCGGCGATATCCTCTAAAATATTAACCGCAACCAGGTTTATTTGACTGTTTCGGTGTGGTACCGCATTACTACGTGGTCCAAGCCAGAAGAAGGCCATGATCTGGCCAACAAGTATGCGAAAAATGCGAAAGTATGAGCCAGATGATTGCAAATACCAGAACTATGCCTGACATTACCAGCGTTATCCTCTAAAATACGTATCGGAACATGCTTTTAATGACTGTTTCAGTGTGGTAACACATTACTACGAGATCCAAACCAGAAAAATCCCAGGATCGGGCCAACAAGAATGCGAGAAACGCGAAAGTACGAGCCACATGAGTGAAAATTCCAGACCTAACCCAGTCATAACCGGCGTTATCCGCTAAAATATTAATCGCAACCAGGTTTAGTTGACTGTTTCGTTGTGGACCCACATTACTACAGGATCCAAACCAGAAAGAACCCAGGATCTGGCCAACAAGTATGCGAAAAATGCGAAAGAACGAGCCAGATGAGGGCAAATCCCAGACCTAACCGAGACATAACCGGCGTTATCCTCTAAAATATTAATCGCAACCAGGTTTATTTGACTGTTTCGGTGTGGAAACGCATTACTACGTGATCCAAACCAGATAAAGCCCAGGATCTGGCCAACAAGTATGTGAAAAATGTGAAAGTTCGAGCCAGATGAGGGCAAATACCAGACCTAACCCAGACAAAACCGGCGTTATCCCCTAATATATTAACCGCAACCAGGTATAATTGACTGTTTCGGTGTGGTACCGCATTGCTACGATGATCAAAGCCAGAAAAAACCCAGGATCAGGCCAACAAGTATGCGAAAAATGCGAAAGTACGATCCAGATGAGGGCAAATCCCAGACCTAACCGACACATAACCGGCGTTATCCTCTAAAATATTATTCGCAACCAGGTGTAATTGACTGTTTCGGTGTGGTACCACATTACTACGTGGTCCAAGCCAGAAAAAGCCCAGGATCTGGCCAACATGAATGCGAAAAATGCGAAAGTACGCGCCAGATGAGGGCTAATCCCAGACCTAACCGAGACATAACCGGCGTTATCCTGTAAAATATTAATCGCAACCAGGTTTAATTGACTGTTTCGTTGTGGAACCACATTACTGCGGGATCCAAACCAGAAAAAACCCAGGATCTGGCCAACAAGTATGCGAAAAATGCGAAAGTACGATCCAGATGAGGGCAAATCCCAGACCTAACGGAGACATAACCGGCGTTATCCTCTAAAATATTAATCGCAACCAGGTTTATTTGACTGTTTCGGTGTGGTAACGCATTACTACGTGATCCAAACCAGATAAAGCCCAGGATCTGGCCAACAAGTATGTGAAAAATGTGAAAGTTCGAGCCAGATGAGGACAAATCCCAGACCTACCCGAGACATAACCGGCGTTATCCTCTAAAATATTAATCTCAACCAGGTTTAATTGACTGTTTCGTTGTGGAACCACATTACAACGGGATCCAAACCAGACAAAACCCAGGATCTGGCCAACAAGAATGCGAAAAATGCGAAAGTACGAGCCAGATGAGGGAAAATCCCAGACCTAACCGAGACATAACCGGCGCTATCCTCTAAAATATTAATCGCAACCAGGTTTAATTGACTGTTTCGGTGTGGTACTGCATTACTACGTGATCCAAACCAGAAAAAGCCCAGGATCTGGCCAACAAGTATGTGAAAAATGTGAAAGTTCGAGCCAGATGAGGGCAAATACCAGACCTAACCCAGACAAAACCGGTGTTATCCTCTAAAATATTAATCGCAACCAGTTTAGTTGACTGTTTCGGTGTGGAACCTCATTACTACGTGATCCAAACCAGATAAAGCCCAGGATCTGGCCAACAAGTATGAGAAAAATGCGAAAGTTCGAGCCAGATGGTGGCAAATCCCAGACCTAACCGAGACATAACCAGCGTTATCCTCTAAAATATTAATAGCAACCAGGTTTAATTGACTGTTTCCATGTTGTACCGCATTACGACGTGATCCAAACCAGCAAGAGGCCAGGATCTGGCCAACAAATATGCGGAAAATGCGAAAGTTCGAGCCAGATGTGGGCAAATCCCAGACCTACCCGAGACATAACCGGCGTTATCCTCTAAAATATTAATCGCAACCAGGTATAATTGACTGTTTCGGTGTGGTACCGCATTGCTACGATGATCCAAGCCAGAAAAAACCCAGGATCTGGCCAACAAGTATGCGAAAAATGCGAAAGTACGATCCAGATGAGGGCAAATCCCAGACCTAACCGAGACATAACCGGCGTTATCCTCTAAAATATTATTCGCAACCAGGTGTAATTGACTGTTTCGGTGTGGTACCACATTACTACGTGGTCCAAGCCAGAAAAAGCCCAGGATCTGGCCAACATGAATGCGAAAAATGCGAAAGTACGCGCCAGATGAGGGCTAATCCCAGACCTAACCGAGACATAACCGGCGTTATCCTCTAAAATATTAATCGCAACCAGGTATAATTGACTGTTTCAGTGTGGTACCACATTACTACGTGATCCAAACCAGAAAAAGGCCATGATCTGGCCAACAAGTATGCGAAAAATGCGAAAGTACGATCCAGATGAGGGCAAATCCCAGACCTAACCGAGACATAACCGGCGTTATCCTCTAAAATATTATTCGCAACCAGGTGTAATTGACTGTTTCGGTGTGGTACCACATTACTACGTGGTCCAAGCCAGAAAAAGCCCAGGATCTGGCCAACATGAATGCGAAAAATGCGAATGTACGCGCCAGATGAGGGCTAATCCCAGACCTAACCGAGACATAACCGGCGTTATCCTCTAAAATATTAATCGCAACCAGGTTTATTTGACTGTTTCGGTGTGGTAACGCATTACTACGTGATCCAAACCAGATAAAGCCCAGGATCTGGCCAACAAGTATGTGAAAAATGTGAAAGTTCGAGCCAGATGAGGACAAATCCCAGACCTACCCGAGACATAACCGCCGTTATCCTCTAAAATATTAATCACAACCAGGTTTAATTGACTGTTTCGTTGTGGAACCACACTACAACGGGATCCAAACCAGACAAAACCCAGGATCTGGCCAACAAAAATGCGAAAAATGCGAAAGTACGAGCCAGATGAGGGAAAATCCCAGACCTAACCGAGACATAACCGGCGCTATCCTCTAAAATATTAATCGCAACCAGGTTTAATTGACTGTTTCGGTGTGGTACTGCATTACTACGTGCTCCAAACCAGAAAAAGCCCAGGATCTGGCCAACAAGAATGCGAAAAATGCGAAAGTACGCGCCAGATGAGGGCAAATGCCAGACCTAACCGAGACATAACCGGCGTTATCCTCTAAAATATGAATCGCAACCAGGTTTAATTGCCTGTTTCGTTCTGGAACCACATTACTGCGGGATCCAAACCAGAAAAAACCCAGGATCTGGCCAACAAGTATGCGAAAAATGCGAAAGTACGATCCAGATGAGGGCAAATCCCAGACCTAACCGAGACATAACCGGCGTTATCCTCTAAAATATTAATCGCAACCAGGTTTATTTGACTGTTTCGGTGTGGTAACGCATTACTACGTGATCCAAACCAGATAAAGCCCAGGATCTGGCCAACAAGTATGTGAAAAATGTGAAAGTTCGAGCCAGATGAGGACAAATCCCAGACCTACCCGAGACATAACCGCCGTTATCCTCTAAAATATTAATCTCAACCAGGTTTAATTGACTGTTTCGTTGTGGAACCACACTACAACGGGATCCAAACCAGACAAAACCCAGGATCTGGCCAACAAAAATGCGAAAAATGCGAAAGTACGAGCCAGATGACGGAAAATCCCAGACCTAACCGAGACATAACCGGCGCTATCCTCTAAAATATTAATCGCAACCAGGTTTAATTGACTGTTTCGGGGTGGTACTGCATTACTACGTGATCCAAACCAGAAAAAGCCTAGGATCTGGCCAACAAGTATGCGAAAAACGCGAATGTATGAGCCAGATGATTGCAAATACCAGAACTAACTCAGACATAACCAGCGTCATCCTCTAAACTATTAATCGCAACCAGTTTAATTGACTGTTTCGGTGTGGAACCTCATTACTACGTGATCCAAACCAGATAAAGCCCAGGATCTGGCCAACAAGTATGAGAAAAATGCGAAAGTTCGAGCCAGATGGTGGCAAATCCCAGACCTAACCGGGACATAAACAGCGTTATCCTCTAAAATATTAATAGCAACCAGGTTTAATTGACTGTTTCCATGTTGTACCGCATTACGACGTGATCCAAACCAGAAAGAGGCCAGGATCTGGCCAACAAATATGCGAAAAATGCGAAAGTTCGACACAGATGTGGGCTAATCCCAGACCTACCCGAGACATAACCGGCGTTATCCTCTAAAACATTAATCGCAACCAGGTTTAATTGACTGTTTCAGTGTGGTACCACATTACTACGTGATCCAAACCAGAAAAAGGCCAGGATCTGGCCAATAAGTATGCGCAAAATGCGAAAGTACGAGCCAGATAAGGCAAATCGCAGACCAAACCGAGACATAACCGGCGTTATCCTCTAAAATATTAATCGCAACCAGGTTTAATTGACTGTTTCGGTGTGGTACCGCATTACTACGTGATCCAAACCAGAAAAATCCCAGGATCGGGCCAACAAGAATGCGAGAAACGCGAAAGTACGAGCCACATGAGGGAAAATCCCAGACCTAACCCAGATATAACCGGCGTTATCCGCTAAAATATTAATCGCAACCAGGTTTAATTGACTGTTTCGTTGTGGACCCACATTACTACGGGATCCAAACCAGAAAGAACCCAGGATCTGGCCAACAAGTATGCGAAAAATGCGAAAGAACGATCCAGATGAGGGCAAATCCCAGACCTAACCGAGACATAACCGGCGTTAGCATCTAAAATATTAATCGCAACCAGGTTCAATTGACTGTTTCGGTGTGGAACCACATTACTACGGGATCCAAACCAGAAAAAACCCAGGATCTGGCCAACAACTATGAGAAAAACGCGAAAGTATGAGCCAGATGATTGCAAATACCAGAACTATCCCAGGCATAATCAGCGTTACCCTCTAAAATATTAATCGCAACCAGGTTTATTTGACTGTTTCGGTGTGGTACCACATTACTACGTGGTCCAAGCCAGAAAAAGGCCAGGATCTGGCCAACAAGAATGCGAAAAATGCGAAAGTACGCGCCAGATGAGGGCAAATACCAGACCTAACCGAGACATTACCGGCATTATCCTCTAAAATATTAATCGCAACCAGATTTAATTGACTGTTTCGGTGTGGTACCGCATTACTACGTGATCCAAACCAGAAAAAGCCCAGGATCTGGCCAACAAGTATGCGACAAACGCGAAAGTATATGCCAGATGATTGCAAATACCAGAACTAACCCAGACATAACCGGCGTTATCCCCTAAAATATTAATCAAACCAGGTATAATTGACTGTTTCAATGTGGTACCACATTACTACGTGATCCAAACCAGAAAAGGGCCAGGGTCTGGCCAACAAGTATGCGAAAAATACGAAAGTCCGAGCCAGATGTGGGGAAATACCAGACCTAACCGAGACATAATCGGCGTTATCCTCTATAATATTAATCGCAACCAGGTTCAATTGACTGTTTCGGTGTGGAACCTCATTACTACGTGATCCAAACCAGATAAAGCCCAGGATCTGGCCAACAAGTATGAGAAAAATGCGAAAGTTCGAGCCAGATGAGGGCAAGTATCAGACCTAACCCAGACAAAACCGGCGTTATCCCCTAAAATATTAATCGCAACCAGGTATAATTGACTGTTTCGGTGTGGAACCTCATTACTACGTGATCCAAACCAGATAAAGCCCAGGATCTGGCCAACAAGTATAAGAAAAATGCGAAAGTTCGAGCCAGATGGGGGCAAATCCCAGACCAAACCGAGACATAACCGGCGTTATCCTCTAAAATATTAATCGCAACCAGGTTTAATTGACTGTTTCGGTGTGGTACCGCATTACTACGTGATCCAAACCAGAAAAAGGCCATGATCTGGCCATCAAGTATGCGAAAAATGCGAAAGTATGAGCCAGATGATTGCAAATACCAGAACTATGCCTGACATTACCAGCGTTATCCTCTAAAATACGAATCGGAACATGCTTTTAATGACTGTTTCAGTGTGGTAACACATTACTACGAGATCCAAACCAGAAAAATCCCAGGATCGGGCCAACAAGAATGCGAGAAACGCGAAAGTACGAACCACATGAGGGAAAATCCCAGACCTAACCCAGACATAACCGGCGTTATCCACTAAAATATTAATCGCAACCAGGTTTAATTGACTGTTTCGTTGTGGACCCACATTACTACGGGCTCCAAACCAGAAAGAACCCAGGATCTGGCCAACAAGTATGCGAAAAATGCGAAAGAACGAGCCACATGAGGGAAAATCCCAGACCTAACCGAGACATAACCGGCGTTATCCTCTAAAATATTAATCGCAACCAGGTATAATTGACTGTTTCGGTGTGGAACCACATTACTACGTGATCCAAACCAGAAAAGGGCCAGGGTCTGGCCAACAAGTATGCGAAAAATACGGAAGTCCGAGCCAGATGTGGGGAAATACCAGACCTAACCGAGACATAATCGGCGTTATCCTCTATAATATTAATCGCAACCAGGTTCAATTGACTGTTTCGGTGTGGAACCACATTACTACGGGATCCAAACGAGAAAAAACCTAGGATCTGTTCAACAACTATGAGAAAAACGCGAAAGTACGAGCCAGATGAGGGAAAATCCCAGACCTAACCGAGACGTAACCGGCGTTATCCCCTAAAATATTAATCGCAACCAGGTATAATTGACTGTTTCGGTGTGGTACCGCATTGCTACGATGATCCAAACCAGAAAGAACCCAGGATCTGGCCAACGAGGATGCGAAAAATGCGAAAGAACGAGCCAGATGAGGGCAAATCCCAGACCTAACCGAGACATAACCGGCGTTAGCCTCTGAAATATTAATCGCAACCAGGTTCAATTGACTGTTTCGGTGTGGAACCACATTACTACGTGATCCAAACCAGAAAAAACCCAGGATCTGGCCAACAACTATGAGAAAAACGCGAAAGTATGAGCCAGATGATTGCAAATACCAGAACTATCCCAGGCATAACCAGCGTTATCCTCTAAAATATTAATCGCAACCAGGTTTATTTGACTGTTTCGGTGTGGTACCACGTTACTACGTGGTCCAAGCCAGAAAAAGGCCAGGATCTGGCCAACAAGAATGCGAAAAATGCGAAAGTACGCGCCAGATGAGGGCAAATACCAGACCTAACCGAGACATTACCGGCATTATCCTCTAAAATATTAATCGCAACCAGATTTAATTGACTGTTTCGGTGTGGTACCGCATTACTACGTGATCCAAACCAGAAAAAGCCCAGGATCTGGCCAACAAGTATGCGAAATACGCGAATGTATCGCGTTATCCTCTAAAATACTGATCGGAACCAGCTTCCATTGACTGCTTCAGTGTGGTACCCCATTACTACGTGATCCAAACCAGAAAAAGGCCAGGATCTGGCCAATAAGTATGCGAAAAACTCGGAAGTATGTGCCAGATAATAGCAAATACCAGAACTAACCCAGGCATGACCAGCGTTATCCTCTAAAATATTAATCGCAACCAGGTTTAATTGACTGTTTCGGTGTTGTACCGCATTAATACGTGATCCAAACCAGAAAGAGGACAGGATCTGGCCAACAGGAATGCGAAAAAAGCGAAAGTACGAGCCAGATGTGGGCAAATCCTTGACCTACCCGAGACATAACCGGCGTTATCCTCTAAAATATTAATCTGAACCAGGTTTAATTGACTGTTCCGTTGTGGAACCACATTACTACGGGATCCAAACCAGACAAAACCCAGGATCTGGCCAACAAGAATGCGAAAAATGCGAAAGTACGAGCCAGATGAGGGAAAATCCCAGACCTAACCGAGACGTCACCGGCGTTAGCCTCTAAAATATTAATCGCAACCAGGTTCAATTGACTGTTTCGGTGTGGAACCACATTACTACGTGATCCAAACCAGAAAAAGGCCAGGATCTGGCCAACAAGTATGCGAAAAACGTGAAAGTACGAGTCAGATGAGCACAAATCCCAGACCTACCCGAGACATAACCGGCGTTATCCTCTAAAATATTAATCGCAAGCAGTTTAATTGACTGTTTCGGTGTGGATCCTCATTACTACGTGATCCAAACCAGATAAAGCCCAGGATCTGGCCAACAAGTATGAGAAAAATGCGAAAGTTCGAGCCAGATGAGGGCAAGTACCAGACCTAACCCAGACAAAACCGGCGTTAACCCCTAAAATATTAATCGCAACCAGGTATAATTCACTGTTTCGGTGTGGTACCGCATTGCTACGACGATCCAAACCAAAAAGAGGCCAGGATCTGGCCAACAAGTATGCGAAAATTGCGAAAGTATGAGCCAGATGATTGCAAATACCAGAACTAACCCACACATAACCAGCGTTATCCTATAAAATATTAATCGCAACCAGGATTAATTGACTGTTTCGGTGTGGTACTGCATTACTACGTGATCCAGACCAGAAAAAGGCCAGGATCTGGCCAACAAGTATACGCAAAATGCGAAAGTACGAGCCAGATGAGGGCAAATCCCAGACCAAACCGAGACATAACCGGCGTTATCCTCTAAAATATTAATCGCAACCAGGTTTAATTGACTGTTTCGCTGTGGTACCGCATTACTACGTGATCCAAACCAGAAAAATCCCAGGATCGGGCCAACCAGAATGCGAGAAACGCGAAAGTACGAGCCACATGAGGGAAAGTCCCAGACCTAACCCAGACATAACCGGCGTTATCCGCTAAAATATTAATCGCAACCAGGTTTAATTGACTGTTTCGTTGTGGACCCACATTACTACGGGATCCAAACCAGAAAGAACCCAGGATCTGGCCAACAAGTATGCGAAAAATGCGAAAGAACGATCCAGATGAGGGCAAATCCCAGTCCTAACCGAGACATAACCGGCGTTAGCATCTAAAATATTAATCGCAACCAGGTTCAATTGACTGTTCCGGTGTGGAACCACATTACTACGGGATCCAAACCAGAAAAAACCCAGGATCTGGCCAACAACTATGAGAAAAACGCGAAAGTATGAGCCAGATGATTGCAAATACCAGAACCATCCCAGGCATAACCAGCGTTATCCTCTAAAATATTAATCGCAACCAGGTTTATTTGACTGTTTCGGTGTGGTACCACATTACTACGTGGTCCAAGCCAGAAAAAGGCCAGGATCTGGCCAACAAGAATGCGAAAAATGCGAAAGTACGCGCCAGATGAGGGCAAATACCAGACCTAACCGAGACATTACCGGCATTATCCTCTAAAATATTAATCGCAACCAGATTTAATTGACTGTTTCGGTGTGGTACCGCATTACTACGTGATCCAAACCAGAAAAAGCCCAGGATCTGGCCAACAAGTATGCGACAGACGCGAAAGTATATGCCAGATGATTGCAAATACCAGAACTAACCCAGACATAACCGGCGTTATCCCCTAAAATATTAATCGCAACCAGGTATTATTGACTGTTTCAGTGTGGTACCACATTACTACGTGATCCAAACCAGAAAAGGGCCAGGGTCTGGCCAACAAGTATGCGAAAAATACGAAAGTCCGAGCCAGATGTGGGGAAATACCAGAACTAACCGAGACATAATCGGCGTTATCCTCTAAAATATTAATCGCAACAAGGTTCAGTTGACTGTTTCGGTGTGGAACCTCATTACTACGTGATCCAAACCAGATAAAGCCCAGGATCTGGCCAACAAGTATGAGAAAAATGCGAAAGTTCGAGCCAGATGAGGGCAAGTACCAGACCTAACCCAGACAAAACCGGCGTTATCCCCTAAAATATTAATCGCAACCAGGTATAATTGACTATTTCGGTGTGGAACCTCATTACTACGTGATCCAAACCAGATAAAGCCCAGGATCTGGCCAACAAGTATAAGAAAAATGCGAAAGTTCGAGCCAGATGGGGGCAAATCCCAGACCAAACCGAGACATAACCGGCGTTATCCTCTAAAATATTAATCGCAACCAGGTTTAATTGACTGTTTCGGTGTGGTACCGCATTACTACGTGATCCAAACCAGAAAAAGGCCATGATCTGGCCATCAAGTATGCGAAAAATGCGAAAGTATGAGCCAGATGATTGCAAATACCAGAACTATGCCTGACATTACCAGCGTTATCCTCTAAAATACGAATCGGAACATGCTTTTAATGACTGTTTCAGTGTGGTAACACATTACTACGAGATCCAAACCAGAAAAATCCCAGGATCGGGCCAACAAGAATGCGAGAAACGCGAAAGTACGAGCCACATGAGGGAAAATCCCAGACCTAACCCAGACATAACCGGCGTTATCCGCTAAAATATTAATCGCAACCAGGTTTAATTGACTGTTTCGTTGGGGACCCACATTACTACGGGCTCCAAACCAGAAAGAACCCAGGATCTGGCCAACAAGTATGCGAAAAATGCGAAAGAACGATCCAGATGAGGGCAAATCCCAGACCTAACCGAGACATAACCGGCGTTAGCCTCTGAAATATTAATCGCAACCAGGTTCAATTGACTGTTTCGGTGTGGAACCACATTACTACGGGATCCGAACCAGAAAAAACCCAGGATCTGGCCAACAACTATGAGAAAAACGCGAAAGTATGAGCCAGATGATTGCAAATACCAGAACTATCCCAGGCATAACCAGTGTTATCCTCTAAAATATTAATCGCAACCAGGTTTATTTGACTGTTTCGGTGTGGTACCACATTACTACGTGGTCCAAGCCAGAAAAAGGCCAGGATCTGGCCAACAAGAATGCGAAAAATGCGAAAGTACGCGCCAGATGAGGGCAAATACCAGACCTAACCGAGACATTACCGGCATTACCCTCTAAAATATTAATCGCAACCAGATTTAATTGACTGTTTCGGTGTGGTACCGCATTACTACGTGATCCAAACCAGAAAAAGCCCAGGATCTGGCCAACAAGTATGCGACAAACGCGAAAGTATATGCCAGATGATTGCAAATACCAGAACTAACCCAGACATAACCGGCGTTATCCCCTAAAATATTAATCGGAACCAGGTATAATTGACTGTTTCAGTGTGGTACCACATTACTACGTGATCCAAACCAGAAAAGGGCCAGGGTCTGGCCAACAAGTATGCGAAAAATACGAAAGTCCGAGCCAGATGTGGGGAAATACCAGAACTAACCGAGACATAATCGGCGTTATCCTCTAAAATATTAATCGCAACCAGGTTCAATTGACTGTTTCGGTGTGGAACCTCATTACTACGTGATCCAAACCAGATAAAGCCCAGGATCTGGCCAACAAGTATGAGAAAAATGCGAAAGTTCGAGCCAGATGAGGGCAAGTACCAGACCTAACACAGACAAAACCGGCGTTATCCCCTAAAATATTAATCGCAACCAGGTATAATTGACTGTTTCGGTGTGGAACCTCATTACTACGTGATCCAAACCAGATAAAGCCCAGGATCTGGCCAACAAGTATAAGAAAAATGCGAAAGTTCGAGCCAGATGGGGGCAAATCCCAGACCAAACCGAGACATAACCGGCGTTATCCTCTAAAATATTAATCGCAACCAGGTTTAATTGACTGTTTCGGTGTGGTACCGCATTACTACGTGATCCAAACCAGAAAAAGGCCATGATCTGGCCAACAAGTATGCGAAAAATGCGAAAGTATGAGCCAGATGATTGCAAATACCAGAACTATGCCTGACATTACCAGCGTTATCCTCTAAAATACGAATCGGAACATGTTTTTAATGACTGTTTCAGTGTGGTAACACATTACTACGAGATCCAAACCAGAAAAATCCCAGGATCGGGCCAACAAGAATGCGAGAAACGCGAATGTACGAGCCACATGAGGGAAAATCCCAGACCTAACCCAGACATAACCGGCGTTATCCGCTAAAATATTAATCGCAACCAGGTTTAATTGACTGTTTCGTTGTGGGCCCACATTACTAGGGGCTCCAATCCAGAAAGAACCCAGGATCTGGCCAACAAGTATGCGAAAAATGCGAAAGAACGATCCCGATGAGGGCAAATCCCAGACCTAACCGAGACATAACCGGCGTTAGCCTCTGAAATATTAATCGCAACCAGGTTCAATTGACTGTTTCGGTGTGGAACCACATTACTACGGGATCCAAACCAGAAAAAACCCAGGATCTGGCCAACAACTATGAGAAAAACGCGAAAGTATGAGCCAGATGATTGCAAATACCAGAACTATCCCAGGCATAACCAGCGTTATCCTCTAAAATATTAATCGCAACAAGGTTTACTTGACTGTTTCGGTGTGGTACCACATTACTACGTGGTCCAAGCCAGAAAAAGGCCAGGATCTGGCCAACAAGAATGCGAAAAATGCGAAAGTACGCGCCAGATGAGGGCAAATACCAGACCTAACCGAGACATTACCGGCATTATCCTCTAAAATATTAATCGCAACCAGATTTAATTGACTGTTTCGGTGTGGTACCGCATTACTACGTGATCCAAACCAGAAAAAGCCCAGGATCTGGTCAACAAGTAGGCGAAAAACGCGAAAGTATGTGCCAGATGAGGGCTAATCCCAGACCTAACCGAGACATAACCGGCGTTATCCTCTAAAATATTAATCGCAACCAGGTATAATTGACTGTTTCAGTGTGGTACCACATTACTACGTGATCCAAACCAGAAAAGGGACAGGGTCTGGCCAACAAGTATGCGAAAAATACGAAAGTCCGAGCCAGATGTGGGGAAATACCAGACCTAACCGAGACATAATCGGCGTTATCCTCTAAAATATTAATCGCATCCAGGTTCAATTGACTGTTTCGGTGTGGAACCACATTACTACGGGATTCAAACGAGAAAAAACCCAGGATCTGTTCAACAACTATGAGAAAAACGCGAAAGTACGAGCCAGATGAGGGAAAATCCCAGACCTAACCGAGACGTAACCGGCGTCATCCCCTAAGATATTAATCGCAACCAGGTATAATTGACTGTTTCGGTGTGGTACCGCATTGCTACGATGATCCAAACCAGAAAGAGGCCAGGATCTGGCCAACAAGTATGCGAAAATTGCGAAAGTACGAGCCAGATGAGGGCAAATCCCAGACCTAACGGATACATAACCGGCGTTATCCTCTAAAATATTAATCGCAACCAGGTTTATTTGACTGTTTCGGTGTGGTACCACATTACTACGTGGTCCAAGCCAGAAAAAGGCGAGGATCTGGCCAACAAGTATGCGAAAAACGCGAAAGTACGAGCCAGATGAGGACAAATCCCAGACCTACCCGAGACATAACCGGCGCTATCCTCTAAAATATTAATCGCAACCAGTTTCATTGACTGCTTCGGTGTGGAACCTCATTACTACGGGATCCAAAACAGAAAAAACCCAGGATCTGGCCAACAAGTATGCGACAAACGCGAAAGTATATGCCAGATGATTGCAAATACCAGAACTAACCCAGACATAACCGGCGTTATCCCCTAAAATATTAATCGCAACCTGGTTTAATTGACTGTTTCGGTGTGGTATCGCATTACTACGTGATCCAAACCAGAGAAAGGCCAGGATCTGGCCAACAAGTATGCGAAAAACGCGAAAGTACGAGCCAGATGAGGGCAAATCCCAGACCTAACCGAGACATAACCGGCGTTAGCCTCTGAAATATTAATCGCAACCAGGTTCAATTGACTGTTTCGGTGTGGAACCACATTACTACGGGATCCAAACCAGAAAAAACCCAGGATCTGGCCAACAACTATGAGAAAAACGCGAAAGTATGAGCCAGATGATTGCAAATACCAGAACTATCCCAGGCATAACCAGCGTTATCCTCTAAAATATTAATCGCAACCAGGTTTATATGACTGTTTCGGTGTGGTACCACATTACTACGTGGTCCAAGCCCGAAAAAGG
This sequence comes from Colletes latitarsis, assembly GCF_051014445.1. NCBI lineage: Eukaryota > Metazoa > Arthropoda > Insecta > Hymenoptera > Colletidae > Colletes > Colletes latitarsis. The sequence continues at coordinate 4,000,837 of NW_027488375.1, read as the reverse complement.
CCAGGATCTGGCCAACAAGAATGCGAAAAATGCGAAAGTACGCGCCAGATGAGGGCAAATACCAGACCTAACCGAGACATTACCGGCATTACCCTCTAAAATATTAATCGCAACCAGATTTAATTGACTGTTTCGGTGTGGTACCGCATTACTACGTGATCCAAACCAGAAAAAGCCCAGGATCTGGCCAACAAGTATGCGACAAACGCGAAAGTTCGAGCCAGATGAGGGCAAGTACCAGACCTAACACAGACAAAACCGGCGTTATCCCCTAAAATATTAATCGCAGCCAGGTATAATTGACTGTTTCGGTGTGGAACCTCATTACTACGTGATCCAAACCAGATAAAGCCCAGGATCTGGCCAACAAGTATAAGAAAAATGCGAAAGTTCGAGCCAGATGGGGGCAAATCCCAGACCAAACCGAGACATAACCGGCGTTATCCTCAAAAATATTAATCGCAACCAGGTTTAATTGACTGCTTCGGTGTGGAACCTCATTACTACGGGATCCAAAACAGAAAAAACCCAGGATCTGGCCAACAAGTATGCGACAAACGCGAAAGTATATGCCAGATGATTGCAAATACCAGAACTAACCCAGACATAACCGGCGTTATCCCCTAAAATATTAATCGCAACCTGGTTTAATTGACTGTTTCGGTGTGGTATCGCATTACTACGTGATCCAAACCAGAGAAAGGCCAGGATCTGGCCAACAAGTATGCGAAAAACGCGAAAGTACGAGCCAGATGAGGGCAAATCCCAGACCTAACCGAGACATAACCGGCGTTAGCCTCTGAAATATTAATCGCAACCAGGTTCAATTGACTGTTTCGGTGTGGAACCACATTACTACGGGATCCAAACCAGAAAAAACCCAGGATCTGGCCAACAACTATGAGAAAAACGCGAAAGTATGAGCCAGATGATTGCAAATACCAGAACTAACCCAGACATAACCGGCGTTATCCCCTAAAATATTAATCGGAACCAGGTATAATTGACTGTTTCAGTGTGGTACCACATTACTACGTGATCCAAACCAGAAAAGGGCCAGGGTCTGGCCAACAAGTATGCGAAAAATACGAAAGTCCGAGCCAGATGTGGGGAAATACCAGAACTAACCGAGACATAATCGGCGTTATCCTCTAAAATATTAATCGCAACCAGGTTCAATTGACTGTTTCGGTGTGGAACCTCATTACTACGTAATCCAAACCAGATAAAGCCCAGGATCTGGCCAACAAGTATGAGAAAAATGCGAAAGTTCGAGCCAGATGAGGGCAAGTACCAGACCTAACACAGACAAAACCGGCGTTATCCCCTAAAATATTAATCGCAGCCAGGTATAATTGACTGTTTCGGTGTGGAACCTCATTACTACGTGATCCAAACCAGATAAAGCCCAGGATCTGGCCAACAAGTATAAGAAAAATGCGAAAGTTCGAGCCAGATGGGGGCAAATCCCAGACCAAACCGAGACATAACCGGCGTTATCCTCAAAAATATTAATCGCAACCAGGTTTAATTGACTGCTTCGGTGTGGTACCGCATTACTACGTGATCCAAACCAGAAAAAGGCCATGATCTGGCCAACAAGTATGCGAAAAATGCGAAAGTATGAGCCAGATGATTGCAAATACCAGAACTATGCCTGACATTACCAGCGTTATCCTCTAAAATACGAATCGGAACATGTTTTTAATGACTGTTTCAGTGTGGTAACACATTACTACGAGATCCAAACCAGAAAAATCCCAGGATCGGGCCAACAAGAATGCGAGAAACGCGAATGTACAAGCCACATGAGGGAAAATCCCAGACCTAACCCAGACATAACCGGCGTTATCCGCTAAAATATTAATCGCAACCAGGTTTAATTGACTGTTTCGTTATGGGCCCACATTACTAGGGGCTCCAATCCAGAAAGAACCCAGGATCTGGCCAACAAGTATGCGAAAAATGCGTAAGAACGATCCAGATGAGGGCAAATCCCAGACCTAACCGAGACATAACCGGCGTTAGCCTCTGAAATATTAATCGCAACCAGGTTCAATTGACTGTTTCGGTGTGGAACCACATTACTACGGGATCCAAACCAGAAAAAACCCAGGATCTGGCCAACAACTATGAGAAAAACGAGAAAGTATGAGCCAGATGATTGCAAATACCAGAACTATCCCAGGCATAACCAGCGTTATCCTCTAAAATATTAATCGCAACAAGGTTTACTTGACTGTTTCGGTGTGGTACCACATTACTACGTGGTCCAAGCCAGAAAAAGGCCAGGATCTGGCCAACAAGAATGCGAAAAATGCGAAAGTACGCGCCAGATGAGGGCAAATACCAGACCTAACCGAGACATTACCGGCATTATCCTCTAAAATATTAATCGCAACCAGATTTAATTGACTGTTTCGGTGTGGTACCGCATTACTACGTGATCCAAACCAGAAAAAGCCCAGGATCTGGTCAACAAGTAGGCGAAAAACGCGAAAGTATGTGCCAGATGAGGGCTAATCCCAGACCTAACCGAGACATAACCGGCGTTATCCTCTAAAATATTAATCGCAACCAGGTATAATTGACTGTTTCAGTGTGGTACCACATTACTACGTGATCCAAACCAGAAAAGGGACAGGGTCTGGCCAACAAGTATGCGAAAAATACGAAAGTCCGAGCCAGATGTGGGGAAATACCAGACCTAACCGAGACATAATCGGCGTTATCCTCTAAAATATTAATCGCATCCAGGTTCAATTGACTGTTTCGGTGTGGAACCACATTACTACGGGATTCAAACGAGAAAAAACCCAGGATCTGTTCAACAACTATGAGAAAAACGCGAAAGTACGAGCCAGATGAGGGAAAATCCCAGACCTAACCGAGACGTAACCGGCGTCATCCCCTAAGATATTAATCGCAACCAGGTATAATTGACTGTTTCGGTGTGGTACCGCATTGCTACGATGATCCAAACCTGAAAGAGGCCAGGATCTGGCCAACAAGTATGCGAAAATTGCGAAAGTACGAGCCAGATGAGGGCAAATCCCAGACCTAACGGATACATAACCGGCGTTATCCTCTAAAATATTAATCGCAACCAGGTTTATTTGACTGTTTCGGTGTGGTACCACATTACTACGTGGTCCAAGCCAGAAAAAGGCGAGGATCTGGCCAACAAGTATGCGAAAAACGCGAAAGTACGAGCCAGATGAGGACAAATCCCAGACCTACCCGAGACATAACCGGCGCTATCCTCTAAAATATTAATCGCAACCAGTTTCATTGACTGCTTCGGTGTGGAACCTCATTACTACGGGATCCAAAACAGAAAAAACCCAGGATCTGGCCAACAAGTATGCGACAAACGCGAAAGTATATGCCAGATGATTGCAAATACCAGAACTAACCCAGACATAACCGGCGTTATCCCCTAAAATATTAATCGCAACCTGGTTTAATTGACTGTTTCGGTGTGGTATCGCATTACTACGTGATCCAAACCAGAGAAAGGCCAGGATCTGGCCAACAAGTATGCGAAAAACGCGAAAGTACGAGCCAGATGAGGGCAAATCCCAGACCTAACCGAGACATAACCGGCGTTAGCCTCTGAAATATTAATCGCAACCAGGTTCAATTGACTGTTTCGGTGTGGAACCACATTACTACGGGATCCAAACCAGAAAAAACCCAGGATCTGGCCAACAACTATGAGAAAAACGCGAAAGTATGAGCCAGATGATTGCAAATACCAGAACTATCCCAGGCATAACCAGCGTTATCCTCTAAAATATTAATCGCAACAAGGTTTACTTGACTGTTTCGGTGTGGTACCACATTACTACGTGGTCCAAGCCAGAAAAAGGCCAGGATCTGGCCAACAAGAATGCGAAAAATGCGAAAGTACGCGCCAGATGAGGGCAAATACCAGACCTAACCGAGACATTACCGGCATTATCCTCTAAAATATTAATCGCAACCAGATTTAATTGACTGTTTCGGTGTGGTACCGCATTACTACGTGATCCAAACCAGAAAAAGCCCAGGATCTGGTCAACAAGTAGGCGAAAAACGCGAAAGTATGTGCCAGATGAGGGCTAATCCCAGACCTAACCGAGACATAACCGGCGTTATCCTCTAAAATATTAATCGCAACCAGGTATAATTGACTGTTTCAGTGTGGTACCACATTACTACGTGATCCAAACCAGAAAAGGGACAGGGTCTGGCCAACAAGTATGCGAAAAATACGAAAGTCCGAGCCAGATGTGGGGAAATACCAAACCTAACCGAGACATAATCGGCGTTATCCTCTAAAATATTAATCGCATCCAGGTTCAATTGACTGTTTCGGTGTGGAACCACATTACTACGGGATTCAAACGAGAAAAAACCCAGGATCTGTTCAACAACTATGAGAAAAACGCGAAAGTACGAGCCAGATGAGGGAAAATCCCAGACCTAACCGAGACATAACCGGCGTTATCCTCTATAATATTAATCGGAACCAAGTTTATTTGACTGTTTCGGTGTGGTAACGCATTACTACGTGATCCAAACCAGATTAAGCCCAGGATCTGGCCAACAAGTATGTGAAAAATGTGAAAGTTCGAGCCAGATGAGGGCAAATACCAGACCTAACCCAGACAAAACCGACGTTATCCCCTAAAATATTAACCGCAACCAGGTATAATTGACTGTTTCGGTGTGGTACCGCATTGCTACGATGATCCAAGCCAGAAAAAACCCAGGATCTGGCCAACAAGTATGCGAAAAACGCGAAAGTACGAGCCAGATGAGGACAAATCCCAGACCTACCCGAGACATAACCGGCGCTATCCTCTAAAATATTAATCGCAACCAGTTTCATTGACTGCTTCGGTGTGGAACCTCATTACTACGGGATCCAAAACAGAAAAAACCCAGGATCTGGCCAACAAGTATGCGACAAACGCGAAAGTATATGCCAGATGATTGCAAATACCAGAACTAACCCAGAAATAACCGGCGTTATCCCCTAAAATATTAATCGCAACCTGGTTTAATTGACTGTTTCGGTGTGGTACCGCATTACTACCTGATCCAAACCAGAGAAAGGCCAGGATCTGGCCAACAAGTATGCGAAAAACGCGAATGTATGAGCCAGATGGGGGCAAATCCCAGACCTAACCGAGACATAACCAGCGTTATCCTCTAAAATATTAATCGCAACCAGGTTTAATTGACTGTTTCGGTGTGGTACCGCATTACTACGTGATCCAAACCAGAAAGAGGCCAGGATCTGGCCTACAAGAATGCGAAAAATGCGAAAGTACGAACCCGATGAGGGCAAATCCCAGACCAAACCGGGACATAACCGGTGTTATCCTCTAAAATATTAATCGCAACCAGGTTTAATTGACTGTTTCGGTGTGGTACCGCATAGCTACGTGATCCAAACCAGAAAAAGGCCATGATCTGGCCAACAAGTATGCGAAATATGCGAAAGTATGAGCCAGATGATTGCAAATACCAGAACTATGCCTGACATAAACAGCGTTATCCTCTAAAATACGAATCAGAACATGCTTTTAATGACTGTTTCAGTGTGGTACCACATCACTACGTGATCCAAACCAGATAAAGGCCAGGATCTAGCCAACAAGAATGCGAAAAACGCGAATGTATGAGCCAGATGGTTGCAAATACCAGAACTAACCGAGACATAACTGGCGTTATCCTCTAAAATATTATTCGCAACCAGGTTTAATTGACTGTTTCAGTGTGGTACCACATTACTATGTGATCCAAACCAGAAAAAGCCCAGGATCTGGCCAACAAGTATGCGAAAAACGCGAATATATGAGCCAGATGATTGCAGATACCAGAACTAACCCTGACATAACCAGCGTTATCCTCTAAAATACTCATCGGAACATGCTTTTAATGACTGTTTCAGTGTGGTACCACATTACTACGTGATCCAAACCAGAAAAAGCCCAGGATCGGGCCAACAAGAATGCGAAAAATTGCGAAAGTACGAGCCTGATGAGGGAAGATCCCAGACCTAACCGAGACGTAACCGGCGTTATCCTCTAAAATATTTATCGCAACCACGTTTAATTGACTGTTTCGGTGTGGTACCGTATTACTACGTGATCCAAACTGTAAAAAGGCTAGGATCAGGCCAACAAGTAAGCGAAAAATACGAATGTACGAGCGAGATGAGGGCAAATACCAGACCTAACCTAGACATAACCGGCGTTATCCTCTAAAATAGTAATCGCAACCAGGTTTAATTGACTGTTTCGGTGTGGAGCCACATTGCGATGGGATCCAAACCAGAAAAAACCGAGGATCTGGCCAAGAAGTATGCGAAAAACGCGAAAGTATGAGCCAGATGATTGCAAATACCAGACCTAACCGAGACATAACCGGCGTTATCTTCTAAAATATTAATCGCAACCAGTTTAATTGACTGTTTCGGTGTGGAACCTCATTACTACGGGATCCAAACAAGAAAAAGCCCAGGATCTGGCCAACAAGTATGCGAAAAGTGCGAAAGTACGATGCAGTTGAGGGCAAATCCCAGACCTAACCGTGACATAACCGGCCTTAACCTCTAAAATATTTATAGCAACCTGGTTTAATTGACTGTTTCGGTGTGGTACCGCATTACTACGTGATCCAAACCATAAAAAGGCTAGGATCAGGCCAACAAGTAAGCGAAATATGCGAAAGTACGAGCCAGATGTGGGCAAATCCCAGACCTACCCGAGACATAACCGGCGTTATCCTCTAAAATATAAATCGCAACCAGGTTTAATTGACTGTTTCAGTGTGGTACCACATTACTACGTGATCCAAACCAGAAAAAGCCCAGAATCTGTCCAGCAAGTATGCGAAAAACGCGAATGTATGAGCCAGAATGTTGCAAATACCAGAACTAACCCAGACATAACCAGCGTTATCCTCTAAAATACTGATCGGAACCAGTTTCTATTGACTGCTTCAGTGTGGTACCATTCCCTACGTGGTCCATGCCAGCAGAAGGCCAGTATGTGGCCAACAAGTATGCGAAAACTGCGAAAGTACGAGCCAGTTGTGGGCAAATACCAGACCTAACCGAGACATAACCGGCGTTATCCACTAAAATATTATCCACAACCAGGTTTAATTGACTGCTTCGGTGTGGTACCACATTACTTCGTGGTCCAAGCCAGAAAATGGCCAGGACCTGGCCAACATGGATACGAAAAACGCGAAAGTACGAGCCAGATGAGGACAAATCCCAGACCTACCCGAGACATAACCGGCGTTAACCTCTAAAATATTAATCGCAACCGGTATAATTGACTGTTTGGGTGTGGAAACTCATTACTACCGGATCCAAAACAGAAACAACCCAGGATCTGGCCAACAAGTATGCGAGAAACGCGAAAGTATGAGCCAGATGATTGCAAATACCAGAAGTAACCCAGGCATAACCAGCGTTATCCTCTAAAATACTAAGCGGAACCAGCCCCTATTGACTATTTCAGTGTGGTACCACATTATTACGTGTTCCAAACGAGAAAAGGGCCAGGGTCTGGCCAACAAGTGTGCGAAAAACGCGAAAGTACGAGGCAGTTGAGGGCAAATCCCAGACCTAACCGTGACATAACCGGCCTTAACCTCTAAAATATTTATAGGAACCAGGTTTAATTGACTGTTTCGGTGTGGTACCGCATTACTACGTTATCGAAACCATAAGAAGGCTAGGATCAGGCCAACATGTAAGCGAAATATGCGAAAGTACGAGCGAGATGAGGGCAAATACCAGACCTAACCGAGACATAACCGGCGTTATCCACTAAAGTATTAATCGGAACCAGGTTTAATTGACAGTTTCAGTGTGGTACCACTTCACTATGTGGTCCACGCCAGCAGAAGGCCAGTATGTGGCCAAAAAGTATTCGAATCATGCGAAAGTACGTTCTAGATGAGGACAAATCCCAGACCCAACCGAGACATAACCGGCGTTATCCTCTAAAGTATTAATCGGAACCAGGTTTAATTGACAGTTTCAGTGTGGTACCACTTCACTATGTGGTCCACGCCAGCAGAAGGCCAGTATGTGGCCAACAAGTATGCGAAAACTGCGAAAGTACGAGCCAGTTGAGGGCAAATACCAGACCTAACCGAGACATAACCGGCGTTATCCACTAAAATATTATTCACAACCAGGTTTAATTGACTGCTTCGGTGTGGTACCACATTACTACGTGGTCCAAGCCAGAAAAAGTCCAGGATCTGGCCAACAAGTATGCGAAAAACGCGAAAGTACGAGCCAGATGAGGACAAATCCCAGACCTACCCGAGACATAACCGGCGTTATCCTCTAAAATATTAATCGCAACCAGTTTAATTGACTCTTTCGGTGTGGAACCTCATTACTACGGGATCCAAAACAGAAAAAACCCAGGATCTGGTCAACAAGTATGCGATAAACGCCAAAGTACGAACCAGATGATTGCAAATACCAGAACTAACCCAGACATAACCAGCGTTATCCTCTAAAATACTTATCGGAACCAGCCCCTATTGACTGTTTCAGTGTGGTACCACATTATTACGTGTTCCAAACGAGAAAAGGGCCAGGGTCTGGCCAACAAGTGTCCGAAAAACGCGAAAGTATGAGCCAGATGGTTTCAAATACCAGAACTAACACAGACATAACCAGCGTTATCCTCTAAAAGACTAATCGGAACCAGCTTTTATTGACTGTTTCAGTGTGGTACCACATTACTACGTGATCCAAACCAGAAAAAGGCCAGGATCTGGCCAACAAGTATGCGAAAAACGCGAAAGTACGAGCCAGATGAGGACAAATCCCAGACCTACCCGAGACATAACCGGCGTTATCCTCTAAAATATTAATCGCAACCAGTTTAATTGACTGTTTCGGTGTGGAACCTCATTACTACGGGATCCAAAACAGAAAAAACCCAGGATCTGGTCAACAAGTATGCGATAAACGCCATAGTACGAACCAGATGATTGCAAATACCAGAACTAACCCAGACATAACCAGCGTTATCCTCTAAAATACTTATCGGAACCAGCCCCTATTGACTATTTCAGTGTGGTACCACATTATTACGTGTTCGAAACGAGAAAAGGGCCAGGGTCTGGCCAACAAGTGTGCGAAAAACGCGAAAGTATGAGCCAGATGGTTTCAAATACCAGAACTAACACAGACATAACCAGCGTTATCCTCTAAAAGACTAATCGGAACCAGCTTTTATTGACTGTTTCAGTGTGGTACCACATTACTACGTGATCCAAACCAGAAAAAGGCCAGGATCTGGCCAACAAGTATGCGAAAAACGCGAAAGTACGAGCCAGATGAGGACAAATCCCAGACCTACCCGAGACATAACCGGCGTTATCCTCTAAAGTATTAATCGGAACCAGGTTTAATTTACTGTTTCAGTGTGGTACCTCTTTACTACGTGGTCCAAGCCAGAAGAAGGCCAGGATGTGGCCAACAAGTATGCGAAAAATGCGAAAGTACGAGCCAGATGAGGGCAAATACCAGACCTAACCGAGACATAACCGGCGTTATCCTCTAAAATATTAATCGCAACCAGGTTTAATTGACTGTTTCGTTGTGGAACCACGTTACTGCGGGATCCAAACCAGAAAAAACCCAGGATCTGGCCAACAAGTATGCGAAAAATGCGAAAGTACGATCCAGATGAGGGCAAATCCCAGACCTAACCGAGACATAACCGGCGTTATCCTCTAAAATATTATTCGCAACCAGGTTTAATTGACTGTTTCGGTGTGGTACCACATTACTACGTGGTCCAAGCCAGAAAAAGGCCAGGATCTGGCCAACAAGTATGCGAAAAACACGAAAGTACGAGCCAGATGAGGACAAATCCCAGACCTACCCGAGACATAACCGGCGTTATCCTCTAAAATATTAATCTCAACCAGGTTTAATTGACTGTTTCGTTGTGGAACCGCATTACTACGTGATTCAAACCAGAAAAAGGCCATGATCTGGCCAACAAGTATGCGAAAAATGCGAAAGTATGAGCCAGATGAGGGCAAATACCAGACATAACCGGCGTTATCCTCTAAAATACTAATCGGAACCAGCACTTATTGACTGTTACAGTGTGGTACCACATTACTACGTGATCCAAACCAGAAAAAGGCCAGGATCTGGCCAACAAGTATGCGAAAAACGCGAAAGTACGAGCCAGATGAGGACAAGTCCCAGACCTACCCGAGACATAACCGTCGTTATCCTTTAAAATATTAATCGCAACCAGTTTAATTGACTGTTTCGGTGTGGAACCTCATTACTACGGGATCCAAAACAGAAAAAACCCAGGATCTGGTCAACAAGTATGCGAAAAGGCCAAAGTATGAGCCAGATGATTGCAAATACCAGAACTAACCCAGACATAACCAGCGTTATCGTCTAAAATACTTATCGGAACCAGCCTCTAATGACTAGTTCAGTGTGGAACCACATTACTGCGGGATCCAAACCAGAAAAAACCCAGGATCTGGCCAACAAGTATGCGAAAAATGCGAAAGTACGATCCAGACGAGGGCAAATCCCAGACCTAACCGAGACATAACCGGCGTTATCCTCTAAAATATTATTCGCAACCAGGTTTAATTGACTGTTTCGGTGTGGTACCACATTACTACGTGGTCCAAGCCAGAAAAAGGCCAGGATCTGGCCAACAAGTATGCGAAAAACGCGAAAGTACGAGCCAGATGAGGACAAATCCCAGACCTACCCGAGACATAACCGGCGTTATCCTCTAAAATATTAATCTCAACCAGGTTTAATTGACTGTTTCGTTGTGGAACCACATTACTACGGGACCCAAACCAGAAAAAACCCAGGATCTGGCCAACAAGTATGCGCAAAATGCGAAAGTACGAGCCAGATGAGGGCAAATCCCAGACCAAACCGAGACATAACCGGCGTTATCCTCTAAAATATTAATCGCAACCAGGTTTAATTGACTGCTTCGATGTGGTACCGCATTACTACGTGATCCAAACCAGAAAAAGGCCATGATCTGGCCAACAAGTATGCGAAAAATGCGAAAGTACGAGCCAGATGAGGGCAAATACCAGACCTAACCGAGACATAACCGGCGTAATCCTCTAAAATACTAATCGGAACCAGCTTCTATTGACTGTTTCAGTGTGGTACAACATTACTACGTGATCCAAACCAGAAAAAGGCAAAGGATCCGGCCAACAAGTATGCGAAAAACGCGAAAGTATGAGCCAGATGATTGCAAATACCAGAACTAACACAGACATAACCAGCGTTATCCTCTAAAATACTTATCGGAACCAGCCTCTATCGACTATTTCAGTGTGGTACCACATTACTACGTGTTCCAAACGAGAAAAGGGCCAGGGTCTGGCCAACAAGTGTGCGAAAAACGCGAAAGTATGAGCCAGATGGTTTCAAATACCAGAACTAACACAGACATAACCAGCGTTATCCTCTAAAATACTAATCGGAACCAGCTTTTATTGACTGTTTCAGTGTGGTACCACATTACTACGTGATCCAAACCAGAAAAAGGCCAGAATCTGGCCTACAAGTATGCGAAAAACGCGAAAGTACGAGCCAGATGAGGACAAATCCCAGACCTACCCGAGACATAACCGGCGTTATCCTCTAAAGTATTAATCGGAACCAGGTTTAATTGACTGTTTCAGTGTGGTACCTCTTTACTACGTGGTCCAAGCCAGAAGAAGGCCAGGATGTGGCCAACAAGTATGCGAAAAATGCGAAAGTACGAGCCAGATGAGGGCAAATACCAGACCTAACCGAGACATAACCGGCGTTATCCTCTAAAATATTAATCGCAACCAGGTTTAATTGACTGTTTCGTTGTGGAACCACATTACTGCGGGATCCAAACCAGAAAAAACCCAGGATCTGGCCAACAAGTATGCGAAAAATGCGAAAGTACGAGCCAGATGAGGGCAAATCCCAGACCAAACCGAGACATAACCGGCGTTATCCTCTAAAATATTAATCGCAACCAGGTTTAATTGACTGCTTCGATGTGGTACCGCATTACTACGTGATCCAAACCAGAAAAAGGCCATGATCTGGCCAACAAGTATGCGAAAAACGCGAAAGTATGAGCCAGATGATTGCAAATACCAGAACTAACACAGACATAACCTGCGTTATCCTCTAAAATACTAATCGGAACCAGCTTTTATTGACTGTTACAGTGTGGTACCACATTACTACGTGATCCAAACCAGAAAAAGGCCAGGATCTGGCCAACAAGTATGCGAAAAACGCGAAAGTACGAGCCAGATGAGGACAAATCCCAGACCTACCCGAGACATAACCGGCGTTATCCTCTAAAATATTAATCGCAACCAGTTTAATTGACTGTTTCGGTGTGGAACCTCATTACTACGGGATCCAAAACAGAAAAAACCCAGAATCTGGTCAACAAGTATGCGAAAAACGCCAAAGTATGACCCAGATGATTGCAAATACCAGAACTAACCCAGACATAACCAGCGTTATCGTCTAAAATACTTATCGGAACCAGCCTCTAATGACTAGTTCAGTGTGGTACCACATTACTACGTGTTCCAAACGAGAAATGGGCCAGGGTCTGGCCAACAAGTGTGCGAAAAACGCGAAAGTATGAGCCAGATGGTTTCAAATACCAGAACTAACACAGACATAACCAGCGTTATCCTCTAAAATACTAATCGGAACCAGCTTTTATTGACTGTTTCAGTGTGGTACCACATTACTACGTGATCCAAACCAGAAAAAGGCCAGAATCTGGCCTACAAGTATGCGAAAAACGCGAAAGTACGAGCCAGATGAGGACAAATCCCAGACCTACCCGAGACATAACCGGCGTTATCCTCTAAAGTATTAATCGGAACCAGGTTTAATTGACTGTTTCAGTGTGGTACCTCTTTACTACGTGGTCCAAGCCAGAAGAAGGCCAGGATGTGGCCAACAAGTATGCGAAAAATGCGAAAGTACGAGCCAGATGAGGGCAAATACCAGACCTAACCGAGACATAACCGGCGTTATCCTCTAAAATATTAATCGCAACCAGGTTTAATTGACTGTTTCGTTGTGGAACCACATTACTGCGGGATCCAAACCAGAAAAAACCCAGGATCTGGCCAACAAGTATGCGAAAAATGCGAAAGTACGATCCAGACGAGGGCAAATCCCAGACCAAACCGAGACATAACCGGCGTTATCCTCTAAAATATTATTCGCAACCAGGTTTAATTGACTGTTTCGGTGTGGTACCACATTACTACGTGGTCCAAGCCAGAAAAAGGCCAGGATCTGGCCAACAAGTATGCGAAAAAAGCGAAAGTACGAGCCAGATGAGGACAAATCCCAGACCTACCCGAGACATAACCGGCGTTATCCTCTAAAATATTAATCTCAACCAGGTTTAATTGACTGTTTCGTTGTGGAACCACATTACTACGGGACCCAAACCAGAAAAAACCCAGGATCTGGCCAACAAGTATGCGCAAAATGCGAAAGTACGAGCCAGATGAGGGCAAATCCCAGACCAAACCGAGACATAACCGGCGTTATCCTCTAAAATATTAATCGCAACCAGGTTTAATTGACTGCTTCGATGTGGTACCGCATTACTACGTGATCCAAACCAGAAAAAGGCCATGATCTGGCCAACAAGTATGCGAAAAACGCGAAAGTATGAGCCAGATGATTGCAAATACCAGAACTAACACAGACATAACCTGCGTTATCCTCTAAAATACTAATCGGAACCAGCTTTTATTGACTGTTACAGTGTGGTACCACATTACTACGTGATCCAAACCAGAAAAAGGCCAGGATCTGGCCAACAAGTATGCGAAAAACGCGAAAGTACGAGCCAGATGAGGACAAATCCCAGACCTACCCGAGACATAACCGGCGTTATCCTCTAAAATATTAATCGCAACCAGTTTAATTGACTGTTTCGGTGTGGAACCTCATTACTACGGGATCCAAAACAGAAAAAACCCAGAATCTGGTCAACAAGTATGCGAAAAACGCCAAAGTATGAGCCAGATGATTGCAAATACCAGAACTAACACAGACATAACCAGCGTTAACCTCTAAAATACGAATCGGAACATGCTTTTAATGACTGTTTCAGTGTGGCAACACATTACTACGAGATCCAAACCAGAAAAATCCCAGGATCGGGCCAACAAGTATGCGCAAAATGCGAAAGTACGAGCCAGATGAGGGCAAATCCCAGACCTACCCGAGACATAACCGGCGTTATCCTCTAAAATATTAATCTCAACCAGGTTTAATTGACTGTTTCGTTGTGGAACCACATTACTACGGGATCCAAACCAGAAAAAACCCAGGATCTGGCCAACAAGTTTGCGCAAAATGCGAAAGTACGAGCCAGATGAGGGCAAATCCCAGACCTACCCGAGACATAACCGGCGTTATCCTCTAAAGTATTAATCGGAACCAGGTTTAATTTACTGTTTCAGTGTGGTACCTCTCTACTACGTGGTCCAAGCCAGAAGAAGGCCAGGATGTGGCCAACAAGTATGCGAAAAATGCGAAAGTACGAGCCAGATGAGGGCAAATACCAGACCTAACCGAGACATAACCGGCGTTATCCTCTAAAATATTAATCGCAACCAGGTTTAATTGACTGTTTCGTTGTGGAACCACATTACTGCGGGATCCAAACCAGAAAAAACCCAGGATCTGGCCAAGAAGTATGCGAAAAATGCGAAAGTACAAGTCAGATGAGGGCAAATCCCAGACCAAACCGAGACATAACCGGCGTTATCCTCTAAAATATTAATCGCAACCAGGTTTAATTGACTGCTTCGGTGTGGTACCGCATTACTACGTGATCCAAACCAGAAAATGGCCATGATCTGGCCAACAAGTATGCGAAAAACGCGAAAGTACGAGCCAGATGAGGACAAATCCCAGACCTACCCGAGACATAACCGACGTTATCCTCTAAAGTATTAATCGGAACCAGGTTTAATTTACTGTTTCAGTGTGGTACCCCTTTACTACGTGGTCCAAGCCAGAAGAAGGCCAGGATGTGACCAACAAGTATGCGAAAAATGCGAAAGTATGAGCCAGATGAGGACAAATCCCAGACCAAACCGAGACATAACCGGCGTTATCCCCTAAAATATTAATCGCAACCAGGATTAAATGGCTGCTTCGGTGTGGTACCGCATTACTACGTGATCCAAACTAGAAAAAGGCCATGATCTGGCCAACAAGTATCCGAAAAATGCGAAAGTATGAGCCAGATGAGGGCAAATACCAGACGTAACCGAGACATAACCGGCGTTATCCTCTAAAATACTAATCGGAACCAGCTTCTATTGACTTTTTCAGTGTGGTACAACATTACTACGTGATCCAAACCAGAAAAAGGCAAAGGATCCTGCCAACAAGTATGCGAAAAACGCGAAAGTATGAGCCAGATGATTGCAAATACCAGAACTAACACAGACATAACCTGCGTTATCCTCTAAAATACTAATCGGAACCAGCTTTTATTGACTGTTACAGTGTGGTACCACATTACTACGTGATCTAAACCAGAAAAAGGCCAGGATCTGGACAACAAGTATGCGAAAAACGCGAAAGTACGAGCCAGATGAGGACAAATCCCAGACCTACCCGAGACATAACCGGCGTTGTCCTCTAAAATATTAATCGCTACCAGTTTAATTGACTGTTTCGGTGTGGAACCTCATTACTACGGGATCCAAAACAGAAAAAACCCAGGATCTGGTCAAGAAGTATGCGAAAAACGCCAAAGTATGAGCCAGATGATTGCAAATACCAGAACTAACCCAGACATAACCAGCGTTATCCTCTAAAATACTTATCGGAACCAGCCTCTATTGACTATTTCAGTGTGGTACCACATTACTACGTGTTCCAAACGAGAAAAGGGCCAGGGTCTGGCCGACAAGTGTGCGAAAAACGCGAAAGTATGAGCCAGATGGTTTCAAATACCAGAACTAACACAGACATAACCAGCGTTATCCTCTAAAATACTAATCGGAACCAGATTTTATTGACTGTTTCAGTGTGGTACCACATTACTGCGTGATCCGAACCAGAAAAAGGCTAGGATCAGGCCATCAAGTAAGCGAAAAACGCGAAAGTACGAGCCAGATGAGGACAAATCCCAGACCTACCCGAGACATAACCGGCGTTATCCTCTAAAGTATTAATCGGAACCAGGTTTAATTGACTGTTTCGTTGTGGAACCACATTACTACGGGATCCAAACCAGAAAAATCCCAGGATCTGGCCAACAAGTATGCGCAAAATGCGAAAGTACGAGCCAGATGAGGGCAAATCCCAGACCAACCCAAGACATAACCGGCGTTATCCTCTAAAATATTAATCGCAACCAGGTTTAATTGACTGCTTCGGTGTGGTACCGCATTACTACGTGATCCAAACCAGAAAAAGGCCATGATCTGGCCAACAAGTATGCGAAAAATGCGAAAGTATGAGCCAGATGAGGGCAAATCCCAGACCAACCCAAGACATAACCGGCGTTATCCTCTAAAATATTAATCGGAACCAGCTTCTATTGCCTGTTTCAGTGTGGTACAACATTACTACGTGATCCAAACCAGAAAAAGGCAAAGGATCTGGCCAACAAGTATGCGAAAAACGCGAAAGTATGAGCCAGATGATTGCAAATACCAGAACTAACACAGACATAACCTGCGTTATCCTCTAAAATACTAATCGGAACCAGCTTTTATTGACTGTTACAGTGTGGTACCACAATACTACGTGATCCAAACCAGAAAAAGGCCAGGATCTGGCCAACAAGTATGCGAAAAACGCGAAAGTCGAGCCAGATGAGGACAAATCCCAGACCTACCCGAGACATAACCGGCGTTATCCTCTAAAATATTAATCGGAACCAGGTTTAATTGACTGTTTCGGTGTGGAACCTCATTACTACGGGATCCAAAACAGAAAAAACCCAGGATCTGGTCAACAAGTATGCGAAAAACGCCAAAGTATGAGCCAGATGATTGCAAATACCAGAACTAACCCAGACATAACCAGCGTTATCCTCTAAAATACTTATCGGAACCAGCCCCTATTGACTATTTCAGTGTGGTACCACATTACTACGTGTTCCAAACGAGAAAAGGGCCAGGGTCTGGCCAACAAGTGTGCGAAAAACGCGAAAGTATGAGCCAGATGGTTTCAAATACCAGAACTAACACAGACATAACCAGCGTTATCCTCTAAAATACTAATCGGAACCAGCTTTTATTGACTGTTTCAGTGTGGTACCACATTACTACGTGATCCAAACCAGAAAAAGGCCAGGATCTGGGCTACAAGTATGCGAAAAACGCGAAAGTACGAGCCAGATGAGGACAAATCCCAAACCTACCCGAGACATAACCGGCGTTATCCTCTAAAGTATTTATCGGAACCAGGTTTAATTGAATGTTTCAGTGTGGTACATCTTTACTACGTGGTCCAAGCCAGAAGAAGGCCAGGATGTGGCCAACAAATATGCGAAAAATGCGAAAGTACGAGCCAGATGAGGGCAAATACCAGACCTAACCGAGACATAACCGGCGTTATCCTCTAAAATATTAATCGCAACCAGGTTTAATTGACTGTTTCGTTGTGGAACCACATTACTGCGGGATCCAAACCAGAAAAAACCCAGGATCTGGCCAAGAAGTATGCGAAAAATGCGAAAGTACAAGCCAGATGAGGGCAAATCCCAGACCAAGCCGAGACATAACCGGCGTTATCCTCTAAAATATTAATCGCAACCAGGTTTAATTGACTGCTTCGGTGTGGTACCGCATTACTACGTGATCCAAACCAGAAAAAGGCCATGATCTGGCCAACAAGTATGCGAAAAACGCGAAAGTACGAGCCAGATGAGGACAAATCCCAGACCTACCCGAGACATAACCGGCGTTATGCTCTAAAGTATTAATCGGAACCAGGATTAATTTACTGTTTCAGTGTGGTACCTCTTTACTACGTGGTCCAAGCCAGAAGAAGGCCAGGATGTGGCCAACAAGTATGCGAAAAATGCGAAAGTACAAGCCAGATGAGGGCAAATCCCAGACCAAACCGAGACATAACCGGCGTTATCCTCTAAAATATTAATCGCAACCAGGTTTAATTGACTGCTTCGGTGTGGTACCGCATTACTACGTGATCCAAACCAGAAAAAGGCCATGATCTGGCCAACAAGTATGCGAAAAACGCGAAAGTACGAGCCAGATGAGGACAAATCCCAGGCCTACCCAAGACATAACCGGCGTTATCCTCTAAAGTATTAATCGGAACCAGGTTTAATTTACTGTTTCAGTGTGGTACCTCTTTACTACGTGGTCCAAGCCAGAAGAAGGCCAGGATGTGGCCAACAAGGATGCGAAAAATGCGAAAGTACAAGCCAGATGAGGGCAAATCCCAGACCAAACCGAGACATAACCGGCGTTATCCTCTAAAATATTAATCGCAACCAGGTTTAATTGACTGCTTCGATGTGGTACCACATTACTACGTGGTCCAAACCAGAAAAAGGCAAAGGATCCTGCCAACAAGTATGCGAAAAACGCGAAAGTATGAGCCAGATGATTGCAAATACCAGAACTAACACAGACATAACCTGCGTTATCCTCTAAAATACTAATCGGAACCAGCTTTTATTGACTGTTACAGTGTGGTACCACATTACTACGTGATCCAAACCAGAAAAAGGCCAGGATCTGGCCAACAAGTATGCGAAAAACGCGAAAGTACGAGCCAGATGAAGACAAATCCCAGACCTACCCGAGACATAACCGGCGTTATCCTCTAAAATATTAATCGCTACCAGGTTTAATTGACTGTTTCGTTGTGGAACCACATTACTACGGGATCCAAACCAGAAAAAAACCCAGGATCTGGCCAACAAGTATGCGCAAAATGCGAAAGTACGAGCCAGATGAGGGCAAATCCCAGACCAAACCGAGACATAACCGGCGTTATCCTCTAAAATATTAATCGCAACCAGGTTTAATTGACTGCTTCGATGTGGTACCGCATTACTACGTGATCCAAACCAGAAAAAGGCCATGATCTGGCCAACAAGTATGCGAAAAATGCGAAAGTATGAGCCAGATGAGGGCAAATACCAGACCTAACCGAGACATAACCGGCGTTATCCTCTAAAATACTAATCGGAACCAGCTTCTTTTGACTGTTTCAGTGTGGTACAACATTACTACGTGATCCAAACCAGAAAAAGGCAAAGGATCCTGCCAACAAGTATGCGAAAAACGCGAAAGTATGAGCCAGATGATTGCAAATACCAGAACTAACACAGACATAACCTGCGTTATCCTCTAAAATACTAATCGGAACCAGCTTTTATTGACTGTTACAGTGTGGTACCACATTACTACGTGATCCAAACCAGAAAAAGGCCAGGATCTGGCCAACAAGTATGCGAAAAACGCGAAAGTACGAGCCAGATGAGGACAAATCCCAGACCTACCCGAGACATAACCGGCGTTATCCTCTAAAATATTAATCGCTACCAGTTTAATTGACTGTTTCGGTGTGGAACCTCATTACTACGGGATCCAAAACAGAAAAAACCCAGGATCTGGTCAACAAGTATGCGAAAAACGCCAAAGTATGAGCCAGATGATTGCAAATACCAGAACTACCCAGACATAACCAGCGTTATCCTCTAAAATACTTATCGGAACCAGCCTCTATTGACTATTTCAGTGTGGTACCACATTACTACGTGTTCCAAACGAGAAAAGGGCCAGGGTCTGGCCAACAAGTGTGCGAAAAACGCGAAAGTATGAGCCAGATGGTTTCAAATACCAGAACTAACACAGACATGACCAGCGTTATCCTCTAAAATACTAATCGGAACCAGCTTTTATTGACTGTTTCAGTGTGGTACCACATTACTACGTGATCCAAACCAGAAAAAGGCCGGAATCTGGCCTACAAGTATGCAAAAAACGCGAAAGTACGAGCCAGATGATTGCAAATACCAGAACTATGCCTGACATAACCAGCGTTAACTTCTAAAATACGAATCGGAACATGCTTTTAATGACTGTTTCAGTGTGGCTACACATTACTACGAGATCCAAACCAGAAAAATACCAGGATCGGGCCAACAAGTATGCGCAAAATGCGAAAGTACGAGCCAGATGAGGGCAAATCCCAGACCAAACCGAGACATAACCGGCGTTATCCTCTAAAATATTAATCGCAACCAGGTTTAATTGACTGCTTCGGTGTGGTACCGCATTACTACGTGATCCAAACCAGAAAAAACCCAGGATCTGGCCACAAGTATGCGAAAAATGCGAAAGTACGATCCAGATGAGGGCAAATCCCAGACCTAACCGAGACATAACCGGCGTTATCCTCTAAAATATTATTCGCAACCAGGTTTAATTGACTGTTTCGGTGTGGTACCACATTACTACGTGGTCCAAGCCAGAAAAAGGCCAGGATCTGGCCAACAAGTATGCGAAAAACGCGAAAGTACGAGCCAGATGAGGACAAATCCCAGACCAAACCGAGACATAACCGGCGTTATCCTATAAAATATTAATCGCAACCAGGTTTAATTGACTGCTTCGGTGTGGTACCGCCTTACTACGTGATTCAAACCAGAAAAAGGCCATGATCTGGCCAACAAGTATGCGAAAAATGCGAAAGTACGAGCCAGATGAGGACAAATCCCAGACCTACCCGAGACATAACCGGCGTTATCCTCTAAAATACTAATCGGAACCAGCACTTATTGACTGTTACAGTGTGGTACCACATTACTACGTGATCCAAACCAGAAAAAGGCCAGGATCTGGCCAACAAGTATGCGAAAAACGCGAAAGTACGAGCCAGATGGTTTCAAATACCAGAACTAACACAGACATAACCAGCGTTATCCTCTAAAATACTAATCGGAACCAGCTTTTATTGACTGTTTCAGTGTGGTACCACATTACTACGTGATCCAAACCAGAAAAAGGCCGGAATCTGGCCTACAAGTATGCGAAAAACGCGAAAGTACGAGCCAGATGTGGACAAATCCCAGACCTATCCGAGACATAACCGGCGTTATCCTCCAAAATATTAATCTCAACCAGGTTTAATTGTCTGTTTCGTTGTGGAACCACATTACTACGGGATCCAAACCAGAAAAAACCCAGGATCTGGCCAACAAGTATGCGTAAAACGCGAAAGTACGAGCCAGATGAGGACAAATCCCAGACCTACCCGAGACATAACCGGCATTATCCTTTAAAATATTAATCGCAACCACTTTAATTGACTGTTTCGGTGTGGAACCTCATTACTACGGGATCCAAAACAGAAAAAACCCAGGATCTGGTCAACAAGTATGCGAAAAACGCCAAAGTATGAGCCAGATGATTGCAAATACCAGAACTAACCCAGACATAACCAGCGTTATCCTCTAAAATACTTATCGGAACCAGCCTCTGTTGACTATTTCAGTGTGGTACCACATTACTACGTGTTCCAAACGAGAAAAGGGCCAGGGTCTGGCCAACAAGTGTGCGAAAAACGCGAAAGTATGAGCCAGATGGTTTCAAATACCAGAACTGACACAGACATAACCAGCGTTTTCCTCTAAAATACTAATCGGAACCAGCTTTTATTGACTGTTTCAGTGTGGTACCACATTACTACGGGATCCAAACCAGAAAAAACCCAGGATCTGGCCAACAAGTATGCGCAAAATGCGAAAGTACGAGCCAGATGAGGGCAAATCCCAGACCAAACCGAGACATAACCGGCGTTATCCTATAAAATATTAATCGCAACCAGGTTTAATTGACTGCTTCGGTGTGGTACCGCCTTACTACGTGATTCAAACCAGAAAAAGGCCATGATCTGGCCAACAAGTATGCGAAAAATGCGAAAGTATCAGCCAGATGAGGGCAAATACCAGACCTAACCGAGACATAACCGGCGTTATCCTCTAAAATACTAATCGGAACCAGCACTTATTGACTGTTACAGTGTGGTACCACATTACTACGTGATCCAAACCAGAAAAAGGCCAGGATTTGGCCAACAAGTATGCGAAAAACGCGAAAGTACGAGCCAGATGGTTTCAAATACCAGAACTAACACAGACATGACCAGCGTTATCCTCTAAAATACTAATCGGAACCAGCTTTTATTGACTGTTTCAGTGTGGTACCACATTACTACGTGATCCAAACCAGAAAAAGGCCGGAATCTGGCCTACAAGTATGCGAAAAACGCGAAAGTACGAGCCAGATGAGGACAAATCCCAGACCTATCCGAGACATAACCGGCGTTATCCTCCAAAATATTAATCTCAACCAGGTTTAATTGTCTGTTTCGTTGTGGAACCACATTACTACGGGATCCAAACCAGAAAAAACCCAGGATCTGGCCAACAAGTATGCGTAAAACGCGAAAGTACGAGCCAGATGAGGACAAATCCCAGACCTACCCGAGACATATCCGGCGTTATCCTTTAAAATATTAATCGCAACCACTTTAATTGACTGTTTCGGTGTGGAACCTCATTACTACGGGATCCAAAACAGAAAAAACCCAGGATCTGGTCAACAAGTATGCGAAAAACGCCAAAGTATGAGCCAGATGATTGCAAATACCAGAACTAACCCAGACATAACCAGCGTTATCCTCTAAAGTACTTATCGGAACCAGCCTCTATTGACTATTTCAGTGTGGTACCACATTACTACGTGTTCCAAACGAGAAAAGGGCCAGGGTCTGGCCAACAAGTGTGCGAAAAACGCGAAAGTATGAGCCAGATGGTTTCAAATACCAGAACTAACACAGACATAACCAGCGTTATCCTCTAAAATACTAATCGGAACCAGCTTTTATTGACTGTTTCAGTGTGGTACCACATTACTACGTGATCCAAACCAGAAAAAGGCCGGAATCTGGCCTACAAGTATGCGAAAAACGCGAAAGTACGAGCCAGATGAGGACAAATCCCAGACCTACCCGAGACATAACCGGCGTTATCCTCTAAAGTATTAATCGGAACCAGGTTTAATTGACTGTCTCAGTGTGGTACCTCTTTACTACGTGGTCGAAGCCAGAAGAAGGCCAGGATGTGGCCAACAAGTATGCGAAAAATGCGAAAGTACGATCCAGATGAGGGCAAATCCCAGAACTAACCCAGACATAACCAGCGTTATCCTCTAAAATACTAATCGGAACCTGCTTCCATTGACCGTTTCAGTGTGGTACAACATTACTGCGTGATCCGAACCAGAAAAAGGCTAGGATCAGGCCATCAAGTAAGCGAAAAACGCGAAAGTACGAGCCACATGAGGGAAAATCCCAGACCTAACCCAGACATAACCGGCGTTATCCGCTAAAATATTAATCGCAACCAGGTTTAATTGTCTGGTTCGTTATGGAACCACATTACTGCGGGATCCAAACCAGAAAAAACCCAGGATCTGGCCAACAAGTATGCGCAAAATGCGAAAGTACGAGCCAGATGAGGGCAAATCCCAGACCAAACCAAGACATAACCGGCGTTATGCTCTAAAATATTAATCGCAACCAGGTTTAATTGACTGCTTCGGTGTGGTACCGCATTACTACGTGATCCAAACCAGAAAAAGGCCATGATCTGGCCAACAAGTATGCGAAAAATGCGAAAGTATGAGCCAGATGAGGGCAAGTGCCAGACCTAACAGAGACATAACCGGCGTTATCCTCTAAAATACTAATCGGAACCAGCTTCTATTGCCTGTTTCAGTGTGGTACAACATTACTACGTGGTCCAAGCCAGAAGAAGGCCAGGATGTGGCCAACAAGTATGCGAAAATGCGAAAGTACGAGCCAGATGAGGGCAAATACCAGACCTAACCGAGACATAACCGGCGTTATCCTCTAAAATATTAATCGCAACCAGGTTTAATTGACTGTTTCGTTGTGGAACCACATTACTACGTGGTCCAAGCCAGAAGAAGGCCAGGATGTGGCCAACAAGTATGCGAAAAATGCGAAAGTACGATCCAGATGAGGGCAAATCCCAGAACTAACCCAGACATAACCAGCGTTATCCTCTAAAATACTAATCGGAACCAGCCTCTATTGACTATTTCAGTGTGGTACAACATTACTACTTGATCCAAACCAGAAAAAGGCCAGGATCTGGCCAACAAGTATGCGAAAAACGCGAAAGTACGAGCCAGATGAGGACAAATCCCAGACCTACCCGAGACATAACCGGCGTTATCCTCTAAAATATTAATCGCAACCAGTTTAATTGACTGTTTCGGTGTGGAACCTCATTACTACGGGATCCAAAACAGAAAAAACCCAGGATCTGGTCAACAAGTATGCGAAAAACGCCAAAGTATGAGCCAGATGGTTGCAAATACCAGAACTAACCCAGATATAACCAGCGTTATCCTCTAAAATACTTATCGGAACCAGCCTCTATTGACTATTTCAGTGTGGTACCACATTACTGCGTGTTCCAAACGAGAAAAGGGCCAGGGTCTGGCCAACAAGTGTGCGAAAAACGCGAAAGTATGAGCCAGATGGTTTCAAATACCAGAACTAACACAGACATAACCAGCGTTATCCTCTAAAATACTAATCGGAACCAGCTTTTATTGACTGTTTCAGTGTGGTACCACATTACTACGTGATCCAAACCAGAAAAAGGCCGGAATCTGGCCTACAAGTATGCGAAAAACGCGAAAGTACGAGCCAGATGAGGACAAATCCCAGACCTACCCGAGACATAACCGGCGTTATCCTCTAAAGTATTAATCGGAACCAGGTTTAATTGACTGTTTCAGTGTGGTACCTCTTTACTACGTGGTCCAAGCCAGAAGAAGGCCAGGATGTGGCCAACAAGTATGCGAAAAATGCGAAAGTACGATCCAGATGAGGGCAAATCCCAGAACTAACCCAGACATAACCAGCGTTATCCTCTAAAATACTAATCGGAACCTGCAACCATTGACCGTTTCAGTGTGGTACGACATTACTGCGTGATCCGAACCAGAAAAAGGCTAGGATCAGGCCATCAAGTAAGCGAAAAACGCGAAAGTACGAGCCACATGAGGGAAAATCCCTGACCTAACCCAGACATAACCGGCGTTATCCGCTAAAATATTAATCGCAACCAGGTTTAATTGTCTGTTTCGTTGTGGAACCACATTACTGCGGGATCCAAACCAGAAAAAACCCAGGGTCTGGCCAACAAGTATGCGCAAAATGCGAAAGTACGAGCCAGATGAGGGCAAATCCCAGACCAAACCAAGACATAACCGGCGTTATCCTCTAAAATATTAATCGCAACCAGGTTTTATTGACTGCTTCGGTGTGGTACCGCATTACTACGTGATCCAAACCAGAAAAAGGCCACGATCTGGCCAACAAGTATGCGAAAAATGCGAAAGTATGAGCCAGATGAGGGCAAGTACCAGACCTAACAGAGACATAACCGGCGTTATCCTCTAAAATACTAATCGGAACCAGCTTCTATTGCCTGTTTCAGTGTGGTACAACATTACTACGTGATCCAACCCAGAAAAAGGCAAAGGATCTGGCCAACAAGTATGCGAAAAACGCGAAAGTATGAGCCAGATGATTGCAAATACCAGAACTAACACAGACATAACCTGCGTTATCCGCTAAAATACTAATCGGAACCAGCTTCTATTGCCTGTTTCAGTGTGGTACAACATTACTACGTGATCCAACCCAGAAAAAGGCAAAGGATCTGGCCAACAAGTATGCGAAAAACGCGAAAGTATGAGCCAGATGATTGCAAATACCAGAACTAACACAGACATAACCTGCGTTATCCGCTAAAATACTAATCGGAACCAGCTTTTATTGACTGTTACAGTGTGGTACCACATTACTACGGGATCCAAAACAGAAAAAACCCAGGGTCTGGGCAACAAGTGTGCGAAAAACGCGAAAGTATGAGCCAGATGGTTTCAAATACCAGAACTAACACAGACATAACCAGCGTTATCCTCTAAAATACTTATCGGAACCAGCTTCTATTGACTGTTTCGGTGTGGAACCACATTACTACGGGATCCAAACCAGAAAAAAACCCGGGATATGGCCAACAAGTATGCGAAAAATGCGTAGGTATGAGCCAGATGAGGACAAATCCCAGACCTACCCGAGACATAACCGGCGTTATCCTCTAAAATATTAACCGCAACCAATCTAATTGCCTGCTTCGGTGTGGAACCTCATTACTACGGGATCCAAAACAGAAAAAACCCAGGGTCTGGGCAACAAGTGTGCGAAAAACGCGAAAGTATGAGCCAGATGGTTTCAAATACCAGAACTAACACAGACATAACCAGCGTTATCCTCTAAAATACTTATCGGAACCAGCTTCTATTGACTGTTTCGGTGTGGAACCACATTACTACGGGATCCAAACCAGAAAAAAACCCGGGATATGGCCAACAAGTATGCGAAAAATGCGTAGGTATGAGCCAGATGAGGGCAAATACCAGACCTAACCCAGACATAACCGGCGTTATCCGCTAAAATATTAATCTCAACCAGGTTTAACTGACTGTTTCGTTGTGGAGCCACGTTACTACGGGATCCAAAACAGAGAAAACCCAGGATCTGGCCAACAGGTATGCGAAAAATGCGAAAGTATGAGCCAGATGATTGCAAATACTAGTACTAACCCAGACATCACCAGCGTTATCCTCTAAAATATTAATCGCAACCAGGTTTAATTGACTGTTTCGGTGTGGTACCGCATTACTACGTGATCCAAACCAGAGAAAGGCCAGGATCTGGCCAACAAGGATGAGAAAAATGCGAAAGTACGAGCCAGATGAGGGCAAATCCCAGCCCTAACCGAGACATAACCGGCGTTATCCTCTAAAATATTAATCGCATCCAGTTTAATTGACTGTTTCGGTGTGGAACCACATTACTACGGGATCCACACCTGAAAGAACCCAGGATCTGGCCAACAAGTATGCGAAAAAAGCGAAAGTATGTGCCAGATGATAGCAAATACCAGAACTAACCCAGACATAACCAGCGTTATCATCTAAAATACATATCGGAACCAGCTTCTATTGACTGTTTCAGTGTGGTACCACATTACTACGTGATCCAAACACAGAAAAGGGCCAGGGTCTGGCCAACAAGTATGCGAAAAATGCGGAAGTCCCAGCCAGATGAGGGCAAATACCAGACCTAACCGAGACATAACCGGCGTTATCCTCTAAAATATTAATCGCAACCAGCTTCTATTGACTGTTTCGGTGTGGTACCGCATTACTACGTGATCCAAACCAGAGAAAGGCCAGGATCTGGCCAAGAAGGATGAGAAAATTGCGAATATATGATCCAGATGATTGCAAATACCAGAACTAACCCTGACATAACCAGCGTTATCCTCTAAAATACGAATCGGAACATGCTTTTAATGACTGTTTCAGTGTGGTAACACATTACTACGAGATCCAAACCAGAAAAATCCCAGGACCGGGCCAACAAGAATGCGAGAAACGCGAAAGTACGAGCCACATGAGGGAAAATCCCAGACCTAACCCAGACATAACCGGCGTTATCCTCTAAAATACTGATCGGAACCAGCTTCTATTGACTGTTTCAGTGTGGTACCACATTACTACGTGATCCAAACCAGAAAAAGGCCAGGATCTGGCCAACAAGTATGCGAAAACCGTGAAAGTACGAGCCAGATGAGGACAAATCCCAGACCTACCCGAGACATAACCGGCGTTATCCTCTAAAATATTAATCTCAACCAGGTTTAATTGACTGTTTCGTTGTGGAACCACAATACTACGGGATCCAAACCAGAAAAAACCCAGGATCTGGCCAACAAGAATGCGAAAAATGCGAAAGTATGAGCCAGATGACTGCAAATACCAGAACTAACCCAGACATAAGCGGCGTTATCCCCTAAAATGTTAATCGCAACCAGGTTTAATTGACTGTTTCGGTGTGGTACCGCATTACTACGTGATCCAAACCAGAAAAAGCCCAGGATCTGGCCAACAAGTCTGCGAAAAACGTGAAAGTACGAGTCAGATGAGGAAAAATCCCAGACCTAGCCGAGACATAACCGGCGTTATCCTCTAAAATATTGATCGCAACCAGTTTAATTGACTGTTTCGGTGTGGAACCTCATTACTACGTGATCCAAACCAGATAAAGCCCAGGATCTGGCCAACAAGTATGAGAAAAATGCGAAAGTTCGAGCCAGATGAGGGCAAGTACCAGACCTAACCCAGACAAAACCGGCGTTATCCCCTAAAATATTAATCGCAACCAGGTATAATTGACTGTTTCGGTGTGGTACCGCATTGCTACGATGAACCAAACCAGAAAGAGGCCAGGATCTGGCTAACAAGTATGCGAAAAACGCGAAAGTACTATCCAGATGAGGGCAAATCCCAGACCTAACCGAGACATAACCGGCGTTATCCTCTAAAATATTAATCGCAACCAGGTTTAATTGACTGTTTCGTTGTGGAACCACATTACTGCGGGATCCAAACCAGAAAAAACGCAGGATCTGGCCAACACGTATGCGAAAAATGCGAAAGTACGATCCAGATGAGGGCAAATCCCAGACCTAACCGAGACATAACCGGCGTTATCCTCTAGAATATTAATCGCAACCAGGTTTAATTGACTGTTTCGGTGTGGTACCGCATTACTACGTGATCCAAGCCAGAAAAAGGCCAGGATCTGGCCAACAAGAATGCGAAACATGCGAAAGTACGCGCCAGATGAGGGCAAATACCAGACCTAACCGAGATATTACCGGCATTATCCTCTAAAATATTAATCGCAACCAGATTTAATTGACTGTTTCGGTGTGGTACCGCATCACTACGGGATCCAAACCAGAAAAAACCGAGGATCTGGCCAACAACTATGAGAAAAATGCGAAAGTATGAGCATGATGATTGCAAATACCAGAACTAACTCTGACATAACCAGCGTTATCCTCTAAAATACGAATCGGAACATGCTTTTAATGACTGTTTCAGTGTGGTAACACATTACTACGTGATCCAAACCAGAAAATGGCCAGGATCTGGCCAACTACTATGAGAAAAACGCGAAAGTATGAGCCAGATGATTGCAAATACCAGACCTAACCCAGACATAACCGGCGTTATCCGCTAAAATATTAATCTCAACCAGGTTTAATTGACTGGTTCGTTGTGGTACCACATTACTACGGGATCCAAAACAGAGAAAACCCAGGATCTGGCCAACAGGTATGCGAAAAATGCGAAATTATGAGCCAGATGGTTGCAAATACCAGAACTAACCCAGACATAACCAGCGTTATCCTCTAAAATATTAATCGCAACCAGGCTTAATTGACTGTTTCGGTGTGGTAACGCACTACTACGCGATCCAAACCAGAAAAAGCCCAGGATCTGGCCAACAAGTATGCGAAAAATGCCAAAGTACGAGCCAGATGAGGGCAAATCCCAGACCTAACCGAGACATAACCGGCGTTATCCTCTAAAATATTAATCGCAACCAGGTTTAATTGACTGTTTCGGTGTGGTGACGCATTACTACGTGATCCAAACCAGAAAAAGTCCAAGATCTGGCCAACAAGTATGCGAAAAATGCGAAAGTACGAGCCAGATGAGGGCAAATACCAGACCTAGCCCAGACATTACCGGCATTATCCTCTAAAATATTAATCGCAACCAGATTTAATTGACTGTTTCGGTGTGGTACCGCATTACTACGTGATCCAAACCAGAAAAAGCCCAGGATCTGGCCAACAAGTATGCGAAAAAAGCGAAAGTATGTGCCAGATGATAGCAAATACCTGAACTAACCCAGACATAACCAGCGTTATCCTCTAAAATACATATCGGAACCAGCTTCTATTGACTGTTTCAGTGTGGTACCACATTACTACGTGATCCAAACCAGAAACGGGCCAGGGTCTGGCCAACAAGTATGCGAAAAATGCGAAAGTCCCAGCCAGATGAGGGCAAATACCAGACCTAACCGAGACATAACCCGCGTTATCCTCTAAAATATTAATCGCAACCAGGTTCAATTGACTGTTTCGGTGTGGAACCACATTACTACGGGATCCAAACCAGAAAAAACCCAGGATCTGGCCAACAACTATGAGAAAAACGCGAAAGTACGAGCCAGATGGGGGTAAATCCTAGACCTAACCGAGACACACCAAGCGTTATCCTCTAAAATATTAATCGCAACCAGGTTTAATTGACTGTTTCGGTGTTGTACCGCACTACTACGGGATCCAAACCAGAAAGAGGCCAGGATCAGGCCAACAAGAATGCGAAAAAAGCGAAAGTACGAGCCAGATGTGGGCAAATCCCAGAGCTACCCGAGACATAACCGGCGTTATCCTCTAAAATATTAATCTGAACCAGGTTTAATTGACTGTTTCGTTGTGGAACCACATTACTACGGGATCGAAACCAGACAAAACCCAGGATCTGGCCAACAAGTATGCGAAAAATGCGAAAGCATGAGCCAGATGATTGCAAATACCAGAACTAACCCAGACGTAACCGGCGTTATCCCCTAAAATATTAATCGCAACCAGGTTTAATTGACTGTTTCGGTGTGGTACCGCATTACTTCGTGATCCAAACCAGATAAAGGCCAGGATCTGGCCAACAAGTATGCGAAAAATGTGAAAGTACGAGTCAGATGAGGACAAATCCCAGACCTAGCCGAGTCATAACCGGCGTTATCCTCTAAAATATTGATCGCAACCAGTTTAATTGACTGTTTCGGTGTGGAACCTCATTACTACGTTATCCAAACCAGATAAAGCCCAGGATCTGGCTAACAAGTATGAGGAAAATGCGAAAGTTCGAGCCAGATGAGGGCAAGTACCAGACCTAACCCAGACAAAACCGGCGTTATCCCCTAAAATATTAATCGCAACCAGGTATAATTGACTGTTTCGGTGTGGTACCGCATTGCTACGATGATCCAAACCAGAAAGAGGCCAGGATCTGGCTAACAAGTATGCGAAAAATGCGAAAGTACGATCCGGATGAGGGCAAATCCCAGACCTAACCGAGACATAACCGGCGTTATCCTCTAAAATATTAATCGCAACAAGGTTTAATTGACTGTTTCGTTGTGGAACCACATTACTGCGGGATCCAAACCAGAGAAAACGCAGGATCTGGCCAACAAGTATGCGAAAAATGCTAAAGTACGATCCAGATGAGGGCAAATCCCAGACCTAACCGAGACATAACCGGCGTTATCCTCTAAAATATTAATCGCAACCAGGTTTAATTGACTGTTTCGGTGTGGTACCGCATTACTACGTGATCCAAACCAGAAAAAGGCCAGGATCTGGCCAGCAAGTATCCGAAAAATGCGAAATTATGAGCTAGATGATTGCAAATACCAGAACTATGCCTGACATAAACAGCGTTATCCTCTAAAACACGAATCAGAACATGTTTTTAATGACTGCTTCAGTGTGGTACCACATCACTACGTGATCCAAACCAGAAAAAGGCCAGGATCTGGCCAAAAAGTATGCGAAACATGCGAAAGTACGAGCCAGATGTGGGCAAACACCAGACCTAACCCAGACATAACCGGCGTTATCCTCTAAAATATTAATCGCAACCAGGTTTAATTGACTGTTTCGGTGTGGTACCGCATTACTACGTGATCCAAACCAGAGAAAGGCCAGGATCTGGCCAACAAGGATGAGAAAAATGCGAAAGTATGAGCATGATGATTGCAAATACCAGAACTAACCCTGACATAACCAGCGTTATCCTCTAAAATACGAATCGGAACATGCTTTTAATGACTGTTTCAGTGTGGTAACACATTACTACGTGATCCAAACCAGAAACATCCCAGGATCGGGCCAACAAGAATGCGAAAAATGCGAAAGTGCGAACCAGATGAGGGAAAATCTGAGACCTAACCGAGACGTAACCGGCGTTATCCCCTAAAATATTAATCGCAACCAGGTTTAATTGACTGTTTCGGTGTGGAACCACATTACTACGGGATCCAAACCAGAAAAAACTCAGGATCTGGCCGACAAGTATTCGAAAAATGCGATAGTATGAGCCAGGGGAGGGCAAATACCAGACTTAACACAGACATAACCTGCGTTATCCTCTAAAATATTAATCGCAACCGGGTTTAATTGACTGTTTCCGTGTGGAACCACATTACTACGGGATCCAAACCAGAAAAAACCCAGGATCTGGCCAACAACTATGAGAAAAACGCGAAAGTATGAGCCAGATGATTGCAAATACCAGAACTATCCCAGGCATAAACAGCGTTATCCTCTAACATA
Organism: Colletes latitarsis; assembly: GCF_051014445.1. Lineage (NCBI taxonomy): Eukaryota > Metazoa > Arthropoda > Insecta > Hymenoptera > Colletidae > Colletes > Colletes latitarsis. The sequence continues at coordinate 3,968,369 of NW_027488375.1, read as the reverse complement.
TTATTCGCAACCAGGTTTAATTGACTGTTTCGGTGTGGTACCACATTACTACGTGGTCCAAGCCAGAAAAAGGCCAGGATCTGGCCAACAAGAATGCGAAAAATGCGAAAGTGCGCGCCAGATGAGGGCAAATACCAGACCTAACCGAGACATTACCGGCATAATCCTCTAAAATATTAATCGCAACCAGATTTAATTGACTGTTTCGGTGTGGTACCGCATTACTACGTGATCCTAACCAGAAAAAGGCCAGGATCTGGCCAACAACTATGCGAAAAAGCGAAAGTATGAGCCAGATGATTGCAAATACCAGAACTATCCCAGACATAAACAGCGTTATCCTCTAAAATATTATTCGCAACCAGGTTTAATTGACTGTTTCAGTCTGGAGCCACTTTACTACGTGGACCAAGCCAGAAGAAGGCCGGGATCTGGCCATCAAGTATGCGAAAAATGCGAAGGTCCGAACCAGATGAGGGCAAATACCAGTCCTAACCGAGACATAACCGGCGTTATCCTCCAAAATATTAATCGCAACCAGGTTCAATTGACTGTTTCGGTGTGGAACCACATTACTACGGGATCCAAACCAGAAAAAACCCAGGCTCTGGCCAACAACTATGAGAAAAACGCGAAAGTATGAGCCAGATGATTGCAAATACCAGAACTATCCCAGGCATAACCAGCGTTATCCTCTAAAATATTATTCGCATCCAGGTTTAATTGACTGTTTCGGTGTGGTACCACATTACTACGTGGTCCAAGAGAGAAAAAGGCCAGGATCTGGCCAACAAGAATACGAAAAATGCGAAAGTATGCGCCAGATGAGGGCAAATATTAGACCTAACCGAGACGTAACCGGCGTTATCCCCTAAAATATTAATCGCAACCAGGTTTAATTGACTGTTTCGGTGTGGAACCACATTACTACGGGATCCAAACCAGAAAAAACCGAGGATCTGGCCAACAACTATGAGAAAAATGCGAAAGTATGAGCATGATGATTGCAATTACCAGAACTAACTCTGACATAACCAGCGTTATCCTCTAAAATACGAATCGGAACATGCTTTTAATGACTGTTTCAGTCTGGTAACACATTACTACGTGATCCAAACCAGAAAATGGCCAGGATCTGGCCAACTACTATGAGAAAAACGCGAAAGTATGTGCCAGATGATAGCAAATACCAGAACTAACCCAGACATAACCAGCGTTATCCTTTAAAATACTTATCGGAACCAGCTTCTATTGACTGTTTCGGTGTTGAACCACATTACTACGGGATCCAAACCAGAAAAAAAACCAGGATATGGCCAACAAGTATGCGAAAAATGCGAAGGTATGAGCCAGATGAGGGCAAATACCAGACCTAACCCAGACATAACCGGCGTTATCCGCTAAAATATTAATCTCAACCAGGTTTAATTGACTGTTTCGTTGTGGTACCACATTACTACGGGATCCAAAACAGAGAAAACCCAGGATCTGGCCAACAGGTATGCGAAAAATGCGAAAGTATGAGCCAGATGGTTGCAAATACCAGAACTAACCCAGACATAACCAGCGTTATCCTCTAAAATATTAATCGCAACCAGGTTTAATTGACTGTTTCGGTGTGGTACCGCATTACTACGTGATCCAAACCAGAGAAAGGCCAGGATCTGGCCAACAAGGATGAGAAAAATGCGAAAGTACGAGCCAGATGAGGGCAAATCCCGGACCTAACCGAGACATAACCGGCGTTATCCTCTAAAATATTAATCGCAACCAGGTTTAATTGACTGTTTCGGTGTGGTGACGCATTACTACGTGATCCAAACCAGAAAAAGTCCAAGATCTGGCCAACAAGTATGCGAAAAATGCGAAAGTACGAGCCAGATGAGGGCAAATACCAGACCTAGCCCAGACATTACCGGCATTATCCTCTGAAATATTAATCGCAACCAGATTTAATTGACTGTTTCGGTGTGGTACCGCATTACTACGTGATCCAAACCAGAAAAAACCCAGGATCTGGCCAACAACTATGAGAAAAACGCGAAAGTATGAGCCAGATGATTGCAAATACCAGAACTATCCCAGGCATAAACAGCGTTATCCTCTAAAATATTATTCGCAACCAGGTTTAATTGACTGTTTCGGTGTGGTACCACATTACTACGTGGTCCAAACCAGAAAGAGGCCAGGATCAGGCCTACAAGAATGCGAAAAAAGCGAAAGTACGAGCCAGATGTGGGCAAATCCCAGACCTAACCGAGACATAACCGGCGTTATCCTCTAAAATATTAATCTGAACCAGGTTTAATTGACTGTTTCGTTGTGGAACCACATTACTACGGGATCGAAACCAGACAAAACCCAGGATCTGGCCAACAAGTATGCGAAAAATGCTAAAGCATGAGCCAGATGATTGCAAATACCAGAACTAACCCAGACGTAACCGGCGTTATCCCCTAAAATATTAATCGCAACCAGGTTTAATTGACTGTTTCGGTGTGGTACCGCATTACTTCGTGATCCAAACCAGAGAAAGGCCAGGATCTGGCCAACAAGTATGCGAAAAATGTGAAAGTACGAGTCAGATGAGGACAAATCCCAGACCTAACCCAGACAAAACCGGCGTTATCCCCTAAAATATTAATCGCAACCAGGTATAATTGACTGTTTCGGTGTGGTACCGCATTGCTAGGATGATCCAAACCAGAAAGAGGCCCGGATCTGGCTAACAAGTATGCGAAAAATGCGAAAGTACGATCCGGATGAGGGCAAATCCCAGACCTAACCGAGACATAACCGGCGTTACCCTCTAAAATATTAATCGCAACAAGGTTTAATTGACTGTTTCGTTGTGGAACCACATTACTGCGGGATCCAAACCAGAGACAACGCAGGATCTGGCCTACAAGTATGCGAAAAATGCGAAAGTCCCAGCCAGATGAGGGCAAATACCAGACCTAACCGAGACATAACCCGCGTTATCCTCTAAAATATTAATCGCAACCAGGTTTAATTGACTGTTTCGGTGTTGTACCGCATTACTACGGGATCCAAACCAGAAAGAGGCCAGGATCAGGCCAACAAGAATGCGAAAAAAGCGAAAGTACGAGCCAGATGAGGGCAAATCCCAGACCTAACCGAGACATAACCGGCGTTATCCTCTAAAATATTAATCGCAACCAGGTTTAATTGACTGTTTCGGTGTGGTGACGCATTACTACGTGATCCAAACCAGAAAAACTCCAAGATCTGACCAACAAGTATGCGAAAAATGCGAAAGTACGAGCCAGATGAGGGCAAATACCAGACCTAGCCCAGACATTACCGGCATTATCCTCTAAAATATTAATCGCAACCAGATTTAATTGACTGTTTCGGTGTGGTATCGCATTACTACGTGATCCAAACCAGAAAAAGCCCAGGATCTGGCCAACAAGTATGCGAAAAAAGCGAAAGTATGTGCCAGATGATAGCAAATACTAGAACTAACCCAGACATAACCAGCGTTATCCTCTAAAATACATATCGGAACCAGCTTCTATTGACTGTTTCAGTGTGGTACCACATTACTACGTGATCCAAACCAGAAAAGGGCCAGGGTCTGGCCAACAAGTATGCGAAAAATGCGAAAGTCCCAGCCAGATGAGGGCAAATACCAGACCTAACCGAGACATAACCCGCGTTATCCTCTAAAATATTAATCGCAACCAGGTTTAATTGACTGTTTCGGTGTTGTACCGCATTACTACGGGATCCAAACCAGAAAGAGGCCAGGATCAGGCCAACAAGAATGCGAAAAAAGCGAAAGTACGAGCCAGATGTGGGCAAATCCCAGACCTACCCGAGACATAACCGGCGTTATCCTCTAAAATATTAATCTGAACCAGGTTTAATTGACTGTTTCGTTGTGGAACCACATTACTACGGGATCGAAACCAGACAAAACCCAGGATCTGGCCAACAAGTATGCGAAAAATGCTAAAGCATGAGCCAGATGATTGCAAATACCAGAACTAACCCAGACGTAACCGGCGTTATCCCCTAAAATATTAATCGCAACCAGGTTTAATTGACTGTTTCGGTGTGGTACCGCATTACTTCGTGATCCAAACCAGAGAAAGGCCAGGATCTGGCCAACAACTATGAGAAAAACGCGAAAGTATGAGCCAGATGATTGCAAATACCAGAACTATCCCAGGCATAAACAGCGTTATCCTCTAAAATATTATTCGCAACCAGGTTTAATTGACTGTTTCGGTGTGGTACCACATTACTACGGGATCGAAACCAGACAAAACCCAGGATCGGGCCAACAAGAATGCGAAAAATGCGAAAGTGCGAACCAGATGAGGGAAAATCTGAGACCTAACCGAGACGTAACCGGCGTTATCCCCTAAAATATTAATCGCAACCAGGTTTAATTGACTGTTTCGGTGTGGAACCACATTACTACGGGATCCAAACCAGAAAAAACTCAGGATCTGGCCGACAAGTATTCGAAAAATGCGATAGTTTGAGCCAGGGGAGGGCAAATACCAGACTTAACACAGACATAACCTGCGTTATCCTCTAAAATATTAATCGCAACCGGGTTTAATTGACTGTTTCCGTGTGGAACCACATTACTACGGGATCCAAACCAGAAAAAACCCAGCATCTGGCCAACAACTATGAGAAAAACGCGAAAGTATGAGCCAGATGATTGCAAATACCAGAACTATCCCAGGCATAAACAGCGTTATCCTCTAAAATATTATTCGCAACCAGGTTTAATTGACTGTTTCGGTGTGGTACCACATTACTACGTGGTCCAAGCCAGAAAAAGGCCAGGATCTGGCCAACAAGAATGCGAAAAATGCGAAAGTGCGCGCCAGATGAGGGCAAATACCAGACCTAACCGAGACATTACCGGCATTATCCTCTAAAATATTAATCGCAACCAGATTTAATTGACTGTTTCGGTGTGGAACCACATTACTACGGGATCCAAACCAGAAAAAACCCAGGCTCTGGCCAACAACTATGAGAAAAACGCGAAAGTATGAGCCAGATGATTGCAAATACCAGAACTATCCCAGGCATAACCAGCGTTATCCTCTAAAATATTATTCGCATCCAGGTTTAATTGACTGTTTCGGTGTGGTACCACATTACTACGTGGTCCAAGAGAGAAAAAGGCCAGGATCTGGCCAACAAGAATACGAAAAATGCGAAAGTATGCGCCAGATGAGGGCAAATATTAGACCTAACCGAGACGTAACCGGCGTTATCCCCTAAAATATTAATCGCAACCAGGTTTAATTGACTGTTTCGGTGTGGAACCACATTACTACAGGATCCAAACCAGAAAAAACCGAGGATCTGGCCAACAACTATGAGAAAAATGCGAAAGTATGAGCATGATGATTGGAATTACCAGAACTAACTCTGACATAACCAGCGTTATCCTCTAAAATACGAATCGGAACATGCTTTTAATGACAGTTTCAGTCTGGTAACACATTACTACGTGATCCAAACCAGAAAATGGCCAGGATCTGGCCAACTACTATGAGAAAAACGCGAAAGTATGTGCCAGATGATAGCAAATACCAGAACTAACCCAGACATAACCAGCGTTATCCTTTAAAATACTTATCGGAACCAGCTTCTATTGACTGTTTCGGTGTGGAACCACATTACTACGGGATCCAAACCAGAAAAAAAACCAGGATATGGCCAACAAGTATGCGAAAAATGCGAAGGTATGAGCCAGATGAGGGCAAATACCAGACCTAACCCAGACATAACCGGCGTTATCCGCTAAAATATTAATCTCAACCAGGTTTAATTGACTGTTTCGTTGTGGTACCACATTACTACGGGATCCAAAACAGAGAAAACCCAGGATCTGGCCAACAGGTATGCGAAAAATGCGAAAGTATGAGCCAGATGGTTGCAAATACCAGAACTAACCCAGACATAACCAGCGTTATCCTCTAAAATATTAATCGCAACCAGGTTTAATTGACTGTTTCGGTGTGGTACCGCATTACTACGTGATCCAAACCAGAAAAAGCCCAGGATCTGGCCAACAAGTATGCGAAAAATGCGAAAGTATGTGCCAGATGATAGCAAATACCAGAACTAACCCAGACATAACCAGCGTTATCCTCTAAAATACATATCGGAACCAGCTTCTATTGACTGTTTCAGTGTGGTACCACATTACTACGTGATCCAAACCAGAAAAGGGCCAGGGTCTGGCCAACAAGTATGCGAAAAATGCGAAAGTCCCAGCCAGATGAGGGCAAATACCAGACCTAACCGAGACATAACCCGCGTTATCCTCTAAAATATTAATCGCAACCAGGTTTAATTGACTGTTTCGGTGTTGTACCGCATTACTACGGGATCCAAACCAGAAAGAGGCCAGGATCAGGCCAACAAGAATGCGAAAAAAGCGAAAGTACGAGCCAGATGTGGGCAAATCCCAGACCTAACCGAGACATAACCGGCGTTATCCTCTAAAATATTAATCTGAACCAGGTTTAATTGACTGTTTCGTTGTGGAACCACATTACTACGGGATCGAAACCAGACAAAACCCAGGATCTGGCCAACAAGTATGCGAAAAATGCTAAAGCATGAGCCAGATGATTGCAAATACCAGAACTAACCCAGACGTAACCGGCGTTATCCCCTAAAATATTAATCGCAACCAGGTTTAATTGACTGTTTCGGTGTGGTACCGCATTACTTCGTGATCCAAACCAGAGAAAGGCCAGGATCTGGCCAACAAGTATGCGAAAAATGTGAAAGTACGAGTCAGATGAGGACAAATCCCAGACCTAACCCAGACAAAACCGGCGTTATCCCCTAAAATATTAATCGCAACCAGGTATAATTGACTGTTTCGGTGTGGTACCGCATTGCTAGGATGATCCAAACCAGAAAGAGGCCCGGATCTGGCTAACAAGTATGCGAAAAATGCGAAAGTACGATCCGGATGAGGGCAAATCCCAGACCTAACCGAGACATAACCGGCGTTATCCTCTAAAATATTAATCGCAACAAGGTTTAATTGACTGTTTCGTTGTGGAACCACATTACTGCGGGATCCAAACCAGAGACAACGCAGGATCTGGCCTACAAGTATGCGAAAAATGCGAAAGTCCCAGCCAGATGAGGGCAAATACCAGACCTAACCGAGACATAACCCGCGTTATCCTCTAAAATATTAATCGCAACCAGGTTTAATTGACTGTTTCGGTGTTGTACCGCATTACTACGGGATCCAAACCAGAAAGAGGCCAGGATCAGGCCAACAAGAATGCGAAAAAAGCGAAAGTACGAGCCAGATGAGGGCAAATCCCAGACCTAACCGAGACATAACCGGCGTTATCCTCTAAAATATTAATCGCAACCAGGTTTAATTGACTGTTTCGGTGTGGTGACGCATTACTACGTGATCCAAACCAGAAAAACTCCAAGATCTGACCAACAAGTATGCGAAAAATGCGAAAGTACGAGCCAGATGAGGGCAAATACCAGACCTAGCCCAGACATTACCGGCATTATCCTCTAAAATATTAATCGCAACCAGATTTAATTGACTGTTTCGGTGTGGTATCGCATTACTACGTGATCCAAACCAGAAAAAGCCCAGGATCTGGCCAACAAGTATGCGAAAAAAGCGAAAGTATGTGCCAGATGATAGCAAATACTAGAACTAACCCAGACATAACCAGCGTTATCCTCTAAAATACATATCGGAACCAGCTTCTATTGACTGTTTCAGTGTGGTACCACATTACTACGTGATCCAAACCAGAAAAGGGCCAGGGTCTGGCCAACAAGTATGCGAAAAATGCGAAAGTCCCAGCCAGATGAGGGCAAATACCAGACCTAACCGAGACATAACCCGCGTTATCCTCTAAAATATTAATCGCAACCAGGTTTAATTGACTGTTTCGGTGTTGTACCGCATTACTACGGGATCCAAACCAGAAAGAGGCCAGGATCAGGCCAACAAGAATGCGAAAAAAGCGAAAGTACGAGCCAGATGTGGGCAAATCCCAGACCTACCCGAGACATAACCGGCGTTATCCTCTAAAATATTAATCTGAACCAGGTTTAATTGACTGTTTCGTTGTGGAACCACATTACTACGGGATCGAAACCAGACAAAACCCAGGATCTGGCCAACAAGTATGCGAAAAATGCTAAAGCATGAGCCAGATGATTGCAAATACCAGAACTAACCCAGACGTAACCGGCGTTATCCCCTAAAATATTAATCGCAACCAGGTTTAATTGACTGTTTCGGTGTGGTACCGCATTACTTCGTGATCCAAACCAGAGAAAGGTCAGGATCTGGCCAACAACTATGAGAAAAACGCGAAAGTATGAGCCAGATGATTGCAAATACCAGAACTATCCCAGGCATAAACAGCGTTATCCTCTAAAATATTATTCGCAACCAGGTTTAATTTACTGTTTCGGTGTGGTACCACATTACTACGGGATCGAAACCAGACAAAACCCAGGATCGGGCCAACAAGAATGCGAAAAATGCGAAAGTGCGAACCAGATGAGGGAAAATCTGAGACCTAACCGAGACGTAACCGGCGTTATCCCCTAAAATATTAATCGCAACCAGGTTTAATTGACTGTTTCGGTGTGGAACCACATTACTACGGGATCCAAACCAGAAAAAACTCAGGATCTGGCCGACAAGTATTCGAAAAATGCGATAGTTTGAGCCAGGGGAGGGCAAATACCAGACTTACACAGACATAACCTGCGTTATCCTCTAAAATATTAATCGCAACCGGGTTTAATTGACTGTTTCCGTGTGGAACCACATTACTACGGGATCCAAACCAGAAAAAACCCAGGATCTGGCCAACAACTATGAGAAAAACGCGAAAGTATGAGCCAGATGATTGCAAATACCAGAACTATCCCAGGCATAAACAGCGTTATCCTCTAAAATATTATTCGCAACCAGGTTTAATTGACTGTTTCGGTGTGGTACCACATTACTACGTGGTCCAAGCCAGAAAAAGGCCAGGATCTGGCCAACAAGAATGCGAAAAATGCGAAAGTGCGCGCCAGATGAGGGCAAATACCAGACCTAACCGAGACATTACCGGCATTATCCTCTAAAATATTAATCGCAACCAGATTTAATTGACTGTTTCGGTGTGGAACCACATTACTACGGGATCCAAACCAGAAAAAACCCAGGCTCTGGCCAACAACTATGAGAAAAACGCGAAAGTATGAGCCAGATGATTGCAAATACCAGAACTGTCCCAGGCATAACCAGCGTTATCCTCTAAAATATTATTCGCATCCAGGTTTAATTGACTGTTTCGGTGTGGTACCACATTACTACGTGGTCCAAGAGAGAAAAAGGCCAGGATCTGGCCAACAAGAATACGAAAAATGCGAAAGTATGCGCCAGATGAGGGCAAATATTAGACCTAACCGAGACGTAACCGGCGTTATCCCCTAAAATATTAATCGCAACCAGGTTTAATTGACTGTTTCGGTGTGGAACCACATTACTACGGGATCCAAACCAGAAAAAACCGAGGATCTGGCCAACAACTATGAGAAAAATGCGAAAGTATGAGCATGATGATTGCAATTACCAGAACTAACTCTGACATAACCAGCGTTATCCTCTAAAATACGAATCGGAACATGCTTTTAATGACAGTTTCAGTCTGGTAACACATTACTACGTGATCCAAACCAGAAAATGGCCAGGATCTGGCCAACTACTATGAGAAAAACGCGAAAGTATGTGCCAGATGATAGCAAATACCAGAACTAACCCAGACATAACCAGCGTTATCCTTTAAAATACTTATCGGAACCAGCTTCTATTGACTGTTTCGGTGTGGAACCACATTACTACGGGATCCAAACCAGAAAAAAAACCAGGATATGGCCAACAAGTATGCGAAAAATGCGAAGGTATGAGCCAGATGAGGGCAAATACCAGACCTAACCCAGACATAACCGGCGTTATCCGCTAAAATATTAATCTCAACCAGGTTTAATTGACTGTTTCGTTGAGGTACCACATTACTACGGGATCCAAAACAGAGAAAACCCAGGATCTGGCCAACAGGTATGCGAAAAATGCGAAAGTATGAGCCAGATGGTTGCAAATACCAGAACTAACCCAGACATAACCAGCGTTATCCTCTAAAATATTAATCGCAACCAGGTTTAATTGACTGTTTCGGTGTGGTACCGCATTACTACGTGATCCAAACCAGAGAAAGGCCAGGATCTGGCCAACAAGGATCAGAAAAATGCGAAAGTACGAGCCAGATAAGGGCAAATCCCAGACCTAACCGAGACATAACCGGCGTTATCCTCTAAAATATTAATCGCAACCAGGTTCAATTGACTGTTTCTGTGTGGTAACGCACTACTACGCGAACCAAACCAGAAAAAGCCCAGGATCTGGCCAACAAGTATGCGAAAAATGCCAAAGTACGAGCCAGATGAGGGCAAATCCCAGACCTAACCGAGACATAACCGGCGTTATCCTCTAAAATATTAACCGCAACCAGATTTAATTGACTGTTTCGGTGTGGTACCGCATTACTACGTGATCCAAACCAGAAAAAGCCCAGGATCTGGCCAACAAGTATGCGAAAAATGCGAAAGTATGTGCCAGATGATAGCAAATACCAGAACTAACCCAGACATAACCAGCGTTATCCTCTAAAATACATATCGGAACCAGCTTCTATTGACTGTTTCAGTGTGGTACCACATTACTACGTGATCCAAACCAGAAAAGGGCCAGGGTCTGGCCAACAAGTATGCGAAAAATGCGAAAGTCCCAGCCAGATGAGGGCAAATACCAGACCTAACCGAGACATAACCCGCGTTATCCTCTAAAATATTAATCGCAACCAGGTTTAATTGACTGTTTCGGTGTTGTACCGCATTACTACGGGATCCAAACCAGAAAGAGGCCAGGATCAGGCCAACAAGAATGCGAAAAAAGCGAAAGTACGAGCCAGATGTGGGCAAATCCCAGACCTAACCGAGACATAACCGGCGTTATCCTCTAAAATATTAATCTGAACCAGGTTTAATTGACTGTTTCGTTGTGGAACCACATTACTACGGGATCGAAACCAGACAAAACCCAGGATCTGGCCAACAAGTATGCGAAAAATGCTAAAGCATGAGCCAGATGATTGCAAATACCAGAACTAACCCAGACGTAACCGGCGTTATCCCCTAAAATATTAATCGCAACCAGGTTTAATTGACTGTTTCGGTGTGGTACCGCATTACTTCGTGATCCAAACCAGAGAAAGGCCAGGATCTGGCCAACAAGTATGCGAAAAATGTGAAAGTACGAGTCAGATGAGGACAAATCCCAGACCTAACCCAGACAAAACCGGCGTTATCCCCTAAAATATTAATCGCAACCAGGTATAATTGACTGTTTCGGTGTGGTACCGCATTGCTACGATGATCCAAACCAGAAAGAGGCCCGGATCTGGCTAACAAGTATGCGAAAAATGCGAAAGTACGATCCGGATGAGGGCAAATCCCAGACCTAACCGAGACATAACCGGCGTTATCCTCTAAAATATTAATCGCAACAAGGTTTAATTGACTGTTTCGTTGTGGAACCACATTACTGCGGGATCCAAACCAGAGACAACGCAGGATCTGGCCTACAAGTATGCGATAAATGCGAAAGTCCCAGCCAGATGAGGGCAAATACCAGACCTAACCGAGACATAACCCGCGTTATCCTCTAAAATATTAATCGCAACCAGGTTTAATTGACTGTTTCGGTGTTGTACCGCATTACTACGGGATCCAAACCAGAAAGAGGCCAGGATCAGGCCAACAAGAATGCGAAAAAAGCGAAAGTACGAGCCAGATGAGGGCAAATCCCAGACCTAACCGAGACATAACCGGCGTTATCCTCTAAAATATTAATCGCAACCAGGTTTAATTGACTGTTTCGGTGTGGTGACGCATTACTACGTGATCCAAACCAGAAAAACTCCAAGATCTGACCAACAAGTATGCGAAAAATGCGAAAGTACGAGCCAGATGAGGGCAAATACCAGACCTAGCCCAGACATTACCGGCATTATCCTCTAAAATATTAATCGCAACCAGATTTAATTGACTGTTTCGGTGTGGTATCGCATTACTACGTGATCCAAACCAGAAAAAGCCCAGGATCTGGCCAACAAGTATGCGAAAAAAGCGAAAGTATGTGCCAGATGATAGCAAATACTAGAACTAACCCAGACATAACCAGCGTTATCCTCTAAAATACATATCGGAACCAGCTTCTATTGACTGTTTCAGTGTGGTACCACATTACTACGAGATCCAAACCAGAAAAGGGCCAGGGTCTGGCCAACAAGTATGCGAAAAATGCGAAAGTCCCAGCCAGATGAGGGCAAATACCAGACCTAACCGAGACATAACCCGCGTTATCCTCTAAAATATTAATCGCAACCAGGTTTAATTGACTGTTTCGGTGTTGTACCGCATTACTACGGGATCCAAACCAGAAAGAGGCCAGGATCAGGCCAACAAGAATGCGAAAAAAGCGAAAGTACGAGCCAGATGTGGGCAAATCCCAGACCTACCCGAGACATAACCGGCGTTATCCTCTAAAATATTAATCTGAACCAGGTTTAATTGACTGTTTCGTTGTGGAACCACATTACTACGGGATCGAAACCAGACAAAACCCAGGATCTGGCCAACAAGTATGCGAAAAATGCTAAAGCATGAGCCAGATGATTGCAAATACCAGAACTAACCCAGACGTAACCGGCGTTATCCCCTAAAATATTAATCGCAACCAGGTTTAATTGACTGTTTCGGTGTGGTACCGCATTACTTCGTGATCCAAACCAGAGAAAGGCCAGGATCTGGCCAACAACTATGAGAAAAACGCGAAAGTATGAGCCAGATGATTGCAAATACCAGAACTATCCCAGGCATAAACAGCGTTATCCTCTAAAATATTATTCGCAACCAGGTTTAATTGACTGTTTCGGTGTGGTACCACATTACTACGGGATCGAAACCAGACAAAACCCAGGATCGGGCCAACAAGAATGCGAAAAATGCGAAAGTGCGAACCAGATGAGGGAAAATCTGAGACCTAACCGAGACGTAACCGGCGTTATCCCCTAAAATATTAATCGCAACCAGGTTTAATTGACTGTTTCGGTGTGGAACCACATTACTACGGGATCCAAACCAGAAAAAACTCAGGATCTGGCCGACAAGTATTCGAAAAATGCGATAGTTTGAGCCAGGGGAGGGCAAATACCAGACTTAACACAGACATAACCTGCGTTATCCTCTAAAATATTAATCGCAACCGGGTTTAATTGACTGTTTCGGTGTGGTACCGCATTACTACGTGTTCCAAACCAGAAAAAGGCCAGGATCTGGCCAACAACTATGCGAAAAAGCGAAAGTATGAGCCAGATGATTGCAAATACCAGAACTATCCCAGACATAAACAGCGTTATCCTCTAAAATATTATTCGCAACCAGGTTTAATTGACTGTTTCAGTCTGGAGCCACTTTACTACGTGGACCCAGCCAGAAGAAGGCCGGGATCTGGCCATCAAGTATGCGAAAAATGCGAAGGTCCGAACCAGATGAGGGCAAATACCAGACCTAACCGAGACATAACCGGCGTTATCCTCCAAAATATTAATCGCAACCAGGTTCAATTGACTGTTTCGGTGTGGAACCACATTACTACGGGATCCAAACCAGAAAAAACCCAGGCTCTGGCCAACAACTATGAGAAAAACGCGAAAGTATGAGCCAGATGATTGCAAATACCAGAACTATCCCAGGCATAACCAGCGTTATCCTCTAAAATATTATTCGCATCCAGGTTTAATTGACTGTTTCGGTGTGGTACCACATTACTACGTGGTCCAAGAGAGAAAAAGGCCAGGATCTGGCCAACAAGAATACGAAAAATGCGAAAGTATGCGCCAGATGAGGGCAAATATTAGACCTAACCGAGACGTAACCGGCGTTATCCCCTAAAATATTAATCGCAACCAGGTTTAATTGACTGTTTCGGTGTGGAACCACATTACTACGGGATCCAAACCAGAAAAAACCGAGGATCTGGCCAACAACTATGAGAAAAATGCGAAAGTATGAGCATGATGATTGCAATTACCAGAACTAACTCTGACATAACCAGCGTTATCCTCTAAAATACGAATCGGAACATGCTTTTAATGACTGTTTCAGTCTGGTAACACATTACTACGTGATCCAAACCAGAAAATGGCCAGGATCTGGCCAACTACTATGAGAAAAACGCGAAAGTATGTGCCAGATGATAGCAAATACCAGAACTAACCCAGACATAACCAGCGTTATCCTTTAAAATACTTATCGGAACCAGCTTCTATTGACTGTTTCGGTGTGGAACCACATTACTACGGGATCCAAACCAGAAAAAAAAACCAGGATATGGCCAACAAGTATGCGAAAAATGCGAAGGTATGAGCCAGATGAGGGCAAATACCAGACCTAACCCAGACATAACCGGCGTTATCCGCTAAAATATTAATCTCAACCAGGTTTAATTGACTGTTTCGTTGTGGTACCACATTACTACGGGATCCAAAACAGAGAAAACCCAGGATCTGGCCAACAGGTATGCGAAAAATGCGAAAGTATGAGCCAGATGGTTGCAAATACCAGAACTAACCCAGACATAACCAGCGTTATCCTCTAAAATATTAATGGCAACCAGGTTTAATTGACTGTTTCGGTGTGGTACCGCATTACTACGTGATCCAAACCAGAGAAAGGCCAGGATCTGGCCAACAAGGATGAGAAAAATGCGAAAGTACGAGCCAGATAAGGGCAAATCCCAGACCTAACCGAGACATAACCGGCGTTATCCTCTAAAATATTAATCGCAACCAGGTTCAATTGACTGTTTCGGTGTGGTAACGCACTACTACGCGATCCAAACCAGAAAAAGCCCAGGATCTGGCCAACAAGTATGCGAAAAATGCCAAAGTACGAGCCAGATGAGGGCAAATCCCAGACCTAACCGAGACATAACCGGCGTTATCCTCTAAAAAATTAATCGCAACCAGGTTTAATTGACTGTTTCGGTGTGGTGACGCATTACTACGTGATCCAAACCAGAAAAAGTCCAAGATCTGGCCAACAAGTATGCGAAAAATGCGAAAGTACGAGCCAGATGAGGGCAAATACCAGACCTAGCCCAGACATTACCGGCATTATCCTCTAAAATATTAATCGCAACCAGATTTAATTGACTGTTTCGGTGTGGTACCGCATTACTACGTGATCCAAACCAGAAAAAGCCCAGGATCTGGCCAACAAGTATGCGAAAAAAGCGAAAGTATGTGCCAGATGATAGCAAATACCAGAACTAACCCAGACATAACCAGCGTTATCCTCTAAAATACATATCGGAACCAGCTTCTATTGACTGTTTCAGTGTGGTACCACATTACTACGTGATCCAAACCAGAAAAGGGCCAGGGTCTGGCCAACAAGTATGCGAAAAATGCGAAAGTCCCAGCCAGATGAGGGCAAATACCAGACCTAACCGAGACATAACCCGCGTTATCCTCTAAAATATTAATCGCAACCAGGTTTAATTGACTGTTTCGGTGTTGTACCGCATTACTACGGGATCCAAACCAGAAAGAGGCCAGGATCAGGCCAACAAGAATGCGAAAAAAGCGAAAGTACGAGCCAGATGTGGGCAAATCCCAGACCTAACCGAGACATAACCGGCGTTATCCTCTAAAATATTAATCTGAACCAGGTTTAATTGACTGTTTCGTTGTGGAACCACATTACTACGGGATCGAAACCAGACAAAACCCAGGATCTGGCCAACAAGTATGCGAAAAATGCTAAAGCATGAGCCAGATGATTGCAAATACCAGAACTAACCCAGACGTAACCGGCGTTATCCCCTAAAATATTAATCGCAACCAGGTTTAATTGACTGTTTCGGTGTGGTACCGCATTACTTCGTGATCCAAACCAGAGAAAGGCCAGGATCTGGCCAACAAGTATGCGAAAAATGTGAAAGTCCCAGCCAGATGAGGGCAAATACCAGACCTAACCGAGACATAACCCGCGTTATCCTCTAAAATATTAATCGCAACCAGGTTTAATTGACTGTTTCGGTGTTGTACCGCATTACTACGGGATCCAAACCAGAAAGAGGCCAGGATCAGGCCAACAAGAATGCGAAAAAAGCGAAAGTACGAGCCAGATGAGGGCAAATCCCAGACCTAACCGAGACATAACCGGCGTTATCCTCTAAAATATTAATCGCAACCAGGTTTAATTGACTGTTTCGGTGTGGTGACGCATTACTACGTGATCCAAACCAGAAAAACTCCAAGATCTGGCCAACAAGTATGCGAAAAATGCGAAAGTACGAGCCAGATGAGGGCAAATACCAGACCTAGCCCAGACATTACCGGCATTATCCTCTAAAATATTAATCGCAACCAGATTTAATTGACTGTTTCGGTGTGGTACCGCATTACTACGTGATCCAAACCAGAAAAAGCCCAGGATCTGGTCAACAAGTATGCGAAAAAAGCGAAAGTATGTGCCAGATGATAGCAAATACTAGAACTAACCCAGACATAACCAGCGTTATCCTCTAAAATACATATCGGAACCAGCTTCTATTGACTGTTTCAGTGTGGTACCACATTACTACGTGATCCAAACCAGAAAAGGGCCAGGGTCTGGCCAACAAGTATGCGAAAAATGCGAAAGTCCCAGCCAGATGAGGGCAAATACCAGACCTAACCGAGACATAACCCGCGTTATCCTCTAAAATATTAATCGCAACCAGGTTTAATTGACTGTTTCGGTGTTGTACCGCATTACTACGGGATCCAAACCAGAAAGAGGCCAGGATCAGGCCAACAAGAATGCGAAAAAAGCGAAAGTACGAGCCAGATGTGGGCAAATCCCAGACCTACCCGAGACATAACCGGCGTTATCCTCTAAAATATTAATCTGAACCAGGTTTAATTGACTGTTTCGTTGTGGAACCACATTACTACGGGATCGAAACCAGACAAAACCCAGGATCTGGCCAACAAGTATGCGAAAAATGCTAAAGCATGAGCCAGATGATTGCAAATACCAGAACTAACCCAGACGTAACCGGCGTTATCCCCTAAAATATTAATCGCAACCAGGTTTAATTGACTGTTTCGGTGTGGTACCGCATTACTTCATGATCCAAACCAGAGAAAGGCCAGGATCTGGCCAACAAGTATGCGAAAAATGTGAAAGTACGAGTCAGAGGAGGACAAATCCCAGACCTAGCCGAGTCATAACCGGCGTTATCCTCTAAAATATTGATCGCAACCAGTTTAATTGACTGTTTCGGTGTGGAACCTCATTACTACGTTATCCCAACCAGATAAAGCCCAGGATCTGGCCAACAAGTATGAGGAAAATGCGAAAGTTCGAGCCAGATGAGGGCAAGTACCAGACCTAACCCAGACAAAACCGGCGTTATCCCCTAAAATATTAATCGCAACCAGGTATAATTGACTGTTTCGGTGTGGTACCGCATTGCTACGATGATCCAAACCAGAAAGAGGCCAGGATCTGGCTAACAAGTATGCGAAAAATGCGAAAGTACGATCCGGATGAGGGCAAATCCCAGACCTAACCGAGACATAACCGGCGTTATCCTCTAAAATATTAATCGCAACAAGGTTTAATTGACTGTTTCGTTGTGGAACCACATTACTGCGGGATCCAAACCAGAGAAAACGCAGGATCTGGCCAACAAGTATGAGAAAAATGCGAAAGTACGATCCAGATGAGGGCAAATCCCAGACCTAACCGAGACATAACCGGCGTTATCCTCTAAGATATTAATCGCAACCAGGTTTAATTGACTGTTTCGGTGTGGTACCGCATTACTACGTGATCCAAACCAGAAAAAGGCCAGGATCTGGCCAGCAAGTATCCGAAAAATGCGAAATTATGAGCTAGATGATTGCAAATACCAGAACTATGCCTGACATAAACAGCGTTATCCTCTAAAACACGAATCGGAACATGTTTTTAATGACTGCTTCAGTGTGGTACCACATCACTACGTGATCCAAACCAGAAAAAGGCCAGGATCTGGCCAAAAAGTATGCGAAACATTCGAAAGTACGAGCCAGATGAGGGCAAACACCAGACCTAACCCAGACATAACCGGCGTTATCCTCTAAAATATTAATCGCAACCAGGTTTAATTGACTGTTTCGGTGTGGTACCGCATTACTACGTGATCCAAACCAGAGAAAGGCCAGGATCTGGCCAACAAGGATGAGAAAAATGCGAAAGTATGAGCATGATGATTGCAAACACCAGACCTAACCCAGACATAACCGGCGTTATCCTCTAAAATATTAATCGCAACCAGGTTTAATTGACTGTTTCGGTGTGGTACCGCATTACTACGTGATCCAAACCAGAGAAAGGCCAGGATCTGGCCAACAAGGATGAGAAAAATGCGAAAGTACGAGCCAGATAAGGGCAAATCCGAGACCTAACCGAGACATAACCGGCGTTATCCTCTAAAATATTAATCGCAACCAGGTTCAATTGACTGTTTCGGTGTGGTAACGCACTACTACGCGATCCAAACCAGAAAAAGCCCAGGATCTGGCCAACAAGTATGCGAAAAATGCCAAAGTACGAGCCAGATGAGGGCAAATCCCAGACCTAACCGAGACATAACCGGCGTTATCCTCTAAAATATTAATCGCAACCAGGTTTAATTGACTGTTTCGGTGTGGTGACGCATTACTACGTGATCCAAACCAGAAAAAGTCCAAGATCTGGCCAACAAGTATGCGAAAAATGCGAAAGTACGAGCCAGATGAGGGCAAATACCAGACCTAGCCCAGACATTACCGGCATTATCCTCTAAAATATTAATCGCAACCAGATTTAATTGACTGTTTCGGTGTGGTACCGCATTACTACGTGATCCAAACCAGAAAAAGCCCAGGATCTGGCCAACAAGTATGCGAAAAAAGCGAAAGTATGTGCCAGATGATAGCAAATACCAGAACTAACCCAGACATAACCAGCGTTATCCTCTAAAATACATATCGGAACCAGCTTCTATTGACTGTTTCAGTGTGGTACCACATTACTACGTGATCCAAACCAGAAAAGGGCCAGGGTCTGGCCAACAAGTATGCGAAAAATGCGAAAGTCCCAGCCAGATGAGGGCAAATACCAGACCTAACCGAGACATAACCCGCGTTATCCTCTAAAATATTAATCGCAACCAGGTTTAATTGACTGTTTCGGTGTTGTACCGCATTACTACGGCATCCAAACCAGAAAGAGGCCAGGATCAGGCCAACAAGAATGCGAAAAAAGCGAAAGTACGAGCCAGATGTGGGCAAATCCCAGACCTAACCGAGACATAACCGGCGTTATCCTCTAAAATATTAATCTGAACCAGGTTTAATTGACTGTTTCGTTGTGGAACCACATTACTACGGGATCGAAACCAGACAAAATCCAGGATCTGGCCAACAAGTATGCGAAAAATGCTAAAGCATGAGCCAGATGATTGCAAATACCAGAACTAACCCAGACGTAACCGGCGTTATCCCCTAAAATATTAATCGCAACCAGGTTTAATTGACTGTTTCGGTGTGGTACCGCATTACTTCGTGATCCAAACCAGAGAAAGGCCAGGATCTGGCCAACAAGTATGCGAAAAATGTGAAAGTACGAGTCAGATGAGGACAAATCCCAGACCTAACCCAGACAAAACCGGCGTTATCCCCTAAAATATTAATCGCAACCAGGTATAATTGACTGTTTCGGTGTGGTACCGCATTGCTACGATGATCCAAACCAGAAAGAGGCCCGGATCTGGCTAACAAGTATGCGAAAAATGCGAAAGTACGATCCGGATGAGGGCAAATCCCAGACCTAACCGAGACATAACCGGCGTTATCCTCTAAAATATTAATCGCAACAAGGTTTAATTGACTGTTTCGTTGTGGAACCACATTACTGCGGGATCCAAACCAGAGACAACGCAGGATCTGGCCAACAAGTATGCGAAAAATGCGAAAGTCCCAGCCAGATGAGGGCAAATACCAGACCTAACCGAGACATAACCCGCGTTATCCTCTAAAATATTAATCGCAACCAGGTTTAATTGACTGTTTCGGTGTTGTACCGCATTACTACGGGATCCAAACCAGAAAGAGGCCAGGATCAGGCCAACAAGAATGCGAAAAAAGCGAAAGTACGAGCCAGATGAGGGCAAATCCCAGACCTAACCGAGACATAACCGGCGTTATCCTTTAAAATATTAATCGCAACCAGGTTTAATTGACTGTTTCGGTGTGGTGACGCATTACTACGTGATCCAAACCAGAAAAACTCCAAGATCTGGCCAACAAGTATGCGAAAAATGCGAAAGTACGAGCCAGATGAGGGCAAATACCAGACCTAGCCCAGACATTACCGGCATTATCCTCTAAAATATTAATCGCAACCAGATTTAATTGACTGTTTCGGTGTGGTACCGCATTACTACGTGATCCAAACCAGAAAAAGCCCAGGATCTGGCCAACAAGTATGCGAAAAAAGCGAAAGTATGTGCCAGATGATAGCAAATACTAGAACTAACCCAGACATAACCAGCGTTATCCTCTAAAATACATATCGGAACCAGCTTCTATTGACTGTTTCAGTGTGGTACCACATTACTACGTGATCCAAACCAGAAAAGGGCCAGGGTCTGGCCAACAAGTATGCGAAAAATGCGAAAGTCCCAGCCAGATGAGGGCAAATACCAGACCTAACCGAGACATAACCCGCGTTATCCTCTAAAATATTAATCGCAACCAGGTTTAATTGACTGTTTCGGTGTTGTACCGCATTACTACGGGATCCAAACCAGAAAGAGGCCAGGATCAGGCCAACAAGAATGCGAAAAAAGCGAAAGTACGAGCCAGATGTGGGCAAATCCCAGACCTACCCGAGACATAACCGGCGTTATCCTCTAAAATATTAATCTGAACCGGGTTTAATTGACTGTTTCGTTGTGGAACCACATTACTACGGGATCGAAACCAGACAAAACCCAGGATCTGGCCAACAAGTATGCGAAAAATGCTAAAGCATGAGCCAGATGATTGCAAATACCAGAACTAACCCAGACGTAACCGGCGTTATCCCCTAAAATATTAATCGCAACCAGGTTTAATTGACTGTTTCGGTGTGGTACCGCATTACTTCGTGATCCAAACCAGAGAAAGGCCAGGATCTGGCCAACAAGTATGCGAAAAATGTGAAAGTACGAGTCAGAGGAGGACAAATCCCAGACCTAGCCGAGTCATAACCGGCGTTATCCTCTAAAATATTGATCGCAACCAGTTTAATTGACTGTTTCGGTGTGGAACCTCATTACTACGTTATCCCAACCAGATAAAGCCCAGGATCTGGCCAACAAGTATGAGGAAAATGCGAAAGTTCGAGCCAGATGAGGGCAAGTACCAGACCTAACCCAGACAAAACCGGCGTTATCCCCTAAAATATTAATCGCAACCAGGTATAATTGACTGTTTCGGTGTGGTACCGCATTGCTACGATGATCCAAACCAGAAAGAGGCCAGGATCTGGCTAACAAGTATGCGAAAAATGCGAAAGTACGATCCGGATGAGGGCAAATCCCAGACCTAACCGAGACATAACCGGCGTTATCCTCTAAAATATTAATCGCAACAAGGTTTAATTGACTGTTTCGTTGTGGAACCACATTACTGCGGGATCCAAACCAGAGAAAACGCAGGATCTGGCCAACAAGTATGAGAAAAATGCGAAAGTACGATCCAGATGAGGGCAAATCCCAGACCTAACCGAGACATAACCGGCGTTATCCTCTAAGATATTAATCGCAACCAGGTTTAATTGACTGTTTCGGTGTGGTACCGCATTACTACGTGATCCAAACCAGAAAAAGGCCAGGATCTGGCCAGCAAGTATCCGAAAAATGCGAAATTATGAGCTAGATGATTGCAAATACCAGAACTATGCCTGACATAAACAGCGTTATCCTCTAAAACACGAATCGGAACATGTTTTTAATGACTGCTTCAGTGTGGTACCACATCACTACGTGATCCAAACCAGAAAAAGGCCAGGGTCTGGCCAACAAGTATGCGAAAAATGCGAAAGTCCCAGCCAGATGAGGGCAAATACCAGACCTAACCGAGACATAACCCGCGTTATCCTCTAAAATATTAATCGCAACCAGGTTTAATTGACTGTTTCGGTGTTGTACCGCATTACTACGGGATCCAAACCAGAAAGAGGCCAGGATCAGGCCAACAAGAATGCGAAAAAAGCGAAAGTACGAGCCAGATGTGGGCAAATCCCAGACCTACCCGAGACATAACCGGCGTTATCCTCTAAAATACGAATCGGAACATGCTTTTAATGACTGTTTCAGTGTGGTAACACATTACTACGTGATCCAAACCAGAAACATCCCAGGATCGGGCCAACAAGAATGCGAAAAATGCGAAAGTACGAACCAGATGAACCCTCGCGGAGGCGATGCGGCTCGCCAGGGAGAATATCTCCCTGGAAGAGCTGGGCATCGCCTCCGTGAGGGCGAAGAGGGCCGTGACCGGGGGTCTCTTGCTGGAGATCCCCGGTGCAGAAGGCGGCGCGAAGGCGGATCGTCTCGCCCAGAGGCTCCGGGAGCAGCTGGGCGAGCGAGGTGTCCGGGTCGCCCGGCCCACGAAGCGCACGGAGATGCGCGTTTGTGGGCTGGACGACTCGGTCAGCGCACAGGATGTGTCCCGTGCCCTTGCGAGGGCGGGGGACTGTCCTGTGGAGGACCTGCGGATCGGAGAGATCCGCAGGTCGCCCTCCGGCCTCGGGTCGGTGTGGGCCCGGTGCCCCCTCTCCGCCGCCCGTAAGGTGGCGGAATCCGGGAGGGTGTTGGTGGGGTGGGTTTCGGCGCGAGTGGAAATCCTCGCGCCGCGCCCGCTCCAGTGTCACCGCTGCCTCGAATTGGGGCACGTGAGGCAGTGGTGCACCTCGCCGGTGGACCGCAGCGGTCAGTGTTACCGCTGCGGTGCCAAAGAGCACCGTGCGAGCCAGTGCTCGGCGGCCCCCCACTGCCCGCTGTGTGCGGACATGGGGAGGCCAGCCGATCACAGGGTGGGGAGCAAGAAGTGCTCCCCCCCCTCCCGGAAGGAGAGGAAGAGGCGGGCTGCACCGGCTCCGGTGCCGGGGGCGGTGGCATCGTCCTCCATGGAGGTGGACGGTGCTACGGGGACGGACGGCCGGGAGGAGGCTGGCGCGGCCATTAATTAATGCCGCCCCGCCTCCTCCTCCAGGCCAACCTCAACCACTGCCGCGCGGCACAGGACTTGATGTCCCAAGTCCTCGCGGAGTGGGGGGTTGGCCTGGCGGTCGCCGCCGAGCCGTACCGCGTCCCTGATCACCCTCATTGGGTGGGCGACGCGGACGGCTTGGTGGCGACGGTATGGGGAGGGGGCGACGGGTCCCCACCGTTCTCCTTGTTGGAGCGCGGTCGGGGATTCGTCGCCGTGGACTGGGGGGGAGTCGCTGTGGTGGGGTGCTACATTTCGCCCCGTAGCGGTCACGCTGCGTTCGAGCTGTACTTGGCCGAGGTCGCGGCATGCGTGCAGCGCTACGCGGCCCGGCCGGTGCTGGTCCTCGGGGATTTTAATGCCAAGTCGGTGGCTTGGGGATCCCCCAGGACCTCCGTTCGCGGCGGGATCCTGGGCGATTGGGCGGCGGGGCTCGACCTCCGGGTATTGAACCGGGGGTCGGAGCACACATGCGTGCGGCGATATGGGGGGTCCATCGTGGATGTTGGATTCGCGACCCCCAACGCCGTGCGCATGGTGTCGGGTTGGCACGTGGTCGCGGGGGCAGAGACACTCTCCGATCACCGGTACATCCGGATGGAGGTCTCTGCCGCCGCGAGTGCATCCCGACACGGCCGCCTGCGTGGCACCCCACCACGCCGCTGGGCGCTTCGGCGCCTGGACATGGACGCCCTGATGGCAGCTGCCCTCGCTGCAACTTGGCCGCAGGGAGCGGCCGAGTTGCCGAGCATAGAGGAGGAGGTCGCCCGACTCGGAGCATTGGTCGCGGGTATTTGCGACGCGGCGATGCCTCGGGTCGGGCGGGCTTCTCCTCGCCGGGCGGTGTACTGGTGGTCGGACGCGATCGCGGAGTTGCGAGTCGCGACTGTCCGCGCCCGACGCCAGTACACCCGTAGTGGCGCGAGCGAGGGCAGCTGATGACCTGTATGGAGCATACCGCGTGGCGCGGGTTGCTCTGCAGGTCGCCATCAAACGGGCCAAGACCCAGGCATGGAAGCAGCTCCTCCAGACCCTTGATGACGATCCATGGGGGCGCCCATATAAGGTGGTGCTGAATAAGCTCCGCCCGTGGGCGCCCCCCGTCACCGAGGGTCTTGACCCCCGGCTGCTGGAGGACGTGGTCAATACACTCTTCCCAATTGGGGAGAGGGGACCGCGTCCTCCGGCGGCGGCGGCTGTCCCAGTGGAGTGGACGGCCGAGCTGGGGGTCACGCAGGAGGAGCTGGCAGCGGCCATCAGACGGCTCGGGGTTCGTAACACGGCCCCGGGTCCGGATGGTGTGCCCGGCCGGGTTTGGGTCTTGACCCAGGGCGTCCTTGGGGCCGACCTCAGGCGGTTGTTCGACCGCTGCCTGAGGGACGGGCGATTCCCCCCCAGTTGGAAGGTGGCGAGGATGGTCCTCCTCCGGAAGGAGGGTCGGCCCGCGGAGTCTCCCTCCGCATACCGGCCCATTTGTCTCCTCGACGAGGTGGGCAAGCTCTTCGAGCGTGTGATTGCTGCCCGCCTCGTCGAGCACCTGTCGCGGGGTGATCCCGGTCTGGCCGACTGCCAGTTTGGTTTCCGGGGGGGCCGATCGACTATCGACGCGATAGGTCGTGTGAGGGCCCTCTCGGGGGCGGCCGTCTCCCGGGGAGGGGTGGCATTGGCAATATCCTTGGATATTGCCAATGCCTTTAACACCCTCCCCTGGGAAGAGATAAGGAGGGGACTCGAATATCATCGAGTCCCCCCTTGTCTCAGGGCGGTCGTCGGGGATTATCTCCGCGGCAGGTGGATCGAGTATCCGGGCCGGGATGGTGATATGCGGAGGGAGGTGTACTGCGGTGTTCCGCAGGGGTCGGTCCTCGGGCCACTCCTGTGGAACATCGCGTACGACTCGGTGTTGCGGGCCGGCCTCCCCGACGGCGTCAGCACGGTGTGTTATGCGGATGACACACTGGTGCTGGCCGTCGGGGCGCACTGGGGGAGGGCCATGCGTCGCGCGGAGGAGGGGTCGCAACGCGTCGTCGACCGGATCAGGGGGATGGGGATGACGGTGGCGGTCCATAAGACCGAGGTGATTGCGTTTCATTCACCTCGGCAGGATCCGCCACCACCTCTGATCCGGGTGGGTGGGGCTGACATCGAGGTGAAGCCCCAGATCAGGTATCTAGGGCTGATCCTCGATAGCCACTGGCGTTTCGAGGAGCATTTCCGCTGCCTGGTCCCCCGGTTGGAAAGGATGGTTGCGGCTCTGGGTCGGATCCTGCCCAACCTGGGGGGCCCGGCGGGCCGAGTTCGTCGCCTCTATGTGGCAATGGTCCAG
Source organism: Colletes latitarsis (assembly GCF_051014445.1). NCBI lineage: Eukaryota > Metazoa > Arthropoda > Insecta > Hymenoptera > Colletidae > Colletes > Colletes latitarsis. The sequence continues at coordinate 3,942,581 of NW_027488375.1, read as the reverse complement.
TCGGTGGCCCTATACGGGGCCCCCGTCTGGGCGGACGACCTGGCTGCCTCCCGGCGCAGCATGACTATGCTGCGTCGGGTGCAGAGGCGCATGGCGCTCAGGGTCGTTCGCGGGTATCGGACCATGTCACATGAGGCGGCGACGGTTCTAGCGGGGATGCCGCCCATGGACCTGCTCGCGCGGTCGCACGCGGAGATGTACCGGCACCGCGTCCACCGTCGCGCGGGGGTGGGGGCGGTCCCGGGCGGGCAGGAACCTGCTTGGGGCGATTTGAAGCGCCAGGCCCGGCAGTCCGTGTTGCTCGCGTGGCAGGAGCGGCTGGCTCTGCCAACCGCGGGGCACCGGACTGTCGGGGCGGTTCGACCACTCCTGAAGGAGTGGCTGGACAGAGGCCATGGCAGCCTCACCTACCGGATGGCACAGGTATTTTCCGGGCATGGCAGCTTCGGAAGATACCTGTGCCGGATAGGGAAGGAGCCGACGGCGCGTTGCTGCCACTGCGACGCTGAGCAGGACACGGCGGATCATACCCTGGAGGTATGCCCCGCGTGGGAGGGGGAGCGCCGTGTCCTGGTCGGCGCCGTCGGGCGGGATGTCTCGCTGCCGGGCGTGGTGCGCGCCATGCTCGGCAGCGAGGAGAAGTGGAGGGCCGTGGCCTCCTTCTGCGAGAACGTAATGTTGCAGAAGGAGGCCGCGGGGAGGGAGCGCGCCGCTGAAGCTCGCGCTCGTGCGGTGGCCCGAGGTCGTCGCCCGCTCGCGAGACGTCGCGGGCGGCCGCCTCGGCGTGGCGGATGACCTAGGCTGGGAGGGGGGTCCTGAGGGGACCCTCCTCCCGCCAGGCGGCGCCGGGTCGGACCGGTTGGGGGTAGGAGTGCCTCCCCCTACCGGTCCGACGCAAGGGGAGGCACCCTCGGCGGTCTGGTGCGGCCATGAACGCCCGGCCGCCGAGGGGTGGAAACGGGGTCGCGGGCGGTTGCGAGTTGGGGCTCGCAGCCGCCACTAAACGCGGCCCCGGGACGGATAGCGGCGGGATGGAGTGGCCCCGTCCCGCCGCTATGAGGCAGTGTGTCTACTGGGGGGACCGATTGTCCCCCCGGGGGATGGGCGCGAAAGCGCGGGCACGGGGAGGATACCGGAAGAATGCTTCGAGCGATTCCCGGTATCCTCCCAAAGCGTGCCGAAGGGTCACCGTGGGGTTTTTAGTGGGTAGGTCCCGCGCCTGCCGTTGTACGGGCGTGGGGAATCCCACACACCCCTCCCACCTCTCCCCAAGGAGGTGGGAGGGAGTCTTTCGAAGATTTTCCCCACGACAAAAAAAAAAAAAAAAAAAAAAAAAAAAAAGTACGAACCAGATGAGGGAAAATCTGAGACCTAACCGAGACGTAACCGGCGTTATCCCCTAAAATATTAATCGCAACCAGGTTTAATTGACTGTTTCGGTGTGGAACCACATTACTACGGGATCCAAACCAGAAAAAACTCAGGATCTGGCCGACAAGTATTCGAAAAATGCGATAGTATGAGCCAGGGGAGGGCAAATACCAGACTTAACACAGACATAAACTGCGTTATCCTCTAAAATATTAATCGCAACCGGGTTTAATTGACTGTTTCCGTGAGGAACCACATTACTACGGGATCCAAACCAGAAAAAACCCAGGATCTGGCCAACAACTATGAGAAAAACGCGAAAGTATGAGCCAGATGATTGCAAATACCAGAACTATCCCAGGCATAAACAGCGTTATCCTCTAAAATATTATTCGCAACCAGGTTTAATTGACTGTTTCGGTGTGGTACCACATTACTACGTGGTCCAAGCCAGAAAAAGGCCAGGATCTGGCCAACAAGAATGCGAAAAATGCGAAAGTACGCGCCAGATGAGGGCAAATACCAGACCTAACCGAGACATTACCGGCATTATCCTCTAAAATATTAATCGCAACCAGATTTAATTGACTGTTTCGGTGTGGTACCGCATTACTACGTGATCCAAACCAGAAAAAGGCCAGGATCTGGCCAACAACTATGCGAAAAAGCGAAAGTATGAGCCAGATGATTGCAAATACCAGAACTATCCCAGACATAAACAGCGTTATCCTCTAAAATATTATTCGTAACCAGGTTTAATTGACTGTTTCAGTCTGGAGCCACTTTACTACGTGGACCAAGCCAGAAGAAGGCCGGGATCTGGCCATCAAGTATGCGAAAAATGCGAAGGTCCGAACCAGATGAGGGCAAATACCAGACCTAACCGAGACATAACCGGCGTTATCCTCCAAAATATTAATCGCAACCAGGTTCAATTGACTGTTTCGGTGTGGAACCACATTACTACGGGATCCAAACCAGAAAAAACCCAGGCTCTGGCCAACAACTATGAGAAAAACGCGAAAGTATGAGCCAGATGATTGCAAATACCAGAACTATCCCAGGCATAACCAGCGTTATCCTCTAAAATATTATTCGCATCCAGGTTTAATTGACTGTTTCGGTGTGGTACCACATTACTACATGGTCCAAGAGAGAAAAAGGCCAGGATCTGGCCAACAAGAATACGAAAAATGCGAAAGTATGCGCCAGATGAGGGCAAATATTAGACCTAACCGAGACATTACCGGCGTTATCCTCTAAAATATTAATCGCAACCAGGTTCAATTGACTGTTTCGGTGTGGAACCACATTACTACGGGATCCAAACCAGAAAAAACCCAGGATCTGTTCAACAACTATGAGAAAAACGCGAAAGTACGAGCCAGATGATTGCAAATACCAGAACTATCCCAGGCATAACCAGCGTTATCCTCTAAAATATTATTCGCATCAAGGTTTAATTGACTGTTTCGGTGTGGTACCGCATTGCTACGATGATCCAAACCAGAAAGAGGCCAGGATCTGGCTGACAAGTATGCGAAAAATGCGAAAGTAAGAGCCAGATGAGTGCAAATCCCAGACCAAACCGAGACATAACCGGCGTTATCCTGTAAAATATTAATCGCAACCAGGTTTAATTGACTGTTTCGGTGTGGTACCGCATTACTACGTGATACAAACCAGAGGAAACCCAGGATCTGGCCAACAGGAATGCGAAAAATGCGAAAGTATGAGCCAGATGATTGCAAATACTAGAACTAACCGAGACGTAACCGGCATTATCCCCTAAAATATTAATCGCAACCAGGTTTAATTGACTGTTTCGGTGTGGAACCACATTACTACGGGATCCAAACCAGAAAAAACCCAGGATCTGGCCGACTAGTATTCGAAAAATGCGATAGTATGAGCCAGGGGAGGGCAAATACCAGACTTAACACAGACATAACCGGCGTTATCCTCTAAATTATTAATCGCAACCGGGTTTAATTGACTGTTTCCGTGTGGAACCACATTACTACGGGATCCAAACCAGAAAAAACCCAGGATCTGGCCAACAACTATGAGTAAAACGCGAAAGTATGAGCCAGATGATTGCAAATACCAGAACTATCCCAGGCATAACCAGCGTTATCCTCTAAAATATTATTAGCAACCAGGTTTAATTGACTGTTTCGGTGTGGTACCACATCACTACGTGGTCCAAGCCAGAAAAAGGCCAGGATCTGGCCAACAAGAATGCGAAAAATGCGAAAGTATGAGCCAGATGATTGCAAATACCAGAACTATCCCAGGCATAAGCAGCGTTATCCTCTAAAATATTATTCGCAACCAGGTTTAATTGACTGTTTCGGTGTGGCACCACATTACTACGTGGTCCAAGCCAGAAAAAGGCCAGGATCTGGCCAACAAGAATGCGAAAAATGCGAAAGTACGCGGCAGATGAGGGCAAATACGAGACCTAACCGAGACATTACCGGCATTATCCTCTAAAATATTAATCGCAAACAGATTTAATTGACTGTTTCGGTGTGGTACCGCATTACTACGGGATCCAAACCAGAAAAAACCCAGGATCTGGCCAACAACTATGAGAAAAACGCGAAAGTATGAGCCAGATGATTGCAAAGACCAGAACTATCCCAGGCATAACCAGCGTTATCCTCTAAAATATTATTCGCATCCAGGTTTAATTGACTGTTTCGGTGTGGTACCGCATTGCTACGATGATCCAAACCAGAAAGTGGCCAGGATCTGGCTAACAAGTATGCGAAAAATGCGAAAGTACGAGCCAGATGAGTGCAAATCCCAGACCAAACCGAGACATAACCGGCGTTATCCTGTAAAATATTAATCGCAACCAGATTCTATTGACTGTTTCGGTGTGGAACCACATTACTACGGGATCCAAACCAGAAAAAAAACCAGGATATGGCCAACAAGTATGCGAAAAATGCGAAGGTATGAGCCAGATGAGGGCAAATACCAGACCTAACCCAGACATAACCGGCGTTATCCGCTAAAATATTAATCTCAACCAGGTTTAATTGACTGTTTCGTTGTGGTACCACATTACTACGGGATCCAAAACAGAGAAAACCCAGGATCTGGCCAACAGGTATGCGAAAAATGCGAAAGTATGAGCCAGATGATTGCAAATACCAGAACTATCCCAGGCATAACCAGCGTTATCCTCTAAAATATTATTCGCATCCAGGTTTAATTGACTGTTTCGGTGTGGTACCGCATTGCTACGATGATCCAAACCAGAAAGAGGCCAGGATCTGGCTAACAAGTATGCGAAAAATGCGAAAGTACGAGACAGATGAGTGCAAATCCCAGACCAAACCGAGACATAACCGGCGTTATCCTGTAAAATATTAATCGCAACCAGGTTTAATTGACTGTTTCGGTGTGGTACCGCATTACTACGTGATCCAAACCAGAGAAAGGCCAGGATCTGGCCAACAAGGATGAGAAAAATGCGAAAGTACGAGCCAGATAAGGGCAAATCCCAGACCTAACCGAGACATAACCGGCGTTATCCTCTAAAATATTAATCGCAACCAGGTTCAATTGACTGTTTCGGTGTGGTAACGCACTACTACGCGATCCAAACCAGAAAAAGCCCAGGATCTGGCCAACAAGTATGCGTAAAATGCCAAAGTACGAGCCAGATGAGGGCAAATCCCAGACCTAACCGAGACATAACCGGCGTTATCCTCTAAAATATTAATCGCAACCAGGTTTAATTGACTGTTTCGGTGTGGTGACGCATTACTACGTGATCCAAACCAGAAAAAGTCCAAGATCTGGCTAACAAGTATGCGAAAAAAGCGAAAGTATGTGCCAGATGATAGCAAATACCAGAACTAACCCAGACATAACCAGCGTTATCCTCTAAAATACATATCGGAACCAGCTTCTATTGACTGTTTCGGTGTGGTAACGCACTACTACGCGATCCAAACCAGAAAAAGCCCAGGATCTGGCCAACAAGTATGCGAAAAATGCCAAAGTACGAGCCAGATGAGGGCAAATCCCAGACCTAACCGAGACATAACCGGCGTTATCCTCTAAAATATTATTCGCATCCAGGTTTAATTGACTGTTTCGGTGTTGTACCGCATTGCTACGATGATCCAAACCAGAAAGAGGCCAGGATCTGGCTAACAAGTATGCGAAAAATGCGAAAGTACGAGACAGATGAGTGCAAATCCCAGACCAAACCGAGACATAACCGGCGTTATCCTGTAAAATATTAATCGCAACCAGGTTTAATTGACTGTTTCGGTGTGGTACCGCATTACTACGTGATCCAAACCAGAGAAAGGCCAGGATCTGGCCAACAAGGATGAGAAAAATGCGAAAGTACGAGCCAGAAAAGGGCAAATCCCAGACCTAACCGAGACATAACCGGCGTTATCCTCTAAAATATTAATCGCAACCAGGTTCAATTGACTGTTTCGGTGTGGTAACGCACTACTACGCGATCCAAACCAGAAAAAGCCCAGGATCTGGCCAACAAGTATGCGAAAAATGCCAAAGTACGAGCCAGATGAGGGCAAATCCCAGACCTAACCGAGACATAACCGGCGTTATCCTCTAAAATATTAATCGCAACCAGGTTTAATTGACTGTTTCGGTGTGGTGACGCATTACTACGTGATCCAAACCAGAAAAAGTCCAAGATCTGGCTAACAAGTATGCGAGAAATGCGAAAGTACGAGCCAGATGAGGGCAAATACCAGACCAAGCCCAGACATTACCGGCATTATCCTCTAAAATATTAATCGCAACCAGATTTAATTGACTGTTTCGGTGTGGTACCGCATTACTACGTGATCCAAACCAGAAAAAGCCCAGGATCTGGCCAACAAGTATGCGAAAAAAGCGAAAGTATGTGCCAGATGATAGCAAATACCAGAACTAACCCAGACATAACCAGCGTTATCCTCTAAAATACATATCGGAACCAGCTTCTATTGACTGTTTCAGTGTGGTACCACATTACTACGTGATCCAAACCAGAAAAGGGCCAGGGTCTGGCCAACAAGTATGCGAAAAATGCGAAAGTCCCAGCCAGATGAGGGCAAATACCAGACCTAGCCGAGACATAACTGGCGTTATCCTCTAAAATATTAATCTGAACCAGGTTTAATTGACTGTTTCGTTGTGGAACCACATTACTACGGGATCGAAACCAGACAAAACCCAGGATCTGGCCAACAAGTATGCGAAAAACGTGAAAGTACGAGCCAGATGAGGACAAATCCCAGACCTACCCGAGGCATAACCGGCGTTATCCTCTAAAATATTAATCTGAACCAGGTTTAATTGACTGTTTTGTTGTGGAACCACATTACTACGGGATCGAAACCAGACAAAACCCAGGATCTGGCCAACAAGTATGCGAAAAATGCGAAAGCATGAGCCAGATGATTGCAAATACCAGAACTAACCCAGACGTAACTGGCGTTATCCCCTAAAATATTAATCGCAACCAGGTTTAATTGACTGTTTCGGTGTGGTACCGCATTACTTCGTGATCCAAACCAGAGAAAGGCCAGGATCTGGCCAACAAGTATGCGAAAAATGTGAAAGTACGAGTCAGATGAGGACAAATCCCAGAACTAGCCGAGACATAACCGGCGTTATCCTCTAAAATATTGATCGCAACCAGTTGAATTGACTGTTTCGGTGTGGAACCTCATTACTACGTGATCCAAACCAGATAAAGCCCAGGATCTGGCCAACAAGTATGAGAAAAATGCGAAAGTTCGAGCCAGATGTAGGGCAAGTACCAGACCTAACCCAGACAAAACCGGCGTTATCCCCTAAAATATTAATCGCAACCAGGTATAATTGACTGTTTCGGTGTGGTACCGCATTGCTACGATGATCCAAACCAGAAAGAGGCCAGGATCTGGCTAAGAAGTATGCGAAAAATGCGAAAGTACGATCCAGATGAGGGCAAATCCCAGACCTAACCGAGACATAACCGGCGTTATCCTCTAAAATATTAATCGCAACAAGGTTTAATTGACTGTTTCGTTGTGGAACCACATTACTGCGGGATCCAAACCAGAAAAAACGCAGGATCTGGCCAACAAGTATGCGAAAAATGCGAAAGTACGATCCAGATGAGGGCAAATCCCAGACCTAACCGAGACATAACTGGCGTTATCCTCTAAAATATTAATCGCAACCAGGTTTAATTGACTGTTTCGGTGTGGTACCGCATTACTACGTGATCCAAACCAGAAAAAGGCCAGGATCTGGCCAGCAAGTATCCGAAAAATGCGTAATTATGAGCCAGATGATTGCAAATACCAGAACTATGCCTGACATAAACAGCGTTATCCTCTAAAACACGAATCAGAACATGTTTTTAATGACTGTTTCAGTGTGGTACCACATCACTACGTGATCCAAACAAGAAAAAGGCCAGGATCTGGCCAAAAAGTATGCGAAACATGCGAAAGTACGAGCCAGATGATTGCAAATACCAGCACTATCCCAGGCATAAACAGCGTTATCCTCTAAAATATTAATCGCAACCAGATTTAATTGACTGTTTCGGTGTGGTACCGCATTACTACGTGATCCAAACCAGAAAAAGGCCAGGATCTGGCCAACAAGTATGTGAAAAATGCGAAAGTACGAGCCAGATGAGGGCAAATACCAGACCTAACCCAGACATAACCGGCGTTATCCGCTAAAATATTAATCGCAACCAGGTTTAATTGACTGTTTCGCTGTGGAACAGCATTACTACGGGATCCAAACCAGAAAAAAACCCAGGATCTGGCCAACAACTATGCGAAAAAGCGAAAGTATGAGCCAGATGATTGCAAATACCAGAACTATCCCAGACATAAACAGCGTTATCCTCTAAAATATTATTCGCAACCAGGTTTAATTGACTGTTTCAGTCTGGTGCCACTTTACTACGTGGACCAAGCCAGAAGAAGGCCGGGATCTGGCCATCAAGTATGCGAAAAATGCGAAGGTCCGAGCCAGATGAGGGCAAGTACCAGACCTAACCGAGACATAACCGGCGTTATCCTCCAAAATATTAATCGCAACCAAGTTCAATTGACTGTTTCGGTGTGGAACCACATTACTACGGGATCCAAACCAGAAAAAACCCAGGATCTGGCCAACAACTATGAGAAAAACGCGAAAGTATGAGCCAGATGATTGCAAATACCAGAACTATCCCAGGCATAACCAGCGTTATCCTCTAAAATATTATTCGCAACCAGGTTTAATTGACTGTTTCGGTGTGAAACCTCATTACTACGTGATCCAAACCAGATAAATCCCAGGATCTGGCCAACAAGCATGAGAAAAATGCGAAAGTTCGAGCCAGATGAGGGCAAGTACCAGACCTAACCCAGACAAAACCGGCGTTATCCCCTAAAATATTAATCGCAACCAGGTATAATTGACTGTTTCGGTGTGGTACCGCATTGCTACGATGATCCAAACCAGAAAGAGGCCAGGATCTGGCTAACAAGTATGCGAAAAATGCGAAAGTACGATCCAGATGAGGGCAAATCCCAGACGTAACCGAGACATAACCGGCGTTATCCTCTAAAATATTAATCGCAACCAGGTTTAATTGACTGTTTCGTTGTGGAACCACATTACTGCGGGATCCAAACCAGAAAAAACGCAGGATCTGGCCAACAAGTATGCGAAAAATGCGAAAGTACGATCCAGATGAGGGCAAATCCCAGACCTAACCCAGACATAACCGGCGTTATCCTCTAGAATATTAATCGCAACCAGGTTTAATTGACTGTTTCGGTGTGGTACCGCATTACTACGTGATCCAAACCAGAAAATGGCCAGGATCTGGCCAACAAGTATCCGAAAAATGCGAAATTATGAGCCAGATGATTGCAAATACCAGAACTATGCCTGACATAGACAGCGTTATCCTCTAAAGTACGAATCAGAACATGATTTTAATGACTATTTCAGTGTGGTGCCACATCACTACGTGATCCAAACCAGAAAAAGGCCAGGATCTGGCCAAAAAGTATGCGAAAAATGCGAAAGTACGAGCCAGATGAGGGCAAATCCCAGACCTAACCCAGACATAACCGGCGTTATCCTCTAGAATATTAATCGCAACCAGGTTTAATTGACTGTTTCGGTGTGGTACCGCATTGCTACGATGATCCAAACCAGAAAGAGGCCAGGATCTGGCCAACAAGTATGTGAAAAATGCGAAAGTACGAGCCAGATGAGGGCAAACACCAGACCTAACCCAGACATAACCGGCGTTATCCGCCAAAATATTAATCGCAACAAGGTTTAATTGACTGTTTCGTTGTGGAACCACATTACTGCGGGATCCAAACCAGAAAAAACCCAGGATCTGGCGAACAAGTATGCGAAAAATGCGAAAGTACGAGCCAGATGAGTGCAAATCCCAGACCTAACCGAGACAGAACCGGCGTTATCCTGTAAAATATTAATCGCAACCAGGTTTAATTGACTGTTTCGGTGTGGAACCACATTACTACGGGATCCAAACCTGAGGAAACCCAGGATCTGGCCAACAGGTATGCGAAAAATGCGAAAGTATGAGCCAGATGATTGCAAATACTAGAACTAACCGAGACGTAACCGGCGTTATCCCCTAAAATATTAATCGCAACCAGGTTTAATTGACTGTTTCGGTGTGGAACCATATTACTACGGGATCCAAACCAGAAAAAACCCAGGATCTGGACGACAAGTATTCGAAAAATGCGATAGTATGAGCCAGGGGAGGGCAAATACCAGACTTAACACAGACATAACCGGCGTTATCCTCTAAAATATTATTCGCAACCGGGTTTAATTGACTGTTTCCGTGTGGAACCACATTACTACGGGATCCAAACCAGAAAAAACCCAGGATCTGGCCAACAACTATGAGAAAAACGCGAAAGTATGAGCCAGATGATTGCAAATACCAGAACTATCCCAGGCATAACCAGCGCTACCCTCTAAAATATTATTCGCAACCAGGTTTAATTGACTGTTTCGGTGTGGTACCACATCACTACGTGGTCCAAGCCAGAAAAAGGCCAGGATCTGGCCAACAAGAATGCGAAAAATGCGAAAGTACGCGCCAGATGAGGGCAAATACCAGGACCTAACCGAGACATTACCGGCATTATCCTCTAAAATATTAATCGCAACCAGATTTAATTGACTGTTTCGGTGTGGTACCGCATCACTACGGGATCCAAACCAGAAAAAACCCAGGATCTGGCCAACAACTATGAGAAAAACGCGAAAGTATGAGCCAGATGATTGCAAATACCAGAACTATCCCAGGCATAACCAGCGTTATCCTCTAAAATATTATTCGCATCCAGGTTTAATTGACTGTTTCGGTGTGGTACCGCATTGCTACGATGATCCAAACCAGAAAGAGGCCAGGATCTGGCTAACAAGTATGCGAAAAATGCGAAAGTACGAGCCAGATGAGTGCAAATCCCAGACCAAACCGAGACATAACCGGCGTTATCCTGTTAAATATTAATCGCAACCAGGTTTAATGGACTGTTTCGGTGTGGTACCGCATTACTACGTGATACAAACCAGACAAAGGCCAGGATCTGGCCAACAGGTATGCGAAAAATGCGAAAGCATGAGCCAGATGGTTGCAAATACCAGAACTAACCCAGACATAACCAGCGTTATCCTCTAAAATATTAATCGCAACCAGGTTTAATTGACCGTTTCGGTGTGGTACCGCATTACTACGTGATCCAAACCAGAGAAAGGCCAGGATCTGGCCAACAAGGATGAGAAAAATGCGAAAGTACGAGCCAGATAAGGGCAAATCCCAGACCTAACCGAGACATAACCGGCGTTATCCTCTAAAATATTAATCGCAACCAGGTTTAATTGACTGTTTCGGTGTGGTGACGCATTACTACGTGATCCAAACCAGAAAAAGTCCAAGATCTGGCCAACAAGTATGCGAAAAATGCGAAAGTACGAGCCAGATGAGGGCAAATACCAGACCTAGCCCAGACATTACCGGCGTTATCCTCTAAAATATTAATCGCAACCAGGTTTAATTGACTGTTTCGGTGTTGTACCGCATTACTACGTGATCCAAACCAGAAAGGGGCCAGGATCAGGCCAACAAGTATGCGAAAAAAGCGAAAGTATGTGCCAGATGATAGCAAATACCAGAACTAACCCAGACATAACCAGCGGTATCCTCTAAAATACATATCGGAACCAGCTTCTATTGACTGTTTCAGTGTGGTACCACATTACTACGTGATCCAAACCAGAAAAGGGCCAGGGTCTGGCCAACAAGTATGCGAAAAATGCGAAAGTCCCAGCCAGATGAGGGCAAATACCAGACCTAAACGAGACATAACCCGCGTTATCCTCTAAAATATTAATCGCAACCAGGTTCAATTGACTGTTTCGGTGTGGAACCACATTACTACGGGATCCAAACCAGAAAAAACCCAGGATCTGGCCAACAACTATGAGAAAAACGCGAAAGTACGAGCCAGATGGGGCAAATCCTAGACCTAACCGAGACACACCCAGCGTTATCCTCTAAAATATTAATCGCAACCAGGTTTAATTGACTGTTTCGGTGTTGTACCGCATTACTACGTGATCCAAACCAGAAAGAGGCCAGGATCAGGCCAACAAGAATGCGAAAAAAGCGAAAGTACGAGCCAGATGTGGGCAAATCCCAGACCTACCCGAGACATAACCGGCGTTATCCTCTAAATTATTAATCGCAACCAGGTTTAATTGACTGTTTCAGTGAGGTACCACATTGCTACGTGATCCAAACCGGAAAAAGCCCAGGATCTGGCCAACAAGTATGCGAAAAACGTGAAAGTACGAGCCAGATGAGGACAAATCCCAGACCTACCCGAGACATAACCGGCGTTATCCTCTAAAATATTAATCTGAACCAGGTTTAATTGACTGTTTCGTTGTGGAACCGCATTACTACGGGATCGAAACCAGACAAAACCCAGGATCTGGCCAACAGGTATGCGAAAAATGCGAAAGCATGAGCCAGATGATTGCAAATTCCAGAACTAACCCAGACGTAACCGGCGTTATCCCCTAAAATATTAATCGCAACCAGGTTTAATTGACTGTTTCGGTGTGGTACCGCATTACTTCGTGATCCAAACCAGAGAAAGGCCAGGATCTGGCCAACAAGTATGCGAAAAATGTGAAAGTACGAGTCAGATGAGGACAAATCCCAGACCTAGCCGAGACATAGCCGGCGTTATCCTCTAAAATATTGATCGCAACCAGTTTAATTGACTGTTTCGGTGTGGAACCTCATTACTACGTGATCCAAACCAGATAAAGCCCAGGATATGGCCAACAAGTATGAGAAAAATGCGAAAGTTCGAGCCAGATGAGGGCAAGTACCAGACCTAACCCAGACAAAACCGTTGTTATCCCCTAAAATATTAATCGCAACCAGGTATAATTGACTGTTTCGGTGTGGTACCGCATTGCTACGATGATCCAAACCAGAAAGAGACCAGGATCTGGCTAACAAGTATGCGAAAAATGCGAAAGTACGATCCAGATGAGGGCAAATCCCAGACCTAACCGAGACATAACCGGCGTTATCCCCTAATATATTAATCGCAACCAGGTTTAATTGACTGTTTCGGTGTGGTACCGCATTACTTCGTGATCCAAACCAGAGAAAGGCCAGGATCTGGCCAACAAGTATGCGAAAAATGTGAAAGTACGAGTCAGATGAGGACAAATCCCAGACCTAGCCGAGACATAGCCGGCGTTATCCTCTAAAATATTGATCGCAACCAGTTTAATTGACTGTTTCGGTGTGGAACCTCATTACTACGTGATCCAAACCAGATAAAGCCCAGGATATGGCCAACAAGTATGAGAAAAATGCGAAAGTTCGAGCCAGATGAGGGCAAGTACCAGACCTAACCCAGACAAAACCGTTGTTATCCCCTAAAATATTAATCGCAACCAGGTTTAATTGACTGTTTCGGTGTGGGACCGCATTACTTCGTGATCCAAACCAGAGAAAGGCCAGGATCTGGCCAACAAGTATGCGAAAAATGCGAGAGTACGAGCCAGATGAGGGCAAACACCAGACCTAACCCAGACATAACCGGCGTTATCCTCTAAAATATTAATCGCAACCAGGTTTAATTGACTGTTTCGGTGTGGTACCGCATTACCACGTGATCCAAACCAGAGAAAGGCCAGGATCTGGCCAACAAGGATGAGAAAAATGCGAAAGTATGAGCATGATGATTGCAAATACCAGAACTAACCCTGAAATAACCAGCGTTATCCTCTAAAATACGAATCGGAACATGCTTTTAATGACTGTTTCAGTGTGGTAACACATTACTACGTGATCCAAACCAGAAACATCCCAGGATCGGGCCAACAAGAATGCGAAAAATGCGAAAGTACGAACCAGATGAGGGAAAATCCCAGACCTAACCGAGACGTAACCGGCGTTATCCCCTAATATATTAATCGCAACCAGGTTTAATTGACTGTTTCGGTGTGGAACCACATTACTACGGGATCCAAACCAGAAAAAACTCAGGATCGGGCCAACAAGAATGCGAAAAATGTGAAAGTACGAGCCAGATGAGGGAAAATCCCAGACATAACCGAGACGTAACCGGCGTTATCCTCTAAAATATTAATTGCAACCAGGTTTATTTGACTGTTTCCGTGTGGAACCACATTACTACGGGATCCAAACCAGAAAAAACCCAGGATCTGGCCATAACTATGAGAAAAACGCGAAAGTATGAGCCAGATGATTGCAAATACCAGAACTATCCCAGGCATAAACAGCGTTATCCTCTAAAATATTATTCGCATCCAAGTTTAATTGACTGTTTCGGTGTGGTACCACATTACTACGTGGTCCAAGAGAGAAAAAGGCCAGGATCTGGCCAACAAGAATACGAAAAATGCGAAAGTATGCGCCAGATGAGGGCAAATATTAGACCTAACCGAGACATTACCGGCGTTATCCTCTAAAATATTAATCGCAACCAGGTTCAATTGACTGTTTCGGTGTGGAACCACATTACTACGGGATCCAAACCAGAAAAAACCCAGGATCTGTTCAACAACTATGAGAAAAACGCGAAAGTACGAGCCAGATGGGGGCAAATCCCAGACCTAACCGAGACATAACCAGCGTTATCCTCTAAAATATTAATCGCAACCAGGTTCAATTGACTGTTTCGGTGTGGAACCACATTACTACGTGATCCAAACCAGATAAAGCCCAGGATATGGCCAACAAGTATGAGAAAAATGCGAAAGTTCGAGCCAGATGAGGGCAAGTACCAGACCTAACCCAGACAAAACCGTTGTTATCCCCTAAAATATTAATCGCAACCAGGTATAATTGACTGTTTCGGTGTGGTACCGCATTGCTACGATGATCCAAACCAGAAAGAGACCAGGATCTGGCTAACAAGTATGCGAAAAATGCGAAAGTACGATCCAGATGAGGGCAAATCCCAGACCTAACCCAGACATAACCGGCGTTATCCTCTAAAATATTAATCGCAACCAGGTTTAATTGACTGTTTCGGTGTGGTACCGCATTACCACGTGATCCAAACCAGAGAAAGGCCAGGATCTGGCCAACAAGGATGAGAAAAATGCGAAAGTATGAGCATGATGATTGCAAATAC
The DNA here is from genome assembly GCF_051014445.1 of Colletes latitarsis. NCBI lineage: Eukaryota > Metazoa > Arthropoda > Insecta > Hymenoptera > Colletidae > Colletes > Colletes latitarsis. Next base: position 3,927,480 of record NW_027488375.1, on the reverse strand, counting down.
CAGAACTAACCCTGACATAACCAGCGTTATCCTCTAAAATACGAATCGGAACATGATTTTAATGACTGTTTCAGTGTGGTAACACATTACTACGTGATCCAAACCAGAAACATCCCAGGATCGGGCCAACAAGAATGCGAAAAATGCGAAAGTACGAACCAGATGAGGGAAAATCCCAGACCTGACCGAGACGTAACCGGCGTTATCCCCTAATATATTAATCGCAACCAGGTTTAATTGACTGTTTCGGTGTGGAACCACATTACTACGGGATCCAAACCAGAAAAAACTCAGGATCTGGCCGACAAGTATTCGAAAAATGCGATAGTATGAGCCAGGGGAGGGCAAATACCAGACTTAACACAGACATAACCGGCGTTATCCTCTAAAATATTAATCGCAACCGGGTTTAATTGACTGTTTCCGTGTGGAACCACATTACTACGGGATCCAAACCAGAAAAAACCCAGGATCTGGCCATAACTATGAGAAAAACGCGAAAGTATGAGCCAGATGATTGCAAATACCAGAACTATCCCAGGCATAAACAGCGTTATCCTCTAAAATATTATTCGCATCCAAGTTTAATTGACTGTTTCGGTGTGGTACCACATTACTACGTGGTCCAAGAGAGAAAAAGGCCAGGATCTGGCCAACAAGAATACGAAAAATGCGAAAGTATGCGCCAGATGAGGGCAAATATTAGACCTAACCGAGACATTACCGGCGTTATCCTCTAAAATATTAATCGCAACCAGGTTCAATTGACTGTTTCGGTGTGGAACCACATTACTACGGGATCCAAACCAGAAAAAACCCAGGATCTGTTCAACAACTATGAGAAAAACGCGAAAGTACGAGCCAGATGGGGGCAAATCCCAGACCTAACCGAGACATAACCAGCGTTATCCTCTAAAATATTAATCGCAACCACGTTTAATTGACTGTTTCGGTGTGGTACCGCATTACTACGTGATCCAAACCGGAAAGAGGCCAGGATCTGGCCAACAAGAATGCGAAAAAAGCGAAAGTACGAGCCAGATGTGGGCAAATCCCAGACCTACCCGAGACATAACCGGCGTTATCCTCTAAAATATTAATCGCAACCAGGTTTAATTGACTGTTTCGGTGTGGTACCGCATTGCTACGATGATCCAAACCAGAAAGAGGCCAGGATCTGGCCAACAAGTATGCGAAAAATGCGAAAGTATGAGCCAGACGATTGCAAATACCAGAACTAACCCAGACATAACCGGCGTTATCCCCTAAAATATTAATCGCAACCAGGTTTAATTGACTGTTTCGGTGTGGTACCGCATTACAACGTGATCCAAACCAGAGAAAGGCCAGGATCTGGCCAACAAGGATGAGAAAAATGCTAATATATGATCCAGATGATTGCAAATACCAGAACTAACCCTGACATAACCAGCGTTATCCTCTAAAATACGCATCGGAACATGCTTTTAATGACTGTTTCAGTGTGGCACCACATTACTACGTGATCCAAACCAGAAAAAGCCCAGGATCGGGCCAACAAGAATGCGAAAAATGCGAAAGTACGAGCCAGATGAGGGAAAATCCCAGACCTAACCGAGACGTAACCGGCGTTATCCCCTAAAATATTAATCGCAACGAGGTATAATTGACTGTTTCGGTGTGGTACCGCATTGCTACGATGATCCAAACCAGAAAGAGGCCAGGATCTGGCCATCAAGTATGCGAAAAATGCGAAAGTATGAGCCAGATGATTGCAAATACCAGAACTAACCCAGACATAACCAGCGTTATCCTCTAAAATATTAATCGCAACCAGGTCTAATTGACTGTTTCGGTGTGGTACTGCATTACTACGTGATCCAGACCAGAAAAAGGCCAGGATCTGGCCAACAAGTATGCGCAAAATGCGAAAGTACGAGCCAGATGAGGGCAAATCCCAGACCAAACCGAGACATAAACGGCGTTATCCTCTAAAATATTAATCGCAACCAGGTTTAATTGACTGTTTCGTTGTGGTACTGCATTACTACGTGATCCAGACCAGAAAAAGGCCAGGATCTGGCCAACAAGTATGCGAAAAATGCGAAAGTATGACCCAGATGATTGCAAATACCAGAACTATGCCTGACATAACCAGCGTTATCCTCTAAAATACGAATCGGAACATGCTTTTAATGACTGTTTCAGTGTGGTAACACATTACTACGAGATCCAAACCAGAAAAATCCCAGGATCGGGACAACAAGAATGCGAGAAACGCGAAAGTACGAGCCACATGAGGGAAAATCCCAGACCTAACCCAGACATAACCGGCGTTATCCGCTAAAATATTAATCGCAACCAGGTTTAATTGACTGTTTCGTTGTGGAACCACATTACTACGGGATCCAAACCAGAAAGAACCCAGGATCTGGCCAACAAGTATGCGAAAAATGGGAAAGAACGATCCAGATGAGGGCAAATCCCAGACCTAACCGAGACATAACCGGCGTTATCCTCTAAAATATTAATTGCAACCAGGTTTAGTTAACTGTCTCAGTGTGGTACCACATTACTACGTGATCCAAATCAGAAAAAGCCCAGGATCTGGCGAACAAGTATGCGAAAAATGCGAAAGTACGAGCCAGATGAGGGCAAATCCCAGACCTAACCGAGACATAACCGGCGTTATCCTCTAAAATATTAACCGCAACCAGGTTTAATTGACTGTTTCGGTGTGGTACCGGATTACTACGTGATCCAAACCAGAAAAAGGCCATGATCTGGCCAACAAGTATGCGAAAAATGCGAAAGTATGAGCCAGATGATTGCAAATACCAGAACTATGCCTGACGTAACCGGCGTTATCCTCTAAAATACGAATCGGAACATGCTTTTAATGACTGTTTCAGTGTGGTAACACATTACTACGAGATCCAAACCAGAAAAATCCCAGGATCGGGCCAACAAGAATGCGAGAAACGCGAAAGTACGAGCCACATGAGGGAAAATCCCAGACCTAACCCAGACATAACCGGCGTTATCCGCTAAAATATTAATCGCAACCAGGTTTAATTGACTGTTTCGGTGTGGTACCGCATTACTACGTGATCCAAACCAGAAAAAGGCCAGGATTTGGCCAAGAAGTATGCGAAAAATGCGAAAGTACGAGCCAGATGAGGGCAAATACCAGAACTAACCCAGACATAACCGGCGTTATCCTCTAAAATACTGATCGGAACCAGTTTCTATTGACTGTTTCAGTGTGGTACAACATTACTACGTGATCCAAACCAGAAAAAGGCCAGGATCTGGCCAACAAGTAAGCGAAAAACGTGAAAGTATGAGCCAGATGATTGCAAATACCAGAACTAACCCAAGCATAACCAGCGTTATCCTCTAAAATATTATTCGCAACCAGGTTTAATTGACTGTTTCGGTGTGGTACCACATTCCTACGTGGTCCAAGCCAGAAAAAGGCCAGGATGAGGCCAACAAGAATGCGAAAAATGCGAAAGTACGCGCCAGATGAGGACAAATCCCAGACCTACCCGAGACATAACCGGCGTTATCCTCTAAAATATTAATCTCAACCAGGTTTAATTGACTGTTTCGTTGTGGAACCACATTACTACGGGATCCAAACCAGAAAAAAGCCAGGATCTGGCCAACAAGAATGCTAAAAATGCGAAAGTATGAGCCAGATGGTTGCAAATACCAGAACTAACCCAGACATAACCGGCGTTATCCCCTAAAATATTAATCGCAACCAGGTTTAATTGACTGTTTCCGTGTGGAACCACATTACTACGGGATCCAAACCAGAAAAATCCCAGGATCGGGCCAACAAGAATGCGAGAAACGCGAAAGTATGAGCCAGATGGCCTCCTTCTGCGAGAACGTAATGTTGCAGAAGGAGGCCGCGGGGAGGGAGCGCGAGCTTCAGCGGCGTGCTGAAGCGCGCGCTCGTGCGGTGGCCCGAGGTCGTCGCCCGGTCGCGAGGCGTCGCGGGCGGCCGCCTCGGCGTGGCGGATGACCTAGGCTGGGAGGGGGGTCCTGAGGGGACCCTCCTCCCGCCAGGCGGCGCCGGGTCGGACCGGTTGGGGGTTGGAGTGCCTTCCCCTACCGGTCCGACGCAAGGGGAGGCACCCTCGGCGGTCTGGTGCGGCCATGAACGCCCTGCCGCCGAGGGATGGAAACGGGGTCGCGGGCGGTTGCGAGTTGGGGCTCGCAGCCGCCACTAAACGCGGCCCCGGGACGGATAGCGGCGGGATGGGGTGGCCCCGTCCCGCCGCTATGAGGCAGTGTGTCTACTGGGGGGACCGATTGTCCCCCCGGGGGATGGGCGCGAAAGCGCGGGCACGGGGAGGATACCGGAAGAATGCTTCGAGCGATTCCCGGTATCCTCCCAAAGCGTGCCGAAGGGTCACCGTGGGGTTTTTAGTGGGTAGGTCCCGCGCCTGTCGTTGTACGGGCGCGGGGAATCCCACACACGCCTCCCACCTCTCCCCAAGGAGGTGGGAGGGAGTCTTTCGAAGATTTTCCCCACGACAAAAAAAAAAAAAAAAAAAAAAAAAAAGTATGAGCCAGATGAGGGAAAATCCCAGACCTAACCCAGACATAACCGGCGTTATCCTTTAAAATATTAATCGCAACCAGGTTTAATTGACTGTTTCAGTGTGGTACCACATTACTACGTGATCCAAACCAGAAAAAGCCCAGGATCTGGCCAACAAGTATGCGAAAAATGCGAAAGTATGAGCCAGATGAGGGAAAATCCCAGACCTAACCGAGACGTAACCGGCGTTATCCTCTAAAATATTAATCGCAACCAGGTTTAATTGACTGTTTCAGTGTGGTACTGCATTACTACGTGATCCAGACCAGAAAAAGGCCAGGATCTGGCCAACAAGTTTGCGCAAAATGCGAAAGTACGAACCAGATGAGGGCAAATCCCAGACCAAACCGAGACACAACCGGCGTTATCCTCTAAAATATTAATCGCAACCAGGTTTAATTGACTGTTTCGGTGTGGTACCGCATTACTACGTGATCCAAACCAGAAAAAGGTCATGATCTGGCCAACAAGTATGCGAAAAATGCGAAAGTACGAGCCAGATGGGGGCAAATCCCAGACCTAACCGAGACATAACCGGCGTTATCCTCTAAAATATTAATCGCAACCAGGTTTAATTGACTGTTTCGGTGTGGAACCTCATTACTACGGGATCCAAAACAGAAAAAGCACAGGATCTGGCCAACAAGTATGCGAAAAACGCGGAAGTATGTGCCAGATGATAGCAAATACCAGAACTAGCCCAGACATAACCAGCGTTATCCTCTAAAATATTATTCGCAACCAGGTTCAATTGACTGTTTCGGTGTGGTACCGCATTACTACGTGATCCAAACCAGAGAAAGGCCAGGATCTGGCCAACAAGGATCAGAAAAATGCGAATATATGATCCAGATGATTGCAAATACCAGAACTAACCCTGATAATATACCATAACCAGCGTTATCCTCTAAAATACGCATCGGAACATGCTTTTAATGACTGTTTCAGTGTGGTACCACATTACTACGTGATCCAAACCAGAAAAAGCCCAGGATCGGGCCAACAAGAATGCGAAAAATGTGAAAGTACGAGCCAGATGAGGGAAAATCCCAGACATAACCGAGACGTAACCGGCGTTATCCTCTAAAATATTAATTGCAACCAGGTTTATTTGACTGTTTCGGTGTGGTAACGCATTACTACGTGATCCAAACCAGATAAAGCACAGGATCTGGCCAACAAGTATGAGAAAAATGCGAAAGTACGAGCCAGATGAGGGCAAATACCAGAACTATCCCAAGCATAACCAGCGTTATCCTCTAAAATATTATTCGCAACCAGGTTTAATTGACTGTTTCGGTGTGGTACCACATTCCTACGTGGTCCAAGCCAGAAAAAGGCCAGGATGAGGCCAACAAGAATGCGAAAAATGCGAAAGTACGCGCCAGATGAGGACAAATCCCAGACCTACCCGAGACATAACCGGCGTTATCCTCTAAAATATTAATCTCAACCAGGTTTAATTGGATGTTTCGTTGTGGAACCACATTACTACGGGATCCAAACCAGAAAAAACCCAGGATCTGGCCAACAAGAATGCTAAAAATGCGAAAGTATGAGCCAGATGGTTGCAAATACCAGAACTAACCCAGACATAACCGGCGTTATCCCCTAAAATATTAATCGCAACCAGGTTTAATTGACTGTTTCCGTGTGGAACCACATTACTACGGGATCCAAACCAGAAAAATCCCAGGATCGGGCCAACAAGAATGCGAGAAACGCGAAAGTACGAACCAGATGAGGGCAAATCCCAGACCAAACCGAGACACAACCGGCGTTATCCTCTAAAATATTAATCGCAACCAGGTTTAATTGACTGTTTCGGTGTGGTACCGCATTACTACGTGATCCAAACCAGAAAAAGGCCATGATCTGGCCAACAAGTATGCGAAAAATGCGAAAGTACGAGCCAGATGGGGGCAAATCCCAGACCTAACCGAGACATAACCGGCGTTATCCTCTAAAATATTAATCGCAACCAGGTTTAATTGACTGTTTCGGTGTGGAACCTCATTACTACGGGATCCAAAACAGAAAAAGCACAGGATCTGGCCAACAAGTATGCGAAAAACGCGGAAGTATGTGCCAGATGATAGCAAATACCAGAACTAGCCCAGACATAACCAGCGTTATCCTCTAAAATATTATTCGCAACCAGGTTCAATTTACTGTTTCGGTGTGGTACCGCATTACTACGTGATCCAAACCAGAGAAAGGCCAGGATCTGGCCAACAAGGCTCAGAAAAATGCGAATATATGATCCAGATGATTGCAAATACCAGAACTAACCCTGATAATATACCATAACCAGCGTTATCCTCTAAAATACGCATCGGAACATGCTTTTAATGACTGCTTCAGTGTGGTACCACATTACTACGTGATCCAAACCAGAAAAAGCCCAGGATCGGGCCAACAAGAATGCGAAAAATGCGAAAGTACGAGCCAGATGAGGGAAAATCCCAGACCTAACCGAGACGTAACCGGCGTTATCCTCTAAAATATTAATTGCAACCAGGTTTATTTGACTGTTTCGGTGTGGTAACGCATTACTACGTGATCCAAACCAGATAAAGCACAGGATCTGGCCAACAAGTATGAGAAAAATGCGAAAGTTCGAGCCAGATGAGGGCAAATACCAGACCAAACCGAGACACAACCGGCGTTATCCTCTAAAATATTAATCGCAACCAGGTTTAATTGACTGTTTCGGTGTGGTACCGCATTACTACGTGATCCAAACCAGAAAAAGGCCATGATCTGGCCAACAAGTATGCGAAAAATGCGAAAGTACGAGCCAGATGGGGGCAAATCCCAGACCTAACCGAGACATAACCGGCGTTATCCTCTAAAATATTAATCGCAACCAGGTTTAATTGACTGTTTCGGTGTGGAACCTCATTACTACGGGATCCTAAACAGAAAAAGCACAGGATCTGGCCAACAAGTATGCGAAAAGCGCGGAAGTATGTGCCAGATGATAGCAAATACCAGAACTAGCCCAGACATAACCAGCGTTATCCTCTAAAATATTATTCGCAACCAGGTTCAATTGACTGTTTCGGTGTGGCACCGCATTACTACGTGATCCAAACCAGAGAAAGGCCAGGATCTGGCCAACAAGGATCAGAAAAATGCGAATATATGATCCAGATGATTGCAAATACCAGAACTAACCCTGATAATATACCATAACCAGCGTTATCCTCTAAAATACGCATCGGAACATGCTTTTAATGACTGTTCCAGTGTGGTACCACATTACTACGTGATCCAAACCAGAAAAAGCCCAGGATCGGGCCAACAAGAATGCGAAAAATGCGAAAGTACGAGCCAGATGAGGGAAAATCCCAGACCTAACCGAGACGTAACCGGCGTTATCCTCTAAAATATTAATTGCAACCAGGTTTATTTGACTGTTTCGGTGTGGTAACGCATTACTACGTGATCCAAACCAGATAAAGCACAGGATCTGGCCAACAAGTATGAGAAAAATGCGAAAGTTCGAGCCAGATGAGGGCAAATACCAGACCTAACCCAGACAAAACCGGCGTTATCCCCTAAAATATTAACCGCAACCAGGTATAATTGACTGTTTCGGTGTGGTACCGTATTGCTACGATGATCCAAACCAGAAAAAACCCAGGATCTGGCCAACAAGTATGCGAAAAATGCGAAAGTACGATCCAGATGAGGGCAAATCCCCGACCTAACCGAGACATAACCGGCGTTATCCTCTAAAATATTAATCATAACCAGGTTTAATTGACTGTTTCGTTGTGGAACCACATTACTACGGGATCCAAACCAGAAAGAACCCAGGACCCGGCCAACAAGTATGCGAAAAATGCGAAAGAACGATCCAGATGAGGGCAAATCCCAGACCTAACCGAGACATAACCGGCGTTATCCTCTAAAATATTAATTGCAACCAGGTTTAGTTAACTGTTTCAGTGTGGTAACACATTACTACGAGATCCAAACCAGAAAAATTGCCTGGATCGGGCCAACAAGAATGCGAGAAACGCGAAAGTACGAGCCACATGAGGGAAAATCACAGACCTAACCCAGACATAACCGGCGTTATCCGCTTAAATATTAATCGCAACCAGGTTTAATTGACTGTTTCCTTGTGGAACCACATTACTACGGGATCCAAACCAGAAAGAACCCAGGACCCGGCCAACAAGTATGCGAAAAATGCGAAAGAACGATCCAGATGAGGGCAAATCCCAGACCTAATTGAGACATAACCGGCGTTATCCTCTAAAATATTAATTGCAACCAGGTTTAGTTAACTGTTTCAGTGTGGTACCACATTACTACGTGATCCAAATCAGAAAAAGCTCAGGATGTTGCCAACAAGTATGCGAAAAATGCGAAAGTACGAGCCAGATGAGGGCAAATCCCAGACCTAACCGAGACATAACCGGCGTTATCCTCTAAGATATTAATCGCAACCAGGTTTATTTGACTGTTTCGGTGTGGTACCACATTACTACGTGGTCCAAGCCAGAAAAAGGCCAGGATCTGGCCAACAAGATTGCGAGAAATGCGAAAGTACGCGCCAGATGAGGGCAAATATCAGACCTAACCGAGACATTACCGGCGTTAGCCACTACAATATTAATCGCAACCAGGTTTAATTGACTGTTTCAGTGTGGTAACACATTACTACGAGATCCAAACCAGAGAAAACCCAGGATCTGGCCAACAGGTATGCGAAAAACGCGAAAGTACGAGGCAGATGGGGGCAAATCCCAGACCTAACCGAGACATAACCAGCGTTATCCTCTAAAATATTAATCGCAACCACGTTTAATTGACTGTTTCGGTGTGGTACCGCATTACTACGTGATCCAAACCGGAAAGAGGCCAGGATCTGGCCAACAAGAATGCGAAAAAAGCGAAAATACGAGCCAGATCTAGGCAAATCCCAGACCTACCCGAGACATAACCGGCGTTATCCTCTAAAATATTAATCGCAACCAGGTTTAATTGACTGTTTCAGTGTGGTACCACATTACTACGTGATCCAAACCAGAAAAAGCCCAGGATCTGGCCAACAAGTATGCGAAAAACGCGAATGTATGAGCCAGATGATTGCAAATACCAGAACTAACCCAGACATAACCAGCGTTATCCTCTAAAATACTGATCGGAACCAGCTTCTATTGACTGTTTCAGTGTGGTACCACATTACTACGTGATCCACACCCGAAAAAGGCCAGGATCTGGCCAACAAGTATGCGAAAAATGCGAAGGTATGAGCCGGATGATTGCAAATACCAGAACTAACCCAGACATAACCGACGTTATCCCCTAAAATATTAATCGCAACCAGGTTTAACTGACTGTTTCGGTGTGGTACCGCATTACTACGTGATCCAAACCAGAGAAAGGCCAGGATCTGGCCAACAAGGATCAGAAAAATGCGAATATATGATCCAGATGATTGCAAATACCAGAACTAACCCTGGCATAACCAGCGTTATCCTCTAAAATACGCATCGAAACATGCTTTTAATGACTGTTTCAGTGTGGTACCACATTACTACGTGATCCAAACCAGAAAAAGCCCAGGATCGGGCCAACAAGAATGCGAAAAATGCGAAAGTACGAGCCAGATGAGGGAAAATCCCAGACCTAACCGAGACGTAACCGGCGTTATCCGCTTAAATATTAATCGCAACCAGGTTTAAATGACTGTTTCAGTGTGGTAACACATTACTACGAGATCCAAACCAGAGAAAACCCAGGATCTGGCCAACAGGTATGCGAAAAATGCGAAAGTATGAGCCAGATGATTGCAAATACTAGCACTAACCCAGACATAACCGGCGTTATCCTCTAAAATATTAATCGCAACCGGGTTTAATTGACTGTTTCCGTGTGGAACCACATTACTACGGGATCCAAACCAGAAAAAACCCAGGATCTGGCCAACAAGTATGCGAAAAACGTGAAAGTACGAGCCAGATGAGGACAAATCCCAGACCTAACCGAGACGTAACCGGCGTTATCCCCTGAAATATTAACCGCAACCAGGTATAATTGACTGTTTCGGTGTGGTACCGCATTGCTACGATGATCCAAACCAGAAAAAACCTAGGATCTGGCCAACAAGTATGCGAAAAATGCGAAAGTACGATCCAGATGAGGGCAAATCCCAGGCCTAACCGAGACATAACCAGCGTTATCCTCTAAAATATTAACCGCAACCAGGTATAATTGACTGTTTCGGTGTGGTACCGCATTGCTACGATGATCCAAACCAGAAAGAGGCCAGGATCTGGCCAACAAGTATGCGAAAAATGCGAAAGTATGAGCCAGATGATTGCAAATACCAGAACTAACCCAGACATAACCGGCGTTATCCCCTAAAATATTAATCGCAACCAGGTTTAATTGACTGTTTCGGTGTGGAACCACATTACTACGTGATCCAAACCAGAAACATCCCAGGATCGGGCCAACAAGAATGCGAAAAATGCGAAAGTACGTACCATATGAGGGAAAATCCCAGACCTAACCGAGACGTAACCGGCGTTATCACCTAAAATATTAATCGCAACCAGGTTTAATTGACTGTTTCAGTGTGGTAACACATTACTGCGTGATCCAAACCAGAGAAAACCCAGGAACTGGCCAACAGGTATGCGAAAAATGCGAAAGTATGAGCCAGATGATTGCAAATACTAGCACTAACCCAGACATAACCGGCGTTATCCTCTAAAATATTAATCGCAACCGGGTTTAATTGACTGTTTCCGTGTGGAACCACATTACTACGGGATCCAAACCAGAAAAAACCCAGGATCTGGCCAACAACTATGAGAAAAACGCGAAAGTATGAGCCAGATGATTGCAAATACCAGAACTATCCCAGGCATAACCAGCGTTATCCGCTAAAATATTATTCGCAACCAGGTTTATTTGACTGTTTTGGTGTGGTAACGCATTACTGCGTGATCCAAACCAGATAAAGCCCAGGATCTGACCAACAAGTATCAGAAAAATGCGAAAGTTCGAGCCAGATGAGGGCAAATCCCAGACCTAACCGAGACATAACCGGCGTGATCCTCTAAAATATTAATCGCAACCAGGTTTATTTGACTGTTTCGGTGTGGTAACGCATTACTGCGTGATCCAAACCAGATAAAGCCCAGGATCTGGCCAACAAGTATCAGAGAAATGCGAAAGTTCGAGCCAGATGAGGGCAAATCCCAGACCTAACCGAGACATAACCGGCGTTATCCTCTAAAATATTAATCGCAACCAGGTATAATTGACTGTTTCGGTGTGGTAACACATTACTACGAGATCCAAACCAGAAAAATCTCAGGATCGGGCCAACAAGGATGCGAGAAACGCGAAAGTACGAGCCACATGAGGGAAAATCCCAGACCCAACCGAGACATAACCGGCGTTATCCTCTAAGATATTAATAGCAACCAGGTTTATTTGACTGTTTCGGTGTGGTACCACATTACTACGTGGTCCAAGCCAGAAAAAGGCCAGGATCTGGCCAACAAGAATGCGAGAAATGCGAAAGTACGCGCCAGATGAGGGCAAATATCAGACCTAACCGAGACATTACCGGCGTTATCCACTAAAGTATTAATCGCAACCAGGTTCAATTGACTGTTTCGGTGTGGAACCACATTACTACGGGATCCAAACCAGAAAAAACCCTGGATCTGGCCAACAAGTATGCGAAAAATGCGAAAGTATGAGCCAGATGATTGCAAATACCAGAACTAACCCAGACATAACCGGCGTTATCCCCTAAAATATTAATCGCAACCATGTTTAATTGACTGTTTCGCTGTGGAACCACATTACTACGGGATCCAAACCAGAGAAAACCCAGGATCTGGCCAACAGGTATGCGAAAAATGCGATAGTATGAGCCAGATGATTGCAAATACTAGCACTATCCCAGACATAACCAGCGTCATCCTCTAAAATACGAATCGGAACATGCTTTTAATGACTGTTTCAGTGTGGTAACAAATTACTACGTGATTCAAACCAGAAACATCCCAGGATCGGGCCAACAAGAATGCGAAAAATGCGAAAGTACGAACCAGATGAGGGAAAATCCCAGACCTAACCGAGACGTAACCGGCGTTATCCCCTAAAATATTAATCGCAACCAGGTTTAATTGACTGTTTCAGTGTGGTAACACATTACTACGTGGTCCAAGCCAAAAAAAGGCCAGGATCTGACCAACAAGTATCAGAAAAATGCGAAAGTTCGAGCCAGATGAGGGCAAATACCAGACCTAACCGAGACATAACCGGCGTTATCCCCTAAAATATTAATCGCAACCAGGTATAATTGACTGTTTCGGTGTGGTAACACATTACTACGAGATCCAAACCAGAAAAATCCCAGGATCGGGCCAACAAGGATGCGAGAAACGCGAAAGTACGAGCCACATGAGGGAAAATCCCAGACCTAACCGAGACATAACCGGCGTTATCCTCTAAAATATTAATCGCAACCCGGTTTATTTGACTGTTTCGGTGTGGTAACGCATTACTGCGTGATCCAAACCAGATAAAGCCCGGGATCTGACCAACAAGTATCAGAAAAATGCGAAAGTTCGAGCCAGATGAGGGCAAATCCCAGACCTAACCGAGACATAACCGGCGTTATCCTCTAAGATATTAATCGCAACCAGGTTTATTTGACTGTTTCGGTGTGGTACCACATTACTACGTGGTCCAAGCCAGAAAAAGGCCAGGATCTGGCCAACAAGAATGCGAGAAATGCGAAAGTACGCGCCAGATGAGGGCAAATATCAGACCTAACCGAGACATTACCGGCGTTATCCACTAAAATATTAATCGCAACCAGGTTCAATTGACTGTTTCGGTGTGGAACCACATTACTACGGGATCCAAACCAGAAAAAACCCACGATCTGTTCAACAACTATGAGAAAAACGCGAAAGTACGAGCCAGATGGGGGCAAATCCCAGACCTGACCGAGACATAACCAGCGTTATCCTCTAAAATATTAATCGCAACCAGGTTTAATTGACTGTTACGGTGTGGTACCGCATTACTACGTGATCCAAACAAGAAAGAGGCCAGGATCTGGCCAACAAGAATGCGAAAAAAGCGAAAGTACGAGCCAGATGAGGGCAAATCCCAGACCTAACCGAGACATAACCGGCGTTATCCTCTAAAGTATTAATCGCAACCAGGTTTATTTGACTGTTTCGGTGTGGTAACGCATTACTGCGTGATCCAAACCAGATAAAGCCCAGGATCTGACCAACAAGTATCAGAAAAATGCGAAAGTTCGAGCCAGATGAGGGCAAATCCCAGACCTAACCGAGACATAACCGGCGTTATCCTCTAAAATATTAATCGCAACCAGGTATAAGTGACTGTTTCGGTGTGGTAACACATTACTACGAGATCCAAACCAGAAAAATCCCAGGATCGGGCCAACAAGGATGCGAGAAACGCGAAAGTACGAGCCACATGAGGGAAAATCCCAGACCTAACCGAGGCATAACCGGCGTTATCCTCTAAAATATTAATCGCAACCAGGTTTATTTGACTGTTTCGGTGTGGTAACGCATTACTGCGTGATCCAAACCAGATAAAGCCCAGGATCTGACCAACAAGTATCAGAAAAATGCGAAAGTTGAAGCCAGATGAGGGCAAATCCCAGACCTAACCGAGACATAACCGGCGTTATCCTCTAAGATATTAATCGCAACCAGGTTTATTTGACTGTTTCGGTGTGGTACCACATTACTACGTGGTCCAAGCCAGAAAAAGGCCAGGATCTGGCCAACAAGAATGCGAGAAATGCGAAAGTACGCGCCAGATGAGGGCAAATATCAGACCTAACCGAGACATTACCGGCGTTATCCCCTAAAATATTAATCGCAACCAGGTTTAATTGACTGTTTCAGTGTGGTAACACATTACTACGTGGTCCAAGCCAGAAAAAGGCCAGGATCTGACCAACAAGTATCAGAAAAATGCGAAAGTTCGAGCCAGATGATTGCAAATACCAGAACTGTGCCTGACATAACCAGCGTTATCCTCTAAAATACGAATCGGAACACGCTTTTAATGACTGTTTCAGTGTGGTAACACATTACTACGAGATCCAAACCAGAAAAATCCCAGGATCGGGCCAACAAGAATGCGAGAAACGCGAAAGTACGAGCCACATGAGGGCAAATCCCAGACCTAACCGAGACATAACCGGCGTTATCCTCCAAAATATTAATTGCAGCCAGGTTTAATTAACTGTTTCAGTGTGGTACCACATTCCTACCTGATCCAAATCAGAAAAAGCCGAGGATCTGGCCAACAAGTATGCGAAAAATGCGAAAGTACGAGACAGATGAGGGCAAATCCCAGACCTAACCGAGACATAACCGGCGTTATCCTCTAAAATATTAATCGCAACCAGGTTTATTTGACTGTTTCGGTGTGGTAACGCATTACTGCGTGATCCAAACCAGATAAAGCCCAGGATCTGACCAACAAGTATCAGAAAAATGCGAAAGTTCGAGCCAGATGAGGGCAAATCCCAGACCTAACCGAGACATAACCGGCGTTATCCTCTAAAATATTAATCGCAACCAGGTTTATTTGACTGTTTCGGTGTGGTAACGCACTACTGCGTGATCCAAACCAGATAAAGCCCAGGATCTGACCAACAAGTATCAGAAAAATGCGAAAGTTCGAGCCAAATGAGGGCAAATCCCAGACCTAACCGAGACACAACCGGCGTTATCCTCTAAAATATTAATCGCAACCAGGTTTAATTGACTGTTTCGGTGTGGTTCTGCATTACTACGTGATCCAGACTAGAAAAAGGCCAGGATCTGGCCAACAAGTATGTGAAAAATGCGAAAGTATGAGCCAGATGATTGCAAATACCAGAACTAACCCAAACATAACCAGCGTTATCCTCTAAAATATTAATCGCAACCAGGTTTAATTGACTGCTTCGGTGTGGTACTGCATTACTACGTGATGCAGACCAGAAAAAGGCCAGGATCTGGCCAACAAGTATGCGCAAAATGCGAAAGTACGAGCCAGATGAGGGCAAATCCCAGACCTAACCGAGACATAACCGACGCTATCCTCTAAAATATTAATCGCAACCAGGTATAATTGACTGTTTCGGTGTGGTACCGCATTGCTACGATGATCCAATCCAGAAAGAGGCCAGGATCTTGCTAACAAGTATGCGAAAAATGCGAAAGTACGAGCCAGATGAGGGCAAATCCCAGACCAAACCGAGACATAACCGGTGTGATCCTGTAAAATATTAATCGCAACCAGGTTTAATTGACTGTTTCGGTGTGGAACCACATAACTACGGGATCCAAACCAGAAAAAACTCAGGATCTGGCCGACAAGTATTCGAAAAATGCGATAGTATGAGCCAGAGGAGGGCAAATACCAGACTTAACACAGACATAACCGGCGTTATCCTCTAAAATATTAAACGCAACCGGGTTTAATTGACTGTTTCCGTGTGGAACAACATTACTACGGGATCCAAACCAGAAAAAACCCAGGATCTGGCCAACAACTATGAGAGAAACTCGAAAGTATGAGCCAGATGGTTGCAAATACCAGAACTATCCCAGGCATAACCAGCATTATCCTCTAAAATATTATTCGCAACCAGGTTTAATTGACTGTTTCGGTGTGGTACCACATTACTACGTGGTCCAAGCCAGAAAAAGGCCAGGATCTGGCCAACAAGGATGAGAAAAATGCGAATATATGATCCAGATGATTGCAAATACCAGAACTAACCCTGACATAACCAGCGTTATCCTCTAAAATACGCATCGGAACATGCTTTTAATGACTGTTTCAGTGTGGTACCACATTACTACGTGATCCAAACCAGAAAAAGCCCAGGATCGGGCCAACGAGAATGCGAAAAATGCGAAAGTACGAGCCAGATGAGGGAAAATCCCAGACCTAACCGAGACGTAACCGGCGTTATCCCCTAAAATATTAATCGCAACCAGGTATAATTGACTGTTTCGGTGTGGTACCGCATTGCTACGATGATCCAAACCAGAAAGAGGCCAGGATCTGGCCAACAAGTATGCGCAAAATGCGAAAGTATGAGCCAGATGATTGCAAATACTTGCACTAACCCAGACACAGTCGGCGTTATCCTCTAAAATATTAATCGCAACCGGGTTTAATTGACTGTTTCCGTGTGGAACCACATTACTACGGGATCCAAACCAGAAAAAACCCAGGATCTGGCCAACAACTATGAGAAAAACGCGAAAGTATGAGCCAGATGATTGCAAATACCAGAACTATCCCAGGCATAACCAGCGTTATCCGCTAAAATATTATTCGCAACCAGGTTTAATTGACTGTTTCGGTGTGGTACCACATTACTACGTGGTCCAAGCCAGAAAAAGGCCAGGATCTGGCCAACAAGAATGCGAAAAATGCGAAAGTACGCGCCAGATGAGGGCAAATACCAGACCTAACCGAGACATTACCGGCATTATCCTCTAAAATATTAATCGCAACCAGATTTAAATGACTGTTTCGGTGTGGTACCGCATTACTACGTGATGCAAACCAGAAAAAGGCCAGGATCTGGCCAACAAGTATGCGAAAAATGCGAAAGTACGAGCCAGATGATTGCAAATACTAGCACTAACCCAGACATAACCGGCGTTATCCTCTAAAATATTAATGGCAACCGGGTTTAATTGACTGTTTCGTTGTGGAACCGCATTACTACGGGATCCAAACCAGAAAAAAACCCAGGATCTGGCCAACAACTATGAGAAAAAGCGAAAGTATGAGCCAGATGATTGCAAATACCGGAACTCTCCCAGGCATAACCTGCGTTATCCACTAAAATATTATTCGCAACCAGGTTTAATTGACTGTTTCGGGGTGGTACCACATTACTACGTGGTCCAAGCCAGAAAAAGGTCAGGATCTGGCCAACAAGAATGCGAAAATTGCGAAAGTACGCGCCAGATGAGGGCAAATACCAGACCTAACCGAGACATTACCGGCATTATCCTCTAAAATATTAATCGCAACCAGATTTAATTGACTGTTTCGGTGTGGTACCGCATTACTACGTTATCCAAACCAGAAAAAGGCCAGGATCTGGCCAACAAGTATGCGAAAAATCCGAAAGTACGAGCCAGATGTTTGCAAATACCAGAACTATCCCAGACATAACCAGCGTTATCCTCTAAAATATTATTCGCAACCAGGTTTAATTGACTGTTTCAGTCTGCTGCCACTTTACTACGTGGTCCAAGCCAGAAGAAGGCCAGGATCTGGCCAACAAGTATGCGAAAAATGCGAAGGTCCGAGCCAGATGAGGGCAAATACCAGACCTAACCGAGACATAACCGGCGTTATCCTCTAAAATATTAATCGCAACCAGGTTCAATTGACTGTTTCGGTGTGGAACCACATTACTACGGGATCCAAACCAGAAAAAACCCAGGATCTGGCCAACAACTATGAGAAAAACGCGAAAGTATGAGCCAGATGATTGCAAATACCAGAACTATCCCAGGCATAACCAGCGTTATCCTCTAAAATATTATTCGCATCCAGGTTTAATTGACTGTTTCGGTGTGGTACCACATTACTACGTGATCCAAATCAGAAAAAGCCCAGGATCTGGCCAACAAGTATGAGAAAAACGCGAAAGTATGAGCCAGATGATTGCAAATACCAGAACTATCCCAGGCATAACCAGCGTTATCCTCTAAAATATTATTCGCAACCAGGTTTAATTGACTGTTTCGGTGTGGTACCACATTACTACGTGGTCCAAGCGAGAAAAAGGCCAGGATCTGGCCAACAAGGATGAGAAAAATGCGAATATTTGATCCAGATGATTGCAAATACCAGAACTAACCCTGACATAACCAGCGTTATCCTCTAAAATACGCATCGGAACATGCTTTTAATGACTGTTTCAGTGTGGTACCACATTACTACGTGATCCAAACCAGAAAAAGCCCAGGATCGGGCCAACAAGAATGCGAAAAATGCGAAAGTACGAGCCAGATGAGGGAAAATCCCAGACCTAACCGAGACGTAACCGGCGTTATCCCCTAAAATATTAATCGCAACCAGGTATAATTGACTGTTTCGGTGTGGTACCGCATTGCTACGATGATCCAAACCAGAAAGAGGCCAGGATCTGGCCAACAAGTATGCGAAAAATGCGAAAGTATGAGCCAGATGATTGCAAATACCAGAACTAACCCAGACATAACCAGCGTTATCCTCTAAAATATTAATCGCAACCAGGTTTAATTGACTGTTTCGGTGTGGTACTGCATTACTACGTGATCCAGACCAGAAAAAGGCCAGGATCTGGCCAACAAGTATGCGCAAAATGCGAAAGTACGAGCCAGATGAGGGCAAATCCCAGACCAAAGCGAGACATAAACGGCGTTATCCCCTAAAATATTAATCGCAACCAGGTATAATTGACTGTTTCGGTGTGGTACCGCATTGCTACGATGATCCAAACCAGAAAGAGGCCAGGATCTGGCCAACAAGTATGCGAAAAATGCGAAAGTATGAGCCAGATGATTGCAAATACCAGAACTATGCCTGACATAACCAGCGTTATCCTCTAAAATACGAATCGGAACATGCTTTTAATGACTGTTTCAGTGTGGTAACACATTACTACGAGGTCCAAACCATGAAAATCCCAGGATCGGGCCAACAAGAATGCGAGAAACGCGAAAGTACGAGCCACATGAAGGAAAATCCCAGACCTAACCAAGACATAACGGCGTTATCCGCTAAAATATTAATCGCAACCAGGTGTAATTGACTGTTTCGGTGTGGTACCGCATTGCTACGATGATCCAAACCAGAAAAAGCCCAGGATCTGGCCAACAAGTATGCGAAAAATGCGAAAGTACGAGCCAGATGAGGGCAAATCCCAGACCTAACCGAGACATAACCGGCGTTATCCTCTAAAATATTAATCGCAACCAGGTTTATTTGACTGTTTCGGTGTGGTAACGCATTACTACGTGATCCAAACCAGATAAAGCCCAGGATCTGGCCAACAAGTATCAGAAAAATGCGAAAGTTCGAGCCAGATGAGGGCAAATACCAGACCTAACCCAGACAAAACCGGCGTTATCCCATAAAATATTAATCGCAACCAGGTTTAATTGACTGTTTCGGTGTGGTACCGCATTGCTACGATGTTCCAAACCAGAAAGAGGCCAGGATCTGGCTAACAAGTATGCGAAAAATGCGAAAGTACGAGCCAGATGAGGGCAAATCCCAGACCAAGCCGAGACATAACCTGCGTTATCCTGTAAAATATTAATCGCAACCAGGTTTAATTGACTGTTTCGGTGTGGTACCGCATTACTACGTGATCCAAACCAGAAAAAGGCCAGGATCTGGCCAACAAGTATGAGAAATATGCGAAAGTTCGAGCCAGATGAGGGCAAATACCAGACCTAACCCAGACAAAATCGGCGTTATCCCCTAAAATATTAATCGCAACCAGGTATAATTGACTGCTTCGGTGTGGTACCGCATTGCTACGATGATCCAAACCAGAAAGAGGCCAGGATCTGGCCAACAAGTATGCGAAAAATGCGAAAGTATGAGCCAGATGATTGCAAATTCCAGAACTGTGCCTGACATAACCAGCGTTATCCTCTAAAATACGAATCGGAACATGCTTTTAATGACTGTTTCAGTGTGGTAGTACATTACTACGAGATCCAAACCAGAAAAATCCCAGGATCGGGCCAACAAGAATGCGAGAAACGCGAAAGTACGAGCCACATCAGGGAAAATCCCAGACCTAACCCAGACATAACCGGCGTTATGCGCTAAAATATTAATCGCAACCAGGTTTAATTGACTGTTTCGTTGTGGAACCACATTACTACGTGATCCAAACCAGAAAGAACCCAGGATCTGGCCAACAAGTATGCGAAAAATGCGAAAGTACGAGCCAGATGAGGGCAAATCCCAGACCTAACCGAGACATACCCGGCGTTATCCTCTAAAATATTAATCGCAACCAGGTTTATTTGACTGTTTCGGTGTGGTAACGCATTACTACGTGATCCAAACCAGATAAAGCCCAGGATCTGGCCAACAAGTATCAGAAAAATGCGAAAGTTCGAGCCAGATGAGGGCAAATACCAGACCTAACCCAGACAAAACCGGCGTTATCCCATAAAATATTAATCGCAACCAGGTTTAATTGACTGTTTCGGTGTGGTACCGCATTGCTACGATGTTCCAAACCAGAAAGAGGCCAGGATCTGGCTAACAAGTATGCGAAAAATGCGAAAGTACGAGCCAGATGAGGGCAAATCCCAGACCAAGCCGAGACATAACCTGCGTTATCCTGTAAAATATTAATCGCAACCAGGTTTAATTGACTGTTTCGGTGTGGTACCGCATTACTACGTGATCCAAACCAGAAAAAGGCCAGGATCTGGCCAACAAGTATGAGAAATATGCGAAAGTTCGAGCCAGATCAGGGCAAATACCAGACCTAACCCAGACAAAATCGGCGTTATCCCCTAAAATATTAATCGCAACCAGGTATAATTGACTGCTTCGGTGTGGTACCGCATTGCTACGATGATCCAAACCAGAAAGAGGCCAGGATCTGGCCAACAAGTATGCGAAAAATGCGAAAGTATGAGCCAGATGATTGCAAATTCCAGAACTGTGCCTGACATAACCAGCGTTATCCTCTAAAATACGAATCGGAACATGCTTTTAATGACTGTTTCAGTGTGGTAGTACATTACTACGAGATCCAAACCAGAAAAATCCCAGGATCGGGCCAACAAGAATGCGAGAAACGCGAAAGTACGAGCCACATGAGGGAAAATCCCAGACCTAACCCAGACGTAACCGGCGTTATGCGCTAAAATATTAATCGCAACCAGGTTTAATTGACTGTTTCGTTGTGGAACCACATTACTACGTGATCCAAACCAGAAAGAACCCAGGATCTGGCCAACAAGTATGCGAAAAATGCGAAAGAACGATCCAGATGAGGGCAAATCCCAGACCAGATCCAAACCAGAAAATAACCCAGGATCTGTTCAACGAGTTTGTGAAGTGTGCGAAAGTATGAGTATGGTGAGGGCAAATCCCAGACCTATCCCAGACCTAACATGTGTTATCCTCTAAAATATTTATCATGACTAGGTTTAATTGATTGTTTCAGTGTGGTCCCACATTACTACGTGATCCAAACCGGAAAAAACCCAGGATCCGTTTAACAAGTATGGGAAGAATGCGAAAGTATGAGCCTGACGAGGGCAAATCCTAGACCTAACCCAGACCTAACATGCGTTACCCTCAAAAATATTGACGGAAACCTGGTTTAATCGACTGTTTCAGTGTGGTACCACATTACTACCGGACCCAAACCAGAAAAAACCCAGGGTCTGTTCAACAAGTATGTGAAGAATGCGAAAGTATGAGTCTGATGAGTGAAAATCCCAGACCTATCCCAGACCTAACTTGCGTTATCCTCTAAAATATTGATCGAAACCAGGTTTAATTGGCTGTTTCAGCGTGGTACCACATTACTACGTGATACAATCCAGAAACAGCCCAGGATCTAGCCATGAAGTATGAGAAATATGCGAAAGTATCAGCCTGATGAGGGCAAATCCTAGACCTAACCCAAACCTAACATGCGTTATCCTCTAAAATATTGATCCAAACCAGGTTTAATGGACTGCTTCAGTGTGGTACCTCTTTACTACGTGATCCAAAGCAGAAGAAAACCCAGGATCTGTTCAATAAGTATGTGAAGTATGCGAAAGTATGAGTCTGATCAGGGCAAATCCCAGGCCTAAACTAGACCTAACATGCGTTATCCTCAAAAATATTAATCGAAACCAGGTTTAATCGACTGTTTCAGTGTGGTACCACATTACTACGTGATCCAAACCAGAAAAAAACCCAGGATCAGTTCAACAAGTATGTGAAGTATGCGAAAGTATGAGTCTGATGGTGGCAAATCCCAGGCCTAAACTAGACATAACTTCCGTTATCCTCTAAAATATTGATCGAAACCAGGTTTAATTGACTGTTTCAGTGTGGTACCACATTACTACGTGATGCAGTCCAGAAATAGCCCAGGATCTAGCCATGAAGTATGAGAAACATGCGAAAGTATGAGCCTGACGAGGGCAAAGCCTAGACCTAACCCAGACCTAACATGCGTTATCCTCTTAAATATTTACCATGACCAGGTTTAATTGATTGTTTCAGTGTGGCCC
This sequence comes from Colletes latitarsis, assembly GCF_051014445.1. NCBI lineage: Eukaryota > Metazoa > Arthropoda > Insecta > Hymenoptera > Colletidae > Colletes > Colletes latitarsis. The sequence continues at coordinate 3,904,560 of NW_027488375.1, read as the reverse complement.
CACATTACTACGTGATCCAAACCAGAAAAAACCCAGGATCCGTTCAACAAGTATGTGAAGAATGCGAATGTATGAGTCTGATGAGTGAAAATCCCAGGCCTAACCTAGACCTTACATGCGTTATCCTCAAAATTATTGATCGAAACCTGGTTTAATCGACTCTTTCAGTGTGGTACCACATTACTACGTGACTCAAACCAGAAAAAACCCAGAATCTGTTCAACAAGTATGTGAAAAACGCGTAAGTATGAGCCTGATGAGGGCAAATCCCAGACCTATCCCAGACTGAACTTGCGTTATCCTCTAAAATATTGATCGAAACCTGGTTTAATTGACCGTTTCGGTGTGGTACCGCATTACTACGTGATCCAAACCAGAGAAAGGCCAGGATCTGGCCAACAAGGATGAGAAAAATGCAAATATATGATCCAGATGATTGCAAATACCAGAACTAACCCTGACATAACCAGCGTTATCCTCTAAAATACGCATCGGAACATGCTTTTATTGACTGTTTCAGTGTGGTACCACATTACTACGTGATCCAAGCCAGAAAAAGCCCAGGATCGGGCCAACAAGAATGCGAAAAATGCGAAAGTCCGCGCCAGATGAGGGTAAATATCAGACCTAACCGAGACATTACCGGCGTTATCCTCTAAAATATTAATCGCAACCAGGTTCAATTGACTGTTTCGGTGTGGGACCACATTACTACGGGATCCAAACCAGAAAAAACCCAGGATCTGTTCAACAACTATGAGAAAAACGCGAAAGTACGAGCCAGATGGGGGCAAATCCCAGACCTAACCGAGACATAACCAGCGTTATCCTCTAAAATATTAATCGCAACCAGGTATAATTGACTGTTCCGGTGTGGCACCGCATTGCTACGATGATCCAAACCAGAAAGAGGCCAGGATCTGGCCAACAAATATGCGAAAAATGCGAAAGTATGAGCCAGATGATTGCAAATACCAGAACTAACCCAGACATAACCGGCGTTATCCCCTAAAATATTAATCGCAACCAGGTTTAATTGACCGTTTCGGTGTGGTACCGCATTACTACGTGATCCAAACCAGAGAAAGGCCAGGATCTGGCCAACAAGGATGAGAAAAATGCAAATATATGATCCAGATGATTGCAAATACCAGAACTAACCCTGACATAACCAGCGTTATCCTCTAAAATACGCATCGGAACATGCTTTTAATGACTGTTTCAGTGTGGTACCACATTACTACGTGATCCAAGCCAGAAAAAGCCCAGGATCGGGCCAACAAGAATGCGAAAAATGCGAAAGTACGAGCCAGATGAGGGAAAATCCCAGACCTAACCGAAACGTAACCGGCGTTATCCCCTAAAATATTAATCGCAACCAGGTATAATTGACTGTTTCGGTGTGGTACCGCATTGCTACGATGATCCAAACCAGAAAGAGGCCAGGATCTGGCCAACAAGTATGCGAAAAATGCGAAAGTATGAGCCAGATGATTGCAAATACCAGAACTATGCCTGACATAACCAGCGTTATCCTCTAAAATATTAATCGCAACCAGGTTTAATTGACTGTTTCGGTGTGGTACTGCATTACTACGTGATCCAGACCAGAAAAAGGCCAGGATCTGGCCAACAAGTATGCGCAAAATGCGAAACTACGAGCCAGATGAGGGCAAATCCCGGACCAAACCGAGACATAAACGGCGTTATCGTCTAAAATATTAATCGTAACCAGGTTTAATTGACTGTTTCGGTGTGGTTCTGCATTACTACGTGATCCAGACTAGAAAAAGGCCAGGATCTGGCCAACAAGTATGCGAAAAATGCGAAGGTATGAGCCAGATGATTGCAAATACCAGAACTAACCCAGACATAACCAGCGTTATCCTCTAAAATATTAATCGCAACCAGGTTTAATTGACTGTTTCGGTGTGGTACTGCATTACTACGTGATCCTACCAGAAAAAGGCCAGGATCTGGCCAACAAGTATGCGCAAAATGCGAAAGTACGAGCCAGATGAGGGCAAATCCCAGACCTAACCGAGACATAACCGGCGCTATCCTCTAAAATATTAATCGCAACCAGGTATAATTGACTGTTTCGGTGTGGTACCGCATTGCTACGATGATCCAATCCAGAAAGAGGCCAGGATCTGGCTAACAAGTATGCGAAAAATGCGAAAGTACGAGCCAGATGAGGGCAAATCCCAGACCAAACCGAGACATAACCGGTGTTATCCTGTAAAATATTAATCGCAACCAGGTTTAATTGACTGTTTCGGTGTGGAACCACAATACTACGGGATCCAAACCAGAAAAAACTCAGGATCTGGCCGACAAGTATTCGAAAAATGCGATAGTATGAGCCAGAGGAGGGCAAATACCAGACTTAACACAGACATAACCGGCGTTATCCTCTAAAATATTAAACGCAACCGGGATTAATTGACTGTTTCCGTGTGGAACCACATTACTACGGGATCCAAACCAGAAAAAACCCAGGATCTGGCCAACAACTATGAGAAAAACGCGAAAGTATGAGCCAGATGATTGCAAATACCAGAACTATCCCAAGCATAACCAGCGTTATCCTCTAAAATATTATTCGCAACCAGGTTTAATTGACTGTTTCGGTGTGGTACCACATTACTACGTGATCCAAACCAGAAAGAGGCCAGGATCTGGCCAACAAGTATGCGAAAAATGCGAAAGTATGAGCCAGATGATTGCAAATACCAGAACTGACCCAGACATAACCAGCGTTATCCTCTAAAATATTAATCGCAACCAGGTTTAATTGACTGTTTCGGTGTGGTACTGCATTACTACGTGATCCGGACCAGAAAAAGGCCAGGATCTGGCCAACAAGTATGCGCAAAATGCGAAAGTACGAGCCAGATGAGGGCAAATCCCAGACCAAAGCGAGACATAAACGGCGTTATCCTCGAAAATATTAATCGCAACCAGGTTTAATTGACTGTTTCGGTGTGGCACTGCATTACTACGTGATCCAGACTAGAAAAAGGCCAGGATCTGGCCAACAAGTATGCGAAAAATGCGAAAGTACGAGCCAGATGAGGGCAAATCCCAGACCAAACCGAGACGTAACTGGCGTTATCCCCTAAAATATTAATCGCAACCAGGTATAATTGACTGTTTCGGTGTGGTACCGCATTGCTACGATGATCCAAACCAGAAAGAGGCCAGGATCTGGCCAACAAGTATGCGAAAAATGCGAAAGTATGAGCCAGATGATTGCAAATACCAGAACTATGCCTGACATAACCAGCGTTATCCTCTAAAATACGAATCGGAACATGCTTTTAATGACTGTTTCAGTGTGGTAACACATTACTACGAGGTCCAAACCAGAAAAATCCCAGGATCGGGCCAACAAGAATGCGAGAAACGCGAAAGTACGAGCCACATGAGGGAAAATCCCAGACCTAACCAAGACATAACGGCGTTATCCGCTAAAATATTAATCGCAACCAGGTGTAATTGACTGTTTCGGTGTGGTACCGCATTGCTACGATGATCCAAACCAGAAAGAGGCCAGGAACTGGCCAACAAGTATGCGAAAAATGCGAAAGTATGAGCCAGATGATTGCAAATCCCAGACCTAACCGAGACATAACCGGCGTTATCCTCTAAAATATTAATTGCAATCAGGTTTAATTAACTGTTTCAGTGTGGTACCACATTACTACGTGATCCAAATCAGAAAAAGCCCAGGATCTGGCCAACAAGTATGCGAAAAATGCGAAAGTACGAGCCAGATGAGGGCAAATCCCAGACCAAACCGAGACGTAACTGGCGTTATCCCCTAAAATATTAATCGCAACCAGGTTTAATTGACTGTTTCGGTGTGGCACTGCATTACTACGTGATCCAGACTAGAAAAAGGCCAGGATCTGGCCAACAAGTATGCGAAAAATGCGAAAGAACGATCCAGATGAGGGCAAATCCCAGACCAGATCCAAACCAGAAAATAACCCAGGATCTGTTCAACGAGTTTGTGAAGTGTGCGAAAGTATGAGTATGGTGAGGTCAAATCCCAGACCTATCCCAGACCTAACATGCGTTATCCTCTAAAATATTTATCATGACTAGGTTTAATTGATTGTTTCAGTGTGGTCCCACATTACTACGTGATCCAAACCGGAAAAAACCCAGGATCCGTTTAACAAGTATGGGAAGAATGCGAAAGTATGAGCCTGACGAGGGCAAATCCTACACCTAACCCAGACCTAACATGCGTTACCCTCAAAAATATTGATGGAAACCAGGTTTAATCGACTGTTTCAGTGTGGTACCACATTACTACCGGACCCAAACCAGAAAAAACCCAGGATCTGTTCAACAAGTATGTGAAGAATGCGAAAGTATGAGTCTGATGAGTGAAAATCCCAGACCTATCCCAGACCTAACTTGCGTTATCCTCTAAAATAGTGATCGAAACCAGGTTTAATTGACTGTTTTAGTTGTGGTACCACTTTACTACGTGATCCAAAGCAGAAAAAACCCTCGATCAGGTCAACATGCATGTTAAAACTGTGAAAGTATGACCCTGATGAGGGCAAATCCCAGGCCTAACCTAAACCTAACACGCGTCATCTTCTAAAATATTGAGCAAAACCAGGTTTAATTGATTGTTTCAGTGTGGTACCACATTACTACGTGATCCATACCAGAAAAAAACCCTGGATCTGTTCAACAAGTATGTGAAAAACGCGAAAGTATGAGCCTGATGAGGGCAAATCCCAGACCTATCCCAGACCTAACTTCCGTTATCCTCTAAAATATTGATCGAAACCAGGTTTAATTGACTGTTTCAGTGTGGTACCACATTACTACGTGATCCAGTCCAGAAATAGCCCAGGATCTAGCCATGAAGTATGAGAAACATGCGAAAGTATGAGCCTGACGAGGGCAAAGCCTAGACCTAACCCAGACCTAACATGCGTTATCCTCTTAAATATTTACCATGACCAGGTTTAATTGATTGTTTCAGTGTGGCCCCACATTACTACGTGATCCAAACCAGAAAAAACCCAGGATCCGTTCAACAAGTATGTGAAGAATGCGAATGTATGAGTCTGATGAGTGAAAATCCCAGGCCTAACCTAGACCTTACATGCGTTATCCTCAAAATTATTGATCGAAACCTGGTTTAATCGACTCTTTCAGTGTGGTACCACATTACTACGTGACCCAAACCAGAAAAAACCCAGAATCTGTTCAACAAGTATGTGAAAAACGCGTAAGTATGAGCCTGATGAGGGCAAATCCCAGACCTATCCCAGACTGAACTTGCGTTAACCTCTAAAATATTGATCGAAACCTGGTTTAATCGACTGTTTCAGTGTGGTACCACATTACTACGTGACCCAAACCAGAAAAAAACCCAGAATCTGTTCAACAAGTATGTGAAAAACGCGTAAGTATGAGCCTGATGAGGGCAAATCCCAGACCTATCCCAGACCAAACTTGCGTTATCCTCTAAAATATTGATCGAAACCAGGTTTAATTGACTGTTTCAGCGTGGTACCGCATTACTACGTGATACAATCCAGAAACAGCCCAGGATCTAGCCATGAAGTATGAGAAATATGCGAAAGTATGAGCCTGATGAGGGCAAATCCTAGACCTAACCCAGACCTAACATGCGTTGTCCTCTAAAATACTTATCAAGACCAGGTTTAATTGATTGTTTCAGTGTGGTCCCACATTACTACGTGATGCAATCCAGAAAAGGCCCAGGATCAAGCCATCATGTATGAGAAATATGCGAAAGAATGAGCCTGATGAGAGCAAAACCCCAGACCTAACCTAGACCTAACATGCGTTATCCTCTAAAATATTGATCCAAACCAAGTTTAATGGACTGCTTCAGTGTGGTACCACTTTACTACGTGATGCAAAGCAGAAAAAACCCTCGATCAGGTCAACATGTATGTTAAAACTGCGAAAGTATGATCCTGATGAGGGCAAATCCCAGGCCTATCCCAGACCTAACATGCGTTGTCCTCTAAAATATTGATGGAAACCAGGTTTAATTGACTGTTTCAGTGCGGTACCACATTACTACGTGATGCAATCCAGAAAAACTCCAGGATCTAGCCATCAAGTATGAGAAATATGCGAAAGAATGTGCCTGATGAGAGCAAATCCCAGACCTAACCTAGACCTAACATGAATTATTCTCTAAAATATTTATCAAGACCAGGTTTCATTGATTGTTTCAGTGTGGTCCCACATTACTACGTGATGCAAACCAGAAAAAACCCAGGATCCGTTCAACAAGTATGTGAAAAACGCGAAAGTATGAGCCTGATGAGGGCAAATCCCAGGCCTAACCTAGACCTAACATGCGTGGTCCTCTAAAATATTGATGGAAACCAGGTTTAATTGTCTGTTTCAGTGTTGTACTTCCTTACTACGTGATGCAATCCAGAAAAAGCCCAGGATCTATCCATCAAGTATGAGAAATATGCGAAAGAATGAGCCTGATGAGAGCAAATCCCAGACCTAACCTAGACCTAACATGCGTTATCCTCTAAAATATTTATCAAGACCAGGTTTAATTGAATGTTTCAGTGTGGTACCACATTACCACGTGAACCAAACTAGAAAAAACCCAGGAGCCGTTCAACAACTATGTGAAGAATGCGAAAGTGTGAGTCTGATGAGTGAATATCCCCGGCCTAACCTAGACCTAACATGCGTTATCCCCAAAAATATTGATCGAAACCAGGTTTAATCGACTGTTTCAGTGTGGTACCACATTACTACGTGATCCAAACCAGAAAAAACCACAGGATCTTTTCAACAAGTATGTGAAGAATGCGAAAGTATGAGTCTGATGAGGGCAAATCCCAGACCTAAACTAGACATAACTTTCGTTATCCTCTAAAATATTGATCGAAACCAGGTTTAATTGACTGTTTTAGTGTGGTACCACTTTTCTACGTGATCCAAAGCAGAGAAAACCCTCGATCAGGTCAACATGCATGTTAAAACTCCGAAAGTATGAGCCTGATGTGGGCAAATCCCAGACCTATCCCAGACCTAACATGCGTTATCCTCAAAAATATTAATCGAAACCAGGCTTAATCGACTGTTTCAGTGTGGTACTACATTACTACGTGATCCAAACCAGAAAAAAACCCAGGATCTTGTCAACGAGTATGTGAAGTGTGCGAAAGTATGAGTCTGATGAGGGCTAATCCCAGACCTATCCCAGACCTAACTTGCGTTATCCTCTAAAATAGTGATCGAAACCAGGTTTGATTGACTGTTTTAGTTGTGGTACCACTTTACTACGTGATCCAAAGCAGAAAAAACCCTCGATCAGGTCAACATGCATGTTAAAACTGCGGAAGTATGAGCCTGATGAGGGCAAATCCCAGACCTATCCCAGACCTAACATGCGTTATCCTTAAAACTATTGATCGAAACCAGGTTTAAACGACTGTTTCAGTGTGGTACCACACTACTACGTGACCCAAGCCGGAAAAAACCCAGGATCTGTTCAACAAGTATGTGAAAAACGCGAAAGTATGAGCCTGATGAGGGCAAATCCCAGACCTATCCCAGACCTAACTTGCGTTATCCTCTAAAATATTGAACGAAACCAGGTTTAATTGACTGTTTCAGCGTAGTACCACATTACTACGTGATACAATCCAGAAACAGCCCAGGATCTAGCCATGAAGTATGAGAAATATGCGAAAGTATCAGCCTGATGAGGGCAAATCCTAGACCTAACCCAAACCTAACATGAGTTATCCTCTAAAATATTGAACGAAACCAGGTTTAATGGACTGCTTCAGTGTGGTACCTCTTTACTACGTGATCCAAACCAGAAAAAAACCCAGGATCTTGTCAACGAGTATGTGAAGTGTGCGAAAGTATGAGTCTGATGAGGGCTAATCCCAGACCTATCCCAGACCTAACTTGCGTTATCCTCTAAAATAGTGATCGAAACCAGGTTTGATTGACTGTTTTAGTTGTGGTACCACTTTACTACGTGATCCAAAGCAGAAAAAACCCTCGATCAGGTCAACATGCATGTTAAAACTGCGGAAGTATGAGCCTGATGAGGGCAAATCCCAGACCTATCCCAGACCTAACATGCGTTATCCTTAAAACTATTGATCGAAACCAGGTTTAAACGACTGTTTCAGTGTGGTACCACACTACTACGTGACCCAAGCCGGAAAAAACCCAGGATCTGTTCAACAAGTATGTGAAAAACGCGAAAGTATGAGCCTGATGAGGGCAAATCCCAGACCTATCCCAGACCTAACTTGCGTTATCCTCTAAAATATTGAACGAAACCAGGTTTAATTGACTGTTTCAGCGTAGTACCACATTACTACGTGATACAATCCAGAAACAGCCCAGGATCTAGCCATGAAGTATGAGAAATATGCGAAAGTATCAGCCTGATGAGGGCAAATCCTAGACCTAACCCAAACCTAACATGAGTTATCCTCTAAAATATTGAACGAAACCAGGTTTAATGGACTGCTTCAGTGTGGTACCTCTTTACTACGTGATCCAAACCAGAAAAAAACCCAGGATCAGTTCAACAAGTATGTGAAGTATGCGAAAGTATGAGTCTGATGAGGGCAAATCCCAGGCCTAAACTAGACATAACTTTCGTTATCCTCTAAAATATTGATCGAAACCAGGTTTAATTGACTGTTTTAGTGTGGTACCACTTTACTACGTGATCCAAAGCAGAAAAAACCCTCGATCAGGTCAACATGCATGTTAAAACTGCGAAAGTATGAGTCTGATGAGGGCAAATCCCAGACCTATCCCAGACCTAACATGCGTTATCCTCAAAAATATTAATCGAAACCAGGTTTAATCGACTGTTTCAGTGTGGTACCACATTACTACGTGATCCAAACCAGAAAAAAAACCTGGATCTTGTCAAGGAGTATGTGAAGTGTGCGAAAGTATGAGTCTGATGAGGGATAATCCGAGACCTATCCCAGACCTACCTTGCGTTATCCTCTAAAATAGTGATCGAAACCAGGTTTAATTGACTGTTTTAGTTGTGGTACCACTTTACTACGTGATCCAAAGCAGAAAAAACCCTCGATCAGGTCAACATGCATGTTAAAACTGTGAAAGTATGACCCTGATGAGGGCAAATCCCAGGCCTAACCTAAACCTAACACGCGTCATCTTCTAAAATATTGAGCGAAACCAGGTTTAATTGATTGTTTCAGTGTGGTACCACATTACTACGTGATGCAATCCAGAAATATCCCAGGATATAGCCAGGAAGTATAAGAAATATGCGATAGTATGAGTCTGATGGGGGCAAATCCCAGACCTATCCCAGACCAAACTTGCGTTATCCTCTAAAATATTGATCCAAACCAGGTTTAATGGACTGTTTCAGTGAGGTCCCACATTACTACGTGATCCAAACCAGAAAAAAACCCAGGATCCGTTCAACAAGTATGTGAAGAATACGAAAGTATGTGTCTGATGAGTGAAAATCCAGGCCTAACCTACACCTAACATGCGTTATCCTCATAAATATTGATCGAAACCTGGTTTAATCGACTCTTTCAGTGTGGTACCACATTACTACGTGACCCAAACCAGAAAAAACCCAGGATCTGTTCAACAAGTATGTGAAAAACGCGAAAGTATGAGCCTGATGAGGGCAAATCCCAGACCTATCCCAGACCTAACTTCCGTTATCCTCTAAAATATTGATCGAAACCTGGTTTAATCGACTGTTTCAGTGTAACCACATTACTACGTGACCCAAACCAGAAAAAACCCAGAATCTGTTCAACAAGTATGTGAAAAACGCGTAAGTATGAGCCTGATGAGGGCAAATTCCAGACCTATCCCAGACCAAACTTGCGTTATCCTCTAAAATATTGATCGAAACCAGGTTTAATTGACTGTTTCAGCGTGGTACCGCATTACTACGTGATACAATCCAGAAACAGCCCAGGATCTAGCCATGAAGTATGAGAAATATGCGAAAGTATGAGCCTGATGAGGGCAAATCCTAGACCTAACCCAGACCTAACATGCGTTGTCCTCTAAAATATTTATCAAGACCAGGTTTAATTGATTGTTTCAGTGTGGTCCCACATTACTACGTGATGCAATCCAGAAAAAGCCCAGGATCAAGCCATCATGTATGAGAAATATGCGAAAGAATGAGCCTGATGAGAGCAAATCCCAGACCTAACCTAGACCTAACATGCGTTATCCTCTAAAATATTGATTCAAACCAAGTTTAATGGACTGCTTCAGTGTGGTACCACTTTACTACGTGATGCAAAGCAGAAAAAACCCTCGATCAGCTCAACATGTATGTTAAAACTGCGAAAGTATGATCCTGATGAGGGCAAATCCCAGGCCTATCCCAGACCTAACATGCGTTGTCCTCTAAAATATTGACGGAAACCAGGTTTAATTGACTGTTTCAGTGTGGTACCACATTACTACGTGATGCAATCCAGAAAAACTCCAGGATCTAGCCATCAAGTATGAGAAATATGCGAAAGAATGTGCCTGATGAGAGCAAATCCCAGACCTAACCTAGACCTAACATGAATTATTCTCTAAAATATTTATCAAGACCAGGTTTCATTGATTGTTTCAGTGTGGTCCCACATTACTACGTGATGCAAACCAGAAAAAACCCAGGATCCGTTCAACAAGTATGTGAAAAACGCGAAAGTATGAGCCTGATGAGGGCAAATCCCAGGCCTAACCTAGACCTAACATGCGTGGACCTCTAAAATATTGATGGAAACCAGGTTTAATTGTCTGTTTCAGTGTTGTACTTCCTTACTACGTGATGCAATCCAGAAAAAGCCCAGGATCTATCCATCAAGTATGAGAAATATGCGAAAGAATGAGCCTGATGAGAGCAAATCCCAGACCTAACCTAGACCTAACATGGATTATTCTCTAAAATATTGATCAAAACCAGGTTTAATTGACTGTTTCAGTGTGGTACCACATTACTACGTGATCCAATCCAGAAATAGCCCAGGATCCAGCCATGAAGTATGAGAAATATGCGAAAGTATGAGCCTGATGGGGGCAAATCCTAGACCTAACCTAACCTAACATGCGTTATCCTCTAAAATATTTATCAAGACCAGGTTTAATTGAATGTTTCAGTGTGGTACCACATTACTACGTGAACCAAACTAGAAAAAACCCAGGAGCCGTTCAACAACTATGTGAAGAATGCGAAAGTGTGAGTCTGATGAGTGAATATCCCCGGCCTAACCTAGACCTAACATGCGTTATCCCCAAAAATATTGATCGAAACCAGGTTTAATCGACTGTTTCTGTGTGGTACCACATTACTACGTGATCCAAACCAGAAAAAACCCCAGGATCTTTTCAACAAGTATGTGAAGAATGCGAAAGTATGAGTCTGATGAGGGCAAATCCCAGACCTAAACTAGACATAACTTTCGTTATCCTCTAAAATATTGATCGAAACCAGGTTTAATTGACTGTTTTAGTGTGGTACCACTTTTCTACGTGATCCAAAGCAGAGAAAACCCTCGATCAGGTCAACATGCATGTTAAAACTGCGAAAGTATGAGCCTGATGTGGGCAAATCCCAGACCTATCCCAGACCTAACATGCGTTATCCTCAAAAATATTAATCGAAACCAGGCTTAATCGACTGTTTCAGTGTGGTACTACATTACTACGTGATCCAAACCAGAAAAAAACCCAGGATCTTGTAAACGAGTATGTGAAGTGTGCGAAAGTATGAGTCTGATGAGGGCTAATCCCAGACCTATCCCAGACCTAACTTGCGTTATCCTCTAAAATAGTGATCGAAACCAGGTTTGATTGACTGTTTTAGTTGTGGTACCACTTTACTACGTGATCCAAAGCAGAAAAAACCCTCGATCAGGTCAACATGCATGTTAAAACTGCGGAAGTATGAGCCTGATGAGGGCAAATCCCAGACCTATCCCAGACCTAACATGCGTTATCCTCAAAACTATTGATCGAAACCAGGTTTAATCGACTGTTTCAGTGTGGTACCACACTACTACGTGACCCAAGCCGGAAAAAACCCAGGATCTGTTCAACAAGTATGTGAAAAACGCGAAAGTATGAGCCTGATGAGGGCAAATCCCAGACCTATCCCAGACCTAACTTGCGTTATCCTCTAAAATATTGAACGAAACCAGGTTTAATTGTCTGTTTCAGCGTGGTACCACATTACTACGTGATACAATCCAGAAACAGCCCAGGATCTAGCCATGAAGTATGAGAAGTATGCGAAAGTATGAGCCTGATGTGGGCAAATCCCAGGCCTAACCTAGACCTAACATGCGTTGTCCTCTAAAACATTGATCGAAACCAGGTTTAATTGACTGTTTTAGTGTGGTACCACTTTACTACGTGATCCAAAGCAGAAAAAACCCTCGATCAGGTCAACATGCATGTTAAACAACAAAAGTATGAGCCTGATGAGGGCAAATCCCAGACCGATCTCAGTCCTAACATGCGTTGTCCTCTAAAATATTGATGGAAACCAGGTTTAATTGACTGTTTCAGTGTTGCACTTCATTACTACGTGATCCAAACCAGTAAAAACCCAGGATCCGTTCAACAACTATGTGAAGAATGCGACAGTATGAGTGTGATGAGTGAAAAACCCCGGCCTAACCTAGACCTAACATGCGTTATCCTCAAAAATATTGATCGAAACCTGGTTTAATCGTCTGTTTCAGTGTGGTGCTACATTACTGTGTGATCCAAACCAGAAAAAACCCTGTATCTGTTCAACAAGTATGTGAAGAATGCGAAAGTATGAGTCTGATGAGTGAAAATCCCAGAGCTAACCTAGACCTAACAAGCGTTATCCTCTAAAATATTTATCAAGACCAGGTTTAATTGACTGTTTCAGCGTGGTACCACATTATTACGTGACACAATCCAGAAACAGCCCAGGATCTAGCCATGAAGTATGAGAAATATGCGAAAGTATGAGCCTGATGAGGGCAAATCCTAGACCTAACCCAAACCTAACATGCGTTATCCTCTAAAATATTCATCAAGACCAGGTTTAGTTGATTGTTTCAGTGTGGTACCACATTACTACGTGATCCAAACCAGTAAAAACCCAGGATCCGTTCAACAAGTATGTGGAGAATGCGAAAGTATGAGTCTGATGAGTGAAAATCCTCGGCCTAACCTATACCTAACATGCGTTATCCTCAAAAATATTGATCGAAACCAGGTTTAATCGACTGTTTCAGTGTGGTACCACATGACTACGTGATCCAAACCAGAAAAAAAACCAGGACCTGTTCAAGAAGTATTTGAAGTATGCGAAAGAATGAGTCTGATGAGGGCAAATCCCAGGTCTAAACTAGACCTAACATGCGTTATCCTCAAAAATATTGATCAAGACCTGGTTTAATCGACTGTTCCAGTGTGGTACCACATTACTATGTGATCCAAACCAGAAAATAATCCAGGATCTGTTCAACGAGTATGTGAAGTGTGCGAAAGTATGAGTATGATGAGGGCAAATCCCAGACCTATCCCAGACCTAACATGCGTTATCCTCTAAAATATTTATCAAGACCAGGTTTAATTGATTGTTTCAGTGTGGTCCCACATTACTACGTGACACAATCCAGAAACAGCCCAGGATCAAGCCATGAAGTATGAGAAATATGCGAAAGTATGAGCCTGATGAGGGCAAATCCTAGACCTAACCCAAACCTAACATGCGTTATCCTCTAAAATATTTATCAAGACCAGCTTTAATTGAATGTTTCAGTGTGGTACCACATTACTACGTGATCCAAACCAGTAAAAACCCAGGATCCGTTCAACAAGTATGTGAAGAATTCGAAAGTATGAGTGTGTTGAGTGAAAAACCCCGGCCTAACCTAGACCTAACATGCGTTATCCTCAAAAATATCGATCGAAACATGGTTTAATCGTCTGTTTCAGTGTGGTACCACATTACTACGTGATCCAAACCAGAAAAAACCCAGGATCCGTCCAACAAGTATGTGCAGAATGCGAAAGTATGAGTCTGATGAGTGAAAATCCCCGGCCTAACCTAGACCTAACATGCGTTATCCTCAAAAATATTGATCGAAACCAGGTTTAATCGACTGTTTCAGTGTGGTCCCACATTACTACGTGATCCAAACCAGAAAAAACCCAGGATCCGTCCAACAAGTAAGTGCAGAATGCGAAAGTATGAGTCTGATGAGTGAAAATCCCCGGCCTAACCTAGACCTAACATGCGTTATCCTCTAAAATATTGATCCAAACCAGGTTTAATCGACTGTTTCAGTGTGGTACCACACTACTACGTGACCCAAACCTGAAAAAACCCAGGATCTGTTCAACAAGTATGTGAAAAACGCGAAAGTATGAGCCTGATGTGGGCAAATCCCAGACCTATCCCAGACCTAACATGCGTTATCCTCTAAAATATTTATCAAGACCAGCTTTAATTGAATGTTTCAGTGTGGTACCACATTACTGCGTGATCCAAACCAGTAAAAACCCAGGATCCGTTCAACAAGTATGTGAAGAATTCGAAAGTATGAGTGTGTTGAGTGAAAAACCCCGGCCTAACCTAGACCTAACATGCGTTATCCTCAAAAATATCGATCGAAACCTGGTTTAATCGTCTGTTTCAGTGTGGTACCACATTACTATGTGATCCAAACCAGAAAAAACTCAGGATCCGTTCAACAAGTATGTGGAGAATGCGAAAGTATGAGTCTGATGAGGGCAAATCCCAGGCCTAAACTAGACCTAACATGCGTTATCCTCAAAAATATTGATCAAAACCTGGTTTAATCTACTGTTTCAGTGTGGTACCACATTACTATGTGATCCAAACCAGAAAATAACCCAGGATCTGTTCAACGAGTTTGTGAAGTGTGCGAAAGTATGAGTATGATGAGGGCAAATCCCAGACCTACCCCAGACCAAACATGCGTTATCCTCTAAAATATTTATCAAGACCAGGTTTAATTGATTGTTTCAGTGTGGTCCCACATTACTACGTGATCCAAACCAGAAAAAACCCAGGATCCGTTCAACAAGTATGTGAAGAATGCGAAAGTATGAGTCTGATGAGTGAAAGTCCCAGGCCTAACCTAGACCAAACATGCGTTATCCTCTAAAATATTTATCAAGACCAGGTTTAATTGATTGTTTCAGTGTGGTCCCACATTACTACGTGATCCAAACCAGAAAAAACCCAGGATCCGTCCAACAAGTAAGTGCAGAATGCGAAAGTATGAGTCTGATGAGTGAAAATCCCCGGCCTAACCTAGACCTAACATGCGTTATCCTCTAAAATATTGATCCAAACCAGGTTTAATCGACTGTTTCAGTGTGGTACCACACTACTACGTGACCCAAACCTGAAAAAACCCAGGATCTGTTCAACAAGTATGTGAAAAACGCGAAAGTATGAGCCTGATGTGGGCAAATCCCAGACCTATCCCAGACCTAACATGCGTTATCCTCTAAAATATTTATCAAGACCAGCTTTAATTGAATGTTTCAGTGTGGTACCACATTACTACGTGATCCAAACCAGTAAAAACCCAGGATCCGTTCAACAAGTATGTGAAGAATTCGAAAGTATGAGTGTGTTGAGTGAAAAACCCCGGCCTAACCTAGACCTAACATGCGTTATCCTCAAAAATATCGATCGAAACCTGGTTTAATCGTCTGTTTCAGTGTGGTACCACATTACTATGTGATCCAAACCAGAAAAAACTCAGGATCCGTTCAACAAGTATGTGGAGAATGCGAAAGTATGAGTCTGATGAGGGCAAATCCCAGGCCTAAACTAGACCTAACATGCGTTATCCTCAAAAATATTGATCAAAACCTGGTTTAATCTACTGTTTCAGTGTGGTACCACATTACTATGTGATCCAAACCAGAAAATAACCCAGGATCTGTTCAACGAGTTTGTGAAGTGTGCGAAAGTATGAGTATGATGAGGGCAAATCCCAGACCTATCCCAGACCAAACATGCGTTATCCTCTAAAATATTTATCAAGACCAGGTTTAATTGATTGTTTCAGTGTGGTCCCACATTACTACGTGATCCAAACCAGAAAAAACCCAGGGTCCGTCCTACAAGTATGTGAAGAATGCGAAAGTATGAGTCTGATGTCTGAAAATCCCCGGCCTAACCTAGACCTAACATGCGTTATCCTCAAAAATATTGATCGAAGCCAGGTTTAATCGACTGTTTCAGTGTGGTACCACACTACTACGTGACCCAAACCGGAAAAAACCCAGGATCTGTTCAACAAGTATGTGAAAAACGCGAAAGTATGGGCCTGATGAGAGCAAATCCCAGACCTATCCCAGACCTAACTTGCGTTATCCTCAAAAATATTTATCAAGACCAAGTTTAATTCATTGTTTCAGTGTGGTCCCACATTACTACGTGATCCAAACCAGAAAAAACCCAGGATCCGTTCAACAAGTATGTGAAGAATGCGAAAGTATGAGTCTGATGAGTGAAAGTCCCAGGCCTAACCTAGACCAAACATGCGTTATCCTCAAAAATATTGATCGAAACCTGGTTTAATTGACTGTTTCAGTGTGGTACCACATTACTACGGGACCCAAACCAGAAAAAACCCAGGATCTGTTCAACAAGTATGTGAAGACTGCGAAGGTATGAGTCTGATGAGTGAAAATCCCAGACCTATCCCAGACCAAACTTGGGTTATCCTCTAAAATATTGATCCAAACCAGGTTTAATCGACTGTTTCAGTGTGGTACCACACTACTACGTGACCCAAACCGGAAAAAACCCAGGATCTGTTGAACAAGTATGTGAAAGACGCGAAAGTATGAGCCTGATGAGGGCAAATCCCAGACCTATCCCAGACCTAACATGCGTTATCCTCTAAAATATTTATCAAGACCAGGTTTAATTGATTGTTTCAGTGTGGTCCCACATTACTACGTGATCCAAACCAGAAAAAACCCAGGATCCGTCCAACAAGTATGTGCAGAATGCGAAAGTATGAGTGTGATGAGTGAAAAACGCCGGCCTAACCTAGACCTAACATGCGTTATCCTCAAAAATATTGTTCGAAAGCTGGTTTAATCGTCTGTTTCAGTGTGGCCCCACTTTACTACGTGATCCAAACCAGAAAAAAACCCAGGATCCGTTCAACAAGTATGTGAAGAATGCGAATGTATGAGTCTGATGAGTGAAAATCTCAGGCCTAGCCTAGACCTAACATGCGTTATCCTCAAAAATATTTATCATGACTAGGTTTAATTGAGTGTTTCAGTGTGGTCCCACATTACTACGTGATCCAAACCGGAAAAAACCCAGGATCCGTTTAACAAGTATGGGAAGAATGCGAAAGTATGAGCCTGACGAGGGCAAATCCCAGACCTAACCCAGACCTAACATGCGTTATCCTCTAAAATATTTATCAAGACCAGGTTTAATTGATTGTTTCAGTGTGGTCCCACATTACTACGTGATCCAAACCAGAAAAAACCCAGGATCCGTTCAACAAATATGTGAAGAATGCGAAAGTATGAGTGTGATGAGTGAAAAACGCCGGCCTAACCTAGACCTAACATGCGTTATCCTCAAAAATATTGTTCGAAAGCTGGTTTAATCGTCTGTTTCAGTGTGGCCCCACTTTACTACGTGATCCAAACCAGAAAAAACCCAGGATCCGTTCAACAAGTATGTGAAGAATGCGAATGTATGAGTCTGATGAGTGAAAATCCCAGGCCTAGCCTAGACCTAACATGCGTTATCCTCAAAATTATTGATCGAAACCTGGTTTAATCGACTGTTTCAGTGTGGTACCACATTACTACGTGACCCAAACCAGAAAAAACCCAGAATCTGTTCAACAAGTATGTGAAAAACGCGTAAGTATGAGCCTGATGAGGGCAAATCCCAGACCAAACTTGCGTTATCCTCTAAAATATTGATGGAAACCAGGTTTAATTGACTGTTTCAGTGTGGTACCACATTACTACGTGATGCAATCCAGAAAAACTCCAGGATCTAGCCATCAAGTATGAGAAATATGCGAAAGAATGAGCCTGATGAGAGCAAATCCCAGACCTAACCTAGACCTAACATGAGTTATTCTCTAAAATATTTATCAAGACCAGGTTTCATTGATTGTTACAGTGTGGTCCCACATTACTACGTGATGCAAACCAGAAAAAACCCAGGATCCGTTCAACAAGTATGTGAAAAACGCGAAAGTATGAGCCTGATGAGGGCAAATCCCAGGCCTAACCTAGACCTAACACGCGTGGTCCTCTAAAATATTGATGGAAACCAGGTTTAATTGTCTGTTTCAGTGTTGTACTTCCTTACTACGTGATGCAATCCAGAAAAAGCCCAGGATCTATCCATCAAGTATGAGAAATATGCGAAAGAATGAGCCTGATGAGAGCAAATCCCAGACCTAACCTAGACCTAACATGGATTATTCTCTAAAATATTGATCAAAACCAGGTTTAATTGACTGTTTCAGTGTGGTACCACATTACTACGTGATCCAATCCAGAAATAGCCCAGGATCCAGCCATGAAGTATGAGAAATATGCGAAAGTATGAGCCTGATGGGGGCAAAGCCTAGACCTAACCCAGACCTAACATGCGTTATCCTCTAAAATATTTATCATGACTAGGTTTAATTGAGTCTTTCAGTGTGGTACCACTTTACTACGTGATCCAAACCGGAAAAAACCCAGGATCCGTTTAACAAGTATGGGAAGAATGCGAAAGTATGAGCCTGACGAGGGCAAATCCTAGACCTAACCCAGACCTAACATGCGTTATCCTCAAAAATATTGACCGAAACCTGGTTTAATCGACTGTTTCAGTGTGGTACCACATTACTACCGGACCCAAACCAGAAAAAACCCAGGATCTGTTCAACAAGTATGTGAAGAATGCGAAAGTATGAGTCTGATGTGTGAAAATCCCAGACCTATGCCAGACCTAACTTGCGTTATCCTCTAATATATTGATCGAAACCAGGTTTAATTGACTGTTTCAGCGTGGTACCACATTACTACGTGATACAATCCAGAAACAGCCCAGGATCTAGCCATGAAGTATGAGAAATATGCGAAAGTATGAGCCTGATGAGGGCAAATCCTAGACCTAACCAAAACCTAACATGCGTTATCCTCTAAAATATTGATTCAAACCAGGTTTAATGGACTGCTTCAGTGTGGTACCTCTTTACTACGTGATCCAAAGCAGAAAAAAACCCAGGATCTGTTCAATAAGTATGTGAAGTATGCAAAAGTATGAGTCTGATGAGGGCAAATCCCAGGCCTAAACTAGACCTAACATGCGTTATCCTCTAAAATATTCATCAAGACCAGGTTTAATTGATTGTTTCAGTGTGGTCCCACATTACTACGTGATCCAAACCAGAAAAAACCCAGGATCCGTTCAACAAGTATGTGAAGAATGCGAAAGTATGAGTCTGATGAGTGAAAATCCCCGGCCTAACCTAGACCTAACATGCGTTATCCTCAAAATTATTGATCGAAAGCTGGTTTAATCGTCTGTTTCAGTGTGGTACCACACTACTACGTGACCCAAACCGGAAAAAACCCAGGATCTGTTCAACAAGTATGTGAAGAACGCGAAAGTATGAGCCTGATGAGGGCAAATCCCAGACCTATCCCAGACCTAACTTGCGTTATCCTCAAAAATATTGATAGAAACCTGGTTTAATCGACTGTTTCAGTGTGGTACCACATTACTACCTGATCCAATCCAGAAATAGCCCAGGATCTAGCCATGAAATATGAGAAATATGCGAAAGTATGAGCCTGACGAGGGCAAATCCCAGACCTAACCCAGACTAAACATGCGTTATCCTCTAAAATATTTATCAAGACCAGGTTTAATTGATTGTTTCAGTGTGGTCCCACATTACTACGTGATCCAAACCAGAAAAAACCCAGGATCCGTTCAACAAATATGTGAAGAATGCGAAAGTATGAGTGTGATGAGTGAAAAACGCCGGCCTAACCTAGACCTAACATGCGTTATCCTCAAAAATATTGATCGAAAGCTGGTTTAATCGTCTGTTACAGTGTGGCCCCACATTACTACGTGATCCAAACCAGAAAAAACCCAGGATCCGTTCAACAAGTATGTGAAGAATGCGAATGTATGAGTCTGATGAGTGAAAATCCCAGGCCTAGCCTAGACCTAACATGCGTTATCCTCAAAATTATTGATCGAAACCTGGTTTAATCGACTGTTTCAGTGTGGTACCACATTACTACGTGACCCATACCAGAAAAAACCCAGAATCTGTTCAACAAGTATGTGAAAAACGCGTAAGTATGAGCCTGATGAGGGCAAATCCCAGACCAAACTTGCGTTATCCTCTAAAATATTGATGGAAACCAGGTTTAATTGACTGTTTCAGTGTGGTACCACATTACTACGTGATGCAATCCAGAAAAACTCCAGGATCTATCCATCAAGTATGAGAAATATGCGAAAGAATGAGCCTGATGAGAGCAAATCCCAGACCTAACCTAGACCTAACATGGATTATTCTCTAAAATATTGATCAAAACCAGGTTTAATTGACTGTTTCAGTGTGGTACCACATTACTACGTGATCCAATCCAGAAATAGCCCAGGATCCAGCCATGAAGTATGAGAAATATGCGAAAGTATGAGCCTGATGGGGGCAAAGCCTAGACCTAACCCAGACCTAACATGCGTTATCCTCTAAAATATTTACCATGACCAGGTTTAATTGATTGTTTCAGTGTGGACCCACATTACTACGTGATCCAAATCAGAAAAAACCCAGGATCCGTTCAACAAGTATGTGAAAATCGCGAAAGTATGAGCCTGATGAGGGCAAATCCCAGACCTATCCCAGACCGAACTTGCGTTATCCTCTAAAATATTGATCGAAACCAGGTTTAGTCGACTGTTTCAGTGTGGTACCACATTACTACGTGATCCAATCCAGAAATAGCCCAGGATCCAGCCATGAAGTATGAGAAATATGCGAAAGTATGAGCCTGATGGGGGCAAAGCCTAGACCTAACCCAGACCTAACATGCGTTATCCTCTAAAATATTTACCATGACCAGGTTTAATTGATTGTTTCAGTGTGATCCCACATTACTACCTGATCCAAACCAGAAAAAACCCAGGATCTGTTGAACAAGTATGTGAAAATCGCGAAAGTATGAGCCTGATGAGGGCAAATCCCAGACCTATCCCAGACCGAACTTGCGTTATCCTCTAAAATATTGATCGAAACCAGGTTTAGTCGACTGTTTCAGTGTGGTACCACATTGCTACGTGATCCAAACCAGAAAAAACCCAGGATCAGTTCAACAAGTATGTGAAAAACTCGAAAGTATGAGCCTGATGAGGGCAAATCCCAGACCTATCCCAGACCTAACTTGCGTTATCCTCAAAAATATTGATCGAAACCAGGTTTAATTGACTGTTTCAGTGTGGTACCACATTACTACGTGATCCAATCCAGAAACAGCCCCGGATCTAGCCATGAAGTATGAGAAATATGCGAAAGTATGAGCCTGATGTGGGCAAATCCCAGGCCTAACCTAGACCTAACACGCGTTGTCCTCTAAAATATTGATCGAAACCAGGTTTAATTGACTGTTTTAGTGTGGTGCCACTTTACTACGTGATCCAAAGCAGAAAAAACCCTCGATCAGGTCAACATGCATGTTAAAACTGCAAAAGTATGAGCCTGATGAGGGCGAATCCCAGACCTATCTCAGACCTAACATGCGTTATCCTCTAAAATATTGATCGAAACCAGGTTTAGTCGACTGTTTCAGTGTGGTCCCACATTACTACGTGATCCAACCCAGAAAAAACCCAGGATCCGTTCAACAAGTATGTGAAGAATGCGAAAGTATGAGCCTGATGAGTGAAAATCCCAGGCCTAACCTAGACCTAACTTGCGTTGTCCTCTAAGATATTGATGGAAACCAGGTTTAATTCACTCTTTCAGTGTGGTACCACACTACTTCGTGATCCAAACCAGAAAAAACCGAGGATCTGTTCAACAAGTATGTGAAAAACGCGAATGTATGAGCCTGATGAGGGCAAATCCCAGACCTATCCCAGACCTAACTTGCGTTATCCTCTAAAATATTGATCGAAACCAGGTTTAATCGACTGTTTCAGTGTGGTACCACATTACTACGTGATCCAAACCAGAAAAAACCCAGGATCAGTTCAACAAGTATGTGAAGAATGCGAAAGTATGAGTCTGATAAGTGAAAATCCCAGGGCTAACCTAGACCTAACATGCGTTATCCTCTAAAATATTGATCCAAACCAGGTTTAATGGACTGTTTCAGTGTGGCACCACATTACTACGTCATCCAAACCAGAAAAAACCCATGATCTGTTCAACAAGTATGTGAAAAACGCGAAAGTATGAGCCTGATGAGGGCAAATCCCAGACCAAACCTAGACCTAACATGAATTATTCTCTAAAATATTGATCGAAACCAGGTTTAATTGACTGTTTCAGTGTGGTCCCACATTACTACGTGATCCAAACCAGAAAAAACCCAGGATCAGTTCAACAAGTATGTGAAGAATGCGAAAGTATGAGTCTGATGAGTGAAAATCCCAGGGCTAACCTAGACCTAACATGCGTTATCCTCTAAAATATTGATCGAAACCAGGTTTAATTGACTGTTTCAGTGTTGTACTTCATTACTACGTGATGCAATCCAGAAAAAGCCCAGGATCTAGCCATCAAGTATGAGAAATATGCGAAAGAATGAGCCTGATGAGAGCAAATCCCAGACCTAACCTAGACCTAACATGCGTTATCCTCAAAAATATTGACCGAAACCTGGTTTAATCGACTGTTTCAGTGTGGTACCACATTACTATGTGATCCAAACCAGAAAATAACCCAGGATCTGTTCAACGAGTATGTGAAAAACGCGAAAGTATGAGCCTGATGAGGGCGAATCCCAGACCTATCCCAGACCTAACTTGCGTTATCCTCTAAAATATTGATCGAAACCAGATTTAATTGACTGTTTCAGTGTTGTACTTCATTACTACGTGATGCAATCCAGAAATAGCCCAGGATCTAGCCATCAAGTATGAGAAATATGCGAAAGAATGAGCCTGATGAGAGCAAATCCCAGACCTACCCTAGAACTAACATGAATTATTCTCTAAAATATTGGTCGAAACCAGATTTAATTGACTGTTTCAGTGAGGTCCCACATTACTACGTGATCCAAACCAGACAAAACCCAGGATCCGTTCAACAAGTATGTGAAGAATACGAAAGTATGTGTCTGATGAGTGAAAATCCCAGGCCTAACCTAGACCTAACATGCGTTATCCTCAAAAATATTGATCGATACCTGGTTTAATCGACTGTTTCAGTGTGGTACCACATTAATACGTGACCCAAACCAGAAAAAACCCAGGATCAGTTCAACAAGTACGTGAAAAATGCGAAAGTATGAGCCTGATGAGGGCGAATCCCAGACCTAACCCAGACCTAACATGCGTTATCCTCTAAAATATTGATCGAAACCAGGTTTAATTGACTGTTTCAGCGTGGTACCGCATTACTACATGATACAATCCAGAAACAGCCCAGGATCTAGCCATGAAGTATGAGAAATATGCGAAAGTATGAGCCTGATGAGGGCAAATCCTAGACCTAACCCAAACCTAACATGCGTTATCCTCTAAAATATTGATCCAAACCAGGTTTAATGGACTGCTTCAGTGTGGTACCACTTTACTACGTGATCCAAAGCAGAAAAAACCCTCGATCAGGCCAACATGTATGTTAAAACTGCGAAAGTATGACCCTGACGAGGGCAAATCCCAGGCCTAACCTAGACCTAACATGCGTTATCTTCTAAGATATTGAGCGAAACCAGGTTTAATTGACTGTTTCAGTGTGGTAACACATTACTACGTGATCCAATCCAGAAAAAGCCCAGGATCTAGCCATCAAGTATGAGAAATATGCGAAAGAATGAGCCTGATGAGAGGAAATCCCAGACCTAACCTTGACCTAACGTGAATTATTCTCTAAAATATTGATCGAAACCATGTTCAATTGACTGTTTCAGTGTGGTACCACATTACTACATGATCCAAACCAGTAAAAACCCAGGATCCGTTCAACAAGTATGTGAAGCATGCGAAAGTATGAGTCTGATGAGGGCAAATCCCAGGCCTAACCTAGACCTAACATGCGTTATCTTCTAAGATATTGAGCGAAACCAGGTTTAATTGACTGTTTCAGTGTGGTAACACATTACTACGTGATCCAATCCAGAAAAAGCCCAGGATCTAGCCATCAAGTATGTGAAGAATGCGAAAGTATGAGTCTGATGAGTGAAAATCCTCGGCCTAACCTAGACCTAACATGCGTTATCCTCAAAAATATTGATCGAAACCAGGTTTAATCGACTGTTTCAGTGTGGTACCACATTACTACGTGATCCAAACCAGAAAAAAACCCAGGATCTGTTCAACAAGTATGTGAAGTATGCGAAAGTATGAGTCTGATGAGGGCAAATCCCAGGCCTAACCTAGACCTAACATGCGTTATCTTCTAAGATATTGAGCGAAACCAGGTTTAATTGACTGTTTCAGTGTGGTACCACATTACTACGTGACCCATACCAGAAAAAACCCAGAATCTGTTCAACAAGTATGTGAAAAACGCGTAAGTATGAGCCTGATGAGGGCAAATCCCAGACCAAACTTGCGTTATCCTCTAAAATATTGATGGAAACCAGGTTTAATTGACTGTTTCAGTGTGGTACCACATTACTACGTGATGCAATCCAGAAAAACTCCAGGATCTATCCATCAAGTATGAGAAATATGCGAAAGAATGAGCCTGATGAGAGCAAATCCCAGACCTAACCTAGACCTAACATGGATTATTCTCTAAAATATTGATCAAAACCAGGTTTAATTGACTGTTTCAGTGTGGTACCACATTACTACGTGATCCAATCCAGAAATAGCCCAGGATCCAGCCATGAAGTATGAGAAATATGCGAAAGTATGAGCCTGATGGGGGCAAAGCCTAGACCTAACCCAGACCTAACATGCGTTATCCTCTAAAATATTTACCATGACCAGGTTTAATTGATTGTTTCAGTGTGGACCCACATTACTACGTGATCCAAATCAGAAAAAACCCAGGATCCGTTCAACAAGTATGTGAAAATCGCGAAAGTATGAGCCTGATGAGGGCAAATCCCAGACCTATCCCAGACCGAACTTGCGTTATCCTCTAAAATATTGATCGAAACCAGGTTTAGTCGACTGTTTCAGTGTGGTACCACATTACTACGTGATCCAATCCAGAAATAGCCCAGGATCCAGCCATGAAGTATGAGAAATATGCGAAAGTATGAGCCTGATGGGGGCAAAGCCTAGACCTAACCCAGACCTAACATGCGTTATCCTCTAAAATATTTACCATGACCAGGTTTAATTGATTGTTTCAGTGTGATCCCACATTACTACCTGATCCAAACCAGAAAAAACCCAGGATCTGTTGAACAAGTATGTGAAAATCGCGAAAGTATGAGCCTGATGAGGGCAAATCCCAGACCTATCCCAGACCGAACTTGCGTTATCCTCTAAAATATTGATCGAAACCAGGTTTAGTCGACTGTTTCAGTGTGGTACCACATTGCTACGTGATCCAAACCAGAAAAAACCCAGGATCAGTTCAACAAGTATGTGAAAAACTCGAAAGTATGAGCCTGATGAGGGCAAATCCCAGACCTATCCCAGACCTAACTTGCGTTATCCTCAAAAATATTGATCGAAACCAGGTTTAATTGACTGTTTCAGTGTGGTACCACATTACTACGTGATCCAATCCAGAAACAGCCCCGGATCTAGCCATGAAGTATGAGAAATATGCGAAAGTATGAGCCTGATGTGGGCAAATCCCAGGCCTAACCTAGACCTAACACGCGTTGTCCTCTAAAATATTGATCGAAACCAGGTTTAATTGACTGTTTTAGTGTGGTGCCACTTTACTACGTGATCCAAAGCAGAAAAAACCCTCGATCAGGTCAACATGCATGTTAAAACTGCAAAAGTATGAGCCTGATGAGGGCGAATCCCAGACCTATCTCAGACCTAACATGCGTTATCCTCTAAAATATTGATCGAAACCAGGTTTAGTCGACTGTTTCAGTGTGGTCCCACATTACTACGTGATCCAACCCAGAAAAAACCCAGGATCCGTTCAACAAGTATGTGAAGAATGCGAAAGTATGAGCCTGATGAGTGAAAATCCCAGGCCTAACCTAGACCTAACTTGCGTTGTCCTCTAAGATATTGATGGAAACCAGGTTTAATTCACTCTTTCAGTGTGGTACCACACTACTTCGTGATCCAAACCAGAAAAAACCGAGGATCTGTTCAACAAGTATGTGAAAAACGCGAATGTATGAGCCTGATGAGGGCAAATCCCAGACCTATCCCAGACCTAACTTGCGTTATCCTCTAAAATATTGATCGAAACCAGGTTTAATCGACTGTTTCAGTGTGGTACCACATTACTACGTGATCCAAACCAGAAAAAACCCAGGATCAGTTCAACAAGTATGTGAAGAATGCGAAAGTATGAGTCTGATAAGTGAAAATCCCAGGGCTAACCTAGACCTAACATGCGTTATCCTCTAAAATATTGATCCAAACCAGGTTTAATGGACTGTTTCAGTGTGGCACCACATTACTACGTCATCCAAACCAGAAAAAACCCATGATCTGTTCAACAAGTATGTGAAAAACGCGAAAGTATGAGCCTGATGAGGGCAAATCCCAGACCAAACCTAGACCTAACATGAATTATTCTCTAAAATATTGATCGAAACCAGGTTTAATTGACTGTTTCAGTGTGGTCCCACATTACTACGTGATCCAAACCAGAAAAAACCCAGGATCAGTTCAACAAGTATGTGAAGAATGCGAAAGTATGAGTCTGATGAGTGAAAATCCCAGGGCTAACCTAGACCTAACATGCGTTATCCTCTAAAATATTGATCGAAACCAGGTTTAATTGACTGTTTCAGTGTTGTACTTCATTACTACGTGATGCAATCCAGAAAAAGCCCAGGATCTAGCCATCAAGTATGAGAAATATGCGAAAGAATGAGCCTGATGAGAGCAAATCCCAGACCTAACCTAGACCTAACATGCGTTATCCTCAAAAATATTGACCGAAACCTGGTTTAATCGACTGTTTCAGTGTGGTACCACATTACTATGTGATCCAAACCAGAAAATAACCCAGGATCTGTTCAACGAGTATGTGAAAAACGCGAAAGTATGAGCCTGATGAGGGCGAATCCCAGACCTATCCCAGACCTAACTTGCGTTATCCTCTAAAATATTGATCGAAACCAGATTTAATTGACTGTTTCAGTGTTGTACTTCATTACTACGTGATGCAATCCAGAAATAGCCCAGGATCTAGCCATCAAGTATGAGAAATATGCGAAAGAATGAGCCTGATGAGAGCAAATCCCAGACCTACCCTAGAACTAACATGAATTATTCTCTAAAATATTGGTCGAAACCAGATTTAATTGACTGTTTCAGTGAGGTCCCACATTACTACGTGATCCAAACCAGACAAAACCCAGGATCCGTTCAACAAGTATGTGAAGAATACGAAAGTATGTGTCTGATGAGTGAAAATCCCAGGCCTAACCTAGACCTAACATGCGTTATCCTCAAAAATATTGATCGATACCTGGTTTAATCGACTGTTTCAGTGTGGTACCACATTAATACGTGACCCAAACCAGAAAAAACCCAGGATCAGTTCAACAAGTACGTGAAAAATGCGAAAGTATGAGCCTGATGAGGGCGAATCCCAGACCTAACCCAGACCTAACATGCGTTATCCTCTAAAATATTGATCGAAACCAGGTTTAATTGACTGTTTCAGCGTGGTACCGCATTACTACATGATACAATCCAGAAACAGCCCAGGATCTAGCCATGAAGTATGAGAAATATGCGAAAGTATGAGCCTGATGAGGGCAAATCCTAGACCTAACCCAAACCTAACATGCGTTATCCTCTAAAATATTGATCCAAACCAGGTTTAATGGACTGCTTCAGTGTGGTACCACTTTACTACGTGATCCAAAGCAGAAAAAACCCTCGATCAGGCCAACATGTATGTTAAAACTGCGAAAGTATGACCCTGACGAGGGCAAATCCCAGGCCTAACCTAGACCTAACATGCGTTATCTTCTAAGATATTGAGCGAAACCAGGTTTAATTGACTGTTTCAGTGTGGTAACACATTACTACGTGATCCAATCCAGAAAAAGCCCAGGATCTAGCCATCAAGTATGAGAAATATGCGAAAGAATGAGCCTGATGAGAGGAAATCCCAGACCTAACCTTGACCTAACGTGAATTATTCTCTAAAATATTGATCGAAACCAGGTTCAATTGACTGTTTCAGTGTGGTACCACATTACTACATGATCCAAACCAGTAAAAACCCAGGATCCGTTCAACAAGTATGTGAAGCATGCGAAAGTATGAGTCTGATGAGGGCAAATCCCAGGCCTAACCTAGACCTAACATGCGTTATCTTCTAAGATATTGAGCGAAACCAGGTTTAATTGACTGTTTCAGTGTGGTAACACATTACTACGTGATCCAATCCAGAAAAAGCCCAGGATCTAGCCATCAAGTATGTGAAGAATGCGAAAGTATGAGTCTGATGAGTGAAAATCCTCGGCCTAACCTAGACCTAACATGCGTTATCCTCAAAAATATTGATCGAAACCAGGTTTAATCGACTGTTTCAGTGTGGTACCACATTACTACGTGATCCAAACCAGAAAAAAACCCAGGATCTGTTCAACAAGTATGTGAAGTATGCGAAAGTATGAGTCTGATGAGGGCAAATCCCAGACCTAAACTAGACATAACTTTCGTTATCCTCTAAAATATTGATCGAAACCAGGTTTAATTGACTGTTTCAGTGTGGACCCACATTACTACGTGATCCACACCAGTAAAAACCCAGGATCCGTTCTACAAGTATGTGAAGAATGCGAAAGTATGAGTCTGATGAGTGAAAATCCTCTGCCTAACCTAGACCTAACATGCGTTATCCTCAAAAATATTGATCGAAACCTGGTTTAATCGACTGTTTCAGTGTGGTACCACATTACTATGTGATCCAAACCAGAAAATAACCCAGGATCTGTTCAACGAGTATGTGATGAATGCGAAAGTATGAGTCTGATGAGTGAAAATCCCAGGGCTAACCTAGACCTAACATGCGTTATCCTCTAAAATATTGAGCAAAACCAGGTTTAATTGATTGTTTCAGTGTGGTACCACGTGACCCAACCCAGAAAAAACCCATGATCTGTTCAACAAGTATGTGAAAAACGCGAAAGTATGAGCCTGATGAGGGCAAATCCCAGACCTATCCCAGACCTAACTTGCGTTATCCTCTAAAATATTGATCGAAACCAGGTTTAATTGACCGTTTCAGTGTGGTACCACATTACTACGTGATCCAATCCAGAAAAAACCCAGGATCAGTTCAACAAGTATGTGAAGAATGCGAAAGTATGAGTCTGATGAGTGAAAATCCCAGGGCTAACCTAGACCTAACATGCGTTATCCTCTAAAATATTGAGCGAAACCAGGTTTAATTGATTGTTTCAGTGTGGTACCACGTGACCCAACCCAGAAAAAACCCATGATCTGTTCAACAAGTATGTGAAAAACGCGAAAGTATGAGTCTGATGAGTGAAAATCCCCGGCCTAACCTAGACCTAACATGCGTTATCCTCAAAAATATTGATCGAAACCAGGTTTAATCGACTGTTTCAGTGTGGTACCACATTACTACGTGATCCAAACCAGAAAAAAACCCAGGATCCGTTCAACAAGTATGTGAAGAATGCGAATGTATGAGTCTGATGAGTGAAAATCCCAGGCCTAGCCTAGACCTAACATGCGTTATCCTCAAAAATATTTATCATGACTAGGTTTAATTGAGTGTTTCAGTGTGGTCCCACATTACTACGTGATCCAAACCGGAAAAAACCCAGGATCCGTTTAACAAGTATGGGAAGAATGCGAAAGTATGAGCCTGACGAGGGCAAATCCCAGACCTAACCCAGACCTAACATGCGTTATCGTCTAAAATATTTATCAAGACCAGGTTTAATTGATTGTTTCAGTGTGGTCCCACATTACTACGTGATCCAAACCAGAAAAAACCCAGGATCCGTTCAACAAATATGTGAAGAATGCGAAAGTATGAGTGTGATGAGTGAAAAACGCCGGCCTAACCTAGACCTAACATGCGTTATCCTCAAAAATATTGGTCGAAAGCTGGTTTAATCGTCTGTTTCAGTGTGGCCCCACATTACTACGTGATCCAAACCAGAAAAAACCCAGGATCCGTCCAACAAGTATGTGCAGAATGCGAATGTATGAGTCTGATGAGGGCAAATCCCAGACCAAACTTGCGTTATCCTCTAAAATATTGATGGAAACCAGGTTTAATTGACTGTTTCAGTGTGGTACCACATTACTACGTGATGCAATCCAGAAAAACTCCAGGATCTAGCCATCAAGTATGAGAAATATGCGAAAGAATGAGCCTGATGAGAGCAAATCCCAGACCTAACCTAGACCTAACATGAGTTATTCTCTAAAATATTTATCAAGACCAGGTTTCATTGATTGTTACAGTGTGGTCCCACATTACTACGTGATGCAAACCAGAAAAAACCCAGGATCCGTTCAAGAAGTATGTGAATAACGCGAAAGTATGAGCCTGATGAGGGCAAATCCCAGGCCTAACCTAGACCTAACACGCGTGGTCCTCTAAAATATTGATGGAAACCAGGTTTAATTGTCTGTTTCAGTGATGTACTTCCTTACTACGTGATGCAATCCAGAAAAAGCCCAGGATCTATCCATCAAGTATGAGAAATATGCGAAAGAATGAGCCTGATGAGAGCAAATCCCAGACCTAACCTAGACCTAACATGGATTATTCTCTAAAATATTGATCAAAACCAGGTTTAATTGACTGTTTCAGTGTGGTACCACATTACTACGTGATCCAATCCAGAAATAGCCCAGGATCCAGCCATGAAGTATGAGAAATATGCGAAAGTATGAGCCTGATGGGGGCAAAGCCTAGACCTAACCCAGACCTAACATGCGTTATCCTCTAAAATATTTATCATGACTAGGTTTAATTGAGTCTTTCAGTGTGGTCCCACATTACTACGTGATCCAAACCGGAAAAAACCCAGGATCCGTTTAACAAGTATGGGAAGAATGCGAAAGTATGAGCCTGACGAGGGCAAATCCTAGACCTAACCCAGACCTAACATGCGTTATCCTCAAAAATATTGACCGAAACCTGGTTTAATCGACTGTTTCAGTGTGGTACCACATTACTACCGGACCCAAACCAGAAAAAACCCAGGATCTGTTCAACAAGTATGTGAAGAATGCGAAAGTATGAGTCTGATGTGTGAAAATCCCAGACCTATCCCAGACCTAACTTGCGTTATCCTCTAATATATTGATCGAAACCAGGTTTAATTGACTGTTTCAGCGTGGTACCACATTACTACGTGATACAATCCAGAAACAGCCCAGGATCTAGCCATGAAGTATGAGAAATATGCGAAAGTATGAGCCTGATGAGGGCAAATCCTAGACCTAACCAAAACCTAACATGCGTTATCCTCTAAAATATTGATTCAAACCAGGTTTAATGGACTGCTTCAGTGTGGTACCTCTTTACTACGTGATCCAAAGCAGAAAAAAACCCAGGATCTGTTCAATAAGTATGTGAAGTATGCAAAAGTATGAGTCTGATGAGGGCAAATCCCAGGCCTAAACTAGACCTAACATGCGTTATCCTCTAAAATATTCATCAAGACCAGGTTTAATTGATTGTTTCAGTGTGGTCCCACATTACTACGTGATCCAAACCAGAAAAAACCCAGGATCCGTTCAACAAGTATGTGAAGAATGCGAAAGTATGAGTCTGATGAGTGAAAATCCCCGGCCTAACCTAGACCTAACATGCGTTATCCTCAAAAATATTGATCGAAAGCTGGTTTAATCGTCTGTTTCAGTGTGGTACCACACTACTACGTGACCCAAACCGGAAAAAACCCAGGATCTGTTCAACAAGTATGTGAAGAACGCGAAAGTATGAGCCTGATGAGGGCAAATCCCAGACCTATCCCAGACCTAACTTGCGTTATCCTCAAAAATATTGATAGAAACCTGGTTTAATCGACTGTTTCAGTGTGGTACCACATTACTACCTGATCCAATCCAGAAATAGCCCAGGATCTAGCCATGAAATATGAGAAATATGCGAAAGTATGAGCCTGACGAGGGCAAATCCCAGACCTAACCCAGACTAAACATGCGTTATCCTCTAAAATATTTATCAAGACCAGGTTTAATTGATTGTTTCAGTGTGGTCCCACATTACTACGTGATCCAAACCAGAAAAAACCCAGGATCCGTTCAACAAATATGTGAAGAATGCGAAAGTATGAGTGTGATCAGTGAAAAACGCCGGCCTAACCTAGACCTAACATGCGTTATCCTCAAAATTATTGATCGAAACCTGGTTTAATCGACTGTTTCAGTGTGGTACCACATTACTACGTGACCCATACCAGAAAAAACCCAGAATCTGTTCAACAAGTATGTGAAAAACGCGAAAGTATGAGCCTGATGAGGGCAAATCCCAGGCCTAACCTAGACCTAACATGCGTGGTCCTCTAAAATATTGATGGAAACCAGGTTTAATTGTCTGTTTCAGTGTTGTACTTCCTTACTACGTGATGCAATCCAGAAAAAGCCCAGGATCTATCCATCAAGTATGAGAAATATGCGAAAGAATGAGCCTGATGAGAGCAAATCCCAGACCTAACCTAGACCTAACATGAATTATTCTCTAATATATTTATCAAGACCAGGTTTCATTGATTGTTACAGTGTGGTCCCACATTACTACGTGATGCAAACCAGAAAAAACCCAGGATCCGTTCAACAAGTATGTGAAAAACGCGAAAGTATGAGCCTGATGAGGGCAAATCCCAGGCCTAACCTAGACCTAACATGCGTGGTCCTCTAAAATATTGATGGAAACCAGGTTTAATTGTCTGTTTCAGTGTTGTACTTCCTTACTACGTGATGCAATCCAGAAAAAGCCCAGGATCTATCCATCAAGTATGAGAAATATGCGAAAGAATGAGCCTGATGAGAGCAAATCCCAGACCTAACCTAGACCTAACATGGATTATTCTCTAAAATATTGATCAAAACCAGGTTTAATTGACTGTTTCAGTGTGGTACCACATTACTACGTGATCCAATCCAGAAATAGCCCAGGATCCAGCCATGAAGTATGAGAAATATGCGAAAGTATGAGCCTGATGGGGGCAAAGCCTAGACCTAACCCAGACCTAACATGCGTTATCCTCTAAAATATTTACCATGACCAGGTTTAATTGATTGTTTCAGTGTGGACCCACATTACTACGTGATCCAAATCAGAAAAAACCCAGGATCCGTTCAACAAGTATGTGAAGAATGCCAAAGTATGAGTCTGATGAGTGAAAATCCCAGACCTAACCTAGACCTAACATGCGTTATCCTCTAAAATATTGATCCAAACCAGGTTTAATTGATTGTTTCAGTGTGGTCCCACATTACTACCTGATCCAAACCAGAAAAAACCCAGGATCTGTTGAACAAGTATGTGAAAATCACGAAAGTATGAGCCTGATGAGGGCAAATCCCAGACCTATCCCAGACCGAACTTGCGTTATCCTCTAAAATATTGATCGAAACCAGGTTTAGTCGACTGTTTCAGTGTGGTACCACATTGCTACGTGATCCAAACCAGAAAAAACCCAGGATCAGTTCAACAAGTATGTGAAAAACTCGAAAGTATGAGCCTGATGAGGGCAAATCCCAGACCTATCCCAGACCTAACTTGCGTTATCCTCAAAAATATTGATCGAAACCAGGTTTAATTGACTGTTTCAGTGTGGTACCACATTACTACGTGATCCAATCCAGAAACAGCCCCGGATCTAGCCATGAAGTATGAGAAATATGCGAAAGTATGAGCCTGATGTGGGCAAATCCCAGGCCTAACCTAGACCTAACATGCGTTGTCCTCTAAAATATTGATCGAAACCAGGTTTAATTGACTGTTTTAGTGTGGTGCCACTTTACTACGTGATCCAAAGCAGAAAAAACCCTCGATCAGGTCAACATGCATGTTAAAACTGCAAAAGTATGAGCCTGATGAGGGCGAATCCCAGACCTATCTCAGACCTAACATGCGTTATCCTCTAAAATATTGATCGAAACCAGGTTTAGTCGACTGTTTCAGTGTGGTCCCACATTACTACGTGATCCAAACCAGAAAAAACCCAGGATCCGTTCAACAAGTATGTGAAGAATGCGAAAGTATGAGCCTGATGAGTGAAAATCCCAGGCCTAACCTAGACCTAACTTGCGTTGTCCTCTAAGATATTGATGGAAACCAGGTTTAATTCACTCTTTCAGTGTGGTACCACACTACTTCGTGATCCAAACCAGAAAAAACCGAGGATCTGTTCAACAAGTATGTGAAAAACGCGAAAGTATGAGCCTGATGAGGGCAAATCCCAGACCTATCCCAGACCTAACTTGCGTTATCCTCTTAAATATTGATCGAAACCAGGTTTAATCGACTGTTTCAGTGTGGTACCACATTACTACGTGATCCAAACCAGAAAAAACCCAGGATCAGTTCAACAAGTATGTGAAGAATGCGAAAGTATGAGTCTGATAAGTGAAAATCCCAGGGCTAACCTAGACCTAACATGCGTTATCCTCTAAAATATTGATCCAAACCAGGTTTAATGGACTGTTTCAGTGTGGCACCACATTACTACGTCATCCAAACCAGAAAAAACCCATGATCTGTTCAACAAGTATGTGAAAAACGCGAAAGTATGAGCCTGATGAGGGCAAATCCCAGACCAAACCTAGACCTAACATGAATTATTCTCTAAAATGTTGATCGAAACCAGGTTTAATTGACTGTTTCAGTGTGGTCCCACATTACTACGTGAGCCAAACCAGAAAAAACCCAGGATCAGTTCAACAAGTATGTGAAGAATGCGAAAGTATGAGTCTGATGAGTGAAAATCCCAGGGCTAACCTAGACCTAACATGCGTTATCCTCTAAAATATTGATCGAAACCAGGTTTAATTGACTGTTTCAGTGTTGTACTTCATTACTACGTGATGCAATCCAGAAAAAGCCCAGGATCTAGCCATCAAGTATGAGAAATATGCGAAAGAATGAGCCTGATGAGAGCAAATCCCAGACCTAACCTAGATCTAACATGCGTTATCCTCAAAAATATTGACCGAAACCTGGTTTAATCGACTGTTTCAGTGTGGTACCACATTACTATGTGATCCAAACCAGAAAATAACCCAGGATCTGTTCAACGAGTATGTGAAAAACGCGAAAGTATGAGCCTGATGAGGGCGAATCCCAGACCTATCCCAGACCTAACTTGCGTTATCCTCTAAAATATTGATCGAAACCAGGTTTAATTGACTGTTTCAGCGTGGTACCGCATTACTACATGATACAATCCAGAAACAGCCCAGGATCTAGCCATGAAGTATGAGAAATATGCGAAAGTATGAGCCTGATGAGGGCAAATCCTAGACCTAACCCAAACCTAACATGCGTTATCCTCTAAAATATTGATCCAAACCAGGTTTAATGGACTGCTTCAGTGTGGTACCACTTTACTACGTGATCCAAAGCAGAAAAAACCCTCGATCAGGCCAACATGTATGTTAAAACTGCGAAAGTATGACCCTGACGAGGGCAAATCCCAGGCCTAACCTAGACCTAACATGCGTTATCTTCTAAGATATTGAGCGAAACCAGGTTTAATTGACTGTTTCAGTGTGGTAACACATTACTACGTGATCCAATCCAGAAAAAGCCCAGGATCTAGCCATCAAGTATGAGAAATATGCGAAAGAATGAGCCTGATGAGAGGAAATCCCAGACCTAACCTTGACCTAACGTGAATTATTCTCTAAAATATTGATCGAAACCAGGTTCAATTGACTGTTTCAGTGTGGTACCACATTACTACATGATCCAAACCAGTAAAAACCCAGGATCCGTTCAACAAGTATGTGAAGCATGCGAAAGTATGAGTCTGATGAGGGCAAATCCCAGGCCTAACCTAGACCTAACATGCGTTATCTTCTAAGATATTGAGCGAAACCAGGTTTAATTGACTGTTTCAGTGTGGTAACACATTACTACGTGATCCAATCCAGAAAAAGCCCAGGATCTAGCCATCAAGTATGTGAAGAATGCGAAAGTATGAGTCTGATGAGTGAAAATCCTCGGCCTAACCTAGACCTAACATGCGTTATCCTCAAAAATATTGATCGAAACCAGGTTTAATCGACTGTTTCAGTGTGGTACCACATTACTACGTGATCCAAACCAGAAAAAAACCCAGGATCTGTTCAACAAGTATGTGAAGTATGCGAAAGTATGAGTCTGATGAGGGCAAATCCCAGACCTAAACTAGACATAACTTTCGTTATCCTCTAAAATATTGATCGAAACCAGGTTTAATTGACTGTTTCAGTGTGGACCCACATTACTACGTGATCCACACCAGTAAAAACCCAGGATCCGTTCTACAAGTATGTGAAGAATGCGAAAGTATGAGTCTGATGAGTGAAAATCCTCTGCCTAACCTAGACCTAACATGCGTTATCCTCAAAAATATTGATCGAAACCTGGTTTAATCGACTGTTTCAGTGTGGTACCACATTACTATGTGATCCAAACCAGAAAATAACCCAGGATCTGTTCAACGAGTATGTGAAGAATGCGAAAGTATGAGTCTGATGAGTGAAAATCCCAGGGCTAACCTAGACCTAACATGCGTTATCCTCTAAAATATTGAGCAAAACCAGGTTTAATTGATTGTTTCAGTGTGGTACCACGTGACCCAACCCAGAAAAAACCCATGATCTGTTCAACAAGTATGTGAAAAACGCGAAAGTATGAGCCTGATGAGGGCAAATCCCAGACCTATCCCAGACCTAACTTGCGTTATCCTCTAAAATATTGATCGAAACCAGGTTTAATTGACCGTTTCAGTGTGGTACCACATTACTACGTGATCCAATCCAGAAAAAACCCAGGATCAGTTCAACAAGTATGTGAAGAATGCGAAAGTATGAGTCTGATGAGTGAAAATCCCAGGGCTAACCTAGACCTAACATGCGTTATCCTCTAAAATATTGAGCGAAACCAGGTTTAATTGATTGTTTCAGTGTGGTACCACGTGACCCAACCCAGAAAAAACCCATGATCTGTTCAACAAGTATGTGAAAAACGCGAAAGTATGAGCCTGATGAGGGCAAATCCCAGACCTATCCCAGACCTAACTTGCGTTATCCTCTAAAATATTGATCGAAACCATGTTTAATTGACCGTTTCAGTGTGGTACCACATTACTACGTGATCCAAACCAGAAAAAACTCAGGATCCGTTCAACAAGTATGTGAAGGATGCGAAAGTATGAGTCTGATCAGTGAAAATCTCAGGCCTTACCTAGACCTAACTTGCGTTGTCCTCTAAAATATTGATCGAAACCAGGTTTCATCGACTGTTTCAGTGTGGTACCACATTACTACGTGATCCAAACCAGAAAAAACGCAGGATCCGTTCAACAAGTATGTGAAGAATGGGAAAGTATGAGTCTGATGAGTGAAAATCCCAGACCTAACCTAGACCTAACATGCGTTATCCTCTAAAATATTGATCCAAAGCAGGTTTCATGGACTGTTTCAGTGTGGTACCACACTACTACAAGATCCAAACCCGAAAAAACCCAGGATCTGTTCAACAAGTATGTGAAGAATGCGAAAGTATGAGTCTGAAGAGTGAAAATCCCAGGGCTAACCTAGACCTAACATGCGTTGTCCTCTTAGATATTGACGGAAACCAGGTTTAATTGACTGTTTCAGTGTTGTACATCATTACTACATGATGCAATCCAGAAAAAGCCCAGGATCTAGCCATCAAGTATGAGAAATATGCGGAAGAATGAGCCTGATGAGAGCAAATCCCAGACCTAACCTAGACCTAACATGAATTATTCTGTAAAATATTGATCAAAACCGGGTTTAATTGACTGTTTCAGTGTGGTACCACATTACTACGTGATCCAATCCAGAAATAGCCCAGGATCCAGCCATGAAGTATGAGAAATATGCGAAAGTATGAGCCTGATGAGTGAAAATCCCCGGCCTAACCTAGACCTAACATGCGTTATCCTCAAAAATATTGATCCAAACCAGGTTTAATGGACTGTTTCGGTGTGGTACCACTTTACTACGTGATCCAAAGCAGAAAAAACCCTCGATCAGGTCAACATGTATGTTAAAACTGCGAAAGTATGACCCCGATGAGAGCAAACCCCAGGCCTAACCTAGACCTAACATGCGTTGTCCTCTAAAATATTGATGGAAACCAGGTTTAATTGACTGTTTCAGTGTTGTACTTCATTACTACGTGATGCGATCCAGAGAAAGCCCAGGATCCAGCCATGAAGTATGAGAAATATGCGAAAGTATGAGCCTGATGAGGGCAAATCTTAGACCTAACCCAGACCTAACATGCGTTATCCTCTAAAATATTTATCAAGATCAGGTTTAATTGAATGTTTCAGTGTGGTACCACATTACTACGTGAACCAAACCAGAAAAAACCCAGGATCCGTTCAACAAGTATGTGAAGAATGCGAAAGTATGAGCCTGATGAGTGAAAATCCCCGGCCTAACCTAGACCTAACATGCGTTATCCTCAAAAATATTGATCCAAACCAGGTTTAATGGACTGTTTCAGTGTGGTCCCACATTACTACGTGATCCAAACCAGAAAAAACCCAGGATCAGTTCAACAAGTATGTGAAGAATGCGAAAGTATGAGTCTGATGAGTGAAAATCCCAGGGCTAACCTAGACCTAACATGCGTTATCCTCTAAAATATTGAGCGAAACCAGGTTTAATTGATTGTTTCAGTGTGGTACCACGTGACCCAACCCAGAAAAAACCCATGATCTGTTCAACAAGTATGTGAAAAACGCGAAAGTATGAGCCTGATGAGGGCAAATCCCAGACCTATCCCAGACCTAACTTGCGTTATCCTCTAAAATATTGATCGAAACCAGGTTTAATTGACCGTTTCAGTGTGGTACCACATTACTACGTGATCCAAACCAGAAAAAACTCAGGATCCGTTCAACAAGTATGTGAAGGATGCGAAAGTATGAGTCTGATCAGTGAAAATCTCAGGCCTTACCTAGACCTAACTTGCGTTGTCCTCTAAAATATTGATCGAAACCAGGTTTCATCGACTGTTTCAGTGTGGTACCACATTACTACGTGATCCAAACCAGAAAAAACCCAGGACCTGTTCAACGAGTATGTGAAGTGTGCGAAAGTATGAGTCCGATGAGGTCAAATGCCAGACCTATCCCAGACCTAACATGCGTTATCCTCGAAAATATTTATCAAGACCAGGTTTAATTGATTGTTTCAGTGTGGACCCACATTACTACGTGATCCAAACCAGAAAAAACCCAGGATCTGTTCAACAAGTATCTGAAAAACGCGAAACTGTGAGCCTGATGAGGGCAAATCTTAGAACTAACCCAGACCTAAGATGCGTTATCCTCTAAAATATTGATCGAAACCAGGTTTTATCGACTGTTTCAGTGTGGTACCACATTACCACGTGATCCAAACCCGCAAAAGCCCAGGATCCGTTCAACAAGTATGTGAAGAATGCGAAAGTATGAGTCTGATGAGTGAAAATCCCCGACCTAACCTAGACCTAACATGCGTTATCCTCTAAAATATTGATCCAAACCAGGTTTAATGGACTGTTTCAGTGTGGTACCACACTACTACGTGATCCAAACCAGAAAAAACCCAGGATCTGTTCAACAAGTATGTGAAAAACGCGAAAGTATGAGCCTGATGAGGGCAAGTTCCAGACCTATCCCAGACCTAACTTGCGTTGTCCTCTAAGATATTGATGGAAACCAGGTTTAATTGACTGTTTCAGTGTTCCACTTCATTACTACGTGATGCAATCCAGAAAAAGCCCAGGATCTAGCCATCAAGTATGAGAAATATGCGGAAGAATGAGCCTGATGAGAGCAAATCCCAGACCTAACCTAGACCTAACATGAATTATTCTGTAAAATATTGATCAAAACCAGGTTTAATTGACTGTTTCAGTGTGGTACCACATTACTACGTGATCCAAACCAGAAAAAACCCTCGATCAGGTCAACAAGTATGTGAAAAACGCGAAAGTATGACCCTGATGAGGGCAAATCCCAGGCCTAACCTAGACCTAACATGCGTTATCCTCTAAAATATTGGTCGAAACCTGGTTTAATCGACTGTTTCAGTGTGGTACCACATTACTATGCGATCCAAACCAGAAAATATCCCAGGATCTGTCAAACGAGTATGTGAAGTGTGCGAAAGTATGAGCCTGATGATTGCAAATCCCAGACCTAACCTAGACCTAACATGAATTATTCTCTAAAATATTGATCAAAACCAGGTTTAATTGACTGTTTCAGTGTGGTACCACATTACTACGTGATCCAAACCAGAAAAAGCCCAGGA
This sequence comes from Colletes latitarsis, assembly GCF_051014445.1. Taxonomy (NCBI): domain Eukaryota; kingdom Metazoa; phylum Arthropoda; class Insecta; order Hymenoptera; family Colletidae; genus Colletes; species Colletes latitarsis. The sequence continues at coordinate 3,863,654 of NW_027488375.1, read as the reverse complement.
TCAGTTCAACAAGTATGTGAAAAACGCGAAAGTATGAGTCTGATGAGGGCGAATCCCAGACCTATGCCAGACCTAACTTGCGTTATCCTCTAAAATAATGATCGAAACCAGGTCTAATTGACTGTTTGAGCGTGGTACCACATTACTACGTGATACAATCCAGAAACAGCCCAGGATCTAGCCATGAAGTATGAGAAATATGCGAAAGTATGAGCCTGATGAGGGCAAATCTTAGACCTAACCCAGACCTAACATGCGTTATCCTCTATAATATTTATCAAGATCAGGTTTAATTGAATGTTTCAGTGTGGTACCACATTACTACGTGAACCAAACCAGAAAAAACCCAGGATCCGTTCAACAAGTATGTGAAGAATGCGAAAGTATGAGTCTGATGAGTGAAAATCCCAGGGCTAACCTAGACCTAACATGCGTTATCCTCTAAAATATTGATTCAAACCAGGTTTAATGGACTGTTTCAGTGTGGTACCACTTTACTACGTGATCCAAAGCAGAAAAAACCCTCGATCAGGTCAACATGTATGTTAAAACTGCGAAAGTATGACCCTGATGAGGGCAAATCCCTGGCCTAACCTAGACCTAACATGCGTTGTCCTCTAAAATATTGATGGAAACCAGGTTTAATTGACTGTTTCAGTGTTGTACTTCATTACTACGTGATGCTATCCAGAAAAAGCCCAGGATCTAGCCATCAAGTATGAGAAATATGCGAAAGAATGAGCCTGATGAGAGCAAATCCCAGACCTAACCTAGACCTAACATGAATTATTCTGTAAAATATTGATCAAAACCAGGTTTAATTGACTGTTTCAGTGTGGTACCACATTACTACGTGATCCAATCCAGAAATTGCCCAGGATCCAGCCATGAAGTATGAGAAATATGCGAAAGTATGAGTCTGATGAGGTCAAATCCCAGACCTATCCCAGACTTAACTTGCGTTATCCTCTAAAATATTGATCGAAACCAGGTTTAATCGACTGTTTCAGCGTGGTACCGCATTGCTATGTGATACAATCCAGAAACATCCCAGGACCTAGCCATGAAGTATGAGAAATATGCGAAAGTATGAGCCTGATGAGTGAAAATCCCCGGCCTAACCTAGACCTAACATGCGTTATCCTCAAAAATATTGATCCAAACCAGGTTTAATGGACTGTTTCAGTGTGGTACCACACTACTACAAGATCCAAACCCGAAAAAACCCAGGATCTGTTCAACAAGTATGTGAAGAATGCGAAAGTATGAGTCTGAAGAGTGAAAATCCCAGGGCTAACCTAGACCTAACATGCGTTGTCCTCTTAGATATTGACGGAAACCAGGTTTAATTGACTGTTTCAGTGTTGTACATCATTACTACATGATGCAATCCAGAAAAAGCCCAGGATCTAGCCATCGAGTATGAGAAATATGCGGAAGAATGAGCCTGATGAGAGCAAATCCCAGACCTAACCTAGACCTAACATGAATTATTCTGTAAAATATTGATCAAAACCAGGTTTAATTGACTGTTTCAGTGTGGTACCACATTACTACGTGATCCAATCCAGAAATAGCCCAGGATCCAGCCATGAAGTATGAGAAATATGCGAAAGTATGAGTCTGATGAGGTCAAATCCCAGACCTATCCCAGACTTAACTTGCGTTATCCTCTAAAATATTGATCGAAACCAGGTTTAATCGACTGTTTCAGCGTGGTACCACATTGCTATGTGATACAATCCAGAAACATCCCAGGACCTAGCCATGAAGTATGAGAAATATGCGAAAGTATGAGCCTGATGAGTGAAAATCCCCGGCCTAACCTAGACCTAACATGCGTTATCCTCAAAAATATTGATCCAAACCAGGTTTAATGGACTGTTTCGGTGTGGTACCACTTTACTACGTGATCCAAAGCAGAAAAAACCCTCGATCAGGTCAACATGTATGTTAAAACTGCGAAAGTATGACCCCGATGAAAGCAAACCCCAGGCCTAACCTAGACCTAACATGCGTTGTCCTCTAAAATATTGATGGAAACCAGGTTTAATTGACTGTTTCAGTGTTGTACTTCATTACTACGTGATGCGATCCAGAGAAAGCCCAGGATCCAGCCATGAAGTATGAGAAATATGCGAAAGTATGAGCCTGATGAGGGCAAATCTTAGACCTAACCCAGACCTAACATGCGTTATCCTCTAAAATATTTATCAAGATCAGGTTTAATTGAATGTTTCAGTGTGGTACCACATTACTACGTGAACCAAACCAGAAAAAACCCAGGATCCGTTCAACAAGTATGTGAAGAATGCGAAAGTATGAGTCTGATGAGTGAAAATCCCAGGGCTAACCTAGACCTAACATGCGTTATCCTCTAAAATATTGATTCAAACCAGGTTTAATGGACTGTTTCAGTGTGGTACCACTTTACTACGTGATCCAAAGCAGAAAAAACCCTCGATCAGGTCAACATGTATGTTAAAACTGCGAAAGTATGACCCTGATGAGGGCAAATCCCTGGCCTAACCTAGACCTAACATGCGTTGTCCTCTAAAATATTGATGGAAACCAGGTTTAATTGACTGTTTCAGTGTTGTACTTCATTACTACGTGATGCTATCCAGAAAAAGCCCAGGATCTAGCCATCAAGTATGAGAAATATGCGAAAGAATGAGCCTGATGAGAGCAAATCCCAGACCTAACCTAGACCTAACATGAATTATTCTGTAAAATATTGATCAAAACCAGGTTCAATTGACTGTTTCAGTGTGGTACCACATTACTACGTGATCCAATCCAGAAATTGCCCAGGATCCAGCCATGAAGTATGAGAAATATGCGAAAGTATGAGTCTGATGAGGTCAAATCCCAGACCTATCCCAGACTTAACTTGCGTTATCCTCTAAAATATTGATCGAAACCAGGTTTAATCGACTGTTTCAGCGTGGTACCACATTGCTATGTGATACAATCCAGAAACATCCCAGGACCTAGCCATGAAGTATGAGAAATATGCGAAAGTATGAGCCTGATGAGTGAAAATCCCCGGCCTAACCTAGACCTAACATGCGTTATCCTCTAAAATATTGATCCAAACCAGGTTTAATGGACTGTTTCAGTGTGGTACCACACTACTACGTGATCCAAACCAGAAAAAACCCAGGATCTGTTCAACAAGTATGTGAAAAACGCGAAAGTATGAGCCTGATGAGGGCAAGTTCCAGACCTATCCCAGACCTAACTTGCGTTGTCCTCTAAGATATTGATGGAAACCAGGTTTAATTGACTGTTTCAGTGTTGCACTTCATTACTACGTGATGCAATCCAGAAAAAGCCCAGGATCTAGCCATCAAGTATGAGAAATATGCGGAAGAATGAGCCTGATGAGAGCAAATCCCAGACCTAACCTAGACCTAACATGAATTATTCTGTAAAATATTGAACAAAACCAGGTTTAATTGACTGTTTCAGTGTGGTACCACATTACTACGTGATCCAAACCAGAAAAAACCCTTGTTCAGGTCAACAAGTATGTGAAAAACGCGAAAGTATGACCCTGATGAGGGCAAATCCCAGGCCTAACCTAGACCTAACATGCGTTATCCTCTAAAATATTGGTCGAAACCTGGTTTAATCGACTGTTTCAGTGTGGTACCACATTACTATGCGATCCAAACCAGAAAATATCCCAGGATCTGTCAAACGAGTATGTGAAGTGTGCGAAAGTATGAGCCTGATGATTGCAAATCCCAGACCTAACCTAGACCTAACATGAATTATTCTCTAAAATATTGATCAAAACCAGGTTTAATTGACTGTTTCAGTGTGGTACCACATTACTACGTGATCCAAACCAGAAAAAGCCCAGGATCAGTTCAACAAGTATGTGAAAAACGCGAAAGTATGAGTCTGATGAGGGCGAATCCCAGACCTATGCCAGACCTAACTTGCGTTATCCTCTAAAATAATGATCGAAACCAGGTCTAATTGACTGTTTGAGCGTGGTACCACATTACTGCGTGATACAATCCAGAAACAGCCCAGGATCTAGCCATGAAGTATGAGAAATATGCGAAAGTATGAGCCTGATGAGGGCAAATCTTAGACCAAACCCAGACCTAACATGCGTTATCCTCTATAATATTTATCAAGATCAGGTTTAATTGAATGTTTCAGTGTGGTACCACATTACTACGTGAACCAAACCAGAAAAAACCCAGGATCCGTTCAACAAGTATGTGAAGAATGCGAAAGTATGAGTCTGATGAGTGAAAATCCCAGGGCTAACCTAGACCTAACATGCGTTATCCTCTAAAATATTGATTCAAACCAGGTTTAATGGACTGTTTCAGTGTGGTACCACTTTACTACGTGATCCAAAGCAGAAAAAACCCTCGATCAGGTCAACATGTATGTTAAAACTGCGAAAGTATGACCCTGATGAGGGCAAATCCCTGGCCTAACCTAGACCTAACATGCGTTGTCCTCTAAAATATTGATGGAAACCAGGTTTAATTGACTGTTTCAGTGTTGTACTTCATTACTACGTGATGCTATCCAGAAAAAGCCCAGGATCTAGCCATCAAGTATGAGAAATATGCGAAAGAATGAGCCTGATGAGAGCAAATCCCAGACCTAACCTAGACCTAACATGAATTATTCTGTAAAATATTGATCAAAACCAGGTTTAATTGACTGTTTCATTGTGGTACCACATTACTACGTGATCCAATCCAGAAATTGCCCAGGATCCAGCCATGAAGTATGAGAAATATGCGAAAGTATGAGTCTGATGAGGTCAAATCCCAGACCTATCCCAGACTTAACTTGCGTTATCCTCTAAAATATTGATCGAAACCAGGTTTAATCGACTGTTTCAGCGTGGTACCGCATTGCTATGTGATACAATCCAGAAACATCCCAGGACCTAGCCATGAAGTATGAGAAATATGCGAAAGTATGAGCCTGATTAGGTCAAATCCCAGACCAATCCCAGACTTATGTTGCGTTATCCTCTAAAGTACTGATCGAAACCAGGTTTAATCGACTGTTTCAGTGTGGTACCACATTACTACGTGATCCAATCCAGAAAAAACCCAGGATCTGTTCAACAAGTATGTGAAAAACGCGAAAGTATGAGTCTGATGAGGTCAAATCCCAGACCTATCCCAGACTTAACTTGCGTTATCCTCTAAAATATTGATCGAAACCAGGTTTAATCGACTGTTTCAGCGTGGTACAACATTACTATGTGACACAATCCAGAAACAGCCCAGGACCTGGCCATGAAGTATGAGAAATATGCGAAAGTATCAGCCTGATGAGTGAAAATCCCCGGCCTAACCTAGACCTAACATGCGTTATCCTCAAAAATATTGATCCAAACCAGGTTTAATGGACTGTTTCAGTGTGGTACCACATTACTACGTGATCAAAAGCAGAAAAAACCCTCGATCAGGTTAACATGTATGTTAAAACTGCGAAAGTATGACCCTGATGAGAGCAAATCCCAGGCTTAACCTAGACCTAGCATGCGTTGTCCTCTAAAATATTGATGGAAACCAGGTTTAATTGACTGTTTCAGTGTTGTACTTCATTACTACGTGATGCAATCCAGAGAAAGCCCAGGATCCAGCCATGAAGTATGAGAAATATGCGAAAGTATGAGCCTGATGAGGGCAAATCCTAGACCTAACCCAGACCTAACATGCGTTATCCTCTAAAATATTTATCAAGATGAGGTTTAATTGATTGTTTCAGTGTGGTCCGACATTACTACGTGATCCAAACCAGAAAAAACCCAGAATCCGTTCAACAAGTATGTGAAGAATGCGAAAGGATGAGTCTGATGAGTGAGAATCCCAGGCCTAACCTAGATCTAACATGCGTTATCCTCAATAATATTGATGGAAACCAGGTTTAATTGAGTGTTTCAGTGTTGTACTTCATTACTACGTGATGCAATCCAGAAAAAGCTCAGGATCTAGCCATCTAGTATGAGAAATATGCGAAAGTATGAGTCTGATGAGGTCAAAACCCAGACCTATCCCAGACCTAACTTGCGTTATCCTCTAAAATATTGATCGAAACCAGGTTTAATCGACTGTTTCAGTGTGGTACCACATTACTACGTGATCCAAACCAGTAAAAACCCAGGATCAGTTCAACAAGTATGTGAAGAATGCGAAAGTATGAGCCTGATGAGTGAAAATCCCAGGACTAACATAGACCTAACATGCGTTATCCTCAAAAATATTGATCGAAACCTGGTTTAATCGACTGTCTCAGTGTGGTACCACATTACTATGTGGTCCAAACCAGAAAATAACCCAGGATCTAGCCATCTAGTATGAGAAATATGCGAAAGTATGAGTCTGATGAGGTCAAAACCCAGACCTATCCCAGACCTAACTTGCGTTATCCTCTAAAATATTGATCGAAACCAGGTTTAATCGACTGTTTCAGTGTGGTACCACATTACTACGTGATCCAAACCAGTAAAAACCCAGGATCAGTTCAACAAGTATGTGAAGAATGCGAAAGTATGAGTCTGATGAGTGAAAATCCCAGGGCTAACCTAGACCTAACATGCGTTATCCTCTAAAATATTGATGCAAACCAGGTTTAATGGACTGTTTCAGTGTGGTGCCACACTACTACGTGATACAAACCAGAAAAAACCCAGGATCTGTTCAACAAGTATGTGAAAAACGCGAAAGTATGAGCCTGATGAGGGCAAATCCCAGACCTATCCCAGACCTAACTTGCGTTGTCCTCAAAAATATTGATCGAAACCAGGTTTAATTGACTGTTTCAGTGTGGTCCCACGTTACTACGTGATCCAAACCAGAAAAAACCCAGGATCCGTTCATCAAGTATGTGAAGAATGCGAAAGTATGACCCTGATGAGTGAAAATCCCAGGACTAACATAGACCTAACATGCGTTATCCTCAAAAATATTGATCGAAACCTGGTTTAATCGACTGTCTCAGTGTGGTACCACATTACTATGTGGTCCAAACCAGAAAATAACCCAGGATCTGTTCAACGAGTATGTGAAGTGTGCGAAAGTATTAGTCTGATGAGGTCAAATCCCAGACCAATCCAAGACTTAACTTGCGTTATCCTCTAAAATATTGATCGAAACCAGGTTTCATCGACTGTTTCAGTGTGGTATCACATTACTACGTGATCCAAACCAGAAAAAACCCAGGATCTGTTCAACGAGTATGTGAAGTGTGCGAAAGTATGAGTCTGATGAGGGCAAATCCCAGACCTATCCCAGACCTAACATGCGTTATCCTCTAAAATATTTATCAAGACCAGGTTTAATTGATTGTTTCAGTGTGGACCCACATTACTACATGATCCAAACCAGAAAAAACCCAGGATCCGTTCATCAAGTATGTGAAGAATGCGAAAGCATGAGTCTGATGAGTGAAAATCCCAGGCATAACCTAGACCTAACATGCGTTATCCTCAATAATATTGATCGAAACCAGGTTTAATTGAGTGTTTCAGTGTTGTACTTCATTACTGCGTGATGCAATCCAGAAAAAGCCCAGGATCTAGCCATCTAGTATGAGAAATATGCGAAAGAATGAGCCTGATGAGAGCAAATCCCATGCCTAACCTAGACCTAACATGAATTATTCTCTAAAATATTCATCAAAACCAGGTTTAATTGACTGTTTCAGTGTGGTACCACATTAATACGTGATCCAATCCAGAAATAGCCCAGGATCCAGCCATGAAGTATGAGAAATATGCGAAAGTATGAGCCTGATGAGGGCAAATCCTAGACCTAACCCAGACCTAACATGCGTTATCCTCCAAAATATTTATCAAGACCAGGTTTAATTGATTGTTTCTGTGTGGTACCACATTACTACGTGATACAATCCAGAAATAGCCCAGGATCTAGCCGTGAAGTATGAGTAATATGCGAATGTATGAGCCTGACGAGGGCAAATCCTAGACCTAACCCAGACCTAACATGCGTTATCCTCCAAAATATTTATCAAGACCAGGTTTAATTGATTGTTTCTGTGTGGTCCTACATTACTACGTGATCCAAACCAGAAAAAACCCAGGATCCGTTCAACAAGTATGAGAAGAATGCGAAAGTATGAGTCTGATGAGTGAAAATACCAGGCCTAACCTAGACCTAACATGCGTTATCCTCAAAAATATTGATCGAAACCTGGATTAATCGACTGTTTCAGTGTGGTACCACATTACTATGTGATCCAAACCAGAAAATAACTCAGGATCTGTTCAACGAGTATGTGGAAAACGCGAAAGTATGAGCCTGATGTGGGCAAATCCCAGACCTATCCCAGACCTAACTTGCGTTGTCCTCTAAGATATTGATGGAAACCAGGTTTAATTGACTGTTTCAGTGTTGTACTTCATTACTACGTGATGCAATCCAGAAAAAGCCCAGGATCTAGCCATCAAGTATGAGAAATATGCGAAAGAATGAGCCTGATGAGAGCAAATCCCAGACCTAACCTTCACGTAACATGAATTATTCTCTAATATATTGATCGAAACCAGGTTCAATTGACTGTTTCAGTGTGGTCCCACATTACTACGTGATCCAAACCAGAAAAAATCCAGGATCCGTTCAACAAGTATGTGAAGAATGCGAAAGTATGAGTCTGTTGAGTGAAAATCCCCGGCCTAACCTAGACCTAACATGCGTTATCCTCAAAAATATTGATCGAAACCAGGTTTAATCGACTGTTTCAGTGTGGTACCACACTACTACGTGACGCAATCCAGAAAATAACCCAGGATCTGTTCAACAAGTATGTGAAAAACGCGAAAGTATGAGCCTGATGAGGGCAAATCCCAGACCTATCCCAGACCTATCCCAGACGTAACTTGCGTTATCCTCTAAAATATTCATCGAAACCAGGTTTAATTGACTGTTTCTGTGTGGTACCACATTACTAAGTGATACAATCCAGAAATAGCCCAGGATGTAGCCATGAAGTATGAGAAATATGCGAATGTATGAGCCTGACGAGGGCAAATCGTAGACCTAACCTAGACCTAACATGCGTTATCCTCTAAAATATTTATCAAGACCAGGTTTAATTGATTGTTTCTGTGTGGTTCCACATTACTACGTGATCCAAACCAGAAAAAACCCAGGATCCGTTCAACAAGTATGTGAAGAATGCGAAAGTATGAGTCTGATGAGTGAAAATACCAGGCCTAACCTAGACCTAACATGCGTTATCCTCAAAAATATTGATCGAAACCTGGATTAATCGACTGTTTCAGTGTGGTACCACATTACTATGTGATCCAAACCAGAAAATAACCCAGGATCTGTTCAACGAGTATGTGAAAAACGCGAAAGTATGAGCCTGATGTGGGCAAATCCCAGACCTATCCCAGACCTAACTTGCGTTGTCCTCTAAGATATTGATCCAAACCTGGTTTAATCGACTGTTTCAGTGCGATACCACATTACTATGTGATCCAAACCAGAAAAAACCCAGGATCTGTTCAACGAGTATGTGAAGTGTGCGAAAGTATGAGTCTGATGAGGGCAAATCCCAGACCTATCCCAGACCTAACATGCGTTATCCTCTAAAATATTTATCAAGACCAGGTTTAATTGATTGTTTCAGTGTGGTCCCACATTACTACGTGATCCAATCCAGAAAAAACCCAGGATCTGTTCAACAAGTATGTGAAAAACGCGAAAGTATGAGCCTGATGAGGGCAAATCCCAGACCCATCCCAGACCTAACTTGCGTTATCCTCTAAAATATTGATCGAAACCAGGTTTAATTGACTGTTTCAGTGTGGTACCACATTACTACGTGATCCAAACCAGAAAAAGCCCAGGATCAGTTCAACAAGTAAGTGAAAAACGCGAAAGTATGAGCCTGATTAGGGTGAATCCCAGACCTATGCCAGACCTAACTAGCGTTATCCTCTAAAATATTGATCGAAACCAGGTTTAATTGACTGTTTCAGCGTGGTACCACATTACTACGTGATACAATCCAGAAACAGCCCAGGATCTAGCCATGAAGTATGGGAAATATGCGAAAGTATGAGCCTGATGGGGGCAAATCTTAGACCTAACCCAGACCTAACATGCGTTATCCGCTAAAATATTTATCAAGATCAGGTTTAACTGAATGTTTCAGTGTGGTACCACATTACTACGTGAACCAAACCAGAAAATACCCAGGATCCGTTCAACAAGTATGCGAAGAATGCGAAAGTATGAGTCTGATGAGTGAAAATCCCAGGGCTAACCTAGACCTAACATGCGTTATCCTCTAAAATATTGATCCAAACCATGTTTAATGGACTGTTTCAGTGTGGTACCACTTTACTACGTGATCCAAAGCAGAAAAAAACCTCGATCAGGTCAACATGTATGTTAAAACTGCGAAAGTATGACCCTGATGAGGGCAAATCCCAGGCCTAACCTAGACCTAACATGCGATGTCCTCTAAAATATTGATGGAAACCAGGTTTAATTGACTGTTTCAGTGTTGTACTTCATTACTACGTGATGCAATCCAGAAAATAACCCAGGATCTGTTCAACGAGTATGTGACGTGTGCGAAAGTATGAGTCTGATGAGGTCAAATCCCAGACCTATCCCAGACCTAGCTTGCGTTATCCTCTAAAATATTGATCGAAACCAGGTTTAATCGACTGTTTCAGTGTGGTACCACATTACTACGTGATCCAAAGCAGAAAAAACCCAGGATCAGTTCAACAAGTATGTGAAGAATGCGAAAGTATTAGTCTGATGAGTGAAAATCCCTGGGCTAACCTATACCTAACATGCGTTATCCTCTAAAATATTGATGCAAACCAGGTTTAATGGACTGTTTCAGTGTGGTACCACAATACTACGTGAGACAAACCAGAAAAAGCCCAGGATCTAGCCGTCAAGTATGAGAAATATGTGAAAGAATGAGCCTGATGAGAGCAAATCCCACACCTAACCTAGACCTAACATGAATTATTCTCTAAAATATTGATCAAAACCAGGTTTAATGGACTGTTTCAGTGTGGTACCACTTTACTACGTGATCCAAAGCAGAAAAAACCCTCGATCAGGTCAATATGTATGTTAAAACTGCGAAAGTATGACCCTGATGAGGGCAAATCCCAGGCCTAACCTAGACCTAACATGCGTTGTCCTCTAAAATATTGATGGAAACCAGGGTTAATTGACTGTTTCAGTGTTGTACTTCATTACTGCGTGATGCAATCCAGCGAAAGCCCAGGATCTAGCCATCAAGTATGAAAAATATGCGAAAGAATGAGCCTGATGAGAGCAAATCCCAGACCTAACCTAGACCTAACATGAATTATTCTCTAAAATATTGATCGAAACCAGGTTTAATTGACTGTTTCAGTGTTGTACTTCATTACTACGTGATGCAATCCAGAAAAAGCCCAGGATCTAGCCGTCAAGTATGAGAAATATGCGAAAGAATGAGCCTGATGAGAGCAATTCCCAGACCTAACCTAGACCTAACATGAATTATTCTCTAAAATATTGATCAAAACCAGGTTTAATTGACTGTTTCAGTGTGGCACCACATTACTACGTGATCCAATCCAGAAATAGCCCAGGATCCAGCCATGAAGTACGAGAAATATGCGAAAGAATGAGCCTGATGAGAGCAAATCCCAGACCTAACCTAGACCTAACATGAATTATTCTCTAAAATATTGATCAAAACCAGGTTTAATTGACTGTTTCAGTGTGGTACCACATTACTACGTGATCCAATCCAGAAATAGCCCAGGATCCAGCCATGAAGTATGAGAAATTTGCGAAAGTATGAGCCTGATGAGGGCAAATCCCAGACCTAACCTAGACCTAACATGAATTATTCTCTAAAATATTGATCAAAACCAGGTTTAATTGACTGTTTCATTGTGGTACCACATTACTGCGTGTTCCAATCCAGAAATAGCCCAGGATCCAGCCATGAAGTATGAGAAATATGCGAAAGTATGAGCCTGATGAGGGCAAATCTTAGACCTAACCCAGACCTAACATGCGTTATCCTCTAAAATATTGATCGCAACCAGGTTTAATGGACTGTTTCAGTGTGGTACCACACTACTACGTGATCCAAACCAGAAAAAACCCAGGATCTGTTCAACAAGTATGTGAAAAACGCGAAAGTATGAGTCTGATGAGGACAAATCCCAGACCTATCCCAGACTTAACTTGCGTTATCCTCTAAAATATTGATCGAAACCAGGTTTAATCGACTGTTTCAGCGTGGTACCACATTACTATGTGATACAATCCAGAAACAGCCCAGGATCCAGCCATGAAGTATGAGAAATATGCGAAAGTATGAGCCTGATGGGGGCATATCCTAGACCTAACCCAGACCTAACATGCGTTATCCTCTAAAATATTTATCAACATCAGGTTTAATTGATTGTTTCAGTGTGGTACCACATTACTACGTGATTCACACCAGAAAAAACCCAAGATCCGTTCAACAAGTATGTGAAGAATGCGAAAGTATGAGTCTCATGAGTGAAAATCCCAGGGCTAACCTAGACCTAACATGCGTTATCCTCAATAATATTGATCGAAACCAGGTTTAATTGAGTGTTTCAGTGTTGTACCACATTACTACGTGATCCAAGCCAGAAAAAGCCCAGGATCAGTTCAACAAGTATGTGAAAAACGCGAAAGTATGAGTCTGATGAGGGCGAATCCCAGACCTATGCCAGACCTAACTTGCGTTATCCTCTAAAATATTGATCGAAACCAGGTTTAATTGACTGTTTCAGCGTGGTACCACATTACTACGTGATACAATCCAGAAACAGCCCAGGATCTAGCCATGAAGTATGAGAAATATGCGAAAGTATGAGCCTGATGAGGGCAAATCCTAGACCTAACCCAGACCTAACATGCGTTATACTCCAAAATATTTATCAAGATCAGGTTTAATTGAATGTTTCAGTGTGGTACCACATTACTACGTGAACCAAACCAGAAAAAACCCAGGATCCGTTCAACAAGTATGTGAAGAATGCGAAAGTATGAGTCTGATGAGTGAAAATCCCAGGACTAACCTAGACCTAACATGCGTTATCCTCTAAAAATATGGATCCAAACCAGGTTTAATGGACTGTTTCAGTGTGGTACCACTTTACTACGTGATCCAAAGCAGAAAAAACCCTCGATCAGGTCAATATGTATGGTAAAACTGCGAAAGTATGACCCTGATGAGGGCAAATCCCAGGCCTAACCTAGTCCTAACATGCTTTGTCCTCTAAAATATTGATGGAAACCAGGGTTAATTGACTGTTTCAGTGTTGTACTTCATTACTGCGTGATGCAATCCAGAGAAAGCCCAGGATCTAGCCATCAAGTATGAAAAATATGCGAAGGAATGAGCCTGATGAGAGCAAATCCCAGACCTAACCTAGACCTAACATGAATTATTCTCTAAAATATTGATCGAAACCAGGTTTAATTGACTGTTTCAGTGTTGTACTTCATTACTACGTGATGCAATCCAGAAAAAGCCCAGGGTCTAGCCGTCAAGTATGAGAAATATGCGAAAGAATGAGCCTGATGAGAGCAAATCCCAGACCTAACCTAGACCTAACATGAATTATTCTCTAAAATATTGATCAAAACCAGGTTTAATTGACTGTTTCAGTGTGGCACCACATTACTACGTGATCCAATCCAGAAATAGCCCAGGATCCAGCCATGAAGTACGAGAAATATGCGAAAGAATGATCCTGATGAGAGCATATCCCAGACCTAACCTAGACCTAACATGAATTATTCTCTAAAATATTGATCAAAACCAGGTTTAATTGACAGTTTCAGTGTGGTACCACATTACTACGTGGTCCAATCCAGAAATAGCCCAGGATCCAGCCATGAAGTATGAGAAATTTGCGAAAGTATGAGCCTGATGAGGGCAAATCCCAGACCTAACCTAGACCTAACATGAATTATTCTCTAAAATATTGATCAAAACCAGGTTTAATTGACTGTTTCATTGTGGTACCACATTACTACGTGTTCCAATCCAGAAATAGCCCAGGATCCAGCCATGAAGTATGAGAAATATGCGAAAGTATGAGCCTGATGAGGGCAAATCTTAGACCTAACCCAGACCTAACATGCGTTATCCTCTAAAATATTGATCGCAACCAGGTTTAATGGACTGTTTCAGTGTGGTACCACACTACTACGTGATCCAAACCAGAAAAAACCCAGGATCTGTTCAACAAGTATGTGAAAAACGCGAAAGTATGAGTCTGATGAGGACAAATCCCAGACCTATCCCAGACTTAACTTGCGTTATCCTCTAAAATATTGATCGAAACCAGGTTTAATCGACTGTTTCAGCGTGGTACCACATTACTATGTGATACAATCCAGAAACAGCCCAGGATCCAGCCATGAAGTATGAGAAATATGAGAAAGTATGAGCCTGATGGGGGCATATCCTAGACCTAACCCAGACCTAACATGCGTTATCCTCTAAAATATTTATCAACATCAGGTTTAATTGATTGTTTCAGTGTGGTACCACATTACTACGTGATTCACACCAGAAAAAACCCAAGATCCGTTCAACAAGTATGTGAAGAATGCGAAAGTATGAGTCTCATGAGTGAAAATCCCAGGGCTAACCTAGACCTAACATGCGTTATCCTCAATAATATTGATCGAAACCAGGTTTAATTGAGTGTTTCAGTGTTGTACCACATTACTACGTGATCCAAGCCAGAAAAAGCCCAGGATCAGTTCAACAAGTATGTGAAAAACGCGAAAGTATGAGTCTGATGAGGGCGAATCCCAGACCTATGCCAGACCTAACTTGCGTTATCCTCTAAAATATTGATCGAAACCAGGTTTAATTGACTGTTTCAGCGTGGTACCACATTACTACGTGATACAATCCAGAAACAGCCCAGGATCTAGCCATGAAGTATGAGAAATATGCTAAAGTATGAGCCTGATGAGGGCAAATCCTAGACCTAACCCAGACCTAACATGCGTTATACTCCAAAATATTTATCAAGATCAGGTATAATTGAATGTTTCAGTGTGGTACCACATTACTACGTGAACCAAACCAGAAAAAACCCAGGATCCGTTCAACAAGTATGTGAAGAATGCGAAAGTATGAGTCTGATGAGTGAAAATCCCAGGGCTAACCTAGAACTAACATGCGTTATCCTCTAAAAATATTGACCCAAACCAGGTTTAATGGACTGTTTCAGTGTGGTACCACTTTACTACGTGATCCAAAGCAGTAAAAACCCTCGATCAGGTCAACATGTATGTTAAAACTGCGAAAGTATGACCCTGATGAGGGCAAATCCCAGGCCTAACCTAGACCTAACATGCGTTGTCCTCTAAAATATTGATGGAAACCAGGGTTAATTGACTGTTTCAGTGTTGTACTTCATTACTACGTGATGCAATCCATAGAAAGCCCAGGATCTAGCCATCAAGTATGAGAAATATGCGAAAGAATGAGCCTGATGAGAGCAAATCCCAGACCTAACCTAGACCTAACGTGAATTATTCTCTAAAATATTGATCGAAACCAGGTTTAATTGACTGCTTCAGTGTTGTACTTCATTACTACGTGATGCAATCCAGAAAAAGCCCAGGATCTAGCCGTGAAGTATGAGAAATATGCGAAAGAATGAGCCTGATGAGAGCAAATCCCAGACCTACCCTAGACCTAACATGAATTATTCTCTAAAATATTGATCAAAACCAGGTTTAATTGACTGTTTCAGTGTGGTACCACATTACTACGTGATCCAATCCAGAAATAGCCCAGGATCCAGCCATGAAGTATGAGAAATATGCGAAAGTATGAGCCTGATGAGGGCAAATCCCAGACGTAACCTAGACCTAACATGAATTATTCTCTAAAATATTGATCAAAACCAGGTTTAATTGACTGTTTCAGTGTGGTACCACATTACTACGTGATCCAATCCAGAAATAGCCCAGGATCCGTTCAACAAGTATGTGAAGAACGCGAAAGTATGAGTCTGATGAGTGAAAATCCCAGGCCTAACCTAGACCTAACATGCGTTATCCTCAATAATATTGATCGAAACCAGGTTTAATTGAGTGTTTCAGTGTTGTACTTCATTACTGCGTGATGCAATCCAGAAAAAGCCCAGGATCTAGCCATCTAGTATGAGAAATATGCGAAAGAATGAGCCTGGTGAGAGCAAATCCCATGCCTAACCTGGACCTAACATGAATTATTCTCTAAAATATTCATCAGAGCCAGGTTTAATTGACTGTTTCAGTGTGGTACCACATTAATACGTGATCCAATCCAGAAATAGCCCAGGATCCGTTCAACAAGTATGTGAAAAACGCGAAAGTATGAGTCTGATGAGGTCATATCTCAGACCTATCCCAGACTTAACTTGCGTTATCCTTTAAAATATTGATCGAAACCAGGTTTAATCGACTGTTACAGCGTGGTACCACATTACTATGTGATACAATCCAGAAACAGCCCAGGATCTAGCCATGAAGTATGAGAAATATGCGAAAGTATGAGTCTGATGAGTGAAAATCCCAGGGCTAACCTAGACCTAACATGCGTTATCCTCTAAAATATAGATCCAAACCAGGTTTAACGGACTGTTTCAGTGTGGTACCACTTTACTACGTGATCCAAAGCAGAAAAAACCCTCGATCAGGTCAACATGTATGTTAAAACTGCGAAAGTATGACCCTGATGAGGTCAAGTCCCAGACCTAACCTAGACCTAACATGCGTTGTCGTCTAAAATATTGATGGAAACCATGTTTAATTGACTGTTTCAGTGTTGTACTTCATTACTACGTGATGCAATCCAGAAAAAGCCCAGGATCTAGCCATCAAGTATGAGAAATATGCGAAAGAATGACCCTGATGAGGACACGTCCCAGACCTAACCCAGACCTAACATGAATTATTCTCTAAAATATTGATCAAAACCAGGTTTAATTGACTGTTTCAGTGTGGTACCACATTACTACGTGATCCAAACCAGAAAAAACCCAGGATCCGTTCAACAAGTATGAGAAGAATGCGAAAGTATGAGTCTGTTGAGTGAAAATCCCCGGCCTAACCTAGACCTAACATGCGTTATCCTCAAAAATATTGATCGAAACCTGGTTTAATCGACTGTTTCAGTGTGGTACCACATTGCTATGTGGTCCAAACCAGAAAATAACCCAGGATCTGTTCAACGAGTATGTGAAGTGTGCGAAAGTATGAGTCTGATGAGGTCAAATCCCAGACCAATCCAAGACTTACCTTGCGTTATCCTCTAAAATATTGATCGAAACCAGGTTTCATCGACTGTTTCAGTGTGGTACCACATTACTACGTGATCCAATCCAGAAAAAAGCCAGGATCTGTTCAACAAGTATGTGAAAAACGCGAAAGTATGAGCCTGATGAGGGCAAATCCCAGACCCATCCCAGACCTAACTTGCGTTATCCTCTAAAATATTGATCGAAACCAGGTTTAATTGCTTGTTTCTGTGTGGTCCCACATTACTACGTGATCCAAACCAGAAAAAACCCAGGATCCGTTCAACAAGTATGTGAAGAATGCGAAAGCATGAGTCTGATGAGTGAAAATCCCAGGCCTAACCTAGACCTAGCATGCGTTATCCTCAATAATATTGATCGAAACCAGGTTTAATTGAGTGTTTCAGTGTTGTACTTCATTACTGCGTGATGCAATCCAGAAAAAGCCCAGGATCTAGCCATCTAGTATGAGAAATATGCGAAAGAATGAGCCTGATGAGAGCAAATCCCATGCCTAACCTAGAACTAACATGCATTATTCTCTAAAATATTCATCAAAACCAGGTTTAATTGACTGTTTCAGTGTGGTACCACATTACAACGTGATCCAAACCAGAAAAAGCCCAGGATCAGTTCAACAAGTATGTGAAAAACGCGAAAGTATGAGCCTGATTAGGGCGAATCCCAGACCTATCCCAGACCTAACTTGCGTTGTCCTCTAAGATATTGATGGAAACCTGGTTTAATCGACTGTTTCAGTGTTGTACTTCATTACTACGTGATGCAATCCAGAAAAAGCCCAGGATCTAGCCATCAAGTATGAGAAATATGCGAAAGAATGAGCCTGATGAGAGCAAATCCCAGACCTAACCTAGACCTAGCATGAATTATTCTCTAAAATATTGATCAAAACCAGGTTTAATTGACTGTTTCAGTGCTGTACTTCATTACTACGTGATGCAATCCAGAAAAAGCCCAGGATCTAGCCATCAAGTATGAGAAATATGCGAAAGTATGAGCCTGATGAGGGCAAATCCTAGACCTAACCCAAACCTAACATGCGTTATCCTCTAAAATATTGATCAAGACCAGGTTAAATGAATGTTTCAGTGTGGTACCACATTACTACGTGAACCAAACCAGAAAAAACCCAGGATCTGTTAAACGAGTATGTGAAGTGTGCGAAAGTATGAGCCTGATGAGGGCGAATCCCAGACCTATCCCAGACCTAACTTGCGTTATCCTCCAAAATATTGATCGAAACAAGGTTTAATTGACTGTTTCAGCGTGGTACCACATTACTACGTGATACAATCCGGAAACAGCCCAGGATCTAGCCATGAGGTATGAGAAATATGCGAAAGTATGAGCCTGATGTGGGCAAATCCTAGACCTAACCCAAACCCAACATGCGTTATCCTCTAAAATATTTATCAAGACCAGGTTTATTTGATTGTTTCAGTGTGGTACCACATTACTACGTGATCCATACCAGAAAAAACCCAGGATCCATTCAACAAGTATGTGAAGAATGCGAACGTAAGAGTCTGATCAGGGCAAATCCCAGACCTTTCCCAGACCTAACTTGCGTTGTCCACTAAGATATTGATGGAAACCAGGTTTAATTGACTGTTTCAGTGTTGTACTTCATTACTACGTGATGCAATCCAGAAAAAGCCCAGGATCTAGCCATCAAGTATGAGAAATATGCGAAAGAATGAGTCTGATGAGTGCAAATCCCAGACCTAACCTAGACCTAACATGAATTATTCTCTAAAATATTGACCGAAACCAAGTTTAATTGACTGTTTCAGTGCTGTACTTCATTACTACGTGATGCAATCCAGAAAAAGCCCAGGATCTAGCCATCAAGTATGAGAAATATGCGAAAGTATGAGCCTGATGAGGGCAAATCCTAGACCTAACCCAAACCTAACATGCGTTATCCTCTAAAATATTGATCAAGACCAGGTTAAATGAATGTTTCAGTGTGGTACCACATTACTACGTGAACCAAACCAGAAAAAACCCAGGATCTGTTAAACGAGTATGTGAAGTGTGCGAAAGTATGAGCCTGATGAGGGCGAATCCCAGACCTATCCCAGACCTAACTTGCGTTATCCTCCAAAATATTGATCGAAACAAGGTTTAATTGACTGTTTCAGCGTGGTACCACATTACTACGTGATACAATCCGGAAACAGCCCAGGATCTAGCCATGAGGTATGAGAAATATGCGAAAGTATGAGCCTGATGTGGGCAAATCCTAGACCTAACCCAAACCCAACATGCGTTATCCTCTAAAATATTTATCAAGACCAGGTTTATTTGATTGTTTCAGTGTGGTACCACATTACTACGTGATCCATACCAGAAAAAACCCAGGATCCATTCAACAAGTATGTGAAGAATGCGAACGTAAGAGTCTGATCAGGGCAAATCCCAGACCTTTCCCAGACCTAACTTGCGTTGTCCACTAAGATATTGATGGAAACCAGGTTTAATTGACTGTTTCAGTGTTGTACTTCATTACTACGTGATGCAATCCAGAAAAAGCCCAGGATCTAGCCATCAAGTATGAGAAATATGCGAAAGAATGAGTCTGATGAGTGCAAATCCCAGACCTAACCTAGACCTAACATGAATTATTCTCTAAAATATTGATCGAAACCAAGTTTAATTGACTGTTTCAGTGTGGTACCACATTACTACGTGATCCAATCCAGTAAAACCCCAGGATACGTTCAACAAGTATGTGAAGAATGCGAAAGTATGAGTCTGATGAGTGAAAATCCTCGGCCTAACCTAGATCTAACATGCGTAATCCTCAAAAATATTGATCGAAACAAGGTTTAATGGACAGTTTCGGTGTGGTACCACACTACTACGTGATCCAAACCAGAAAAAACCCAGGATCCGTTCAACAAGTATGTGAAGAATGCGAAAGTATGAGTCTGATGAGTGAAAATCCCAGGCCTAACCTAGACCTAACATGCGTTATCCTCTAAAATATTGATCGAAACCAGGTTTAATTGACTGTTTCAGTGTGGTACCACATTACTACGTGATCCAATCCAGAAATAGCCCAGGATCTAGCCATGAGGTATGAGAAATATGCGAAAGTATGAGCCTGATGAGGCAAATCCTAGACCTAACCCAGACCTAACATGCGTTATCCTCAAAAATATTTATCAAGACCAGGTTTAACTGAATGTTTCAGTGTGGTACCACATTACTACGTGATCCATACCAGAAGGAACCCAGGATCTGTTCAACAAGTATCTGAAGAATGCGAAAGTATGAGTCTGATGAGTGAAAATTTCAGGGCTAACCTAGACCTAACATGCATTATCCCCTAAAATATTGATCCAAACCAGGTTTAGTGGACTGTTTCAGTGTGGTAACACTTTACTACGTGATCCAAACCAGAAAATAACCCAGGATCTGTCAAACGAGTATGTGAAGTGTGCGAAAGTATGAGCCTGATGAGAGCAAATCCCAGACCTAACCTAGACCTAACATGAATTATTCTCTAAAATATTGATCGAATCCAGGTTTAATTGACTGTTTCAGTGTGGTACCACATTACTACGTGATCCAAACCAGAAAAAGCCCAGGATCAGTTCAACAAGTATGTGAAAAACGCGAAAGTATGAGCCTGATTAGGGCGAATCCCAGACCTATGCCAGACCTAACTTGCGTTATCCTCTAAAATATTGATCGAAACCAGGTTTAATTGACTGTTTCTGCGTGGTACCACATTACTACGTGATACAATCCAGAAACAGCCCAGGATCTAGCCATGAAGTATGGGAAATATGCGAAAGTATGAGCCTGATGGGGGCAAATCTTAGACCTAACCCAGACCTAACATGCGTTATCCTCTAAAATATTTATCAAGATCAGGTTTAATTGAATGTTTCAGTGTGGTACCACATTACTACGTGAACCAAACCAGAAAATACCCAGGATCCGTTCAACAAGTATGCGAAGAATGCGAAAGTATGAGTCTGATCAGTGAAAATCCCAGGGCTAACCTAGACCTAACATGCGTTATCCTCTAAAATATTGATCCAAACCATGTTTAATGGACTGTTTCGGTGTGGTACCACTTTACTACGTGATCCAAAGCAGAAAAAACCCTCGATCAGGTCAACATGTATGTTAAAACTGCGAAAGTATGACCCTGATGAGTGCAAATCCCAGGCCTAACCTAGACCTAACATGCGATGTCCTCTAAAATATTGATGGAAACCAGGTTTAATTGACTGTTTCAGTGTTGTACTTCATTACTACGTGATGCAATCCAGAAAATAACCCAGGATCTGTTCAACGAGTATGTGACGTGTGCGAAAGTATGAGTCTGATGAGGTCAAATCCCAGACCTATCCCAGACCTAACTTGCGTTATCCTCTAAAATATTGATCGAAACCAGGTTTAATCGACTGTTTCAGTGTGGTACCACATTACTACGTGATCCAAACCAGAAAAAACCCAGGATCAGTTCAACAAGTATGTGAAGAATGCGAAAGTATTAGTCTGATGAGTGAAAATCCCTGGGCTAACCTATACCTAACATGCGTTATCCTCTAAAATATTGATGCAAACCAGGTTTAATGGACTGTTTCAGTGTGGTACCACACTACTACGTGAGACAAACCAGAAAAAACCCAGGATCAGTTCAACAAGTATGTGAAGAATGCGAAAGTATGAGTCTGATGAGTGAAAATCCCAGGGCTAACCTAGACCTAACATGCGTTATCCTCTAAAATACTGATGCAAACCAGGTTTAATGGACTGTTTCAGTGTGGTACCACACTACTACGTGAGACAAACCAGAAAAAACCCAGGATTAGTTCAACGCGTATGTGAAGTGTGCGAAAGTATGAGTCTGATGAGGTCAAATCCCAGACCAATCCCAGACTTAACTTGCGTTGTCCTCTAAGATATTGATGGAAACCAGGTTTGATTGACGGGTTCAGTGTTGTACTTCATTACTACGTGATGCAATCCAGAAAAAGCCCAGGATCTAGCCATGAAGTATGAGAAATATGCGAAAGTATGAGCCTGATGAGCGCAAATCCTAGACCTAACCCAGACCTAACATGCGTTATCCTCTAAGATATTTATCAAGACCAGGTTTAATTGAATGTTTCAGTGTGGTACCACATTACTACGTTTTGTAATCCAGAAAATGCCCAGGATCTAGCCATCAAGTTTGAGAAATATGCGAAAGTATGAGCCTGATGAGGGCAAATCCTAGACCTAACCCAGTCCTAACATGCGTTATCCTCTAAAATATTGATCGCAAGCAGGTGTAGTGGACTGTTTCAGTGTGGTACCACACTACTACGTGATCCAAACCAGAAAAAACCCAGGATCTGTTCAACAAGTACGTGAAAAACGCGAAAGTATGAGTCTGATGAGGTCAAATCCCAGACCTATCCCAGAATTAACTTGCGTTATCCTCTAAAATATTGATCGAAACCAGGTTTAATCGACTGTTTCAGCGTGGTACCACATTACTATGTGATACAATCCAGAAACAGCCCAGGATCCAGCCATGAAGTATGAGAAATATGCGAAAGTATGAGCCTGATGGGGGCAAATCCTAGACCTACCCCAGACCAAACATGCGTTATCCTCTAAAATATTTATCAAGATCAGGTTTAATTGATTGTTTCAGTGTGGTACCACATTACTACGTGATCCACACCAGAAAAAACCCAAGATCCGTTCAACAAGTATGTGAAGAACGCGAAAGTATGAGTCTGATGAGTGAAAATCCCAGGCCTAACCTAGACCTAACATGCGTTATCCTCAATAATATTGATCGAAACCAGGTTTAATTGAGTGTTTCAGTGTTGTACTTCATTACTGCGTGATGCAATCCAGAAAAAGCCCAGGATCTAGCCATCTAGTATGAGAAATATGCGAAAGAATGAGCCTGGTGAGAGCAAATCCCATGCCTAACCTAGACCTAACATGAATTATTCTCTAAAATATTCATCAAAGCCAGGTTTAATTGACTGTTTCAGTGTGGTACCACATTACTACGTGATCCAATCCAGAAATAGCCCAGGATCCAGTCATGAAGTATGAGAAATATGCGAAAGTATGAGCCTGATGAGGGCAAATCCTAGACCTAACCCAGACCTAACATGCGTTATCCTCTAAAATATTTATCAAGACCAGGTTTAATTCAATGTTTCAGTGTGGTACCACATTACTACGTGATCCAAACCAGAAAAAACCCAGGATCCGTTCAACAAGTATGTGAAGAATGCGAAAGTATGAGTCTGATGAGTGAAAATCCCAGACCTAACGTAGACCTAACATGCGTTATCCTGTAAAATGTTGATCCAAACCTGGTTTAATCGACTGTTTCAGTGTGGTACCACATTACTATGTGATCCAAACCAGAAAATAACCCAGGATCTGTTCAACGAGTATGTGAAGTGTGCGAAAGTATGAGTCTGATGAGGGCAAATCCCAGACCTATCCCAGACCTAACTTGCGTTATCCTCTAAAATATTTATCAACACCAGGTTTAATTGATTGTTTCTGTGCGGTCCCACATTACTACGTGATCCAAACCAGAAAAAACCCAGGATCCGTTCAACAAGTATGAGAAGAATGCGAAAGTATGAGTCTGATGAGTGAAAATCCCAGGCCTAACCTAGACCAAACATGCGTTATCCTCAAAAATATTGATCGAAACCTGGTTTAATCGACTGTTTCAGTGTGGTACCACATTACTACGTGATCCAATCCAGAAATAGCCCAGGATCCAGCCATGAAGTATGAGAAATATGCGAAAGTATGAGCCTGATGAGGGCAAATCCTAGACCTAACCCGGACCTAACATGCGTTATCCTCTAAAATATTTATCAAGACCAGGTTTAATCGACTGTTTCAGTGTGGTACCACATTACTATGCGATCCAAACCAGAAAATAACCCAGGATCTGTTCAACGAGTATGTGAAAAACGCCAAAGTATGAGCCTGATGTGGGCAAATCCCAGACCTATCCCAGACCTAACTTGCGTTGTCCTCTAAGATATTGATGGAAACCAGGTTTAGTTGACTGTTTCAGTGTTGTACTTCATTACTACGTGATGCAATCCAGAAAAAGCCCAGGATCTAGCCATCAAGTATGAGAAATATGCGAAAGAATGAGCCTGATGAGAGCAAATCCCAGACCTAACCTAGACCTAACATGAATTATTCTCTAAAATATTGATCAAAACCAGGTTTAATCGACTGTTTCAGTGTGGTACCACTATGCTACGTGATCCAAACCAGAAAAAACCCAGGATCAGTTCAACAAGTATGTGAAAAACGCGAAAGTATGAGCCTGATGAGGGCAAATCCCAGGCGTAACCTAGACCTAACATGAATTATTATCTAAAATATTGATCGAAACCAGGTTTAATTGACTGTTTCAGTGTTGTACTTCATTACTACGTGATGCAATCCAGAAAAAGCCCAGGATCTAGCCATCAAGTATGAGAAATATGCGAAAGTATGAGCCTGATGAGGGCAAATCCTAGACCTAACCCAAACCTAACATGCGTTATCCTCTAAAATATTGATCAAGACCAGGTTAAATGAATGTTTCAGTGTGGTACCACATTACTACGTGAACCAAACCAGAAAAAACCCAGGATCTGTTAAACGAGTATGTGAAGTGTGCGAAAGTATGAGCCTGATGAGGGCGAATCCCAGACCTATCCCAGACCTAACTTGCGTTATCCTCCAAAATATTGATCGAAACAAGGTTTAATTGACTGTTTCAGCGTGGTACCACATTACTACGTGATACAATCCGGAAACAGCCCAGGATCTAGCCATGAAGTATGAGAAATATGCGAAAGTATGAGCCTGATGTGGGCAAATCCTAGACCTAACCCAAACCCAACATGCGTTATCCTCTAAAATATTTATCAAGACCAGGTTTATTTGAATGTTTCAGTGTGGTACCACATTATTACGTGATCCATACCAGAAAAAACCCAGGATCCATTCAACAAGTATGTGAAGAATGCGAACGTAAGAGTCTGATCAGGGCAAATCCCAGACCTTTCCCAGACCTAACTTGCGTTGTCCTCTAAGATATTGATGGAAACCAGGTTTAATTGACTGTTTCAGTGTTGTACTTCATTACTACGTGATGCAATCCAGAAAAAGCCCAGGATCTAGCCATCAAGTATGAGAAATATGCGAAAGAATGAGTCTGATGAGTGCAAATCCCAGACCTAACCTAGACCTAACATGAATTATTCTCTAAAATATTGATCGAAACCAAGTTTAATTGACTGTTTCAGTGTGGTACCACATTACTACGTGATCCAATCCAGTAAAACCCCAGGATACGTTCAACAAGTATGTGAAGAATGCGAAAGTATGAGTCTGATGAGTGAAAATCCTCGGCCTAACCTAGATCTAACATGCGTTATCCTCAAAAATATTGATCGAAACCAGGTTTAATGGACAGTTTCGGTGTGGTACCACACTACTACGTGATCCAAACCAGAAAAAACCCAGGATCCGTTCAACAAGTATGTGAGGAATGCGAAAGTATGAGTCTGATGAGTGAAAATCCCAGGCCTAACCTAGACCTAACATGCGTTATCCTCTAAAATATTGATCGAAACCAGGTTTAATTGACTGTTTCAGTGTGGTACCACATTACTACGTGATCCAATCCAGAAATAGCCCAGGATCTAGCCATGAGGTATGAGAAATATGCGAAAGTATGAGCCTGATGAGGGCAAATCCTAGACCTAACCCAGACCTAACATGCGTTATCCTCAAAAATATTTATCAAGACCAGGTTTAACTGAATGTTTCAGTGTGGTACCACATTACTACGTGATCCATACCAGAAAAAACCCAGGATCTGTTCAACAAGTATCTGAAGAATGCGAAAGTATGAGTCTGATGAGTGAAAATTTCAGGGCTAACCTAGACCTAACATGCATTATCCTCTAAAATATTGATCCAAACCAGGTTTAGTGGACTGTTTCAGTGTGGTACCACTTTACTACGTGATCCAAAGCAGAAAAAACCCTCGATCAGGTCAACATGTATGTTAGATCTGCGAAAGTATGACCCCGATGAGGGCAAATCCCAGGCCTAACCTAGACCTAACATGAATTATTCTCTAAAATATTGATGGAAACCAGGTTTAATTGACTGTTTCAGTGTTGTACTTCATTACTACGTGATGCAATCCAGAAAAAGCCCAGGATCTAGCCATCAAGTATGAGAGATATGTGAAAGAATGAGCCTGATGAGAGCAAATCTTAGACCTAACACAGACCTAAGATGCGTTATCCTCTAAAATATTTATCCAGACCAGGTTTCATTGAATGTTTCAGTGTGGTACCACATTACTACGTGATCCAATCCAGAAATAGCCCAGGATCTAGCCATGAAGTATGAGAAATATGCGAAGGTATGAGCCTAATGAGGGCAAATCCTAGACGTAACCCAAACCTAACATGCGTTACCCTCTAAAATATTGATCAAGACCAGGTTTAATTGAATGTTTCAGTGTGGTACCACATTACTACGTGAACCAAACCAGAAAAAACCCAGGATCTGTTAAACAAGTATGCGAAAAATGCGAAAGTATGAGCCAGATGATTGCAAATACCACAGCTATCCCAGTCATAACCAGCGTTATCCTCTAAAATATTATTCGCAACCAGGTTTAATTGACTGTTTCAGTGTAGTACTTCATTACTACGTTATGCAATCCAGAAAAAGCCCAAGATCTAGCCATCAAGTATGAGAGATATGCGAAAGAATGAGCCTGATGAGAGCAAATCTTAGACCTAACACAGACCTAAGATGCGTTATCCTCTAAAATATTTATCCAGACCAGGTTTCATTGAATGTTTCAGTGTGGTACTACATTAATACTTGATCCAATCCAGAAAGAGCCCAGGATCTAGCCATGAAGTATTATAAATATGCGAAAGTATGAGCCTGATGAGAGCAAATCCCAGACCTAACCTTGACCTAACATGAATTATTCTCTAAAATATTGATCGAAACCAGGTTTAATTGACTGTTTCAGTGTGGTCTCACATTACTACGTGATCCAAACCAGAAAAAACCCAGGATCCATTCAACAAGTATGTGAAGAATGCGAAAGTATGAGTCTGATGAGTGAAGATCCCAGGCCTAACCTAGACCTAACATGAATTATTCTCTAAAATATTGATCGAAACCTGGTTTAATCTATTGTTTCAGTGTGGTACCACATTACTATTAGATCCAAACCAGAAAATAACCCAGGATCTGTTCAACGAGTATGTGAAGTGTGCGAAAGTATGAGTATGATGAGGGCAAATCCCAGACCTATCCCAGATCTAACATGCGTTATCCTCTAAAATATTTATCAAGACCAGGTTTAGTTGATTGTTTCAGTGTGGTCCCACATTACTACGTGATCCAAACCAGAAAAAACCCAAGATCCGTTCAACAAGTATGTGAAGAATGCGAAAGTATGAGTCTGATGAGTGAAAATCCCAGACATAACCTAGACCTAACATGCGTTATCCTCTAAAATATTGATCCAAACCAGGTTTAATTGACTGTTTCAGTGTGGTCCCGCATTACTACGTGATACAATCCTGAAACAGCCCAGGATCTAGCCATGAAGTATGAGAAATATGCGAATGTATGGGCCTGATGAGGACAAATCCTAGACCTAACCCATACCTAACATGCGTTATCCTCCAAAATATTTATCAAGACCAGGTTTAATTGAATGTTTCAGTGTGGTGCCACTTTACTACGTGATCCAAAGCATTAAGAACCCTCGATCAGGTCAACATGTATGTTAAAACTGCGAAAGTATGACCCTGATGAGGGCAAATCCCAGGCCTTACCTAGACCTAACATGCGTTGTCCTCTAAAATATTGATGGAAACCAGGTTTAATTGACTGTTTCAGTGTTGTACTTCATTACCACGTGATGCGATCAAGAAAAAGCCCAGGATCTAGCCATCAAGTATGAGAAATATGCGAAAGAATGAGCCTGATGAGAGCAAATCCCAGACCTAACCGAGACATAACATACATTATTCTCTAAAATATTGATCAAAACCAGGGTTAATTGACTGTTTCAGTGTGGTACCACATTACTACGTGATCCAATCCAGAAATAGCCCAGGATCTAGCCATGAAGTATGAGAAATATGCGAAAGTATGAGCCTGACGAGGGCAAATCCTAGACCTTACCCAGACCTGACATGCGTTATCCTCTAAAATATTTATCATAACCAGGTTTAATTGATTGTTTCAGTGTGGTCCCACATTAATACGTGATCCAAACCAGAAAAAACCCAGGATCCGTTCAACAAGTATGTGAAGAATGCGAAAGTATGAGTCTGATGAGGGCTAATCCCAGACCTATCCCAGACCTAACTTGCGTTATCGTCTAAAATAATGATCGAAACCAGGTTTAATTGACTGTTTTAGTTGTCGTACCACTTTACCACGTGATCCAAAGCAGAAAAAACCCTCGATCAGGTCAACATGCATGTTAAAACTGCGAAAGTATGACCCTGATGAGGTCAAATCCCAGACTTATCCCAGACCTGACATGCGTTATCCTCTAAAATAGTTATCAAGACCAGGTTTAATTGATTGTTTCGGTGTGGTCCCACATTACTACGTAATCCAAACCAGAAAAAACCCAGGATCCGTTCAACAAGTATGTGAAGAATGCGAAAGTATGAGTCTGATGAGTGAAAATCCCAGACATAACCTAGACCTAACATGCGTTATCCTCTAAAATATTGATCCAAACCAGGTTTAATGGACTGTTTCAGTGGGGTACCACTTTACTACGTGATCCAAAGCAGAAAAAACACTCGATCAGGTCAACATGTATGTTAAAACTGCGAAAGTATGACCCTGATGAGGGCAAATCCCAGACCTATCCCAGACCTAACTTGCGTTGTCCTCTGAGATATTGATCCAAACCAGGTTTAATTGACTGTTTCAGTGTGGTCCCACATTACTACGTGATCCAAACCAGAAAAAACCCAGGATCTAGCCATCAAGTATGAGAAACATGCGAAAGAATGAGCCTGATGATAGCAAATCCCAGACCTAACCTAGACCTAACATGAATTATTCTCTAAAATATTGATCGAAACCAGGTTTAATTGACAGTTTCAGTGTGGTCCCACATTACTACGTGATCCAAACCAGAAAAAACCCAGGATCCATTCAACAAGTATGTGAAGAATGCGAAAGTATGAGTCTGATGAGTGAAGATCCCAGGCCTAACCTAGACCTAACATGAATTATTCTCTAAAATATTGATCGAAACCTGGTTTAATCTATTGTTTCAGTGTGGTACCACATTACTATTAGATCCAAACCAGAAAATAACCCAGGATCTGTTCAACGAGTATGTGAAGTGTGCGAAAGTATGAGTCTGATGAGGTCAAATCCCTGACCTATCCCATACCTAACTTGCGTTATCCTCAAAAATATTGATCGAAACCAGGTTTAATTGACTGTTTCAGCGTGGTACCACATTACTACGTGATACAATCCAGAAACAGCCAAGGATCTAGCCATGAAGTATGAGAAATATGCGAAAGTATGAGCCTGATGAGGGCAAATCCTAGACCTAACCCAAACCTAACATGCGTTATCCTCTAAAATATTTATCAAGACCAGCTTTAATTGAATGTTTCAGTGTGGTACCACATTACTACGTGATCCAAACCAGTAAAAACCCAGGATCCGATCAACAAGTATGTGAAGAATTCGAAAGTATGAGTGTGATGAGTGAAAAACCCCGGCCTAACCTAGACCTAACATGCGTTATCCTCAAAAATATTGATCGAAACCTGGTTTAATCGTCTGTTTCAGTGTGGTACCACATTACTATGTGATCCAAACCAGAAAAAACTCAGGATCCGTTCAACAAGTATGTGGAGAATGCGAAAGTATGAGTCTGATGAGTGAAAATCCTCGGCCTATCCTATACCTAACATGCGTTATCCTCAAAAATATTGATCGAAACCAGGTTTAATCGACTGTTTCAGTGTGGCGCCACATTACTACGTGATCCAAACCAGAAAAAAACCCAGGACCTGTTCAACAAGTATTTGAAGTATGCGAAAGTATGAGTCTGATGAGGGCAAATCCCAGGCCAAACTAGACCTAACATGCGTTATCCTCAAAAATATTGATCAAAACCTGGTTTAATCTACTGTTTCAGTGTGGTACCACATTACTATGTGATCCAAACCAGGAAATAACCCAGGATCTGTTCAACGAGTTTGTGAAGTGTGCGAAAGTATGAGTATGATGAGGGCAAATCCCAGACCTATCCCAGACCAAACATGCGTTATCCTCTAAAATATTTATCAAGACCAGGTTTAATTGATTGTTTCAGTGTGGTCCCACATTACTACGTGATCCAAACCAGAAAAAACCGAGGATCCGTCCTACAAGTATGTGAAGAATGCGAAAGTATGAGTCTGATGACTGAAAATCCCCGGCCTAACCTAGACCTAACATGCGTTATCCTCAAAAATATTGATCGAAGCCAGGTTTAATCGACTGTTTCAGTGTGGTACCACACTACTACGTGACCCAAACCGGAAAAAACCCAGGATCTGTTCAACAAGTATGTGAAAAACGCGAAAGTATGAGCCTGACGAGGGCAAATCCTAGACCTAACCCAGACCTAACATGCGTTATCCTCAAAAATATTGATCGAAACCTGGTTTAATCGACTGTTTCAGTGTGGTACCACATTACTACCGGACCCAAACCAGAAAAAACCCAGGGTCTGTTCAACAAGTATGTGAAGAATGCGAAAGTATGAGTCTGATGAGTGAAAATCCCAGACCTATCCCAGACCTAACTTGCGTTATCCTCTAAAATATTGATCGAAACGAGGTTTAATTGACTGTTTCAGCGTGGTACCACATTACTACGTGATACAATCCAGAAACAGCCCAGGATCTAGCCATGAAGTATGAGAAATATGCGAAAGTATCAGCCTGATGAGGGCAAATCCTAGACCTAACCCCAACCTAACATGCGTTATCCTCTAAAATAGTGATCCAAACCTGGTTTAATGGACTGCTTCAGTGTGGTACCTCTTTACTACGTGATCCAAAGCAGAAAATAATCCAGGATCTGTTCAAGGAGTATGTTAAGTGTGCGAAAGTATGAGTATGATGAGGGCAAATCCCAGACCTATCCCAGACCTAACAAGCGTTATCCTCTAAAATATTTATCAAGACCAGGTTTAATTGATTGCTCCAGTGTGGTCCCACATTACTACGTGACACAATCCAGAAACAGCCCAGGATCTAGCCATGAAGTATGAGAAATATGCGAAAGTATGAGCCTGATGAGGGCAAATCCTAGACCTAACCCAAACCTAACATGCGTTATCCTCTAAAATATTTATCAAGACCAGCTTTAATTGAATGTTTCAGTGTGGTACCACATTACTACGTGATCCAAACCAGTAAAAACCCAGGATCCGATCAACAACTATGTGAAGAATTCGAAAGTATGAGTGTGATGAGTGAAAAACCCCGGCCTAACCTAGACCTAACATGCGTTATCCTCAAAAATATTGATCGAAACCTGGTTTAATCGTCTGTTTCAGTGTGGTACCACATTACTATGTGATCCAAACCAGAAAAAACTCAGGATCCGTTCAACAAGTATGTGGAGAATGCGAAAGTATGAGTCTGATGAGAGAAAATCCTCGGCCTATCCTATACCTAACATGCGTTATCCTCAAAAATATTGATCGAAACCAGGTTTAATCGACTGTTTCAGTGTGGCGCCACATTACTACGTGATCCAAACCAGAAAAAAACCCAGGACCTGTTCAACAAGTATTTGAAGTATGCGAAAGTATGAGTCTGATGAGTGAAAAACCCCGGCCTAACCTAGACCTAACATGCGTTATCCTCAAAAATATTGCTCGAAACCTGGTTTAATCGACTGTTTCAGTGTGGTACCACATTACTACGTGATCCAAACCAGAAAAAAACCCAGGACCTGTTCAACAAGTATTTGAAGTATGCGAAAGTATGAGTCTGATGAGGGCAAATCCCAGACCTATCCCAGACCTAACATGCGTTATCCTCTAAAATATTTATCAAGACCAGGTTTAATTGATTGTTTCAGTGTGGTCCCACATTACTACGTGATCCAAACCAGAAAAAAACCCAGGACCTGTTCAACAAGTATTTGAAGTATGCGAAAGTATGAGTCTGATGAGGGCAAATCCCAGACCTATCCCAGACCTAACATGCGTTATCCTCTAAAATATTTATCAAGACCAGGTTTAATTGATTGTTTCAGTGTGGTACCACATTACTACGTGATCCAAACCAGAAAAAAACCCAGGACCTGTTCAACAAGTATTTGAACTATGTGAAAGTATGAGTCTGATGAGGGCAAATCCCAGGCCTAAACTAGACCTAACATGCGTTATCCTCAAAAATATTGATCAAAACCTGGTTTAATCGACTGTTTCAGTGTGGTACCACATTACTATGTGATCCAAACCAGAAAATAACCCAGGATCTGTTCAACGAGTTTGTGAAGTGTGCGAAAGTATGAGTATGGTGAGGGCAAATCCCAGACCTATCCCAGACCTAACATGCGTTATCCTCTAAAATATTTATCATGACTAGGTTTAATTGATTGTTTCAGTGTGGTCCCACATTACTACGTGATCCAAACCGGAAAAAACCCAGGATCCGTTTAACAAGTATGGGAAGAATGCGAAAGTATGAGCCTGACGAGGGCAAATCCTAGACCTAACCCAGACCTAACATGCGTTATCCTCAAAAATATTGATCGAAACCTGGTTTAATCGACTGTTTCAGTGTGGTACCACATTACTACCGGACCCAAACCAGAAAAAACCCAGGATCAGTTCAACAAGTATGTGAAGAATGCAAAAGTATGAGTCTGATGAGTGAAAATCCCAGACCTATCCCAGACCTAACTTGCGTTATCCTCTAAAATATTGATCGAAACCAGGTTTAATTGACTGTTTCAGCGTGGTACCACACTACTACGTGATACAATCCAGAAACAGCCCAGGATCTAGCCATGAAGTATGAGAAATATGCGAAAGTATCAGCCTGATGAGGGCAAATCCTAGACCTAACCCAAACCTAACATGCGTTATCCTCTAAAATAGTGATCCAAACCAGGTTTAATGGACTGCTTCAGTGTGGTACCTCTTTACTACGTGATCCAAAGCAGAAAAAAACCCAGGATCTGTTCAATAAGTATGTGAAGTATGCGAAAGTATGAGTCTGATGAGGGCAAATCCCAGGCCTAAAGATAGACCTAACATGCGTTATCCTCAAAAATATTAATCGAAACCAGGTTTAATCGACTGTTTCAGTGTGGTACCACATTACTACGTGATCCAAACCAGAAAAAAACCCAGGATCTGTTCAACAAGTATGTGAAGTATGCGAAAGTATGAGTCTGATGAGGGCAAATCCCAGGCCTAAACTAGACATAACTTTCGTTATCCTCTAAAATGTTGATCGAAACCAGGTTTAATTGACTGTTTTAGTGTGGTACCACTTTACTACGTGATCCAAAGCAGAAAAAACCCTCGATCAGGTCAACATGCATGTTAAAACTGCGAAATTATGAGTCTGATGAGGGCAAATCCCAGACCTATCCCAGACCTAACATGCGTTATCCTCAAAAATATTAATCGAAACCAGGATTAATCGACTGTTTCAGTGTGGTACCACATTACTACGTGATCCAAACCAGAAAAAAACCCTGGATCTTGTCAAGGAGTATGTGAAGTGTGCGAAAGTATGAGTCTGATGAGGGATAATCCGAGACCTATCCCAGACCTAACTTGCGTTATCCTCTAAAATAGTGATCGAAACCAGGTTTAATTGACTGTTTTAGTTGTGGTACCACTTTACTACGTGATCCAAAGCAGAAAAAACCCTCGATCAGGTCAACATGCATGTTAAAACTGTGAAAGTATGACCCTGATGAGGGCAAATCCCAGGCCTAACCTAAACCTAACACGCGTCATCTTCTAAAATATTGAGCGAAACCAGGTTTAATTGATTGTTTCAGTGTGGTACCACATTACTACGTGATGCAATCCAGAAATATCCCAGGATATAGCCATGAAGTATCAGAAATATGCGATAGTATGAGTCTGATGGTGGCAAATCCCAGACCTATCCCAGACCTAACTTGCGTTATCCTCAAAAATATTTATCAAGACCAGGTTTAATTCATTGTTTCAGTGTGGTCCCACATTACTACGAGATCCAAACCAGAAAAATCCCAGGATCGGGCCAACAAGAATGCGAAAAATGCGAAAGTACGAGCCAGATGAGGGCAAATCCCAGACCTAACCGAGACATAACCTGCGTTATCCTCTAAAATATTAATCGCAACCAGGTTTATTTGACTGTTTCGGTGTGGTAACGCATTACTACGTGATCCAAACCAGATAAAGCCCAGGATCTGGCCAACAAGTATGTGAAAAATGTGAAAGTTCGAGCCAGATGAGGGCAAATCCCAGACCTAACCGAGACATAACCGGCGTTATCCTCTAAAATATTAATTGCAACCAGGTTTAATTAACTGTTTCAGTGTGGTACCACATTACTACGTGATCCAAATCAGAAAAAGCCCAGGATCTGGCCAACAAGTATGCGAAAAATGCGAAAGTACGAGCCAGATGAGGGCAAATCCCAGACCTAACCGAGACATAACCTGCGTTATCCTCTAAAATATTAATCGCAACCAGGTTTATTTGACTGTTTCGGTGTGGTAACGCATTACTACGTGATCCAAACCAGATAAAGCCCAGGATCTGGCCAACAAGTATGTGAAAAATGTGAAAGTTCGAGCCAGATGAGGGCAAATACCAGACCTAACCCAGACAAAACCGGTGTTATCCCCTAAAATATTAACCGCAACCAGGTATAATTGACTGTTTCGGTGTGGTACCGCATTGCTACGATGATCCAAGCCAGAAAAACCCAGGATCTGGCCAACAAGTATCCGAAAAATGCGAAAGTACGATCCAGATGAGGGCAAATCCCAGACCTAACCGAGACATAACCGGCGTTATCCTCTAAAATATTATTCGCAACCAGGTGTAATTGACTGTTTCGGTGTGGTGCCACATTACTACGTGGTCCAAGCCAGCAAAAGGCCAGGATCAGGCCAACATGAATGCGAAAAATGCGAAAGTACGCGCCAGATGAGGGCTAATCCCAGACCTAACCGAGACATAACCGGCGTTATCCACTAAAATATTAATCGCAACCAGGTTTAATTGACTGTTTCGGTGTGGTACCACATTACTACGTGGTCCAAGCCAGAAAAAGGCCAGGATCTGGCCAACAAGTATGCGAAAAACGCGAAAGTACGAGCCAGATGAGGACAAATCCCAGACCTACCCGAGACATAACCGGCGCTATCCTCTAAAATATTAATCGCAACCAGTTTCATTGACTGCTTCGGTGTGGAACCTCATTACTACGGGATCCAAACCAGAAAAAGGCCATGATCTGTCCAACAAGTATGCGAAAAATGCGAAAGTACGCGCCAGATGAGGGCTAATCCCAGGCCTAACCGAGACATAACCGGCGTTATCCTCTAAAATATTAATCGCAACCAGGTATAATTGACTGTTTCGGTGTGGAACCACATTACTACGTGATCCAAACCAGAAAAGGGCCAGGGTCTGGCCAACAAGTATGCGAAAAATACGAAAGTCCGAGCCAGATGTGGGGAAATACCAGACCTAACCGAGACATAATCGGCGTTATCCTCTATAATATTAATCGCAACCAGGTTCAATTGACTGCTTCGGTGCGGAACCACATTACTACGGGATCCAAACGAGAAAAAACCCAGGATCTGTTCAACAACTATGAGAAAAACGCGAAAGTACGAGCCAGATGAGGGAAAATCCCAGACCTAACGGAGACATAACCGGCGATATCCTCTAAAATATTAATCGCAACCAGGTATAATTGACTGTTTCGGTGTCGTACCGCATTGCTACGATGATCCAAACCAGAAAGAGGCCAGGATCTGGCCAACAAGTATGCGAAAATTGCGAAAGTACGAGCCAGATGAGGGCAAATCCCAGACCTAACGGAGACATAACCGGCGATATCCTTTAAAATATTAATCGCAACCAGGTTTATTTGACTGTTTCGGTGTGGTACCACATTACTACGTGGTCCAAGCCAGAAAAAGGCCAGGATCTGGCCAACAAGGATGCGAAAAACGCGAAAGTACGAGCCAGATGAGGACAAATCCCAGACCTACCCGAGACATAACCGGCGTTATCCTCTAAAATATTAATCGCAACCAGGTTTAATTGACTGTTTCGGTGTGGTACCGCATTACTACGTGATCCAAACCAGAAAAAGCCCAGGATCTGGCCAACAAGTATGCGAAAAATGCGATAGTATGAGTCAGATGGTTGCAAATACCAGAACTATGCCTGACATTACCAGCGTTATCCTCTAAAATACGAATCGGAACATGCTTTTAATGACTGTTTCAGTGTGGTAACACATTACTACGAGATCCAAACCAGAAAAATCCCAGGATCGGGCCAACAAGAATGCGAGAAACGCGAAAGTACGAGCCACATGAGTGAAAATTCCAGACCTAACCCAGTCATAACCGGCATTATCCGCTAAAATATTAATCGCAACCAGGTTTAGTTGACTGTTTCGTTGTGGACCCACATTACTACGGGATCCAAACCAGAAAGAACCCTGGATCTGGCCAACAAGTATGCGAAAAATGCGAAAGAACGAGCCAGATGAGGGCAAATCCCAAACCTAACCGAGACATAACCGGCGTTATCCTCTAAAATATTAATCGCAACCAGGTTTATTTGACTGTTTCGGTGTGGTAACGTATTACTACGTGATCCAAACCAGATAAAGCCCAGGATCTGGCCAACAAGTATGTGAAAAATGTGAAAGTTCGAGCCAGATGAGGGCAAATACCAGACCTAACCCAGACAAAACCGGCGTTATCCCCTAAAATATTAACCGCAACCAGGTATAATTGACTGTTTCGGTGTGGTACCGCATTGCTACGATGATCCAAGCCAGAAAAAACCCAGGATCTGGCCAACAAGTATGCGAAAAATGCGAAAGTACGATCCAGATGAGGGCAAATCCCAGACCTAACCGAGACATAACCGGCGTTATCCTCTAAAATATTATTCGCAACCAGATGTAACTGACTGTTTCGGTGTGGTACCACATTACTACGTGGTCCAAGCCATAAAAAGCCCAGGATCTGGCCAACATGAATGCGAAAAATGCGAAAGTACGCGCCAGATGAGGGCTTATCCCAGACCTAACCGAGACATAACCGGCGTTATCCTCTAAAATATTAATCGCAACCAGGTTTAATTGACTGTTTCGTTGTGGAACCACATTACTGCGGGATCCAAACCAGAAAAAACCCAGGATCTGGCCAACAAGTATGCGAAAAATGCGAAAGTACGATCCAGATGAGGGCAAATCCCAGACGTAACCGAGACATAACCGGCGCTATCCTCTAAAATATTAATCGCAACCAGGTTTAATTGACTGTTTCGGTGTGGTACTGCATTACTACGTGATCCAAACCAGAAAAAGCCCAGGATCTGGCCAACAAGAATGCGAAAAATGCGAAAGTACGCGCCAGGTGAGGGCAAATGCCAGACCTAACCGAGACATAACCGGCGTTATCCTCTAAAATATTAATCGCAACCAGGTTTAATTGACTGTTTCGGTGTGGTACCGCATTACTACGTGATCCAAACCAGAAAAAGCCCAGGATCTGGCCAACAAGTATGCGAAAAATGCGAAAGTATGAGTCAGATGGTTGCAAATACCAGAACTATGCCTGACATTACCAGCGTTATCCTCTAAAATACGAATCGGAACATGCTTTTAATGACTGTTTCAGTGTGGTAACACATTACTACGAGATCCAAACCAGAAAAATCCCAGGATCGGGCCAACAAGAATGCGAGAAACGCGAAAGTACGAGCCACATGAGTGAAAATTCCAGACCTAACCCAGTCATAACCGGCATTATCCGCTAAAATATTAATCGCAACCAGGTTTAGTTGACTGTTTCGTTGTGGACCCACATTACTACGGGATCCAAACCAGAAAGAACCCTGGATCTGGCCAACAAGTATGCGAAAAATGCGAAAGAACGAGCCAGATGAGGGCAAATCCCAAACCTAACCGAGACATAACCGGCGTTATCCTCTAAAATATTAATCGCAACCAGGTTTATTTGACTGTTTCGGTGTGGTAACGCATTACTACGTGATCCAAACCAGATAAAGCCCAGGATCTGGCCAACAAGTATGTGAAAAATGTGAAAGTTCGAGCCAGATGAGGGCAAATACCAGACCTAACCCAGACAAAACCGGCGTTATCCCCTAAAATATTAACCGCAACCAGATATAATTGACTGTTTCGGTGTGGTACCGCATTGCTACGATGATCCAAGCCAGAAAAAACCCAGGATCTGGCCAACAAGTATGCGAAAAATGCGAAAGTACGATCCAGATAAGGGCAAATCCCAGACCTAACCGAGACATAACCGGCGTTATCCTCTAAAATATTATTCGCAACCAGGTGTAATTGACTGTTTCGGTGTGGTACCACATTACTACGTGGTCCAAGCCAGAAAAAGCCCAGGATCTGGCCAACATGAATGCGAAAAATGCGAAAGTACGCGCCAGATGAGGGCTAATCCCAGACCTAACCGAGACATAACCGGCGTTATCCTCTAAAATATTAATCGCAACCAGGTATTATTGACTGTTTCGGTGTGGAACCACATTACTACGTGATCCAAACCAGAAAAGGGCCAGGGTCTGGCCAACAAGTATGCGAAAAATACGAAAGTCTGAGCCAGATGTGGGGAAATACCAGACCTAACCGAGACATAATCGGCGTTATCCTCTATAATATTAATCGCAACCAGATTCAATTGACTGTTTCGGTGTGGAACCACATTACTACGGGATCCAAACGAGAAAAAACCCAGGATCTGTTCAACAACTATGAGAAAAACCCGAAAGTACGAGCCAGATGAGGGAAAATCCCAGACCTAACCCAGACATAACCGGCGTTATCCCCTAAAATATTAATCGCAACCAGGTATAATTGACTGTTTCGGTGTGGTACCGCATTGCTACGATGATCCAAACCAGAAAGAGGCCAGGATCTGGCCAACAAGTATGCGAAAATTGCGAAAGTACGAGCCAGATGAGGGCAAATCCCAGACCTAACGGAGACATAACCGGCGATATCCTCTAAAATATTAATCGCAACCAGGTTTATTTGACTGTTTCGGTGTGGTACCGCATTACTACGTGGTCCAAGCCAGAAAAAGGCCAGGATCTGGCCACAAGGATGCGAAAAACGCGAAAGTACGAGCCAGATGAGGACAAATCCCAGACCTACCCGAGACATAACCGGCGTTATCCTCTATAATATTAATCGCAACCAGGTTTAATTGACTGTTTCGGTGTGGTACCGCATTGCTACGATGATCCAAGCCAGAAAAAACCCAGGATCTGGCCAACAAGTATGCGAAAAATGCGAAAGTACGATCCAGATGAGGGCAAATCCCAAACCTAACCGAGACATAACCGGCGTTATCCTCTAAAATATTATTCGCAACCAGATGTAATTGACTGTTTCGGTGTGGTACCACATTACTACGTGGTCCAAGCCAGAAAAAGCCCAGGATCTGGCCAACATGAATGCGAAAAATGCGAAAGTACGCGCCAGATGAGGGCTAATCCCAGACCTAACCGAGACATAACCGGCGTTATCCTCTAAAATATTAATCGCAACCAGGTTTAATTGACTGTTTCGGTGTGGTACCGCATTACTACGTGATCCAAACCAGAAAAAGCCCAGGATCTGGCCAACAAGTATGCGAAAAATGCGAAAGTATGAGTCAGATGGTTGCAAATACCAGAACTATGCCTGACATTACCAGCGTTATCCTCTAAAATACGAATCGGAACATGCTTTTAATGACTGTTTCAGTGTGGTAACACATTACTACGAGATCCAAACCAGAAAAATCCCAGGATCGGGCCAACAAGAATGCGAGAAACGCGAAAGTACGAGCCACATGAGTGAAAATTCCAGACCTAACCCAGTCATAACCGGCATTATCCGCTAAAATATTAATCGCAACCAGGTTTAGTTGACTGTTTCGTTGTGGACCCACATTACTACGGGATCCAAACCAGAAAGAACCCTGGATCTGGACAAAAAGTATGCGAAAAATGCGAAAGAACGAGCCAGATGAGGGCAAATTCCAAACCTAACCGGGACATAACCGGCGTTATCCTCTAAAATATTAATCGCAACCAGGTTTATTTGACTGTTTCGGTGTGGTAACGCATTACTACGTGATCCAAACCAGATAAAGCCCAGGATCTGGCCAACAAGTATGTGAAAAATGTGAAAGTTCGAGCCAGATGAGGGCAAATACCAGACCTAACCCAGACAAAACCGGCGTTATCCCCTAAAATATTAACCGCAACCAGGTATAATTGACTGTTTCGGTGTGGTACCGCATTGCTACGATGATCCAAGCCAGAAAAAACCCAGGATCTGGCCAACAAGTATGCGAAAAATGCGAAAGTACGATCCAGATGAGGGCAAATCCCAGACCTAACTGAGACATAACCGGCGTTATCCTCTAAAATATTATTCGCAACCAGGTGTAATTGACTGTTTCGGTGTGGTACCACATTACTACGTGGTCCAAGCCAGAAAAAGCCCAGGATCTGGCCAACATGAATGCGAAAAATGCGAAAGTACGCGCCAGATGAGGGCTAATCCCAGACCTAACCGAGACATAACCGGCGTTATCCTCTAAAATATTAATCGCAACCAGGTATTATTGACTGTTTCGGTGTGGAACCACATTACTACGTGATCCAAACCAGAAAAGGGCCAGGGTCTGGCCAACAAGTATGCGAAAAATACGAAAGTCTGAGCCAGATGTGGGGAAATACCAGACCTAACCGAGACATAATCGGCGTTATCCTCTATAATATTAATCGCAACCAGGTTCAATTGACTGTTTCGGTGTGGAACCACATTACTACGGGATCCAAACGAGAAAAAACCCAGGATCTGTTCAACAACTATGAGAAAAACCCGAAAGTACGAGCCAGATGAGGGAAAATCCCAGACCTAACCCAGACATAACCGGCGTTATCCCCTAAAATATTAATCGCAACCAGGTATAATTGACTGTTTCGGTGTGGTACCGCATTGCTACGATGATCCAAACCAGAAAGAGGCCAGGATCTGGCCAACAAGTATGCGAAAATTGCGAAAGTACGAGCCAGATGAGGGCAAATCCCAGACCTAACGGAGACATAACCGGC
Source organism: Colletes latitarsis (assembly GCF_051014445.1). Lineage (NCBI taxonomy): Eukaryota > Metazoa > Arthropoda > Insecta > Hymenoptera > Colletidae > Colletes > Colletes latitarsis. The sequence continues at coordinate 3,821,820 of NW_027488375.1, read as the reverse complement.
GATATCCTCTAAAATATTAATCGCAACCAGGTTTATTTGACTGTTTCGGTGTGGTACCGCATTACTACGTGGTCCAAGCCAGAAAAAGGCCAGGATCTGGCCACAAGGATGCGAAAAACGCGAAAGTACGAGCCAGATGAGGACAAATCCCAGACCTACCCGAGACATAACCGGCGTTATCCTCTAAAATATTAATCGCAACCAGGTTTAATTGACAGTTTCGGTGTGGTACCGCATTACTACGTGATCCAAACCAGAAAAAGGCCATGATCTGGCCAACAAGTATGCGAAAAATGCGAAAGTATGAGCCAGATGATTGCAAATACCAGAACTATGCCTGACATTACCAGCGTTATCCTCTAAAATACGAATCGGAACATGCTTTTAATGACTGTTTCAGTGTGGTAACACATTACTCCGATGATCCAAACCAGAAAGAGGCCAGGATCTGGCCAACAAGTATGCGAAAAATGCGAAAGAACGAGCCAGATGAGGGCAAATCCCAGACCTAACCGAGACATAACCGGCGTTATCCTCTAAAATATTAATCGCAACCAGGTTTATTTGACTGTTTCGGTGTGGTAACGCATTACTACGTGATCCAAACCAGATAAAGCCCAGGATCTGGCCAACAAGTATGTGAAAAATGTGAAAGTACGCGCCAGATGAGGGCTAATCCCAGACCTAACCGAGACATAACCGGCGTTATCCTCTAAAATATTAATCGCAACCAGGTTTAATTGACTGTTTCGTTGTGGAACCACATTACTGCGGGATCCAAACCAGAAAAAACCCAGGATCTGGCCAACAAGTATGCGAAAAATGCGAAAGTACGATCCAGATGAGGGCAAATCCCAGACCTAACCGAGACATAACCGGCGCTATCCTCTAAAATATTAATCGCAACCAGGTTTAATTGACTGTTTCGGTGTGGTACTGCATTACTACGTGATCCAAACCGGAAAAAGCCCAGGATCTGGCCACAAGAATGCGAAAAATGCGAAAGTACGCGCCAGATGTGGGCAAATGCCAGACCTAACCGAGACATAACCGGCGTTATCCTCTAAAATATTAATCGCAACCAGGTTTAATTGACTGTTTCGTTGTGGAACCACATTACTGCGGGATCCAAACCAGAAAAAACCGAGGATCTGGCCAACAAGTATGCGAAAAATGCGAAAGTACGATCCAGATGAGGGCAAATCCCAAACCTAACCGAGACATAACCGGCGTTATCCTCTAAAATATTAATCGCAAACAGGTTTATTTGACTGTTTCGGTGTGGTAACGCATTACTACGTGATCCAAACCAGATAAAGCCCAGGATCTGGCCAACAAGTATGTGAAAAATGTGAAAGTTCGAGCCAGATGAGGACAAATCCCAGACCTACCCGAGACATAACCGGCGTTATCCTCTAAAATATTAATCGCAACCAGGTTTATTTGACTGTTTCGGTGTGGTAACGCATTACTACGTGATCCAAACCAGATAAAGCCCAGGATCTGGCCAACAAGTATGCGAAAAATGCGAAAGTACGATCCAGATGGGGGCAAATCCCAGACCTAACCGAGACATAACCGGCGTTATCCCCTAAAATATTAATCGCAACCAGGTTTATTTGACTGTTTCGGTGTGGTAACGCATTACTACGTGATCCAAATCAGAAAAAGCAAAGGATCTGGCCAACAAGTATGCGAAAAATGCGAAAGTACGAGCCAGATGAGGGCAAATCCCAGACCTAACCGAGACATAACCTGCGTTATCCTCTAAAATATTAATCGCAACCAGGTTTATTTGACTGTTTCGGTGTGGTAACGCATTACTACGTGATCCAAACCAGATAAAGCCCAGGATCTGGCCAACAAGTATGTGAAAAATGTGAAAGTTCGAGCCAGATGAGGGCAAATACCAGACCTAACCCAGACAAAACCGGTGTTATCCCCTAAAATATTAACCGCAACCAGGTATAATTGACTGTTTCGGTGTGGTACCGCATTGCTACGATGATCCAAGCCAGAAAAAACCCAGGATCTGGCCAACAAGTAGGCGAAAAACGCGAAAGTATGTGCCAGATGAGGGCTAATCCCAGACCTAACCGAGACATAACCGGCGTTATCCTCTAAAATAATAATCGCAACCAGGTATAATTGACTGTTTCAGTGTGGTACCACATTACTACGTGATCCAAACCAGAAAAAGGCCATGATCTGGCCAACAAGTATGCGAAAAATGCGAAAGTACGAGCCAGATGAGGGCAAATCCCAGACCTAACCGAGACATAACCGGCGTTATCCTCTAAAATGTTATTCGCAACCAGGTGTTATTGACTGTTTCGGTGTGGTACCACATTACTATGTGGTCCAAGCCAGAAAAAGCCCAGGATCTGGCCAACATGAATGCGAAAAATGCGAAAGTACGCGCCAGATGATGGCTAATCCCAGACCTAACCGAGACATAACCGGCGTTATCCTCTAAAATATTAATCGCAACCAGGTATAATTGACTGTTTCGGTGTGGAACTACATTACTACGTGATCCAAACCAGAAAAGGGCCAGGGTCTGCCCAACAAGTATGCGAAAAAAACGAAAGTCCGAGCCAGATGTGGGGAAATACCAGACCTAACCGAGACATAATCGGCGTTATCCTCTATAATATTAATCGCAACCAGGTTCAATTGACTGTTTCGGTGTGGAACCACATTACTACGGGATCCAAACGAGAAAAAACCCAGGATCTGTTCAACAACTATGAGAAAAACGCGAAAGTACGAGCCAGATGAGGGAAAACCGCATACCTAACCGAGACGTAACCGGCGTTATCCCCTAAAATATTAATCGCAACCAGGTATAATTGACTGTTTCGGTGTGGTACCGCATTGCTACGATGATCCAAACCAGAAAGAGGCCAGGATCTGGCCAACAAGTATGCGAAAATTGCGAAAGTACGAGCCAGATGAGGGCAAATCCCAGACCTAACGGAGACATAACCGGCGATATCCTCTAAAATATTAACCGCAACCAGGTTTATTTGACTGTTTCGGTGTGGTACCGCATTACTACGTGGTCCAAGCCAGAAAAAGGCCAGGATCTGGCCAACAAGGATGCGAAAAACGCGAAAGTACGAGCCAGATGAGGACAAATCCCAGACCTAACCGAGACATAACCGGCGTTATCCTCTAAAATATTAATCGCAACCAGGTTTATTTGACTGTTTCGGTGTGGTAACGCATTACTACGTGATCCAATCCAGATAAAGCCCAGGATCTGGCCAACAAGTATGTGAAAAATGTGAAAGTTCGAGCCAGATGAGGGCAAATACCAGACCTAACCCAGACAAAACCGGCGTTATCCCCTAATATATTAACCGCAACCAGGTATAATTGACTGTTTCGGTGTGGTACCGCATTGCTACGATGATCCAAGCCAGAAAAAACCCAGCATCAGGCCAACAAGTATGCGAAAAATGCGAAAGTACGATCCAGATGAGGGCAAATCCCAGACCTAACCGAGACATAACAGGCGTTATCCTCTAAAATATTATTCGCAACCAGGTGTAATTGACTGTTTCGGTGTGGAACCACAGTACTGCGGGATCCAAACCAGAAAAAACCCAGGATCTGGCCAACAAGTATGCGAAAAATGCGAAAGTACGATCCAGATGAGGGCAAATCCCAGACCTAACCGAGACATAACCGGCGCTATCCTCTAAAATATTATTCGCAACCAGGTATAATTGACTGTTTCGGTGTGGTACCGCATTGCTACGATGATCCAAACCAGAAAGAGGCCAGGATCTGGCCAACAAGTATGCGAAAATTGCGAAAGTACGAGCCAGATGAGGGCAAATCCCAGACCTAACGGAGACATAACCGGCGATATCCTCTAAAATATTAACCGCAACCAGGTTTATTTGACTGTTTCGGTGTGGTACCGCATTACTACGTGGTCCAAGCCAGAAAAAGGCCAGGATCTGGCCAACAAGGATGCGAAAAACGCGAAAGTACGAGCCAGATGAGGAAAAATCCCAGACCTACCCGAGACATAACCGGCGTTATCCTCTAAAATATTAATCGCAACCAGGTTTAATTGACTGTTTCGGTGTGGTACCGCATTACTACGTGATCCAAACCAGAAAAAGGCCATGATCTGGCCAACAAGTATGCGAAAAATGCGAAAGTATGAGCCAGATGATTGCAAATACCAGAACTATGCCTGACATTACCAGCGTTATCCTCTAAAATACGAATCGGAACATGCTTTTAATGACTGTTTCAGTGTGGTAACACATTACTACGAGATCCAAACCAGAAAAATCCCAGGATCGGGCCAACAAGAATGCGAGAAACGCGAAAGTACGAGCCACATGAGTGAAAATTCCAGACCTAACCCAGTCATAACAGGCGTTATCCGCTAAAATATTAATCGCAACCAGGTTTAGTTGACTGTTTCGTTGTGGACCCACATTACTACGGGATCCAAACCAGAAAGAACCCAGGATCTGGCCAACAAGTATGCGAAAAATGCGAAAGAACGAGCCAGATGAGGGCAAATCCCAGACCTAACGGAGACATAACCGGCGTAATCCTCTAAAATATTAATCGCAACCAGGTTTATTTGACTGTTTCGGTGTGGTAACGCATTACTACGTGATCCAAACCAGATAAAGCCCAGGATCTGGCCAACAAGTATGTGAAAAATGTGAAAGTTCGAGCCAGATGAGGCCTAATCCCGGACCTAACCGAGACATAACCGGCGTTATCCTCTAAAATATTAAGCGCAACCAGGTTTAATTGACTGTTTCGTTGTGGAACCACATTACTGCGGGATCCAAACCAGAAAAAACCCAGGATCTGGCCAACAAGTATGCGAAAAATGCGAAAGTACGATCCAGATGAGGGCAAATCCCAGACCTAACGGAGACATAACCGGCGTTATCCTCTAAAATATTAATCGCAACCAGGTTTATTTGACTGTTTCGGTGTGGTAACGCATCACTACGTGATCCAAACCAGATAAAGCCCAGGATCTGGCCAACAAGTATGTGAAAAATGTGAAAGTTCGAGCCAGATGAGGACAAATCCCAGACCTACCCGAGACATAACCGGCGTTATCCTCTAAAATATTAATCTCAACCAGGTTTAATTGACTGTTTCGTTGTAGAACCACATTACAACGGGATCCAAACCAGACAAAACCCAGGATCAGGCCAACAAGTATGCGAAAAATGCGAAAGTACGCGCCAGATGAGGGCTAATCCCAGACCTAACCGAGACATAACCGGCGTTATCCTCTAAAATATTAACCGCAACCAGGTATAATTGACTGTTTCGGTGTGGTACCGCATTGCTACGATGATCCAAGCCAGAAAAAACCCAGGATCTGGCCAACAAGTATGCGAAAAATGCGAAAGTACGATCCAGATGAGGGCAAATCCCAGACCTAACCGAGACATAACCGGCGTTATCCTCTAAAATATTATTCGCAACCAGGTGTAATTGACTGTTTCGGTGTGGTACCACATTACAACGTGATCCAAACCAGATAAAGCCCAGGATCTGGCCAACAAGTATGTGAAAAATGTGAAAGTTCGAGCCAGATGAGGGCAAATACCAGACCTAACCCAGACAAAACCGGTGTTATCCCCTAAAATATTAACCGCAACCAGGTATAATTGACTGTTTCGGTGTGGTACCGCATTGCTACGATGATCCAAGCCAGAAAAAACCCAGGATCTGGCCAACAAGTAGGCGAAAAACGCGAAAGTATGTGCCAGATGAGGGCTAATCCCAGACCTAACCGAGACATAACCGGCGTTATCCTCTAAAATAATAATCGCAACCAGGTATAATTGACTGTTTCAGTGTGGTACCACATTACTACGTGATCCAAACCAGAAAAAGGCCATGATCTGGCCAACAAGTATGCGAAAAATGCGAAAGTACGAGCCAGATGAGGGCAAATCCCAGACCTAACCGAGACATAACCGGCGTTATCCTCTAAAATGTTATTCGCAACCAGGTGTTATTGACTGTTTCGGTGTGGTACCACATTACTACGTGGTCCAAGCCAGAAAAAGCCCAGGATCTGGCCAACATGAATGCGAAAAATGCGAAAGTACGCGCCAGATGATGGCTAATCCCAGACCTAACCGAGACATAACCGGCGTTATCCTCTAAAATATTAATCGCAACCAGGTATAATTGACTGTTTCGGTGTGGAACCACATTACTACGTGATCCAAACCAGAAAAGGGCCAGGGTCTGCCCAACAAGTATGCGAAAAATACGAAAGTCCGAGCCAGATGTGGGGAAATACCAGACCTAACCGAGACATAATCGGCGTTATCCTCTATAATATTAATCGCAACCAGGTTCAATTGACTGCTTCGGTGTGGAACCACATTACTACGGGATCCAAACGAGAAAAAACCCAGGATCTGTTCAACAACTATGAGAAAAACGCGAAAGTACGAGCCAGATGAGGGAAAATCGCATACCTAACCGAGACGTAACCGGCGTTATCCCCTAAAATATTAATCGCAACCAGATATAATTGACTGTTTCGGTGTGGTACCGCATTGCTACGATGATCCAAGCCAGAAAAAACCCAGGATCTGGCCAACAAGTATGCGAAAAATGCGAAAGTACGATCCAGATAAGGGCAAATCCCAGACCTAACCGAGACATAACCGGCGTTATCCTCTAAAATATTATTCGCAACCAGGTGTAATTGACTGTTTCGGTGTGGTACCACATTACTACGTGGTCCAAGCCAGAAAAAGCCCAGGATCTGGCCAACATGAATGCGAAAAATGCGAAAGTACGCGCCAGATGAGGGCTAATCCCAGACCTAACCGAGACATAACCGGCGTTATCCTCTAAAATATTAATCGCAACCAGGTATTATTGACTGTTTCGGTGTGGAACCACATTACTACGTGATCCAAACCAGAAAAGGGCCAGGGTCTGGCCAACAAGTATGCGAAAAATACGAAAGTCTGAGCCAGATGTGGGGAAATACCAGACCTAACCGAGACATAATCGGCGTTATCCTCTATAATATTAATCGCAACCAGATTCAATTGACTGTTTCGGTGTGGAACCACATTACTACGGGATCCAAACGAGAAAAAACCCAGGATCTGTTCAACAACTATGAGAAAAACCCGAAAGTACGAGCCAGATGAGGGAAAATCCCAGACCTAACCCAGACATAACCGGCGTTATCCCCTAAAATATTAATCGCAACCAGGTATAATTGACTGTTTCGGTGTGGTACCGCATTGCTACGATGATCCAAACCAGAAAGAGGCCAGGATCTGGCCAACAAGTATGCGAAAATTGCGAAAGTACGAGCCAGATGAGGGCAAATCCCAGACCTAACGGAGACATAACCGGCGATATCCTCTAAAATATTAATCGCAACCAGGTTTATTTGACTGTTTCGGTGTGGTACCGCATTACTACGTGGTCCAAGCCAGAAAAAGGCCAGGATCTGGCCACAAGGATGCGAAAAACGCGAAAGTACGAGCCAGATGAGGACAAATCCCAGACCTACCCGAGACATAACCGGCGTTATCCTCTATAATATTAATCGCAACCAGGTTTAATTGACTGTTTCGGTGTGGTACCGCATTGCTACGATGATCCAAGCCAGAAAAAACCCAGGATCTGGCCAACAAGTATGCGAAAAATGCGAAAGTACGATCCAGATGAGGGCAAATCCCAAACCTAACCGAGACATAACCGGCGTTATCCTCTAAAATATTATTCGCAACCAGATGTAATTGACTGTTTCGGTGTGGTACCACATTACTACGTGGTCCAAGCCAGAAAAAGCCCAGGATCTGGCCAACATGAATGCGAAAAATGCGAAAGTACGCGCCAGATGAGGGCTAATCCCAGACCTAACCGAGACATAACCGGCGTTATCCTCTAAAATATTAATCGCAACCAGGTTTAATTGACTGTTTCGGTGTGGTACCGCATTACTACGTGATCCAAACCAGAAAAAGCCCAGGATCTGGCCAACAAGTATGCGAAAAATGCGAAAGTATGAGTCAGATGGTTGCAAATACCAGAACTATGCCTGACATTACCAGCGTTATCCTCTAAAATACGAATCGGAACATGCTTTTAATGACTGTTTCAGTGTGGTAACACATTACTACGAGATCCAAACCAGAAAAATCCCAGGATCGGGCCAACAAGAATGCGAGAAACGCGAAAGTACGAGCCACATGAGTGAAAATTCCAGACCTAACCCAGTCATAACCGGCATTATCCGCTAAAATATTAATCGCAACCAGGTTTAGTTGACTGTTTCGTTGTGGACCCACATTACTACGGGATCCAAACCAGAAAGAACCCTGGATCTGGACAAAAAGTATGCGAAAAATGCGAAAGAACGAGCCAGATGAGGGCAAATTCCAAACCTAACCGGGACATAACCGGCGTTATCCTCTAAAATATTAATCGCAACCAGGTTTATTTGACTGTTTCGGTGTGGTAACGCATTACTACGTGATCCAAACCAGATAAAGCCCAGGATCTGGCCAACAAGTATGTGAAAAATGTGAAAGTTCGAGCCAGATGAGGGCAAATACCAGACCTAACCCAGACAAAACCGGCGTTATCCCCTAAAATATTAACCGCAACCAGGTATAATTGACTGTTTCGGTGTGGTACCGCATTGCTACGATGATCCAAGCCAGAAAAAACCCAGGATCTGGCCAACAAGTATGCGAAAAATGCGAAAGTACGATCCAGATGAGGGCAAATCCCAGACCTAACTGAGACATAACCGGCGTTATCCTCTAAAATATTATTCGCAACCAGGTGTAATTGACTGTTTCGGTGTGGTACCACATTACTACGTGGTCCAAGCCAGAAAAAGCCCAGGATCTGGCCAACATGAATGCGAAAAATGCGAAAGTACGCGCCAGATGAGGGCTAATCCCAGACCTAACCGAGACATAACCGGCGTTATCCTCTAAAATATTAATCGCAACCAGGTATTATTGACTGTTTCGGTGTGGAACCACATTACTACGTGATCCAAACCAGAAAAGGGCCAGGGTCTGGCCAACAAGTATGCGAAAAATACGAAAGTCTGAGCCAGATGTGGGGAAATACCAGACCTAACCGAGACATAATCGGCGTTATCCTCTATAATATTAATCGCAACCAGGTTCAATTGACTGTTTCGGTGTGGAACCACATTACTACGGGATCCAAACGAGAAAAAACCCAGGATCTGTTCAACAACTATGAGAAAAACCCGAAAGTACGAGCCAGATGAGGGAAAATCCCAGACCTAACCCAGACATAACCGGCGTTATCCCCTAAAATATTAATCGCAACCAGGTATAATTGACTGTTTCGGTGTGGTACCGCATTGCTACGATGATCCAAACCAGAAAGAGGCCAGGATCTGGCCAACAAGTATGCGAAAATTGCGAAAGTACGAGCCAGATGAGGGCAAATCCCAGACCTAACGGAGACATAACCGGCGATATCCTCTAAAATATTAATCGCAACCAGGTTTATTTGACTGTTTCGGTGTGGTACCGCATTACTACGTGGTCCAAGCCAGAAAAAGGCCAGGATCTGGCCACAAGGATGCGAAAAACGCGAAAGTACGAGCCAGATGAGGACAAATCCCAGACCTACCCGAGACATAACCGGCGTTATCCTCTAAAATATTAATCGCAACCAGGTTTAATTGACAGTTTCGGTGTGGTACCGCATTACTACGTGATCCAAACCAGAAAAAGGCCATGATCTGGCCAACAAGTATGCGAAAAATGCGAAAGTATGAGCCAGATGATTGCAAATACCAGAACTATGCCTGACATTACCAGCGTTATCCTCTAAAATACGAATCGGAACATGCTTTTAATGACTGTTTCAGTGTGGTAACACATTACTCCGATGATCCAAACCAGAAAGAGGCCAGGATCTGGCCAACAAGTATGCGAAAAATGCGAAAGAACGAGCCAGATGAGGGCAAATCCCAGACCTAACCGAGACATAACCGGCGTTATCCTCTAAAATATTAATCGCAACCAGGTTTATTTGACTGTTTCGGTGTGGTAACGCATTACTACGTGATCCAAACCAGATAAAGCCCAGGATCTGGCCAACAAGTATGTGAAAAATGTGAAAGTACGCGCCAGATGAGGGCTAATCCCAGACCTAACCGAGACATAACCGGCGTTATCCTCTAAAATATTAATCGCAACCAGGTTTAATTGACTGTTTCGTTGTGGAACCACATTACTGCGGGATCCAAACCAGAAAAAACCCAGGATCTGGCCAACAAGTATGCGAAAAATGCGAAAGTACGATCCAGATGAGGGCAAATCCCAGACCTAACCGAGACATAACCGGCGCTATCCTCTAAAATATTAATCGCAACCAGGTTTAATTGACTGTTTCGGTGTGGTACTGCATTACTACGTGATCCAAACCGGAAAAAGCCCAGGATCTGGCCACAAGAATGCGAAAAATGCGAAAGTACGCGCCAGATGTGGGCAAATGCCAGACCTAACCGAGACATAACCGGCGTTATCCTCTAAAATATTAATCGCAACCAGGTTTAATTGACTGTTTCGTTGTGGAACCACATTACTGCGGGATCCAAACCAGAAAAAACCGAGGATCTGGCCAACAAGTATGCGAAAAATGCGAAAGTACGATCCAGATGAGGGCAAATCCCAAACCTAACCGAGACATAACCGGCGTTATCCTCTAAAATATTAATCGCAAACAGGTTTATTTGACTGTTTCGGTGTGGTAACGCATTACTACGTGATCCAAACCAGATAAAGCCCAGGATCTGGCCAACAAGTATGTGAAAAATGTGAAAGTTCGAGCCAGATGAGGACAAATCCCAGACCTACCCGAGACATAACCGGCGTTATCCTCTAAAATATTAATCGCAACCAGGTTTATTTGACTGTTTCGGTGTGGTAACGCATTACTACGTGATCCAAACCAGATAAAGCCCAGGATCTGGCCAACAAGTATGCGAAAAATGCGAAAGTACGATCCAGATGGGGGCAAATCCCAGACCTAACCGAGACATAACCGGCGTTATCCCCTAAAATATTAATCGCAACCAGGTTTATTTGACTGTTTCGGTGTGGTAACGCATTACTACGTGATCCAAATCAGAAAAAGCAAAGGATCTGGCCAACAAGTATGCGAAAAATGCGAAAGTACGAGCCAGATGAGGGCAAATCCCAGACCTAACCGAGACATAACCTGCGTTATCCTCTAAAATATTAATCGCAACCAGGTTTATTTGACTGTTTCGGTGTGGTAACGCATTACTACGTGATCCAAACCAGATAAAGCCCAGGATCTGGCCAACAAGTATGTGAAAAATGTGAAAGTTCGAGCCAGATGAGGGCAAATACCAGACCTAACCCAGACAAAACCGGTGTTATCCCCTAAAATATTAACCGCAACCAGGTATAATTGACTGTTTCGGTGTGGTACCGCATTGCTACGATGATCCAAGCCAGAAAAAACCCAGGATCTGGCCAACAAGTAGGCGAAAAACGCGAAAGTATGTGCCAGATGAGGGCTAATCCCAGACCTAACCGAGACATAACCGGCGTTATCCTCTAAAATAATAATCGCAACCAGGTATAATTGACTGTTTCAGTGTGGTACCACATTACTACGTGATCCAAACCAGAAAAAGGCCATGATCTGGCCAACAAGTATGCGAAAAATGCGAAAGTACGAGCCAGATGAGGGCAAATCCCAGACCTAACCGAGACATAACCGGCGTTATCCTCTAAAATGTTATTCGCAACCAGGTGTTATTGACTGTTTCGGTGTGGTACCACATTACTATGTGGTCCAAGCCAGAAAAAGCCCAGGATCTGGCCAACATGAATGCGAAAAATGCGAAAGTACGCGCCAGATGATGGCTAATCCCAGACCTAACCGAGACATAACCGGCGTTATCCTCTAAAATATTAATCGCAACCAGGTATAATTGACTGTTTCGGTGTGGAACTACATTACTACGTGATCCAAACCAGAAAAGGGCCAGGGTCTGCCCAACAAGTATGCGAAAAAAACGAAAGTCCGAGCCAGATGTGGGGAAATACCAGACCTAACCGAGACATAATCGGCGTTATCCTCTATAATATTAATCGCAACCAGGTTCAATTGACTGTTTCGGTGTGGAACCACATTACTACGGGATCCAAACGAGAAAAAACCCAGGATCTGTTCAACAACTATGAGAAAAACGCGAAAGTACGAGCCAGATGAGGGAAAACCGCATACCTAACCGAGACGTAACCGGCGTTATCCCCTAAAATATTAATCGCAACCAGGTATAATTGACTGTTTCGGTGTGGTACCGCATTGCTACGATGATCCAAACCAGAAAGAGGCCAGGATCTGGCCAACAAGTATGCGAAAATTGCGAAAGTACGAGCCAGATGAGGGCAAATCCCAGACCTAACGGAGACATAACCGGCGATATCCTCTAAAATATTAACCGCAACCAGGTTTATTTGACTGTTTCGGTGTGGTACCGCATTACTACGTGGTCCAAGCCAGAAAAAGGCCAGGATCTGGCCAACAAGGATGCGAAAAACGCGAAAGTACGAGCCAGATGAGGACAAATCCCAGACCTAACCGAGACATAACCGGCGTTATCCTCTAAAATATTAATCGCAACCAGGTTTATTTGACTGTTTCGGTGTGGTAACGCATTACTACGTGATCCAATCCAGATAAAGCCCAGGATCTGGCCAACAAGTATGTGAAAAATGTGAAAGTTCGAGCCAGATGAGGGCAAATACCAGACCTAACCCAGACAAAACCGGCGTTATCCCCTAATATATTAACCGCAACCAGGTATAATTGACTGTTTCGGTGTGGTACCGCATTGCTACGATGATCCAAGCCAGAAAAAACCCAGCATCAGGCCAACAAGTATGCGAAAAATGCGAAAGTACGATCCAGATGAGGGCAAATCCCAGACCTAACCGAGACATAACAGGCGTTATCCTCTAAAATATTATTCGCAACCAGGTGTAATTGACTGTTTCGGTGTGGAACCACAGTACTGCGGGATCCAAACCAGAAAAAACCCAGGATCTGGCCAACAAGTATGCGAAAAATGCGAAAGTACGATCCAGATGAGGGCAAATCCCAGACCTAACCGAGACATAACCGGCGCTATCCTCTAAAATATTATTCGCAACCAGGTATAATTGACTGTTTCGGTGTGGTACCGCATTGCTACGATGATCCAAACCAGAAAGAGGCCAGGATCTGGCCAACAAGTATGCGAAAATTGCGAAAGTACGAGCCAGATGAGGGCAAATCCCAGACCTAACGGAGACATAACCGGCGATATCCTCTAAAATATTAACCGCAACCAGGTTTATTTGACTGTTTCGGTGTGGTACCGCATTACTACGTGGTCCAAGCCAGAAAAAGGCCAGGATCTGGCCAACAAGGATGCGAAAAACGCGAAAGTACGAGCCAGATGAGGAAAAATCCCAGACCTACCCGAGACATAACCGGCGTTATCCTCTAAAATATTAATCGCAACCAGGTTTAATTGACTGTTTCGGTGTGGTACCGCATTACTACGTGATCCAAACCAGAAAAAGGCCATGATCTGGCCAACAAGTATGCGAAAAATGCGAAAGTATGAGCCAGATGATTGCAAATACCAGAACTATGCCTGACATTACCAGCGTTATCCTCTAAAATACGAATCGGAACATGCTTTTAATGACTGTTTCAGTGTGGTAACACATTACTACGAGATCCAAACCAGAAAAATCCCAGGATCGGGCCAACAAGAATGCGAGAAACGCGAAAGTACGAGCCACATGAGTGAAAATTCCAGACCTAACCCAGTCATAACAGGCGTTATCCGCTAAAATATTAATCGCAACCAGGTTTAGTTGACTGTTTCGTTGTGGACCCACATTACTACGGGATCCAAACCAGAAAGAACCCAGGATCTGGCCAACAAGTATGCGAAAAATGCGAAAGAACGAGCCAGATGAGGGCAAATCCCAGACCTAACGGAGACATAACCGGCGTAATCCTCTAAAATATTAATCGCAACCAGGTTTATTTGACTGTTTCGGTGTGGTAACGCATTACTACGTGATCCAAACCAGATAAAGCCCAGGATCTGGCCAACAAGTATGTGAAAAATGTGAAAGTTCGAGCCAGATGAGGCCTAATCCCGGACCTAACCGAGACATAACCGGCGTTATCCTCTAAAATATTAAGCGCAACCAGGTTTAATTGACTGTTTCGTTGTGGAACCACATTACTGCGGGATCCAAACCAGAAAAAACCCAGGATCTGGCCAACAAGTATGCGAAAAATGCGAAAGTACGATCCAGATGAGGGCAAATCCCAGACCTAACGGAGACATAACCGGCGTTATCCTCTAAAATATTAATCGCAACCAGGTTTATTTGACTGTTTCGGTGTGGTAACGCATCACTACGTGATCCAAACCAGATAAAGCCCAGGATCTGGCCAACAAGTATGTGAAAAATGTGAAAGTTCGAGCCAGATGAGGACAAATCCCAGACCTACCCGAGACATAACCGGCGTTATCCTCTAAAATATTAATCTCAACCAGGTTTAATTGACTGTTTCGTTGTAGAACCACATTACAACGGGATCCAAACCAGACAAAACCCAGGATCAGGCCAACAAGTATGCGAAAAATGCGAAAGTACGCGCCAGATGAGGGCTAATCCCAGACCTAACCGAGACATAACCGGCGTTATCCTCTAAAATATTAACCGCAACCAGGTATAATTGACTGTTTCGGTGTGGTACCGCATTGCTACGATGATCCAAGCCAGAAAAAACCCAGGATCTGGCCAACAAGTATGCGAAAAATGCGAAAGTACGATCCAGATGAGGGCAAATCCCAGACCTAACCGAGACATAACCGGCGTTATCCTCTAAAATATTATTCGCAACCAGGTGTAATTGACTGTTTCGGTGTGGTACCACATTACAACGTGATCCAAACCAGATAAAGCCCAGGATCTGGCCAACAAGTATGTGAAAAATGTGAAAGTTCGAGCCAGATGAGGGCAAATACCAGACCTAACCCAGACAAAACCGGTGTTATCCCCTAAAATATTAACCGCAACCAGGTATAATTGACTGTTTCGGTGTGGTACCGCATTGCTACGATGATCCAAGCCAGAAAAAACCCAGGATCTGGCCAACAAGTAGGCGAAAAACGCGAAAGTATGTGCCAGATGAGGGCTAATCCCAGACCTAACCGAGACATAACCGGCGTTATCCTCTAAAATAATAATCGCAACCAGGTATAATTGACTGTTTCAGTGTGGTACCACATTACTACGTGATCCAAACCAGAAAAAGGCCATGATCTGGCCAACAAGTATGCGAAAAATGCGAAAGTACGAGCCAGATGAGGGCAAATCCCAGACCTAACCGAGACATAACCGGCGTTATCCTCTAAAATGTTATTCGCAACCAGGTGTTATTGACTGTTTCGGTGTGGTACCACATTACTACGTGGTCCAAGCCAGAAAAAGCCCAGGATCTGGCCAACATGAATGCGAAAAATGCGAAAGTACGCGCCAGATGATGGCTAATCCCAGACCTAACCGAGACATAACCGGCGTTATCCTCTAAAATATTAATCGCAACCAGGTATAATTGACTGTTTCGGTGTGGAACCACATTACTACGTGATCCAAACCAGAAAAGGGCCAGGGTCTGCCCAACAAGTATGCGAAAAATACGAAAGTCCGAGCCAGATGTGGGGAAATACCAGACCTAACCGAGACATAATCGGCGTTATCCTCTATAATATTAATCGCAACCAGGTTCAATTGACTGCTTCGGTGTGGAACCACATTACTACGGGATCCAAACGAGAAAAAACCCAGGATCTGTTCAACAACTATGAGAAAAACGCGAAAGTACGAGCCAGATGAGGGAAAATCGCATACCTAACCGAGACGTAACCGGCGTTATCCCCTAAAATATTAATCGCAACCAGGTATAATTGACTGTTTCGGTGTGGTACCGCATTGCTACGATGATCCAAACCAGAAAGAGGCCAGGATCTGGCCAACAAGTATGCGAAAATTGCGAAAGTACGAGCCAGATGAGGGCAAATCCCAGACCTAACGGAGACATAACCGGCGATATCCTCTGAAATATTAACCGCAACCAGGTTTATTTGACTGTTTCGGTGTGGTACCGCATTACTACGTGGTCCAAGCCAGAAAAAGGCCAGGATCTGGCCAACAAGGATGCGAAAAACGCGAAAGTACGAGCCAGATGAGGACAAATCCCAGACCTAACCGAGACATAACCGGCGTTATCCTCTAAAATATTAATCGCAACCAGGTTTATTTGACTGTTTCGGTGTGGTAACGCATTACTACGTGATCCAATCCAGATAAAGCCCAGGATCTGGCCAACAAGTATGTGAAAAATGTGAAAGTTCGAGCCAGATGAGGGCAAATACCAGACCTAACCCAGACAAAACCGGCGTTATCCCCTAATATATTAACCGCAACCAGGTATAATTGACTGTTTCGGTGTGGTACCGCATTGCTACGATGATCCAAGCCAGAAAAAACCCAGGATCAGGCCAACAAGTATGCGAAAAATGCGAAAGTACGATCCAGATGAGGGCAAATCCCAGACCTAACCGAGACATAACAGGCGTTATCCTCTAAAATATTATTCGCAACCAGGTGTAATTGACTGTTTCGGTGTGGAACCACAGTACTGCGGGATCCAAACCAGAAAAAACCCAGGATCTGGCCAACAAGTATGCGAAAAATGCGAAAGTACGATCCAGATGAGGGCAAATCCCAGACCTAACCGAGACATAACCGGCGCTATCCTCTAAAATATTATTCGCAACCAGGTATAATTGACTGTTTCGGTGTGGTACCGCATTGCTACGATGATCCAAACCAGAAAGAGGCCAGGATCTGGCCAACAAGTATGCGAAAATTGCGAAAGTACGAGCCAGATGAGGGCAAATCCCAGACCTAACGGAGACATAACCGGCGATATCCTCTAAAATATTAACCGCAACCAGGTTTATTTGACTGTTTCGGTGTGGTACCGCATTACTACGTGGTCCAAGCCAGAAAAAGGCCAGGATCTGGCCAACAAGGATGCGAAAAACGCGAAAGTACGAGCCAGATGAGGAAAAATCCCAGACCTACCCGAGACATAACCGGCGTTATCCTCTAAAATATTAATCGCAACCAGGTTTAATTGACTGTTTCGGTGTGGTACCGCATTACTACGTGATCCAAACCAGAAAAAGGCCATGATCTGGCCAACAAGTATGCGAAAAATGCGAAAGTATGAGCCAGATGATTGCAAATACCAGAACTATGCCTGACATTACCAGCGTTATCCTCTAAAATACGAATCGGAACATGCTTTTAATGACTGTTTCAGTGTGGTAACACATTACTACGAGATCCAAACCAGAAAAAACCCAGGATCGGGCCAACAAGAATGCGAGAAACGCGAAAGTACGAGCCACATGAGTGAAAATTCCAGACCTAACCCAGTCATAACAGGCGTTATCCGCTAAAATATTAATCGCAACCAGGTTTAGTTGACTGTTTCGTTGTGGACCCACATTACTACGGGATCCAAACCAGAAAGAACCCAGGATCTGGCCAACAAGTATGCGAAAAATGCGAAAGAACGAGCCAGATGAGGGCAAATCCCAGACCTAACGGAGACATAACCGGCGTTATCCTCTAAAATATTAATCGCAACCAGGTTTATTTGACTGTCTCGGTGTGGTAACGCATTACTACGTGATCCAAACCAGATAAAGCCCAGGATCTGGCCAACAAGTATGTGAAAAATGTGAAAGTTCGAGCCAGATGAGGCCTAATCCCGGACCTAACCGAGACATAACCGGCGTTATCCTCTAAAATATTAAGCGCGACCAGGTTTAATTGACTGTTTCGTTGTGGAACCACATTACTGCGGGATCCAAACCAGAAAAAACCCAGGATCTGGCCAACAAGTATGCGAAAAATGCGAAAGTACGATCCAGATGAGGGCAAATCCCAGACCTAACGGAGACATAACCGGCGTTATCCTCTAAAATATTAATCGCAACCAGGTTTATTTGACTGTTTCGGTGTGGTAACGCATCACTACGTGATCCAAACCAGATAAAGCCCAGGATCTGGCCAACAAGTATGTGAAAAATGTGAAAGTTCGAGCCAGATGAGGACAAATCCCAGACCTACCCGAGACATAACCGGCGTTATCCTCTAAAATATTAATCTCAACCAGGTTTAATTGACTGTTTCGTTGTAGAACCACATTACAACGGGATCCAAACCAGACAAAACCCAGGATCAGGCCAACAAGTATGCGAAAAATGCGAAAGTACGCGCCAGATGAGGGCTAATCCCAGATCTAACCGAGACATAACCGGCGTTATCCTCTAAAATATTAACCGCAGCCAAGTATAATTGACTGTTTCGGTGTGGTACCGCATTGCTACGATGATCCAAGCCAGAAAAAACCCAGGATCTGGCCAACAAGTATGCGAAAAATGCGAAAGTACGATCCAGATGAGGGCAAATCCCAGACCTAACCGAGACATAACCGGCGTTATCCTCTAAAATATTATTCGCAACCAGGTGTAATTGACTGTTTCGGTGTGGTACCACATTACTACGTGGTCCAAGCCAGAAAAAGCCCAGGATCTGGCCAACATGAATGCGAAAAATGCGAATGTACGCGCCAGATGAGGGCTAATCCCAGACCTAACCGAGACATAACCGGCGTTATCCTCTAAAATATTAATCGCAACCAGGTTTAATTGACTGTTTCGTTGTGGAACCACATTACTGCGGGATCCAAACCAGAAAAAACCCAGGATCTGGCCAACAAGTATGCGAAAAATGCGAAAGTACGATCCAGATGAGGGCAAATCCCAGACCTAACCGAGACATAACCGGCGTTATCCTCTAAAATATTAATCGCAACCAGGTTTATTTGACTGTTTCGGTGTGGTAACGCATTACTTTTTTTTTTTTTTTTTTTTTTTTTTTTTTTTGTCGTGGGGAAAATCTTCGAAAGACTCCCTCCCACCTCCTTGGGGAGAGGTGGGAGGGGTGTGTGGGATTCCCCGCGCCCGTACAACGACAGGCGCGGGACCTACCCACTAAAAACCCCACGGTGACCCTTCGGCACGCTTTGGGAGGATACCGGGAATCGCTCGAAGCATTCTTCCGGTATCCTCCCCGTGCCCGCGCTTTCGCGCCCATCCCCCGGGGGGACAATCGGTCCCCCTAGTAGACACACTGCCTCATAGCGGCGGGACGGGGCCACTCCATCCCGCCGCTATCCGTCCCGGGGCCGCGTTTAGTGGCGGCTGCGAGCCCCAACTCGCAACCGCCCGCGACCCCGTTTCCACCCCTCGGCGGCCGGGCGTTCATGGCCGCACCAGACCGCCGAGGGTGCCTCCCCTTGCGTCGGACCGGTAGGGGGAGGCACTCCTACCCCCAACCGGTCCGACCCGGCGCCGCCTGGCGGGAGGAGGGTCCCCTCAGGACCCCCCTCCCAGCCTAGGTCATCCGCCACGCCGAGGCGGCCGCCCGCGACGCCTCGCGACCGGGCGACGACCTCGGGCCACCGCACGAGCGCGAGCTTCAGTGCGCCGCTGAAGCTCGCGCTCCCTCCCCGCGGCCTCCTTCTGCAACATTACGTTCTCGCAGAAGGAGGCCACGGCCCTCCACTTCTCCTCGCTGCCGAGCATGGCGCGCACCACGCCCGGCAGCGAGACATCCCGCCCGACGACGCCGACCAGGACACGGCGCTCCCCCTCCCACGCGGGGCATACCTCCAGGGTATGATCCGCCGTGTCCTGCTCAGCGTCGCAGTGGCAGCAACGCGCCGTCGGCTCCTTCCCTATCCGGCACAGGTATCTTCCGAAGCTGCCATGCCCGGAAAATACCTGTGCCATCCGGTAGGTGAGGCTGCCATGGCCTCTGTCCAGCCACTCCTTCAGGAGTGGCCGAACCGCCCCGACAGTCCGGTGCCCCGCGGTTGGCAGAGCCAGCCGCTCCTGCCACGCGAGCAACACGGACTGCCGGGCCTGGCGCTTCAAATCGCCCCAAGCAGGTTCCTGCCCGCCCGGGACCGCCTCCACCCCCGCGCGACGGTCGACGCGGTGCCGGTACATCACCGCGTGCGACCGCGCGAGCAGGTCCATGGGCGGCATCCCCGCTAGAACCGTCGCCGCCTCATGTGACATGGTCCGATACCCGCGGACGACCCTGAGCGCCATGCGCCTCTGCACCCGACGCAGCACAGTCATGCTGCGCCGGGAGGCAGCCAGGTCGTCCGCCCAGACGGGGGCCCCGTATAGGGCCACCGACTGGACCATTGCCACATAGAGGCGGTAACGCATTACTACGTGATCCAAACCAGATAAAGCCCAGGATCTGGCCAACAAGTATGTGAAAAATGTGAAAGTTCGAGCCAGATGAGGACAAATCCGAGACCTACCCGAGACATAACCGCCGTTATCCTCTAAAATATTAATCACAACCAGGTTTAATTGACTGTTTCGTTGTGGAACCACACTACAACGGGATCCAAACCAGACAAAACCCAGGATCTGGCCAACAAAAATGCGAAAAATGCGAAAGTACGAGCCGATGAGGGAAAATCCCAGACCTAACCGAGACATAACCGGCGCTATCCTCTAAAATATTAATCGCAACCAGGTTTAATTGACTGTTTCGGTGTGGTACTGCATTACTACGTGATCCAAACCAGAAAAAGCCTAGGATCTGGCCAACAAGTATGCGAAAAACGCGAATGTATGAGCCAGATGATTGCAAATACCAGAACTAACTCAGACATAACCAGCGTTATCCTCTAAACTATTAATCGCAACCAGTTTAATTGACTGTTTCGGTGTGGAACCTCATTACTACGTGATCCAAACCAGATAAAGCCCAGGATCTGGCCAACAAGTATGAGAAAAATGCGAAAGTTCGAGCCAGATGGTGGCAATTCCCAGACCTAACCGGGACATAAACAGCGTTATCCTCTAAAATATTAATAGCAACCAGGTTTAATTGACTGTTTCCATGTTGTACCGCATTACGACGTGATCCAAACCAGAAAGAGGCCAGGATCTGGCCAACAAGTAGGCGAAAAACGCGAAAGTATGTGCCAGATGAGGGCTAATCCCAGACCTAACCGAGACATAACCGGCGTTATCCTCTAAAATATTAATCGCAACCAGGTATAATTGACTGTTTCAGTGTGGTACCACATTACTACGTGATCCAAACCAGAAAAAGGCCATGATCTGGCCAACAAGTATGCGAAAAATGCGAAAGTACGAGCCAGATGAGGGCAAATCCCAGACCTAACCGAGACATAACCGGCGTTATCCTCTAAAATATTATTCGCAACCAGGTGTAATTGACTGTTTCGGTGTGGTACCACATTACTACGTGGTCCAAGCCAGAAAAAGCCCAGGATCTGGCCAACATGAATGCGAAAAATGCGAAAGTACGCGCCAGATGAGGGCAAATACCAGAACTAACTCAGACATAACCAGCGTTATCCTCTAAACTATTAATCGCAACCAGTTTAATTGACTGTTTCGGTGTGGAACCTCATTACTACGTGATCCAAACCAGATAAAGCCCAGGATCTGGCCAACAAGTATGAGAAAAATGCGAAAGTTCGAGCCAGATGGTGGCAAATCCCAGACCTAACCGGGACATAAACAGCGTTATCCTCTAAAATATTAATAGCAACCAGGTTTAATTGACTGTTTCCATGTTGTACCGCATTACGACGTGATCCAAACCAGAAAGAGGCCGGGATCTGGCCAACAAGTAGGCGAAAAACGCAAAAGTATGTGCCAGATGAGGGCTAATCCCAGACCTAACCGAGACATAACCGGCGATATCCTCTAAAATATTAATCGCAACCAGGTATAATTGACTGTTTCAGTGTGGTACCACATTACTACGTGATCCAAACCAGAAAAAGGCCATGATCTGGCCAACAAGTATGCGAAAAATGCGAAAGTACGAGCCAGATGAGGGCAAATCCCAGACCTAACCGACACATAACCGGCGTTATCCTCTAAAATATTATTCGCAACCAGGTGTAATTGACTGTTTCGGTGTGGTACCACATTACTACGTGGTCCAAGCCAGAAAAAGCCCAGGATCTGGCCAACATGAATGCGAAAAATGCGAAAGTACGCGCCAGATGAGGGCTAATCCCAGACCTAACCGAGACATAACCGGCGTTATCCTCTAAAATATTAATCGCAACCAGGTATAATTGACTGTTTCGGTGTGGAACCACATTACTACGTGATCCAAACCAGAAAAGGGCCAGGGTCTGGCCAACAAGTATGCGAAAAATACGAAAGTCCGAGCCAGATGTGGGGAAATACCAGACCTAACCGAGACATAATCGGCGTTATCCTCTATAATATTAATCGCAACCAGGTTCAATTGACTGTTTCGGTGTGGAACCACATTACTACGGGATCCAAACGAGAAAAAACCCCGGATCTGTTCAACAACTATGAGAAAAACGCGAAAGTACGAGCCAGATGAGGGAAAATCCCAGACCTAACCGAGACGTAACCGGCGTTATCCCCTAAAATATTAATCGCAACCAGGTATAATTAACTGTTTCGGTGTGGTACCGCATTGCTACGATGATCCAAACCTGAAAGAACCCAGGATCTGGCCAACGAGGATGCGAAAAATGCGAAAGAACGAGCCAGATGAGGGCAAATCCCAGACCTAACCGAGACATAACCGGCGTTATCCTCTAAAATATTAATCGCAACCAGGTTTATTTGACTGGTTCGGTGTGGTAACGCATTACTACGTGATCCAAACCAGATAAAGCCCAGGATCTGGCCAACAAGTATGTGAAAAATGTGAAAGTTCGAGCCAGATGAGGGCAAATACCAGACCTAACCCAGACAAAACCGGCGTTATCCCCTAAAATATTAACCGCAACCAGGTATAATTGACTGTTTCGGTGTGGTACCGCATTGCTACGATGATCCAAGCCAGAAAAAACCCAGGATCTGGCCAACAAGTATGCGAAAAATGCGAAAGTACGATCCAGATGAGGGCAAATCCCAGACCTAACCGAGACATAACCGGCGTTATCCTCTAAAATATTATTCGCAACCAGGTGTAATTGACTGTTTCGGTGTGGTACCACATTACTACGTGGTCCAAGCCAGAAAAAGCCCAGGATCTGGCCAACATGAATGCGAAAAATGCGAATGTACGCGCCAGATGAGGGCTAATCCCAGACCTAACCGAGACATAACCGGCGTTATCCTCTAAAATATTAATCGCAACCAGGTTTAATTGACTGTTTCGTTGTGGAACCACATTACTGCGGGATCCAAACCAGAAAAAACCCAGGATCTGGCCAACAAGTATGCGAAAAATGCGAAAGTACGATCCAGAGGAGGGCAAATCCCAGACCTAACCGAGACATAACCGGCGCTATCCTCTAAAATATTAATCGCAACCAGGTTTAATTGACTGTTTCGGTGTGGTACTGCATTACTACGTGATCCAAACCAGAAAAAGCCCAGGATCTGGCCAACAAGAATGCGAAAAATGCGAAAGTACGCGCCAGATGAGGGCAAATGCCAGACCTAACCGAGACATAACCGGCGTTATCCTCTAAAATATTAATCGCAACCAGGTTTAATTGACTGTTTCGTTGTGGAACCACATTACTGCGGGATCCAACCAGAAAAAACCCAGGATCTGGGCAACTAGTATGCGAAAAATGCGAAAGTACGATCCAGATGAGGGCAAATCCCAGACCTAACCGAGACATAACCGGCGTTATCCTCTAAAATATTAATCGCAACCAGGTTTATTTGACTGTTTCGGTGTGGTAACGCATTACTACGTGATCCAAACCAGATAAAGCCCAGGATCTGGCCAACAAGTATGTGAAAAATGTGAAAGTTCGAGCCAGATGAGGACAAATCCCAGACCTACCCGAGACATAACCGCCGTTATCCTCTAAAATATTAATCTCAACCAGGTTTAATTGACTGTTTCGTTGTCGAACCACACCACAACGGGATCCAAACCAGACAAAACCCAGGATCTGGCCAACAAAAATGCGAAAAATGCGAAAGTACGAGCCAGATGAGGGAAAATCCCAGACCTAACCGAGACATAACCGGCGCTATTCTCTAAAATATTAATCGCAACCAGGTTTAATTGACTGTTTCGGGGTGGTACTGCATTACTACGTGATCCAAACCAGAAAAAGCCTAGGATCTGGCCAACAAGTATGCGAAAAACGCGAATGTATGAGCCAGATGATTGCAAATACCAGAACTAACTCGGACATAACCAGCGTTATCCTCTAAAATACTGATCGGAACCAGCTTCCATTGACTGCTTCAGTGTGGTACCACATTACTACGTGATCCAAACCAGAAAAAGGCCAGGATCTGGCCAATAAGTATGCGAAAATTGCGAAAGTATGAGCCAGATGATTGCAAATACCAGAACTAACCCAGACATAACCAGCGTTATCCTATAAAATATTAATCGCAACCAGGTTTAATTGACTGTTTCGGTGTGGTACTGCATTACTACGTGATCCAGACCAGAAAAAGGCCAGGATCTGGCCAACAAGTATGCGCAAAATGCGAAAGTACGAGCCAGATGAGGGCAAATCCCAGACCAAACCGAGACATAACCGGCGTTATCCTCTAAAATATTAATCGCAACCAGGTTTAATTGACTGTTTCGGTGTGGTACCGCATTACTACGTGATCCAAACCAGAAAAATCCCAGGATCGGGCCAACAAGATTGCGAGAAACGCGAAAGTACGAGCCACATGAGGGAAAATCCCAGACCTAACCCAGATATAACCGGCGTTATCCGCTAAAATATTAATCGCAACCAGGTTTAATTGACTGTTTCGTTGTGGACCCATATTACTACGGGATCCAAACCAGAGAGAACCCAGGATCTGGCCAACAAGTATGCGAAAAATGCGAAAGAACGATCCAGATGAGGGCAAATCCCAGACCTAACCGAGACATAACCGGCGTTAGCATCTAAAATATTAATCGCAACCAGGTTCAATTGACTGTTTCGGTGTGGAACCACATTACTACGGGATCCAAACCAGAAAAAACCCAGGATCTGGCCAACAACTATGAGAAAAACGCGAAAGTATGAGCCAGATGAGGGCAAATCCCAGACCTAACCGAGACATAACCGGCGTTATCCTCTAAAATATTATTCGCAACCAGGTGTAATTGACTGTTTCGGTGTGGTACCACATTACTACGTGGTCCAAGCCAGAAAAAGCCCAGGATCTGGCCAACATGAATGCGAAAAATGCGAAAGTACGCGCCAGATGAGGGCAAATACCAGAACTAACTCAGACATAACCAGCGTTATCCTCTAAACTATTAATCGCAACCAGTTTAATTGACTGTTTCGGTGTGGAACCTCATTACTACGTGATCCAAACCAGATAAAGCCCAGGATCTGGCCAACAAGTATGAGAAAAATGCGAAAGCTCGAGCCAGATGGTGGCAAATCCCAGACCTAACCGGGACATAAACAGCGTTATCCTCTAAAATATTAATAGCAACCAGGTTTAATTGACTGTTTCCATGTTGTACCGCATTACGACGTGATCCAAACCAGAAAGAGGCCGGGATCTGGCCAACAAGTAGGCGAAAAACGCAAAAGTATGTGCCAGATGAGGGCTAATCCCAGACCTAACCGAGACATAACCGGCGATATCCTCTAAAATATTAATCGCAACCAGGTATAATTGACTGTTTCAGTGTGGTACCACATTACTACGTGATCCAAACCAGAAAAAGGCCATGATCTGGCCAACAAGTATGCGAAAAATGCGAAAGTACGAGCCAGATGAGGGCAAATCCCAGACCTAACCGAGACATAACCGGCGTTATCCTCTAAAATATTATTCGCAACCAGGTGTAATTGACTGTTTCGGTGTGGTACCACATTACTACGTGGTCCAAGCCAGAAAAAGCCCAGGATCTGGCCAACATGAATGCGAAAAATGCGAAAGTACGCGCCAGATGAGGGCTAATCCCAGACCTAACCGAGACATAACCGGCGTTATCCTCTAAAATATTAATCGCAACCAGGTATAATTGACTGTTTCGGTGTGGAACCACATTACTACGTGATCCAAACCAGAAAAGGGCCAGGGTCTGGCCAACAAGTATGCGAAAAATACGAAAGTCCGAGCCAGATGTGGGGAAATACCAGACCTAACCGAGACATAATCGGCGTTATCCTCTATAATATTAATCGCAACCAGGTTCAATTGACTGTTTCGGTGTGGAACCACATTACTACGGGATCCAAACGAGAAAAAACCCCGGATCTGTTCAACAACTATGAGAAAAACGCGAAAGTACGAGCCAGATGAGGGAAAATCCCAGACCTAACCGAGACGTAACCGGCGTTATCCCCTAATATATTAATCGCAACCAGGTATAATTAACTGTTTCGGTGTGGTACCGCATTGCTACGATGATCCAAACCTGAAAGAACCCAGGATCTGGCCAACGAGGATGCGAAAAATGCGAAAGAACGAGCCAGATGAGGGCAAATCCCAGACCTAACCGAGACATAACCGGCGTTATCCTCTAAAATATTAATCGCAACCAGGTTTATTTGACTGGTTCGGTGTGGTAACGCATTACTACGTGATCCAAACCAGATAAAGCCCAGGATCTGGCCAACAAGTATGTGAAAAATGTGAAAGTTCGAGCCAGATGAGGGCAAATACCAGACCTAACCCAGACAAAACCGGCGTTATCCCCTAAAATATTAACCGCAACCAGGTATAATTGACTGTTTCGGTGTGGTACCGCATTGCTACGATGATCCAAGCCAGAAAAAACCCAGGATCTGGCCAACAAGTATGCGAAAAATGCGAAAGTACGATCCAGATGAGGGCAAATCCCAGACCTAACCGAGACATAACCGGCGTTATCCTCTAAAATATTATTCGCAACCAGGTGTAATTGACTGTTTCGGTGTGGTACCACATTACTACGTGGTCCAAGCCAGAAAAAGCCCAGGATCTGGCCAACATGAATGCGAAAAATGCGAATGTACGCGCCAGATGAGGGCTAATCCCAGACCTAACCGAGACATAACCGGCGTTATCCTCTAAAATATTAATCGCAACCAGGTTTAATTGACTGTTTCGTTGTGGAACCACATTACTGCGGGATCCAAACCAGAAAAAACCCAGGATCTGGCCAACAAGTATGCGAAAAATGCGAAAGTACGATCCAGAGGAGGGCAAATCCCAGACCTAACCGAGACATAACCGGCGCTATCCTCTAAAATATTAATCGCAACCAGGTTTAATTGACTGTTTCGGTGTGGTACTGCATTACTACGTGATCCAAACCAGAAAAAGCCCAGGATCTGGCCAACAAGAATGCGAAAAATGCGAAAGTACGCGCCAGATGAGGGCAAATGCCAGACCTAACCGAGACATAACCGGCGTTATCCTCTAAAATATTAATCGCAACCAGGTTTAATTGACTGTTTCGTTGTGGAACCACATTACTGCGGGATCCAACCAGAAAAAACCCAGGATCTGGGCAACAAGTATGCGAAAAATGCGAAAGTACGATCCAGATGAGGGCAAATCCCAGACCTAACCGAGACATAACCGGCGTTATCCTCTAAAATATTAATCGCAACCAGGTTTATTTGACTGTTTCGGTGTGGTAACGCATTACTACGTGATCCAAACCAGATAAAGCCCAGGATCTGGCCAACAAGTATGTGAAAAATGTGAAAGTTCGAGCCAGATGAGGACAAATCCCAGACCTACCCGAGACATAACCGCCGTTATCCTCTAAAATATTAATCTCAACCAGGTTTAATTGACTGTTTCGTTGTCGAACCACACTACAACGGGATCCAAACCAGACAAAACCCAGGATCTGGCCAACAAAAATGCGAAAAATGCGAAAGTACGAGCCAGATGAGGGAAAATCCCAGACCTAACCGAGACATAACCGGCGCTATCCTCTAAAATATTAATCGCAACCAGGTTTAATTGACTGTTTCGGGGTGGTACTGCATTACTACGTGATCCAAACCAGAAAAAGCCTAGGATCTGGCCAACAAGTATGCGAAAAACGCGAATGTATGAGCCAGATGATTGCAAATACCAGAACTAACTCGGACATAACCAGCGTTATCCTCTAAAATACTGATCGGAACCAGCTTCCATTGACTGCTTCAGTGTGGTACCACATTACTACGTGATCCAAACCAGAAAAAGGCCAGGATCTGGCCAATAAGTATGCGAAAATTGCGAAAGTATGAGCCAGATGATTGCAAATACCAGAACTAACCCAGACATAACCAGCGTTATCCTATAAAATATTAATCGCAACCAGGTTTAATTGACTGTTTCGGTGTGGTACTGCATTACTACGTGATCCAGACCAGGAAAAGGCCAGGATCTGGCCAACAAGTATGCGCAAAATGCGAAAGTACGAGCCAGATGAGGGCAAATCCCAGACCAAACCGAGACATAACCGGCGTTATCCTCTAAAATATTAATCGCAACCAGGTTTAATTGACTGTTTCGGTGTGGTACCGCATTACTACGTGATCCAAACCAGAAAAATCCCAGGATCGGGCCAACAAGAATGCGAGAAACGCGAAAGTACGAGCCACATGAGGGAAAATCCCAGACCTAACCCAGATATAACCGGCGTTATCCGCTAAAATATTAATCGCAACCAGGTTTAATTGACTGTTTCGTTGTGGACCCATATTACTACGGGATCCAAACCAGAAAGAACCCAGGATCTGGCCAACAAGTATGCGAAAAATGCGAAAGAACGATCCAGATGAGGGCAAATCCCAGACCTAACCGAGACATAACCGGCGTTAGCATCTAAAATATTAATCGCAACCAGGTTCAATTGACTGTTTCGGTGTGGAACCACATTACTACGGGATCCAAACCAGAAAAAACCCAGGATCTGGCCAACAACTATGAGAAAAACGCGAAAGTATGAGCCAGATGATTGCAAATACCAGAACTATCCCAGGCATAATCAGCGTTATCCTCTAAAATATTAATCGCAACCAGGTTTATTTGACTGTTTCGGTGTGGTACCACATTACTACGTGGTCCAAGCCAGAAAAAGGCCAGGATCTGGCCAACAAGAATGCGAAAAATGCGAAAGTACGCGCCAGATGAGGGCAAATACCAGACCTAACCGAGACATTACCGGCATTATCCTCTAAAATATTAATCGCAACCAGATTTAATTGACTGTTTCGGTGTGGTACCGCATTACTACGTGATCCAAACCAGAAAAAGCCCAGGATCTGGCCAACAAGTATGCGACAAACGCGAAAGTATATGCCAGATGATTGCAAATACCAGAACTAACCCAGACATAACCGGCGTTATCCCCTAAAATATTAATCGCGACCAGGTATAATTGACTGTTTCAGTGTGGTACCACTTTACTACGTGATCCAAACCAGAAAAGGGCCAGGGTCTGGCCAACAAGTATGCGAAAAATACGAAAGTCCGAGCCAGATGTGGGGAAATACCAGAACTACCCGAGACATAATCGGCGTTATCCTCTAAAATATTAATCGCAACCAGGTTTAATTGACTGTTTCAGTGTGGTTCCACATTACTACGTGATCCAAACCAGAAAAAGCCCAGGATCTGGCCAACAAGTATGCGAAATACGCGAATGTATGAGCCAGATGATTGCAAATACCAGAACTAACTCGGACATAACCAGCGTTATCCTCTAAAATACTGATCGGAACCAGCTTCCATTGACTGCTTCAGTGTGGTACCCCATTACTACGTGATCCAAACCAGAAAAAGGCCAGGATCTGGCCAATAAGTATGCGAAAAACTCGGAAGTATGTGCCAGATAATAGCAAATACCAGAACTAACCCAGGCATAACCAGCGTTATCCTCTAAAATATTAATCGCAACCAGGTTTAATTGACTGTTTCGGTGGTGTACCGCATTAATACGTGATCCAAACCAGAAAGAGGACAGGATCTGGCCAACAGGAATGCGAAAAAAGCGAAAGTACGAGCCAGATGTGGGCAAATCCCAGACCTACCCGAGACATAACCGGCGTTATCCTCTAAAATATTAATCTGAACCAGGTTTAATTGACTGTTTCGTTGTGGAACCACATTACTACGGGATCCAAACCAGACAAAACCCAGGATCTGGCCAACAAGAATGCGAAAAATGCGAAAGTACGAGTCAGATGAGCACAAATCCCAGACCTACCCGAGACATAACCGGCGTTATCCTCTAAAATATTAATCGCAAGCAGTTTAATTGACTGTTTCGGTGTGGATCCTCATTACTACGTGATCCAAACCAGATAAAGCCCAGGATCTGGCCAACAAGTATGAGAAAAATGCGAAAGTTCGAGCCAGATGAGGGCAAGTACCAGACCTAACCCAGACAAAACCGGCGTTAACCCCTAAAATATTAATCGCAACCAGGTATAATTCACTGTTTCGGTGTGGTACCGCATTGCTACGACGATCCAAACCAAAAAGAGGCCAGGATCTGGCCAACAAGTATGCGAAAATTGCGAAAGTATGAGCCAGATGATTGCAGATACCAGAACTAACCCAGACATAACCAGCATTATCCTATAAAATATTAATCGCAACCAGGTTTAATTGACTGTTTCGGTGTGGTACTGCATTACTACGTGATCCAGACCAGAAAAAGGCCAGGATCTGGCCAACATGTATGCGCAAAATGCGAAAGTACGAGCCAGATGAGGGCAAATCCCAGACCAAACCGAGACATAACCGGCGTTATCCTCTAAAATATTAATCGCAACCAGGTTTAATTGACTGTTTCGGTGTGGTACCGCATTACTACGTGATCCAAACCAGAAAAATCCCAGGATCGGGCCAACCAGAATGCGAGAAACGCGAAAGTACGAGCCACATGAGGGAAAGTCCCAGACCTAACCCAGACATAACCGGCGTTATCCGCTAAAATATTAATCGCAACCAGGTTTAATTGACTGTTTCGTTGTGGACCCACATTACTACGGGATCCAAACCAGAAAGAACCCAGGATCTGGCCAACAAGTATGCGAAAAATGCGAAAGAACGATCCAGATGAGGGCAAATCCCAGACCTAAACGAGACATAACCGGCGTTAGCATCTAAAATATTAATCGCAACCAGGTTCAATTGACTGTTTCGGTGTGGAACCACATTACTACGGGATCCAAACCAGAAAAAACCCAGGATCTGGCCAACAACTATGAGAAAAACGCGAAAGTATGAGCCAGATGATTGCAAATACCAGAACTATCCCAGGCATAACCAGCGATATCCTCTAAAATATTAATCGCAACCACGTTTATTTGACTGTTTCGGTGTGGTACCACATTACTACGTGGTCCAAGCCAGAAAAAGGCCAGGATCTGGCCAACAAGAATGCGAAAAATGCGAAAGTACGCGCCAGATGAGGGCAATTACCAGACCTAACCGAGACATTACCGGCATTATCCTCTAAAATATTAATCGCAACCAGATTTAATTGACTGTTTCGGTGTGGTACCGCATTACTACGTGATCCAAACCAGAAAAAGCCCAGGATCTGGCCAACAAGTATGCGACAAACGCGAAAGTATATGCCAGATGATTGCAAATACCAGAACTAACCCAGACATAACCGGCGTTATCCCCTAAAATATTAATCGCAACCAGGTATAATTGACTGTTTCAGTGTGGTACCACATTACTACGTGATCCAAACCAGAAAAGGGCCAGGGTCTGGCCAACAAGTATGCGAAAAATACGAAAGTCCGAGCCAGATGTGGGGAAATACCAGAACTAAGCGAGACATAATCGGCGTTATCCTCTAAAATATTAATCGCAACCAGGTTCAATTGACTGTTTCGGTGTGGAACCTCATTACTACGTGATCCAAACCAGATAAAGCCCAGGATCTGGCCAACAAGTATGAGAAAAATGCGAAAGTTCGAGCCAGATGAGGGCAAGTACCAGACCTAACCCAGACAAAACCGGCGTTATCCCCTAAAATATTAATCGCAACCAGGTATAATTGACTGTTTCGGTGTGGAACCTCATTACTACGTGATCCAAACCAGATAAAGCCCAGGATCTGGCCAACAAGTATAAGAAAAATGCGAAAGTTCGAGCCAGATGGGGGCAAATCCCAGACCAAACCGAGACATAACCGGCGTTATCCTCTAAAATATTAATCGCAACCAGGTTTAATTGACTGTTTCGGTGTGGTACCGCATTACTACGTGATCCAAACCAGAAAAAGGCCATGATCTGGCCATCAAGTATGCGAAAAATGCGAAAGTATGAGCCAGATGATTGCAAATACCAGAACTATGCCTGACATTACCAGCGTTATCCTCTAAAATACGAATCGGAACATGCTTTTAATGACTGTTTCAGTGTGGTAACACATTACTACGAGATCCAAACCAGAAAAATCCCAGGATCGGGCCAACAAGAATGCGAGAAACGCGAAAGTACGAGCCACATGAGGGAAAATCCCAGACCTAACCCAGGCATAACCGGCGTTATCCGCTAAAATATTAATCGCAACCAGGTTTAATTGACTGTTTCGTTGTGGACCCACATTACTACGGGCTCCAAACCAGAAAGAACCCAGGATCTGGCCAACAAGTATGCGAAAAATGCGAAAGAACGATCCAGATGAGGGCAAATCCCAGACCTAACCGAGACATAACCGGCGTTAGCCTCTGAAATATTAATCGCAACCAGGTTCAATTGACTGTTTCGGTGTGGAACCACATTACTATGGGATCCAAACCAGAAAAAACCCAGGATCTGGCCAACAACTATGAGAAAAACGCGAAAGTATGAGCCAGATGATTGCAAATACCAGAACTATCCCAGGCATAACCAGCGTTATCCTCTAAAATATTAATCGCAACCAGGTTTATTTGACTGTTTCGGTGTGGTACCACATTACTACGTGGTCCAAGCCAGAAAAAGGCCAGGATCTGGCCAACAAGAATGCGAAAAATGCGAAAGTACGCGCCAGATGAGGGCAAATACCAGACCTAACCGAGACATTACCGGCATTACCCTCTAAAATATTAATCGCAACTAGATTTAGTTGACTGTTTCGGTGTGGTACCGCATTACTACGTGATCCAAACCAGAAAAAGCCCAGGATCTGGCCAACAAGTATGCGACAAACGCGAAAGTATATGCCAGATGATTGCAAATACCAGAACTAACCCAGACATAACCGGCGTTATCCCCTAAAATATTTATCGGAACCAGGTATAATTGACTGTTTCAGTGTGGTACCACAATACTACGTGATCCAAACCAGAAAAGGGCCAGGGTCTGGCCAACAAGTATGCGAAAAATACGAAAGTCCGAGCCAGATGTGGGGAAATACCAGAACTAACCGAGACATAATCGGCGTTATCCTCTAAAATATTAATCGCAACCAGGTTCAATTGACTGTTTCGGTGTGGAACCTCATTACTACGTGATCCAAACCAGATAAAGCCCAGGATCTGGCCAACAAGTATGAGTAAAATGCGAAAGTTCGAGCCAGATGAGGGCAAGTACCAGACCTAACACAGACAAAACCGGCGTTATCCCCTAAAATATTAATCGCAACCTGGTATAATTGACTGTTTCGGTGTGGTACCGCATTACTACGTGATCCAAACCAGAAAAAGGCCATGATCTGGCCAACAAGTATGCGAAAAATGCGAAAGTATGAGCCAGATGATTGCAAATACCAGAACTATGCCTGACATTACCAGCGTTATCCTCTAAAATACGAATCGGAACATGCTTTTAATGACTGTTTCAGTGTGGTAACACATTACTACGAGATCCAAACCAGAAAAATCCCAGGATCGGGCCAACAAGAATGCGAGAAACGCGAATGTACGAACCACATGAGGGAAAATCCCAGACCTAACCCAGACATAACCGGCGTTATCCGCTAAAATATTAATCGCAACCAGGTTTAATTGACTGTTTCGTTGTGGGCCCACATTACTAGGGGCTCCAATCCAGAAAGAACCCAGGATCTGGCCAACAAGTATGCGAAAAATGCGAAAGAACGATCCAGATGAGGGCAAATCCCAGACCTAACCGAGACATAACCGGCGTTAGCCTCTGAAATATTAATCGCAACCAGGTTCAATTGACTGTTTCGGTGTGGAACCACATTACTACGGGATCCAAACCAGAAAAAACCCAGGATCTGGCCAACAACTATGAGAAAAACGCGAAAGTATGAGCCAGATGATTGCAAATACCAGAACTATCCCAGGCATAACCAGCGTTATCCTCTAAAATATTAATCGCAACAAGGTTTACTTGACTGTTTCGGTGTGGTACCACATTACTACGTGGTCCAAGCCAGAAAAAGCCCAGGATCTGGCCAACATGAATGCGAAAAATGCGAAAGTACGCGCCAGATGAGGGCTAATGCCAGACCTAACCGAGACATAACCGGCGTTATCCTCTAAAATATTAATCGCAACCAGGTATAATTGACTGTTTCGGTGTGGAACCACATTACTACGTGATCCAAACCAGAAAAGGGCCAGGGTCTGGCCAACAAGTATGCGAAAAATACGAAAGTCCGAGCCAGATGTGGGGAAATACCAGACCTAACCGAGACATAATCGGCGTTATCCTCTATAATATTAATCGCAACCAGGTTCAATTGACTGTTTCGGTGTGGAACCACATTACTACGGGATCCAAACGAGAAAAAACCCAGGATCTGTTCAACAACTATGAGAAAAACGCGAAAGTACGAGCCAGATGAGGGAAAATCCCAGACCTAACCGAGACGTAACCGGCGTTATCCCCTAAAATATTAATCGCAACCAGGTATAATTAACTGTTCCGGTGTGGTACCGCATTGCTACGATGATCCAAACCAGAAAGAACCCAGGATCTGGCCAACGAGGATGCGAAAAATGCGAAAGAACGAGCCAGATGAGGGCAAATCCCAGACCTAACCGAGACATAACCGGCGTTATCCTCTAAAATATTAATCGCAACCAGGTTTATTTGACTGGTTCGGTGTGGTAACGCATTACTACGTGATCCAAACCAGATAAAGCCCAGGATCTGGCCAACAAGTATGTGAAAAATGTGAAAGTTCGAGCCAGATGAGGGCAAATACCAGACCTAACCCAGACAAAACCGGCGTTATCCCCTAAAATATTAACCGCAACCAGGTATAATTGACTGTTTCGGTGTGGTACCGCATTGCTACGATGATCCAAGCCAGAAAAAACCCAGGATCTGGCCAACATGAATGCGAAAAATGCGAATGTACGCGCCAGATGAGGGCTGATCCCAGACCTAACCGAGACATAACCGGCGTTATCCTCTAAAATATTAATCGCAACCAGGTTTAATTGACTGTTTCGTTGTGGAACCACATTACTGCGGGATCCAAACCAGAAAAAACCCAGGATCTGGCCAACAAGTATGCGAAAAATGCGAAAGTACGATCCAGAGGAGGGCAAATCCCAGACCTAACCGAGACATAACCGGCGCTATCCTCTAAAATATTAATCGCAACCAGGTTTAATTGACTGTTTCGGTGTGGTACTGCATTACTACGTGATCCAAACCAGAAAAAGCCCAGGATCTGGCCAACAAGAATGCGAAAAATGCGAAAGTACGCGCCAGATGAGGGCAAATGCCAGACCTAACCGAGACATAACCGGCGTTATCCTCTAAAATATTAATCGCAACCAGGTTTAATTGACTGTTTCGTTGTGGAACCACATTACTGCGGGATCCAACCAGAAAAAACCCAGGATCTGGGCAACAAGTATGCGAAAAATGCGAAAGTACGATCCAGATGAGGGCAAATCCCAGACCTAACCGAGACATAACCGGCGTTATCCTCTAAAATATTAATCGCAACCAGGTTTATTTGACTGTTTCGGTGTGGTAACGCATTACTACGTGATCCAAACCAGATAAAGCCCAGGATCTGGCCAACAAGTATGTGAAAAATGTGAAAGTTCGAGCCAAATGAGGACAAATCCCAGACCTACCCGAGACATAACCGCCGTTATCCTCTAAAATATTAATCTCAACCAGGTTTAATTGACTGTTTCGTTGTCGAACCACACTACAACGGGATCCAAACCAGACAAAACCCAGGATCTGGCCAACAAAAATGCGAAAAATGCGAAAGTACGAGCCAGATGAGGGAAAATCCCAGACCTAACCGAGACATAACCGGCGCTATCCTCTAAAATATTAATCGCAACCAGGTTTAATTGACTGTTTCGGGGTGGTACTGCATTACTACGTGATCCAAACCAGAAAAAGCCTAGGATCTGGCCAACAAGTATGCGAAAAACGCGAATGTATGAGCCAGATTATTGCAAATACCAGAACTAACTCGGACATAACCAGCGTTATCCTCTAAAATACTGATCGGAACCAGCTTCCATTGACTGCTTCAGTGTGGTACCACATTACTACGTGATCCAAACCAGAAAAAGGCCAGGATCTGGCCAATAAGTATGCGAAAATTGCGAAAGTATGAGCCAGATGATTGCAAATACCAGAACTAACCCAGACATAACCAGCGTTATCCTATAAAATATTAATCGCAACCAGGTTTAATTGACTGTTTCGGTGTGGTACTGCATTACTACGTGATCCAGACCAGAAAAAGGCCAGGATCTGGCCAACAAGTATGCGCAAAATGCGAAAGTACGAGCCAGATGAGGGCAAATCCCAGACCAAACCGAGACATAACCGGCGTTATCCTCTAAAATATTAATCGCAACCAGGTTTAATTGACTGTTTCGGTGTGGTACCGCATTACTACGTGATCCAAACCAGAAAAATCCCAGGATCGGGCCAACAAGAATGCGAGAAACGCGAAAGTACGAGCCACATGAGGGAAAATCCCAGACCTAACCCGGATATAACCGGCGTTATCCGCTAAAATATTAATCGCAACCAGGTTTAATTGACTGTTTCGTTGTGGACCCATATTACTACGGGATCCAAACCAGAAAGAACCCAGGATCTGGCCAACAAGTATGCGAAAAATGCGAAAGAACGATCCAGATGAGGGCAAATTCCAGACCTAACCGAGACATAACCGGCGTTAGCATCTAAAATATTAATCGCAACCAGGTTCAATTGACTGTTTCGGTGTGGAACCACATTACTACGGGATCCAAACCAGAAAAAACCCAGGATCTGGCCAACAACTATGAGAAAAACGCGAAAGTATGAGCCAGATGATTGCAAATACCAGAACTATCCCAGGCATAATCAGCGTTATCCTCTAAAATATTAATCGCAACCAGGTTTATTTGACTGTTTCGGTGTGGTACCACATTACTACGTGGTCCAAGCCAGAAAAAGGCCAGGATCTGGCCAACAAGAATGCGAAAAATGCGAAAGTACGCGCCAGATGAGGGCAAATACCAGACCTAACCGAGACATTACCGGCATTATCCTCTAAAATATTAATCGCAACCAGATTTAATTGACTGTTTCGGTGTGGTACCGCATTACTACGTGATCCAAACCAGAAAAAGCCCAGGATCTGGCCAACAAGTATGCGACAAACGCGAAAGTATATGCCAGATGATTGCAAATACCAGAACTAACCCAGACATAACCGGCGTTATCCCCTAAAATATTAATCGCGACCAGGTATAATTGACTGTTTCAGTGTGGTACCACATTACTACGTGATCCAAACCAGAAAAGGGCCAGGGTCTGGCCAACAAGTATGCGAAAAATACGAAAGTCCGAGCCAGATGTGGGGAAATACCAGAACTACCCGAGACATAATCGGCGTTATCCTCTAAAATATTAATCGCAACCAGGTTTAATTGACTGTTTCAGTGTGGTTCCACATTACTACGTGATCCAAACCAGAAAAAGCCCAGGATCTGGCCAACAAGTATGCGAAATACGCGAATGTATGAGCCAGATGATTGCAAATACCAGAACTAACTCGGACATAACCAGCGTTATCCTCTAAAATACTGATCGGAACCAGCTTCCATTGACTGCTTCAGTGTGGTACCACATTACTACGTGATCCAAACCAGAAAAAGGCCAGGATCTGGCCAATAAGTATGCGAAAATTGC
Source organism: Colletes latitarsis (assembly GCF_051014445.1). NCBI lineage: Eukaryota > Metazoa > Arthropoda > Insecta > Hymenoptera > Colletidae > Colletes > Colletes latitarsis. The sequence continues at coordinate 3,783,506 of NW_027488375.1, read as the reverse complement.
GAAAGTATGAGCCAGATGATTGCAAATACCAGAACTAACCCAGACATAACCAGCGTTATCCTATAAAATATTAATCGCAACCAGGTTTAATTGACTGTTTCGGTGTGGTACTGCATTACTACGTGATCCAGACCAGAAAAAGGCCAGGATCTGGCCAACAAGTATGCGCAAAATGCGAAAGTACGAGCCAGATGAGGGCAAATCCCAGACCAAACCGAGACATAACCGGCGTTATCCTCTAAAATATTAATCGCAACCAGGTTTAATTGACTGTTTCGGTGTGGTACCGCATTACTACGTGATCCAAACCAGAAAAATCCCAGGATCGGGCCAACAAGAATGCGAGAAACGCGAAAGTACGAGCCACATGAGGGAAAATCCCAGACCTAACCCGGATATAACCGGCGTTATCCGCTAAAATATTAATCGCAACCAGGTTTAATTGACTGTTTCGTTGTGGACCCATATTACTACGGGATCCAAACCAGAAAGAACCCAGGATCTGGCCAACAAGTATGCGAAAAATGCGAAAGAACGATCCAGATGAGGGCAAATTCCAGACCTAACCGAGACATAACCGGCGTTAGCATCTAAAATATTAATCGCAACCAGGTTCAATTGACTGTTTCGGTGTGGAACCACATTACTACGGGATCCAAACCAGAAAAAACCCAGGATCTGGCCAACAACTATGAGAAAAACGCGAAAGTATGAGCCAGATGATTGCAAATACCAGAACTATCCCAGGCATAATCAGCGTTATCCTCTAAAATATTAATCGCAACCAGGTTTATTTGACTGTTTCGGTGTGGTACCACATTACTACGTGGTCCAAGCCAGAAAAAGGCCAGGATCTGGCCAACAAGAATGCGAAAAATGCGAAAGTACGCGCCAGATGAGGGCAAATACCAGACCTAACCGAGACATTACCGGCATTATCCTCTAAAATATTAATCGCAACCAGATTTAATTGACTGTTTCGGTGTGGTACCGCATTACTACGTGATCCAAACCAGAAAAAGCCCAGGATCTGGCCAACAAGTATGCGACAAACGCGAAAGTATATGCCAGATGATTGCAAATACCAGAACTAACCCAGACATAACCGGCGTTATCCCCTAAAATATTAATCGCGACCAGGTATAATTGACTGTTTCAGTGTGGTACCACATTACTACGTGATCCAAACCAGAAAAGGGCCAGGGTCTGGCCAACAAGTATGCGAAAAATACGAAAGTCCGAGCCAGATGTGGGGAAATACCAGAACTACCCGAGACATAATCGGCGTTATCCTCTAAAATATTAATCGCAACCAGGTTTAATTGACTGTTTCAGTGTGGTTCCACATTACTACGTGATCCAAACCAGAAAAAGCCCAGGATCTGGCCAACAAGTATGCGAAATACGCGAATGTATGAGCCAGATGATTGCAAATACCAGAACTAACTCGGACATAACCAGCGTTATCCTCTAAAATACTGATCGGAACCAGCTTCCATTGACTGCTTCAGTGTGGTACCCCATTACTACGTGATCCAAACCAGAAAAAGGCCAGGATCTGGCCAATAAGTATGCGAAAAACTCGGAAGTATGTGCCAGATAATAGCAAATACCAGAACTAACCCAGGCATAACCAGCGTTATCCTCTAAAATATTAATCGCAACCAGGTTTAATTGACTGTTTCGGTGTTGTACCGCATTAATACGTGATCCAAACCAGAAAGAGGACAGGATCTGGCCAACAGGAATGCGAAAAAAGCGAAAGTACGAGCCAGATGTGGGCAAATCCCAGACCTACCCGAGACATAACCGGCGTTATCCTCTAAAATATTAATCTGAACCAGGTTTAATTGACTGTTTCGTTGTGGAACCACATTACTACGGGATCCAAACCAGACAAAACCCAGGATCTGGCCAACAAGAATGCGAAAAATGCGAAAGTACGAGTCAGATGAGCACAAATCCCAGACCTACCCGAGACATAACCGGCGTTATCCTCTAAAATATTAATCGCAAGCAATTTAATTGACTGTTTCGGTGTGGATCCTCATTACTACGTGATCCAAACCAGATAGAGCCCAGGATCTGGCCAACAAGTATGAGAAAAATGCGAAAGTTCGAGCCAGATGAGGGCAAGTACCAGACCTAACCCAGACAAAACCGGCGTTAACCCCTAAAATATTAATCGCAACCAGGTATAATTCACTGTTTCGGTGTGGTACCGCATTGCTACGACGATCCAAACCAAAAAGAGGCCAGGATCTGGCCAACAAGTATGCGAAAATTGCGAAAGTATGAGCCAGATGATTGCAGATACCAGAACTAACCCAGACATAACCAGCATTATCCTATAAAATATTAATCGCAACCAGGTTTAATTGACTGTTTCGGTGTGGTACTGCATTACTACGTGATCCAGACCAGAAAAAGGCCAGGATCTGGCCAACAAGTATGCGCAAAATGCGAAAGTACGAGCCAGATGAGGGCAAATCCCAGACCAAACCGAGACATAACCGGCGTTATCCTCTAAAATATTAATCGCAACCAGGTTTAATTGACTGTTTCGGTGTGGTACCGCATTACTACGTGATCCAAACCAGAAAAATCCCAGGATCGGGCCAACCAGAATGCGAGAAACGCGAAAGTACGAGCCACATGAGGGAAAGTCCCAGACCTAACCCAGACATAACCGGCGTTATCCGCTAAAATATTAATCGCAACCAGGTTTAATTGACTGTTTCGTTGTGGACCCACATTACTACGGGATCCAAACCAGAAAGAACCCAGGATCTGGCCAACAAGTATGCGAAAAATGCGAAAGAACGATCCAGATGAGGGCAAATCCCAGACCTAAACGAGACATAACCGGCGTTAGCATCTAAAATATTAATCGCAACCAGGTTCAATTGACTGTTTCGGTGTGGAACCACATTACTACGGGATCCAAACTAGAAAAAACCCAGGATCTGGCCAACAACTATGAGAAAAACGCGAAAGTATGAGCCAGATGATTGCAAATACCAGAACTATCCCAGGCATAACCAGCGATATCCTCTAAAATATTAATCGCAACCAGGTTTATTTGACTGTTTCGGTGTGGTACCACATTACTACGTGGTCCAAGCCAGAAAAAGGCCAGGATCTGGCCAACAAGAATGCGAAAAATGCGAAAGTACGCGCCAGATGAGGGCAAATACCAGACCTAACCGAGACATTACCGGCATTATCCTCTAAAATATTAATCGCAACCAGATTTAATTGACTGTTTCGGTGTGGTACCGCATTACTACGTGATCCAAACCAGAAAAAGCCCAGGATCTGGCCAACAAGTATGCGACAAACGCGAAAGTATATGCCAGATGATTGCAAATACCAGAACTAACCCAGACATAACCGGCGTTATCCCCTAAAATATTAATCGCAACCAGGTATAATTGACTGTTTCAGTGAGGTACCACATTACTACGTGATCCAAACCAGAAAAGGGCCAGGGTCTGGCCAACAAGTATGCGAAAAATACGAAAGTCCGAGCCAGATGTGGGGAAATACCAGAACTAAGCGAGACATAATCGGCGTTATCCTCTAAAATATTAATCGCAACCAGGTTCAATTGACTGTTTCGGTGTGGAACCTCATTACTACGTGATCCAAACCAGATAAAGCCCAGGATCTGGCCAACAAGTATGAGAAAAATGCGAAAGTTCGAGCCAGATGAGGGCAAGTACCAGACCTAACCCAGACAAAACCGGCGTTATCCCCTAAAATATTAATCGCAACCAGGTATAATTGACTGTTTCGGTGTGGAACCTCATTACTACGTGATCCAAACCAGATAAAGCCCAGGATCTGGCCAACAAGTATAAGAAAAATGCGAAAGTTCGAGCCAGATGGGGGCAAATCCCAGACCAAACCGAGACATAACCGGCGTTATCCTCTAAAATATTAATCGCAACCAGGTTTAATTGACTGTTTCGGTGTGGTACCGCATTACTACGTGATCCAAACCAGAAAAAGGCCATGATCTGGCCATCAAGTATGCGAAAAATGCGAAAGTATGAGCCAGATGATTGCAAATACCAGAACTATGCCTGACATTACCAGCGTTATCCTCTAAAATACGAATCGGAACATGCTTTTAATGACTGTTTCAGTGTGGTAACACATTACTACGAGATCCAAACCAGAAAAATCCCAGGATCGGGCCAACAAGAATGCGAGAAACGCGAAAGTACGAGCCACATGAGGGAAAATCCCAGACCTAACCCAGACATAACCGGCGTTATCCGCTAAAATATTAATCGCAACCAGGTTTAATTGACTGTTTCGTTGTGGACCCACATTACTACGGGCTCCAAACCAGAAAGAACCCAGGATCTGGCCAACAAGTATGCGAAAAATGCGAAAGAACGATCCAGATGAGGGCAAATCCCAGACCTAACCGAGACATAACCGGCGTTAGCCTCTGAAATATTAATCGCAACCAGGTTCAATTGACTGTTTCGGTGTGGAACCACATTACTACGGGATCCAAACCAGAAAAAACCCAGGATCTGGCCAACAACTATGAGAAAAACGCGAAAGTATGAGCCAGATGATTGCAAATACCAGAACTATCCCAGGCATAACCAGCGTTATCCTCTAAAATATTAATCGCAACCAGGTTTATTTGACTGTTTCGGTGTGGTACCACATTACTACGTGGTCCAAGCCAGAAAAAGGCCAGGATCTGGCCAACAAGAATGCGAAAAATGCGAAAGTACGCGCCAGATGAGGGCAAATACCAGACCTAACCGAGACATTACCGGCATTACCCTCTAAAATAGTAATCGCAACTAGATTTAGTTGACTGTTTCGGTGTGGTACCGCATTACTACGTGATCCAAACCAGAAAAAGCCCAGGATCTGGCCAACAAGTATGCGACAAACGCGAAAGTATATGCCAGATGATTGCAAATACCAGAACTAACCCAGACATAACCGGCGCTATCCCCTAAAATATTAATCGGAACCAGGTATAATTGACTGTTTCAGTGTGGTACCACATTACTACGTGATCCAAACCAGAAAAGGGCCAGGGTCTGGCCAACAAGTATGCGAAAAATACGAAAGTCCGAGCCAGATGTGGGGAAATACCAGAACTAACCGAGACATAATCGGCGTTATCCTCTAAAATATTAATCGCAACCAGGTTCAATTGACTGTTTCGGTGTGGAACCTCATTACTACGTGATCCAAACCAGATAAAGCCCAGGATCTGGCCAACAAGTATGAGTAAAATGCGAAAGTTCGAGCCAGATGAGGGCAAGTACCAGACCTAACACAGACAAAACCGGCGTTATCCCCTAAAATATTAATCGCAACCAGGTATAATTGACTGTTTCGGTGTGGTACCTCATTACTACGTGATCCAAACCAGATAAAGCCCAGGATCTGGCCAACAAGTATAAGAAAAATGCGAAAGTTCGAGCCAGATGGGGGCAAATCCCAGACCAAACCGAGACATAACCGGCGTTATCCTCTAAAATATTAATCGCAACCAGGTTTAATTGACTGTTTCGGTGTGGTATCGCATTACTACGTGATCCAAACCAGAGAAAGGCCAGGATCTGGCCAACAAGTATGCGAAAAACGCGAAAGTACGTGCCAGATGAGGGCAAATCCCAGACCTAACCGAGACATAACCGGCGTTAGCCTCTGAAATATTAATCGCAACCAGGTTCAATTGACTGTTTCGGTGTGGAACCACATTACTACGGGATCCAAACCAGAAAAAACCCAGGATCTGGCCAACAACTATGAGAAAAACGCGAAAGTATGAGCCAGATGATTGCAAATACCAGAACTATCCCAGGCATAACCAGCGTTATCCTCTAAAATATTAATCGCAACAAGGTTTACTTGACTGTTTCGGTGTGGTACCACATTACTACGTGGTCCAAGCCAGAAAAAGGCCAGGATCTGGCCAACAAGAATGCGAAAAATGCGAAAGTACGCGCCAGATGAGGGCAAATACCAGACCTAACCGAGACATTACCGGCATTATCCTCTAAAATATTAATCGCAACCAGATTTAATTGACTGTTTCGGTGTGGTACCGCATTACTACGTGATCCAAACCAGAAAAAGCCCAGCATCTGGTCAACAAGTAGGCGAAAAACGCGAAAGTATGTGCCAGATGAGGGCTAATCCCAGACCTAACCGAGACATAACCGGCGTTATCCTCTAAAATATTAATCGCAACCAGGTATAATTGACTGTTTCAGTGTGGTACCACATTACTACGTGATCCAAACCAGAAAAGGGACAGGGTCTGGCCAACAAGTATGCGAAAAATACGAAAGTCCGAGCCAGATGTGGGGAAATACCAGACCTAACCGAGACATAATCGGCGTTATCCTCTAAAATACTAATCGCATCCAGGTTCAATTGACTGTTTCGGTGTGGAACCACATTACTACGGGATTCAAACGAGAAAAAACGCAGGATCTGTTCAACAACTATGAGAAAAACGCGAAAGTACGAGCCAGATGAGGGAAAATCCCAGACCTAACCGAGACGTAACCGGCGTCATCCCCTAAAATATTAATCGCAACCAGGTATAATTGACTGTTTCGGTGTGGTACCGCATTGCTACGATGATCCAAACCAGAAAGAGGCCAGGATCTGGCCAACAAGTATGCGAAAATTGCGAAAGTACGAGACAGATGAGGGCAAATCCCAGACCTAACGGATACATAACCGGCGTTATCCTCTAAAATATTAATCGCAACCAGGTTTATTTGACTGTTTCCGTGTGGTACCACATTACTACGTGGTCCAAGCCAGAAAAAGGCGAGGATCTGGCCAACAAGTTTGCGAAAAACGCGAAAGTACGAGCCAGATGAGGACAAATCCCAGACCTACCCGAGACATAACCGGCGCTATCCTCTAAAATATTAATCGCAACCAGTTTCATTGACTGCTTCGGTGTGGAACCTCATTACTACGGGATCCAAAACAGAAAAAACCCAGGATCTGGCCAACAAGTATGCGACAAACGCGAAAGTATATGCCAGATGATTGCAAATACCAGAACTAACCCAGACATAACCGGCGTTATCCCCTAAAATATTAATCGCAACCTGGTTTAATTGACTGTTTCGGTGTGGTATCGCATTACTACGTGATCCAAACCAGAGAAAGGCCAGGATCTGGCCAACAAGTATGCGAAAAACGCGAAAGTACGTGCCAGATGAGGGCAAATCCCAGACCTAACCGAGACATAACCGGCGTTAGCCTCTGAAATATTAATCGCAACCAGGTTCAATTGACTGTTTCGGTGTGGAACCACATTACTACGGGATCCAAACCAGAAAAAACCCAGGATCTGGCCAACAACTATGAGAAAAACGCGAAAGTATGAGCCAGATGATTGCAAATACCAGAACTATCCCAGGCATAACCAGCGTTATCCTCTAAAATATTAATCGCAACAAGGTTTACTTGACTGTTTCGGTGTGGTACCACATTACTACGTGGTCCAAGCCAGAAAAAGGCCAGGATCTGGCCAACAAGAATGCGAAAAATGCGAAAGTACGCGCCAGATGAGGGCAAATACCAGACCTAACCGAGACATTACCGGCATTATCCTCTAAAATATTAATCGCAACCAGATTTAATTGACTGTTTCGGTGTGGTACCGCATTACTACGTGATCCAAACCAGAAAAAGCCCAGGATCTGGTCAACAAGTAGGCGAAAAACGCGAAAGTATGTGCCAGATGAGGGCTAATCCCAGACCTAACCGAGACATAACCGGCGTTATCCTCTAAAATATTAATCGCAACCAGGTATAATTGACTGTTTCAGTGTGGTACCACATTACTACGTGATCCAAACCAGAAAAGGGACAGGGTCTGGCCAACAAGTATGCGAAAAATACGAAAGTCCGAGCCAGATGTGGGGAAATACCAGACCTAACCGAGACATAATCGGCGTTATCCTCTAAAATACTAATCGCATCCAGGTTCAATTGACTGTTTCGGTGTGGAACCACATTACTACGGGATTCAAACGAGAAAAAACGCAGGATCTGTTCAACAACTATGAGAAAAACGCGAAAGTACGAGCCAGATGAGGGAAAATCCCAGACCTAACCGAGACGTAACCGGCGTCATCCCCTAAAATATTAATCGCAACCAGGTATAATTGACTGTTTCGGTGTGGTACCGCATTGCTACGATGATCCAAACCAGAATGAGGCCAGGATCTGGCCAACAAGTATGCGAAAATTGCGAAAGTACGAGCCAGATGAGGGCAAATCCCAGACCTAACGGATACATAACCGGCGTTATCCTCTAAAATATTAATCGCAACCAGGTTTATTTGACTGTTTCGGTGTGGTACCACATTACTACGTGGTCCAAGCCAGAAAAAGGCGAGGATCTGGCCAACAAGTTTGCGAAAAACGCGAAAGTACGAGCCAGATGAGGACAAATCCCAGACCTACCCGAGACATAACCGGCGCTATCCTCTAAAATATTAATCGCAACCAGTTTCATTGACTGCTTCGGTGTGGAACCTCATTACTACGGGATCCAAAACAGAAAAAACCCAGGATCTGGCCAACAAGTATGCGACAAACGCGAAAGTATATGCCAGATGATTGCAAATACCAGAACTAACCCAGACATAACCGGCGTTATCCCCTAAAATAATAATCGCAACCTGGTTTAATTGACTGTTTCGGTGTGGTATCGCATTACTACGTGATCCAAACCAGAGAAAGGCCAGGATCTGGCCAACAAGTATGCGAAAAACGCGAAAGTACGTGCCAGATGAGGGCAAATCCCAGACCTAACCGAGACATAACCGGCGTTAGCCTCTGAAATATTAATCGCAACCAGGTTCAATTGACTGTTTCGGTGTGGAACCATATTACTACGGGATCCAAACCAGAAAAACACCCAGGATCTGGCCAACAACTATGAGAAAAACGCGAAAGTATGAGCCAGATGATTGCAAATACCATAACTATCCCAGGCATAACCAGCGTTATCCTCTAAAATATTAATCGCAACAAGGTTTACTTGACTGTTTCGGTGTGGTACCACATTACTACGTGGTCCAAGCCAGAAAAAGGCCAGGATCTGGCCAACAAGAATGCGAAAAATGCGAAAGTACGCGCCAGATGAGGGCAAATACCAGACCTAACCGAGACATTACCGGCATTATCCTCTAAAATATTAATCGCAACCAGATTTAATTGACTGTTTCGGTGTGGTACCGCATTACTACGTGATCCAAACCAGAAAAAGCCCAGGATCTGGTCAACAAGTAGGCGAAAAACGCGAAAGTATGTGCCAGATGAGGGCTAATCCCAGACCTAACCGAGACATAACCGGCGTTATCCTCTAAAATATTAATCGCAACCAGGTATAATTAACTGTTTCAGTGTGGTACCACATTACTACGTGATCCAAACCAGAAAAGGGACAGGGTCTGGCCAACAAGTATGCGAAAAATACGAAAGTCCGAGCCAGATGTGGGGAAATACCAAACCTAACCGAGACATAATCGGCGTTATCCTCTAAAATATTAATCGCATCCAGGTTCAATTGACTGTTTCGGTGTGGAACCACATTACTACGGGATTCAAACGAGAAAAAACCCAGGATCTGTTCAACAACTATGAGAAAAACGCGAAAGTACGAGCCAGATGAGGGAAAATCCCAGACCTAACCGAGACGTAACCGGCGTCATCCCCTAAAATATTAATCGCAACCAGTTATAATTGACTGTTTCGGTGTGGTACCGCATTGCTACGATGATCCAAACCAGAAAGAGGCCAGGATCTGGCCAACAAGTATGCGAAAATTGCGAAAGTACGAGCCAGATGAGGGCAAATCCCAGACCTAACGGATACATAACCGGCGTTATCCTCTAAAATATTAATCGCAACCAGGTATAATTGACTGTTTCAGTGTGGTACCACATTACTACGTGATCCAAACCAGAAAAGGGACAGGGTCTGGCCAACAAGTATGCGAAAAATACGAAAGTCCGAGCCAGATGTGGGGAAATACCAAACCTAACCGAGACATAATCGGCGTTATCCTCTAAAATATTAATCGCATCCAGGTTCAATTGACTGTTTCGGTGTGGAACCACATTACTACGGGATTCAAACGAGAAAAAACCCAGGATCTGTTCAACAACTATGAGAAAAACGCGAAAGTACGAGCCAGATGAGGGAAAATCCCAGACCTAACCGAGACGTAACCGGCGTCATCCCCTAAAATATTAATCGCAACCAGTTATAATTGACTGTTTCGGTGTGGTACCGCATTGCTACGATGATCCAAACCAGAAAGAGGCCAGGATCTGGCCAACAAGTATGCGAAAATTGCGAAAGTACGAGCCAGATGAGGGCAAATCCCAGACCTAACGGATACATAACCGGCGTTATCCTCTAAAATATTAATCGCAACCAGGTTTATTTGACTGTTTCGGTGTGGTACCACATTACTACGTGGTCCAAGCCAGAAAAAGGCCAGGATCTGGCCAACAAGTATGCGAAAAACGCGAAAGTACGAGCCAGATGAGGACAAATCCCAGACCTACCCGAGACATAACCGGCGTTATCCTCTAAAATATTAATCGCAACCAGGTTTAATTGACTGTTTCGGTGTGGTACCGCATTACTACGTGATCCAAACCAGAAAAAGGGCATGATCTGGCCAACAAGTATGCGAAAAATGCGAAAGTATGAGCCAGATGATTGCAAATACCAGAACTATGCCTGACATTACCAGCGTTATCCTCTAAAATACGAATCGGAACATGCTTTTAATGACTGTTTCAGTGTGGTAACACATTACTACGAGATCCAAACCAGAAAAATCCCAGGATCGGGCCAACAAGAATGCGAGAAACGCGAAAGTACGAGCCACATGAGTGAAAATTCCAGACCTAACCCAGTCATAACCGGCGTTATCCGCTAAAATATTAATCGCAACCTGGTTTAGTTGACTGTTTCGTTGTGGACCCACATTACTACGGGATCCAAACCAGAAAGAACCCAGGATCTGGCCAACAAGTATGCGAAAAATGCGAAAGAACGAGCCAGATGAGGGCAAATCCCAGACCTAACCGAGACATAACCGGCGTTATCCTCTAAAATATTAATCGGAACCAAGTTTATTTGACTGTTTCGGTGTGGTAACGCATTACTACGTGATCCAAACCAGATTAAGCCCAGGATCTGGCCAACATGTATGTGAAAAATGTGAAAGTTCGAGCCAGATGAGGGCAAATACCAGACCTAACCCAGACAAAACCGACGTTATCCCCTAAAATATTAACCGCAACCAGGTATAATTGACTGTTTCGGTGTGGTACCGCATTGCTACGATGATCCAAGCCAGAAAAAACCCAGGATCTGGCCAACAAGTATGCGAAAAATGCGAAAGTACGATCCAGATGAGGGCAAATACCAGACCTAACCGAGACATAACCGGCGTTATCCTCTAAAATATTATTCGCAACCAGGTGTAATTGACTGTTTCGGTGTGGTACCACATTACTACGTGGTCCAAGCCAGAAAAAGGCCAGGATCTGGCCAACATGAATGCGAAAAATGCGAAAGTACGCGCCAGATGAGGGCTAATCCCAGACCTAACCGAGACATAACCGGCGTTATCCACTAAAATATTAATCGCAACCAGGTTTAATTGACTGTTTCGGTGTGGTACCACATTACTACGTGGTCCAAGCCAGAAAAAGGCCAGGATCTGGCCAACAAGTATGCGAAAAACGCAAAAGTACGAGCCAGATGAGGACAAATCCCAGACCTACCCGAGACATAACCGGCGCTATCCTCTAAAATATTAATCGCAACCAGTTTCATTGACTGCTTCGGTGTGGAACCTCATTACTACGGGATCCAAAACAGAAAAAACCCAGGATCTGGCCAACAAGTATGCGACAAACGCGAAAGTATATGCCAGATGATTGCAAATACCAGAACTAACCCAGACATAACCGGCCTTAACCTCTAAAATATTTATAGCAACCTGGTTTAATTGACTGTTTCGGTGTGGTACCGCATTACTACGTGATCCAAACCATAAAAAGGCTAGGATCAGGCCAACAAGTAAGCGAAATATGCGAAAGTACGAGCCAGATGTGGGCAAATCCCAGACCTACCCGAGACATAACCGGCGTTATCCTCTAAAATATTAATCGCAACCAGGTTTAATTGACTGTTTCAGTGTGGTACCACATTACTACGTGATCCAAACCAGAAAAAGCCCAGGATCTGGCCAGCAAGTATGCGAAAAACGCGAATGTATGAGCCAGATGGTTGCAAATACCAGAACTAACCCAGACATAACCAGCGTTATCCTCTAAAATACTGATCGGAACCAGTTTCTATTGACTGTTTCAGTGTGGTACCATTCCCTACGTGGTCCATGCCAGCAGAAGGCCAGTATGTGGCCAACAAGTATGCGAAAACTGCGAAAGTACGAGCCAGTTGTGGGCAAATACCAGACCTAACCGAGACATAACCAGCGTTATCCACTAAAATATTATCCACAACCAGGTTTAATTGACTGCTTCGGTGTGGTACCACATTACTACGTGGTCCAAGCCAGAAAATGGCCAGGTTCTGGCCAACATGTATACGAAAAACGCGAAAGTACGAGCCAGATGAGGACAAATCCCAGACCTACCCGAGACATAACCGGCGTTAACCTCTAAAATATTAATCGCATACGGTATAATTGACTGTTTGGGTGTGGAAACTCATTACTACCGGATCCAAAACAGAAACAACCCAGGATCTGGCCAACAAGTATGCGAGAAACGCGAAAGTATGAGCCAGATGATTGCAAATACCAGAAGTAACCCAGGCATAACCAGCGTTATCCTCTAAAATACTAAGCGGAACCAGCTTTTATTGACAGTGTGGTACCACATTACGACGTGATCCAAACAAGAAAAAGCCCAGGATCTGGCCAACAAATATGCGAAAAGTGCGAAAGTACGAGGCAGTTGAGGACAAATCCCAGACCTAACCGTGACATAACCGGCCTTAACCTCTAAAATATTTATAGGAACCAGGTTTAATTGACTGTTTCGGTGTGGTACCGCATTACTACGTTATCCAAACCATAAGAAGGCTAGGATCAGGCCAACATGTAAGCGAAATATGCGAAAGTACGAGCGAGATGAGGGCAAATACCAGTCCTAACCGAGACATAACCGGCGTTATCCACTAAAGTATTAATCGGAACCAGGTTTAATTGACAGTTTCAGTGTGGTACCACTTCACTATGTGGTCCACGCCAGCAGAAGGCCAGTATGTGGCCAAAAAGTATTCGAATCATGCGAAAGTACGTTCCAGATGAGGACAAATCCCAGACCCAACCGAGACATAACCGGCGTTATCCTCTAAAGTATTAATCGGAACCAGGTTTAATTGACAGTTTCAGTGTGGTACCACTTCACTATGTGGTCCACGCCAGCAGAAGGCCAGTATGTGGCCAACAAGTATGCGAAAACTGCGAAAGTACGAGCCAGTTGAGGGCAAATACCAGACCTAACCGAGACATAACCGGCGTTATCCACTAAAATATTATTCACAACCACGTTTAATTGACTGCTTCGGTGTGGTACCACATTACTACGTGGTCCAAGCCAGAAAAAGTCCAGGATCTGCCAACAAGTATGCGAAAAATGCGAAAGTACGAGCCAGATGAGGGCAAATACCATACATAACCGAGACATTACCGGCTTTATCCTCTAAAATATTAATCGCAACCAGATTTAATTGACTGTTTCGGTGTGGTACCGCATTACTACGTGATCCAAACCAGAAAGAGGCCAGGATCTGGTCAACAAGTATGCGATAAACGCCAAAGTACGAACCAGATGATTGCAAATACCAGAACTAACCCAGACATAACCAGCGTTATCCTCTAAAATACTTATCGGAACCAGCCCCTATTGACTATTTCAGTGTGGTACCACGTTATTACGTGTTCCAAACGAGAAAAGGGCCAGGGTCTGGCCAACAAGTGTGCGAAAAACGCGAAAGTATGAGCCAGATGGTTTCAAATACCAGAACTAACACAGACATAACCAGCGTTATCCTCTAAAAGACTAATCGGAACCAGCTTTTATTGACTGTTTCAGTGTGGTACCACATTACTACGTGATCCAAACCAGAAAAAGGCCAGGATCTGGCCAACAAGTATGCGAAAAACGCGAAAGTACGAGCCAGATGAGGACAAATCCCAGACCTACCCGAGACATAACCGGCGTTATCCTCTAAAATATTAATCGCAACCAGTTTAATTGACTGTTTCGGTGTGGAACCTCATTACTACGGGATCCAAAACAGAAAAAACCCAGGATCTGGTCAACAAGTATGCGATAAACGCCAAAGTACGAACCAGATGATTGCAAATACCAGAACTAACCCAGACATAACCAGCGTTATCCTCTAAAATACTTATCGGAACCAGCCCCTATTGACTATTTCAGTGTGGTACCACGTTATTACGTGTTCCAAACGAGAAAAGGGCCAGGGTCTGGCCAACAAGTGTGCGAAAAACGCGAAAGTATGAGCCAGATGGTTTCAAATACCAGAACTAACACAGACATAACCAGCGTTATCCTCTAATAGACTAATCGGAACCAGCTTTTATTGACTGTTTCAGTGTGGTACCACATTACTACGTGATCCAAACCAGAAAAAGGCCAGGATGTGGCCAACAAGTATGCGAAAAATGCGAAAGTACGAGCCAGATGAGGGCAAATACCAGACCTAACCGAGACATAACCGGCGTTATCCTCTGAAATATTAATCGCAACCAGGTTTAATTGACTGTTTCGTTGTGGAACCACATTACTGCGGGATCCAAACCAGAAAAAACCCAGGATCTGGCCAACAAGTATGCGAAAAATGCGAAAGTACGATCCAGATGAGGGCAAATCCCAGACCTAACCGAGACATAACCGGCGTTATCCTCTAAAATATTATTCGCAACCAGGTTTAATTGACTGTTTCGGTGTGGTACCACATTACTACGTGGTCCAAGCCAGAAAAAGGCCAGGATCTGGCCAACAAGTATGCGAAAAACGCGAAAGTACGAGCCAGATGAGGACAAATCCCAGACCTACCCGAGACATAACCGGCGTTATCCTCTAAAATATTAATCTCAACCAGGTCTAATTGACTGTTTCGTTGTGGAACCGCATTACTACGTGATTCAAACCAGAAAAAGGCCATGATCTGGCCAACAAGTATGCGAAAAATGCGAAAGTACGAGCCAGATGAGGGCAAATACCAGACATAACCGGCGTTATCCTCTAAAATACTAATCGGAACCAGCACTTATTGACTGTTACAGTGTGGTACCACATTACTACGTGATCCAAACCAGAAAAAGGCCAGGATGCGACCAAAAAGTATGCGAAAAGGCCAAAGTATGAGCCAGATGATTGCAAATACCAGAACTAACCCAGACATAACCAGCGTTATCGTCTAAAATACTTATCGGAACCAGCCTCTAATGACTAGTTCAGTGTGGTACCACATTACTACGTGTTCCAAACGAGAAAAGGGCCAGGGTCTGGCCAACAAGTGTGCGAAAAACGCGAAAGTATGATCCAGATGGTTTCAAATACCAGAACTAACACACACATAACCAGCGTTATCCTCTAAAATACTAATCGGAACCAGCTTTTATTGACTGTTTCAGTGTGGTACCACATTAGTACGTGATCCAATCCAGAAAAAGGCCAGGATCTGGCCAACAAGTATGCGAAAAACGCGAAAGTACGATCCAGACGAGGGCAAATCCCAGACCAAACCGAGACATAACCGGCGTTATCCTCTAAAGTATTAATCGGATCCAGGTTTAATTGACTGTTTCAGTGTGGTACCTCTTTACTACGTGGTCCAAGCCAGAAGAAGGCCAGGATGTGGCCAACAAGTATGCGAAAAATGCGAAAGTACGAGCCAGATGAGGGCAAATACCAGACCTAACCGAGACATAACCGGCGTTATCCTCTAAAATATTAATCGCAACCAGGTTTAATTGACTGTTTCGTTGTGGAACCACATTACTGCGGGATCCAAACCAGAAGAAACCCAGGATCTGGCCAACAAGTATGCGCAAAATGCGAAAGTACGAGCCAGATGAGGGCAAATCCCAGACCAAACCGAGACATAACCGGCGTTATCCTCTAAAATATTAATCGCAACCAGGTTTAATTGACTGCTTCGATGTGGTACCGCATTACTACGTGATCCAAACCAGAAAAAGGCCATGATCTGGCCAACAAGTATGCGAAAAATGCGAAAGTATGAGCCAGATGAGGGCAAATACCAGACCTAACCGAGACATAACCGGCGTTATCCTCTAAAATACTAATCGGAACCAGCTTCTATTGACTGTTTCAGTGTGGTACAACATTACTACGTGATCCAAACCAGAAAAAGGCAAAGGATCCGGCCAACAAGTATGCGAAAAACGCGAAAGTATGAGCCAGATGATTGCAAATACCAGAACTAACACAGACATAACCTGCGTTATCCTCTAAAATACTAATCGGAACCAGCTTTATTGACTGTTACAGTGTGGTACCACATTACTACGTGATCCAATCCAGAAAAAGGCCAGGATCTGGCCAACAAGTATGCGAAAAACGCGAAAGTACGAGCCAGATGAGGACAAATCCCAGACCTACCCGAGACATAACCGGCGTTATCCTCTAAAATATTAATCTCAACCAGGTCTAATTGACTGTTTCGATGTGGAACCGCATTACTACGTGATTCAAACCAGAAAAAGGCCATGATCTGGCCAACAAGTATGCGAAAAATGCGAAAGTATGAGCCAGATGAGGGCAAATACCAGACATAACCGGCGTTATCCTCTAAAATACTAATCGGAACCAGCACTTATTGACTGTTACAGTGTGGTACCACATTACTACGTGATCCAAACCAGAAAAAGGCCAGGATGCGGCCAAAAAGTATGCGAAAAGGCCAAAGTATGAGCCAGATGATTGCAAATACCAGAACTAACCCAGACATAACCAGCGTTATCGTCTAAAATACTTATCGGAACCAGCCTCTAATGACTAGTTCAGTGTGGTACCACATTACTACGTGTTCCAAACGAGAAAAGGGCCAGGGTCTGGCCAACAAGTGTGCGAAAAACGCGAAAGTATGATCCAGATGGTTTCAAATACCAGAACTAACACAGACATAACCAGCGTTATCCTCTAAAATACTAATCGGAACCAGCTTTTATTGACTGTTTCAGTGTGGTACCACATTAGTACGTGATCCAATCCAGAAAAAGGCCAGGATCTGGCCAACAAGTATGCGAAAAACGCGAAAGTACGATCCAGACGAGGGCAAATCCCAGACCAAACCGAGACATAACCGGCGTTATCCTCTAAAGTATTAATCGGAACCAGGTTTAATTGACTGTTTCAGTGTGGTACCTCTTTACTACGTGGTCCAAGCCAGAAGAAGGCCAGGATGTGGCCAACAAGTATGCGAAAAATGCGAAAGTACGAGCCAGATGAGGGCAAATACCAGACCTAACCGAGACATAACCGGCGTTATCCTCTAAAATATTAATCGCAACCAGGTTTAATTGACTGTTTCGTTGTGGAACCACATTACTGCGGGATCCAAACCAGAGGAAACCCAGGATCTGGCCAACAAGTATGCGCAAAATGCGAAAGTACGAGCCAGATGAGGGCAAATCCCAGACCAAACCGAGACATAACCGGCGTTATCCTCTAAAATATTAATCGCAACCAGGTTTAATTGACTGCTTCGATGTGGTACCGCATTACTACGTGATCCAAACCAGAAAAAGGCCATGATCTGGCCAACAAGTATGCGAAAAATGCGAAAGTATGAGCCAGATGAGGGCAAATACCAGACCTAACCGAGACATAACCGGCGTTATCCTCTAAAATACTAATCGGAACCAGCTTCTATTGACTGTTTCAGTGTGGTACAACATTACTACGTGATCCAAACCAGAAAAAGGCAAAGGATCCGGCCAACAAGTATGCGAAAAACGCGAAAGTATGAGCCAGATGATTGCAAATACCAGAACTAACACAGACATAACCTGCGTTATCCTCTAAAATACTAATCGGAACCAGCTTTATTGACTGTTACAGTGTGGTACCACATTACTACGTGATCCAATCCAGAAAAAGGCCAGGATCTGGCCAACAAGTATGCGAAAAACGCGAAAGTACGAGCCAGATGAGGACAAATCCCAGACCTACCCGAGACATAACCGGCGTTATCCTCTAAAATATTAATCGCAACCAGTTTAATTGACTGTTTCGGTGTGGAACCTCATTACTACGGGATCCAAAACAGAAAAAACCCAGAATCTGGTCAACAAGTATGCGAAAAACACCAAAGTATGACCCAGATGATTGCAAATACCAGAACTAACCCAGACATAACCAGCGTTATCCTCTAAAATACTTATCGGAACCAGCCTCTATCGACTAATTTCAGTGTGGTACCACATTACTACGTGTTCCAAACGAGAAAAGGGCCAGGGTCTGGCCAACAAGTGTGCGAAAAACGCGAAAGTATGAGCCTGATGGTTTCAAATACCAGAACTAACACAGACATAACCAGCGTTATCCTCTAAAATACTAATCGGAACCAGCTTTTATTGACTGTTTCAGTGTGGTACCACATTACTACGTGATCCAAACCAGAAAAAACCCAGGATCTGGCCAACAAGTATGCGCAAAATGCGAAAGTACGAGCCAGATGAGGGCAAATCCCAGACCAAACCCAGACATAACCGGCGTTATCCTCTAAAATATTAATCGCAACCAGGTTTAATTGACTGCTTCGGTGTGGTACCGCATTACTACGTGATTCAAACCAGAAAAAGGCCATGATCTGGCCAACAAGTATGCGAAAAATGCGAAAGTATGAGCCAGATGAGGGCAAATACCAGACATAACCGGCGTTATCCTCTAAAATACTAATCGGAACCAGCACTTATTGACTGTTTCGGTGTGGAACCTCATTACTATGGGATCCAAAACAGAAAAAACCCAGGATCTGGTCAACAAGTATGCGAAAAGGCCAAAGTATGAGCCAGATGATTGCAAATACCAGAACTAACCCAGACATAACCAGCGTTATCGTCTAAAATACTTATCGGAACCAGCCTCTAATGACTAGTTCAGTGTGGTACCACATTACTACGTGTTCCAAACGAGAAAAGGGCCAGGGTCTGGCCAACAAGTGTGCGAAAAACGCGAAAGTATGAGCCAGATGGTTTCAAATACCAGAACTAACACAGACATAACCAGCGTTATCCTCTAAAATACTAATCGGAACCAGGTTTAATTGACTGTTTCAGTGTGGTACCTCTTTACTACGTGGTCCAAGCCAGAAGAAGGCCAGGATGTGGCCAACAAGTATGCGAAAAATGCGAAAGTACGAGCCAGATGAGGGCAAATACCAGACCTAACCGAGACATAACCGGCGTTATCCTCTAAAATATTAATCGCAACCAGGTTTAATTGACTGTTTCGTTGTGGAACCACATTACTGCGGGATCCAAACCAGAAAAAACCCAGGATCTGGCCAACAAGGATGCGAAAAATGCGAAAGTACGATCCAGACGAGGGCAAATCCCAGACCTAACCGAGACATAACCGGCGTTATCCTCTAAAATATTAATCGCAACCAGGTTTAATTGACTGCTTCGATGTGGTACCGCATTACTACGTGATCCAAACCAGAAAAAGGCCATGATCTGGCCAACAAGTATGCGAAAAATGCGAAAGTATGAGCCAGATAAGGGCAAATACCAGACCTAACCGAGACATAACCGGCGCTATCCTCTAAAATACTAATCGGAACCAGCTTCTATTGACTGTTTCAGTGTGGTACAACATTACTACGTGATCCAAACCAGAAAAAGGCAAAGGATCCGGCCAACAAGTATGCGAAAAACGCGAAAGTATGAGCCAGATGATTGCAAATACCAGAACTAACACAGACATAACCTGCGTTATCCTCTAAAATACTAATCGGAACCAGCTTTTATTGACTGTTACAGTGTGGTACCACATTACTACGTGATCCAAACCAGAAAAAGGCCAGGATCTGGCCAACAAGTATGCGAAAAACGCGAAAGTACGAGCCAGATGAGGACAAATCCCAGACCTACCCGAGACATAACCGGCGTTATCCTCTAAAATATTAATCGCAACCAGTTTAATTGACTGTTTCGGTGTGGAACCTCATTACTACGGGATCCAAAACAGAAAAAACCCAGAATCTGGTCAACAAGTATGCGAAAAACGCCAAAGTATGACCCAGATGATTGCAAATACCAGAACTAACCCAGACATAACCAGCGTTATCCTCTAAAATACTAATCGGAACCAGCCTCTATCGACTATTTCAGTGTGGTACCACATTACTACGTGTTCCAAACGAGAAAAGGGCCAGGGTCTGGCCAACAAGTGTGCGAAAAACGCGAAAGTATGAGTCAGATGGTTTCAAATACCAGAACTAACACAGACATAACCAGCGTTATCCTCTAAAATACTAATCGGAACCAGCTTTTATTGACTGTTTCAGTGTGGTACCACATTACTACGTGATCCAAACCAGAAAAAACCCAGGATCTGGCCAACAAGTATGCGCAAAATGCGAAAGTACGAGCCAGATGAGGGCAAGTCCCAGACCAAACCAAGACATAACCGGCGTTATCCTCTAAAATATTAATCGCAACCAGGTTTAATTGACTGCTTCGGTGTGGTACCGCATTACTACGTGATCCAAACCAGAAAAAGGCCATGATCTGGCCAACAAGTATGCGAAAAATGCGAAAGTATGAGCCAGATGAGGGCAAGTCCCAGACCTAACCGAGACATAACCGGCGTTATCCTCTAAAATATTATTCGCAACCAGGTTTAATTGACTGTTTCGGTGTGGTACCACATTACTACGTGGTCCAAGCCAGAAAAAGGCCAGGATCTGGCCAACAAGTATGCGAAAAACGCGAAGGTACGAGCCAGATGAGGACAAATCCCAGACCTACCCGAGACATAACCGGCGTTATCCTCTAAAATATTAAACTCAACCTGGTTTAATTGACTGTTCCGTTGTGGAACCACATTACTACGGGATCCAAACCAGAAAAAACCCAGGATCTGGCCAACAAGTATGCGCAAAATGCGAAAGTACGAGCCAGATGAGGGCAAATCCCAGACCAAACCGAGACATACGGGCGTTATCCTCTAAAATATTAATCGCAACCAGGATTAATTGGCTGCTTCGGTGTGGTACCGCATTACTACGTGATCCAAACTAGAAAAAGGCCATGATCTGGCCAACAAGTATGCGAAAAATGCGAAAGTATGAGCCAGATGATTGCAAATACCAGAACTATGCCTGACATAACCAGCGTTAACCTCTAAAATACGAATCGGAACATGCTTTTAATGACTGTTTCAGTGTGGCAACACATTACTACGAGATCCAAACCAGAAAAATCCCAGGATCGGGCCAACAAGTATGCGCAAAATGCGAAAGTACGAGCCAGATGAGGGCAAATCCCAGACCTACCCGAGACATAACCGGCGTTATCCTCTAAAATATTAATCTCAACCAGATTTAATTGACTGTTTCGTTGTGGAACCACATTACTACGGGATCCAAACCAGAAAAAACCCAGGATCTGGCCAACAAGTATGCGCAAAATGCGAAAGTACGAGCCAGATGAGGGCAAATCCCAGACCAAACCGAGACATAACCGGCGTTATCCTCTAAAATATTAATCGCAACCAGGTTTAATTGACTGCTTCGGTGTGGTACCGCATTACTACGTGATTCAAACCAGAAAAAGGCCATGATCTGGCCAACAAGTATGCGAAAAATGCGAAAGTATGAGCCAGATGTGGGCAAATACCAGACCTAACCGAGACATAACCGGCGTTATCCTCTAAAATACTAATCGGAACCAGCACTTATTGACTGTTACAGTGTGGTACCACATTACTACGTGATCCAAACCAGAAAAAGGCCAGGATCTGGCCAACAAGTATGCGAAAAACGCGAAAGTACGAGCCAGATGAGGGAAAATCCCAGACCTAACCGAGACGTAACCGGCGTCATCCCCTAAAATATTAATCGCAACCAGGTATAATTGACTGTTTCAGTGTGGTACCACATTACTACGTGATCCAAACCAGAAAAGGGACAGGGTCTGGCCAACAAGTATGCGAAAAATACGAAAGTCCGAGCCAGATGTGGGGAAATACCAAACCTAACCGAGACATAATCGGCGTTATCCTCTAAAATATTAATCGCATCCAGGTTCAATTGACTGTTTCGGTGTGGAACCACATTACTACGGGATTCAAACGAGAAAAAACCCAGGATCTGTTCAACAACTATGAGAAAAACGCGAAAGTACGAGCCAGATGAGGGAAAATCCCAGACCTAACCGAGACGTAACCGGCGTCATCCCCTAAAATATTAATCGCAACCAGTTATAATTGACTGTTTCGGTGTGGTACCGCATTGCTACGATGATCCAAACCAGAAAGAGGCCAGGATCTGGCCAACAAGTATGCGAAAATTGCGAAAGTACGAGCCAGATGAGGGCAAATCCCAGACCTAACGGATACATAACCGGCGTTATCCTCTAAAATATTAATCGCAACCAGGTTTATTTGACTGTTTCGGTGTGGTACCACATTACTACGTGGTCCAAGCCAGAAAAAGGCCAGGATCTGGCCAACAAGTATGCGAAAAACGCGAAAGTACGAGCCAGATGAGGACAAATCCCAGACCTACCCGAGACATAACCGGCGTTATCCTCTAAAATATTAATCGCAACCAGGTTTAATAGACTGTTTCGGTGTGGTACCGCATTACTACGTGATCCAAACCAGAAAAAGGGCATGATCTGGCCAACAAGTATGCGAAAAATGCGAAAGTATGAGCCAGATGATTGCAAATACCAGAACTATGCCTGACATTACCAGCGTTATCCTCTAAAATACGAATCGGAACATGCTTTTAATGACTGTTTCAGTGTGGTAACACATTACTACGAGATCCAAACCAGAAAAATCCCAGGATCGGGCCAACAAGAATGCGAGAAACGCGAAAGTACGAGCCACATGAGTGAAAATTCCAGACCTAACCCAGTCATAACCGGCGTTATCCGCTAAAATATTAATCGCAACCTGGTTTAGTTGACTGTTTCGTTGTGGTACCACATTACTACGTGGTCCAAGCCAGAAAAAGGCCAGGATCTGGCCAACATGAATGCGAAAAATGCGAAAGTACGCGCCAGATGAGGGCTAATCCCAGACCTAACCGAGACATAACCGGCGTTATCCACTAAAATATTAATCGCAACCAGGTTTAATTGACTGTTTCGGTGTGGTACCACATTACTACGTGGTCCAAGCCAGAAAAAGGCCAGGATCTGGCCAACAAGTATGCGAAAAACGCAAAAGTACGAGCCAGATGAGGACAAATCCCAGACCTACCCGAGACATAACCGGCGCTATCCTCTAAAATATTAATCGCAACCAGTTTCATTGACTGCTTCGGTGTGGAACCTCATTACTACGGGATCCAAAACAGAAAAAACCCAGGATCTGGCCAACAAGTATGCGACAAACGCGAAAGTATATGCCAGATGATTGCAAATACCAGAACTAACCCAGACATAACCGGCCTTAACCTCTAAAATATTTATAGCAACCTGGTTTAATTGACTGTTTCGGTGTGGTACCGCATTACTACGTGATCCAAACCATAAAAAGGCTAGGATCAGGCCAACAAGTAAGCGAAATATGCGAAAGTACGAGCCAGATGTGGGCAAATCCCAGACCTACCCGAGACATAACCGGCGTTATCCTCTAAAATATTAATCGCAACCAGGTTTAATTGACTGTTTCAGTGTGGTACCACATTACTACGTGATCCAAACCAGAAAAAGCCCAGGATCTGGCCAGCAAGTATGCGAAAAACGCGAATGTATGAGCCAGATGGTTGCAAATACCAGAACTAACCCAGACATAACCAGCGTTATCCTCTAAAATACTGATCGGAACCAGTTTCTATTGACTGTTTCAGTGTGGTACCATTCCCTACGTGGTCCATGCCAGCAGAAGGCCAGTATGTGGTCAACAAGTATGCGAAAACTGCGAAAGTACGAGCCAGTTGTGGGCAAATACCAGACCTAACCGAGACATAACCAGCGTTATCCACTAAAATATTATCCACAACCAGGTTTAATTGACTGCTTCGGTGTGGTACCACATTACTACGTGGTCCAAGCCAGAAAATGGCCAGGTTCTGGCCAACATGTATACGAAAAACGCGAAAGTACGAGCCAGATGAGGACAAATCCCAGACCTACCCGAGACATAACCGGCGTTAACCTCTAAAATATTAATCGCATACGGTATAATTGACTGTTTGGGTGTGGAAACTCATTACTACCGGATCCAAAACAGAAACAACCCAGGATCTGGCCAACAAGTATGCGAGAAACGCGAAAGTATGAGCCAGATGATTGCAAATACCAGAAGTAACCCAGGCATAACCAGCGTTATCCTCTAAAATACTAAGCGGAACCAGCTTTTATTGACAGTGTGGTACCACATTACGACGTGATCCAAACAAGAAAAAGCCCAGGATCTGGCCAACAAATATGCGAAAAGTGCGAAAGTACGAGGCAGTTGAGGGCAAATCCCAGACCTAACCGTGACATAACCGGCCTTAACCTCTAAAATATTTATAGGAACCAGGTTTAATTGACTGTTTCAGTGTGGTAACACATTACTACGAGATCCAAACCAGAAAAATCCCAGGATCGGGCCAACAAGAATGCGAGAAACGCGAAAGTACGAGCCACATGAGTGAAAATTCCAGACCTAACCCAGTCATAACCGGCGTTATCCGCTAAAATATTAATCGCAACCTGGTTTAGTTGACTGTTTCGTTGTGGTACCACATTACTACGTGGTCCAAGCCAGAAAAAGGCCAGGATCTGGCCAACATGAATGCGAAAAATGCGAAAGTACGCGCCAGATGAGGGCTAATCCCAGACCTAACCGAGACATAACCGGCGTTATCCACTAAAATATTAATCGCAACCAGGTTTAATTGACTGTTTCGGTGTGGTACCACATTACTACGTGGTCCAAGCCAGAAAAAGGCCAGGATCTGGCCAACAAGTATGCGAAAAACGCAAAAGTACGAGCCAGATGAGGACAAATCCCAGACCTACCCGAGACATAACCGGCGCTATCCTCTAAAATATTAATCGCAACCAGTTTCATTGACTGCTTCGGTGTGGAACCTCATTACTACGGGATCCAAAACAGAAAAAACCCAGGATCTGGCCAACAAGTATGCGACAAACGCGAAAGTATATGCCAGATGATTGCAAATACCAGAACTAACCCAGACATAACCGGCCTTAACCTCTAAAATATTTATAGCAACCTGGTTTAATTGACTGTTTCGGTGTGGTACCGCATTACTACGTGATCCAAACCATAAAAAGGCTAGGATCAGGCCAACAAGTAAGCGAAATATGCGAAAGTACGAGCCAGATGTGGGCAAATCCCAGACCTACCCGAGACATAACCGGCGTTATCCTCTAAAATATTAATCGCAACCAGGTTTAATTGACTGTTTCAGTGTGGTACCACATTACTACGTGATCCAAACCAGAAAAAGCCCAGGATCTGGCCAGCAAGTATGCGAAAAACGCGAATGTATGAGCCAGATGGTTGCAAATACCAGAACTAACCCAGACATAACCAGCGTTATCCTCTAAAATACTGATCGGAACCAGTTTCTATTGACTGTTTCAGTGTGGTACCATTCCCTACGTGGTCCATGCCAGCAGAAGGCCAGTATGTGGTCAACAAGTATGCGAAAACTGCGAAAGTACGAGCCAGTTGTGGGCAAATACCAGACCTAACCGAGACATAACCAGCGTTATCCACTAAAATATTATCCACAACCAGGTTTAATTGACTGCTTCGGTGTGGTACCACATTACTACGTGGTCCAAGCCAGAAAATGGCCAGGTTCTGGCCAACATGTATACGAAAAACGCGAAAGTACGAGCCAGATGAGGACAAATCCCAGACCTACCCGAGACATAACCGGCGTTAACCTCTAAAATATTAATCGCATACGGTATAATTGACTGTTTGGGTGTGGAAACTCATTACTACCGGATCCAAAACAGAAACAACCCAGGATCTGGCCAACAAGTATGCGAGAAACGCGAAAGTATGAGCCAGATGATTGCAAATACCAGAAGTAACCCAGGCATAACCAGCGTTATCCTCTAAAATACTAAGCGGAACCAGCTTTTATTGACAGTGTGGTACCACATTACGACGTGATCCAAACAAGAAAAAGCCCAGGATCTGGCCAACAAATATGCGAAAAGTGCGAAAGTACGAGGCAGTTGAGGGCAAATCCCAGACCTAACCGTGACATAACCGGCCTTAACCTCTAAAATATTTATAGGAACCAGGTTTAATTGACTGTTTCGGTGTGGTACCGCATTACTACGTTATCCAAACCATAAGAAGGCTAGGATCAGGCCAACATGTAAGCGAAATATGCGAAAGTACGAGCGAGATGAGGGCAAATACCAGTCCTAACCGAGACATAACCGGCGTTATCCACTAAAGTATTAATTGGAACCAGGTTTAATTGACAGTTTCAGTGTGGTACCACTTCACTATGTGGTCCACGCCAGCAGAAGGCCAGTATGTGGCCAAAAAGTATTCGAATCATGCGAAAGTACGTTCCAGATGAGGACAAATCCCAGACCCAACCGAGACATAACCGGCGTTATCCTCTAAAGTATTAATCGGAACCAGGTTTAATTGACAGTTTCAGTGTGGTACCACTTCACTATGTGGTCCACGCCAGCAGAAGGCCAGTATGTGGCCAACAAGTATGCGAAAACTGCGAAAGTACGAGCCAGTTGAGGGCAAATACCAGACCTAACCGAGACATAACCGGCGTTATCCACTAAAATATTATTCACAACCACGTTTAATTGACTGCTTCGGTGTGGTACCACATTACTACGTGGTCCAAGCCAGAAAAAGTCCAGGATCTGCCAACAAGTATGCGAAAAATGCGAAAGTACGAGCCAGATGAGGGCAAATACCATACATAACCGAGACATTACCGGCTTTATCCTCTAAAATATTAATCGCAACCAGATTTAATTGACTGTTTCGGTGTGGTACCGCATTACTACGTGATCCAAACCAGAAAGAGGCCAGGATCTGGTCAACAAGTATGCGATAAACGCCAAAGTACGAACCAGATGATTGCAAATACCAGAACTAACCCAGACATAACCAGCGTTATCCTCTAAAATACTTATCGGAACCAGCCCCTATTGACTATTTCAGTGTGGTACCACGTTATTACGTGTTCCAAACGAGAAAAGGGCCAGGGTCTGGCCAACAATTGTGCGAAAAACGCGAAAGTATGAGCCAGATGGTTTCAAATACCAGAACTAACACAGACATAACCAGCGTTATCCTCTAAAAGACTAATCGGAACCAGCTTTTATTGACTGTTTCAGTGTGGTACCACATTACTACGTGATCCAAACCAGAAAAAGGCCAGGATCTGGCCAACAAGTATGCGAAAAACGCGAAAGTACGAGCCAGATGAGGACAAATCCCAGACCTACCCGAGACATAACCGGCGTTATCCTCTAAAATATTAATCGCAACCAGTTTAATTGACTGTTTCGGTGTGGAACCTCATTACTACGGGATCCAAAACAGAAAAAACCCAGGATCTGGTCAACAAGTATGCGATAAACGCCAAAGTACGAACCAGATGATTGCAAATACCAGAACTAACCCAGACATAACCAGCGTTATCCTCTAAAATACTTATCGGAACCAGCCCCTATTGACTATTTCAGTGTGGTACCACGTTATTACGTGTTCCAAACGAGAAAAGGGCCAGGGTCTGGCCAACAAGTGTGCGAAAAACGCGAAAGTACGAGCCAGATGAGGACAAATCCCAGACCTACCCGAGACATAACCGGCGTTATCCTCTAAAATATTAATCGCAACCAGGTTTAATTGACTGTTTCGTTGTGGAACCACATTACTGCGGGATCCAAACCAGAAAAAACCCAGGATCTGGCCAACAAGTATGCGAAAAATGCGAAAGTACGATCCAGATGAGGGCAAATGCCAGACCTAACCGAGACATAACCGGCGTTATCCTCTAAAATATTATTCGCAACCAGGTTTAATTGACTGTTTCGGTGTGGTACCACATTACTACGTGGTCCAAGCCAGAAAAAGGCCAGGATCTGGCCAACAAGTATGCGAAAAACGCGAAAGTACGAGCCAGATGAGGACAAATCCCAGACCTACCCGAGACATAACCGGCGTTATCCTCTAAAATATTAATCTCAACCAGGTCTAATTGACTGTTTCGTTGTGGAACCGCATTACTACGTGATTCAAACCAGAAAAAGGCCATGATCTGGCCAACAAGTATGCGAAAAATGCGAAAGTATGAGCCAGATGAGGGCAAATACCAGACATAACCGGCGTTATCCTCTAAAATACTAATCGGAACCAGCACTTATTGACTGTTACAGTGTGGTACCACATTACTACGTGATCCAAACCAGAAAAAGGCCAGGATGCGGCCAAAAAGTATGCGAAAAGGCCAAAGTATGAGCCAGATGATTGCAAATACCAGAACTAACCCAGACATAACCAGCGTTATCGTCTAAAATACTTATCGGAACCAGCCTCTAATGACTAGTTCAGTGTGGTACCACATTACTACGTGTTCCAAACGAGAAAAGGGCCAGGGTCTGGCCAACAAGTGTGCGAAAAACGCGAAAGTATGATCCAGATGGTTTCAAATACCAGAACTAACACAGACATAACCAGCGTTATCCTCTAAAATACTAATCGGAACCAGCTTTTATTGACTGTTTCAGTGTGGTACCACATTAGTATGTGATCCAATCCAGAAAAAGGCCAGGATCTGGCCAACAAGTATGCGAAAAACGCGAAAGTACGATCCAGACGAGGGCAAATCCCAGACCAAACCGAGACATAACCGGCGTTATCCTCTAAAGTATTAATCGGAACCAGGTTTAATTGACTGTTTCAGTGTGGTACCTCTTTACTACGTGGTCCAAGCCAGAAGAAGGCCAGGATGTGGCCAACAAGTATGCGAAAAATGCGAAAGTACGAGCCAGATGAGGGCAAATACCAGACCTAACCGAGACATAACCGGCGTTATCCTCTAAAATATTAATCGCAACCAGGTTTAATTGACTGTTTCGTTGTGGAACCACATTACTGCGGGATCCAAACCAGAAGAAACCC
This sequence comes from Colletes latitarsis, assembly GCF_051014445.1. Lineage (NCBI taxonomy): Eukaryota > Metazoa > Arthropoda > Insecta > Hymenoptera > Colletidae > Colletes > Colletes latitarsis. Next base: position 3,754,044 of record NW_027488375.1, on the reverse strand, counting down.
AGGATCTGGCCAACAAGTATGCGCAAAATGCGAAAGTACGAGCCAGATGAGGGCAAATCCCAGACCAAACCGAGACATAACCGGCGTTATCCTCTAAAATATTAATCGCAACCAGGTTTAATTGACTGCTTCGATGTGATACCGCATTACTACGTGATCCAAACCAGAAAAAGGCCATGATCTGGCCAACAAGTATGCGAAAAATGCGAAAGTATGAGCCAGATGAGGGCAAATTCCAGACCTAACCGAGACATAACCGGCGTTATCCTCTAAAATACTAATCGGAACCAGCTTCTATTGACTGTTTCAGTGTGGTACAACATTACTACGTGATCCAAACCAGAAAAAGGCAAAGGATCCGGCCAACAAGTATGCGAAAAACGCGAAAGTATGAGCCAGATGATTGCAAATACCAGAACTAACACAGACATAACCTGCGTTATCCTCTAAAATACTAATCGGAACCAGCTTTATTGACTGTTACAGTGTGGTACCACATTACTACGTGATCCAATCCAGAAAAAGGCCAGGATCTGGCCAACAAGTATGCGAAAAACGCGAAAGTACGAGCCAGATGAGGACAAATCCCAGACCTACCCGAGACATAACCGGCGTTATCCTCTAAAATATTAATCTCAACCAGGTCTAATTGACTGTTTCGTTGTGGAACCGCATTACTACGTGATTCAAACCAGAAAAAGGCCATGATCTGGCCAACAAGTATGCGAAAAATGCGAAAGTATGAGCCAGATGAGGGCAAATACCAGACATAACCGGCGTTATCCTCTAAAATACTAATCGGAACCAGCACTTATTGACTGTTACAGTGTGGTACCACATTACTACGTGATCCAAACCAGAAAAAGGCCAGGATGCGGCCAAAAAGTATGCGAAAAGGCCAAAGTATGAGCCAGATGATTGCAAATACCAGAACTAACCCAGACATAACCAGCGTTATCGTCTAAAATACTTATCGGAACCAGCCTCTAATGACTAGTTCAGTGTGGTACCACATTACTACGTGTTCCAAACGAGAAAAGGGCCAGGGTCTGGCCAACAAGTGTGCGAAAAACGCGAAAGTATGATCCAGATGGTTTCAAATACCAGATCTAACACAGACATAACCAGCGTTATCCTCTAAAATACTAATCGGAACCAGCTTTTATTGACTGTTTCAGTGTGGTACCACATTAGTACGTGATCCAATCCAGAAAAAGGCCAGGATCTGGCCAACAAGTATGCGAAAAACGCGAAAGTACGATCCAGACGAGGGCAAATCCCAGACCAAACCGAGACATAACCGGCGTTATCCTCTAAAGTATTAATCGGAACCAGGTTTAATTGACTGTTTCAGTGTGGTACCTCTTTACTACGTGGTCCAAGCCAGAAGAAGGCCAGGATGTGGCCAACAAGTATGCGAAAAATGCGAAAGTACGAGCCAGATGAGGGCAAATACCAGACCTAACCGAGACATAACCGGCGTTATCCTCTAAAATATTAATCGCAACCAGGTTTAATTGACTGTTTCGTTGTGGAACCACATTACTGCGGGATCCAAACCAGAAGAAACCCAGGATCTGGCCAACAAGTATGCGCAAAATGCGAAAGTACGAGCCAGATGAGGGCAAATCCCAGACCAAACCGAGACATAACCGGCGTTATCCTCTAAAATATTAATCGCAACCAGGTTTAATTGACTGCTTCGATGTGGTACCGCATTACTACGTGATCCAAACCAGAAAAAGGCCATGATATGGCCAAGAAGTATGCGAAAAATGCGAAAGTATGAGCCAGATGAGGGCAAATACCAGACCTAACCGAGACATAACCGGCGTTATCCTCTAAAATACTAATCGGAACCAGCTTCTATTGACTGTTTCAGTGTGGTACAACATTACTACGTGATCCAAACCAGAAAAAGGCAAAGGATCCGGCCAACAAGTATGCGAAAAACGCGAAAGTATGAGCCAGATGATTGCAAATACCAGAACTAACACAGACATAACCTGCGTTATCCTCTAAAATACTAATCGGAACCAGCTTTATTGACTGTTACAGTGTGGTACCACATTACTACGTGATCCAATCCAGAAAAAGGCCAGGATCTGGCCAACAAGTATGCGAAAAACGCGAAAGTACGAGCCAGATGAGGACAAATCCCAGACCTACCCGAGACATAACCGGCGTTATCCTCTAAAATATTAATCGCAACCAGTTTAATTGACTGTTTCGGTGTGGAACCTCATTACTACGGGATCCAAAACAGAAAAAACCCAGAATCTGGTCAACAAGTATGCGAAAAACACCAAAGTATGACCCAGATGATTGCAAATACCAGAACTAACCCAGACATAACCAGCGTTATCCTCTAAAATACTTATCGGAACCAGCCTCTATCGACTATTTCAGTGTGGTACCACATTACTACGTGTTCCAAACGAGAAAAGGGCCAGGGTCTGGCCAACAAGTGTGCGAAAAACGCGAAAGTATGAGCCTGATGGTTTCAAATACCAGAACTAACACAGACATAACCAGCGTTATCCTCTAAAATACTAATCGGAACCAGCTTTTATTGACTGTTTCAGTGTGGTACCACATTACTACGTGATCCAAACCAGAAAAAACCCAGGATCTGGCCAACAAGTATGCGCAAAATGCGAAAGTACGAGCCAGATGAGGGCAAATCCCAGACCAAACCCAGACATAACCGGCGTTATCCTCTAAAATATTAATCGCAACCAGGTTTAATTGACTGCTTCGGTGTGGTACCGCATTACTACGTGATTCAAACCAGAAAAAGGCCATGATCTGGCCAACAAGTATGCGAAAAATGCGAAAGTATGAGCCAGATGAGGGCAAATACCAGACATAACCGGCGTTATCCTCTAAAATACTAATCGGAACCAGCACTTATTGACTGTTTCGGTGTGGAACCTCATTACTACGGGATCCAAAACAGAAAAAACCCAGGATCTGGTCAACAAGTATGCGAAAAGGCCAAAGTATGAGCCAGATGATTGCAAATACCAGAACTAACCCAGACATAACCAGCGTTATCGTCTAAAATACTTATCGGAACCAGCCTCTAATGACTAGTTCAGTGTGGTACCACATTACTACGTGTTCCAAACGAGAAAAGGGCCAGGGTCTGGCCAACAAGTGTGCGAAAAACGCGAAAGTATGAGCCAGATGGTTTCAAATACCAGAACTAACACAGACATAACCAGCGTTATCCTCTAAAATACTAATCGGAACCAGGTTTAATTGACTGTTTCAGTGTGGTACCTCTTTACTACGTGGTCCAAGCCAGAAGAAGGCCAGGATGTGGCCAACAAGTATGCGAAAAATGCGAAAGTACGAGCCAGATGAGGGCAAATACCAGACCTAACCGAGACATAACCGGCGTTATCCTCTAAAATATTAATCGCAACCAGGTTTAATTGACTGTTTCGTTGTGGAACCACATTACTGCGGGATCCAAACCAGAAAAAACCCAGGATCTGGCCAACAAGGATGCGAAAAATGCGAAAGTACGATCCAGACGAGGGCAAATCCCAGACCTAACCGAGACATAACCGGCGTTATCCTCTAAAATATTAATCGCAACCAGGTTTAATTGACTGCTTCGATGTGGTACCGCATTACTACGTGATCCAAACCAGAAAAAGGCCATGATCTGGCCAACAAGTATGCGAAAAATGCGAAAGTATGAGCCAGATAAGGGCAAATACCAGACCTAACCGAGACATAACCGGCGCTATCCTCTAAAATACTAATCGGAACCAGCTTCTATTGACTGTTTCAGTGTGGTACAACATTACTACGTGATCCAAACCAGAAAAAGGCAAAGGATCCGGCCAACAAGTATGCGAAAAACGCGAAAGTATGAGCCAGATGATTGCAAATACCAGAACTAACACAGACATAACCTGCGTTATCCTCTAAAATACTAATCGGAACCAGCTTTTATTGACTGTTACAGTGTGGTACCACATTACTACGTGATCCAAACCAGAAAAAGGCCAGGATCTGGCCAACAAGTATGCGAAAAACGCGAAAGTACGAGCCAGATGAGGACAAATCCCAGACCTACCCGAGACATAACCGGCGTTATCCTCTAAAATATTAATCGCAACCAGTTTAATTGACTGTTTCGGTGTGGAACCTCATTACTACGGGATCCAAAACAGAAAAAACCCAGAATCTGGTCAACAAGTATGCGAAAAACGCCAAAGTATGACCCAGATGATTGCAAATACCAGAACTAACCCAGACATAACCAGCGTTATCCTCTAAAATACTAATCGGAACCAGCCTCTATCGACTATTTCAGTGTGGTACCACATTACTACGTGTTCCAAACGAGAAAAGGGCCAGGGTCTGGCCAACAAGTGTGCGAAAAACGCGAAAGTATGAGTCAGATGGTTTCAAATACCAGAACTAACACAGACATAACCAGCGTTATCCTCTAAAATACTAATCGGAACCAGCTTTTATTGACTGTTTCAGTGTGGTACCACATTACTACGTGATCCAAACCAGAAAAAACCCACGATTTGGCCAACAAGTATGCGCAAAATGCGAAAGTACGAGCCAGATGAGGGCAAGTCCCAGACCAAACCAAGACATAACCGGCGTTATCCTCTAAAATATTAATCGCAACCAGGTTTAATTGACTGCTTCGGTGTGGTACCGCATTACTACGTGATCCAAACCAGAAAAAGGCCATGATCTGGCCAACAAGTATGCGAAAAATGCGAAAGTATGAGCCAGATGAGGGCAAGTCCCAGACCTAACCGAGACATAACCGGCGTTATCCTCTAAAATATTATTCGCAACCAGGTTTAATTGACTGTTTCGGTGTGGTACCACATTACTACGTGGTCCAAGCCAGAAAAAGGCCAGGATCTGGCCAACAAGTATGCGAAAAACGCGAAAGTACGAGCCAGATGAGGACAAATCCCAGACCTACCCGAGACATAACCGGCGTTATCCTCTAAAATATTAAACTCAACCAGGTTTAATTGACTGTTTCGTTGTGGAACCACATTACTACGGGATCCAAACCAGAAAAAACCCAGGATCTGGCCAACAAGTATGCGCAAAATGCGAAAGTACGAGCCAGATGAGGGCAAATCCCAGACCAAACCGAGACATACGGGCGTTATCCTCTAAAATATTAATCTCAACCAGATTTAATTGACTGTTTCGTTGTGGAACCACATTACTACGGGATCCAAACCAGAAAAAACCCAGGATCTGGCCAACAAGTATGCGCAAAATGCGAAAGTACGAGCCAGATGAGGGCAAATCCCAGACCAAACCGAGACATAACCGGCGTTATCCTCTAAAATATTAATCGCAACCAGGTTTAATTGACTGCTTCGGTGTGGTACCGCATTACTACGTGATTCAAACCAGAAAAAGGCCATGATCTGGCCAACAAGTATGCGAAACATGCGAAAGTATGAGCCAGATGTGGGCAAATACCAGACCTAACCGAGACATAACCGGCGTTATCCTCTAAAATACTAATCGGAACCAGCACTTATTGACTGTTACAGTGTGGTACCACATTACTACGTGATCCAAACCAGAAAAAGGCCAGGATCTGGCCAACAAGTATGCGAAAAACGCAAAAGTACGAGCCAGATGAGGACAAATCCCAGACCTACCCGAGACATAACCGGCGTTATCCTCTAAAGTATTAATCGGAACCAGGTTTAATTTACTGTTTCAGTGTGGTACCTCTTTACTACGTGGTCCAAGCCAGAAGAAGGCCAGGATGTGGCCAACAAGTATGCGAAAAATGCGAAAGTACGAGCCAGATGAGGGCAAATACCAGACCTAACCGAGACATAACCGGCGTTATCCTCTAAAATATTAATCGCAACCAGGTTTAATTGACTGTTTCGTTGTGGAACCACATTACTGCGGGATCCAAACCAGAAAAAACCCAGGATCTGGCCAAGAAGTATGCGAAAAATGCGAAAGTACAAGCCAGATGAGGGCAAATCCCAGACCAAACCGAGACATAACCGGCGTTATCCTCTAAAATATTAATCGCAACCAGGCTTAATTGACTGCTTCGGTGTGGTACCGCATTACTACGTGATCCAAACCAGAAAATGGCCAGGATCTGGCCAACAAGTATGCGAAAAATGCGAAAGTATGAGCCAGATGATTGCAAATACCAGAACTATGCCTGACATTACCAGCGTTATCCTCTAAAATACGAATCGGAACATGCTTTTAATGACTGTTTCTGTGTGGTAACACATTACTACGAGATCCAAACCAGAAAAATCCCAGGATCGGGCCAACAAGAATGCGAGAAACGCGAAAGTACGAGCCAGATGAGGACAAATCCCAGACCTACCCGAGACATAACCGGCGTTATCCTCTAAAATATTAATCTCAACCAGGTTTAATTGACTGTTTCGTTGTGAAACCACATTACTACGGGATCCAAACCAGAAAAAACCCAGGATCTGGCCAACAAGTATGCGCAAAATGCGAAAGTACGAGCCAGATGAGGGCAAATCCCAGACCAAACCGAGACATAACCGGCGTTATCCTCTAAAATATTAATCGCAACCTGGTTTAGTTGACCGTTTCGTTGTGGACCCACATTACTACGGGATCCAAACCAGAAAGAACCCAGGATCTGGCCAACAAGTATGCGAAAAATGCGAAAGAACGAGCCAGATGAGGGCAAATACCAGACCTAACCGAGACATAACCGGCGTTATCCTCTAAAATATTAATCGCAACCAGGTTTAATTGACTGTTTCGTTGTGGAACCACATTACTGCGGGATCCAAACCAGAAGAAACCCAGGATCTGGCCAACAAGTATGCGAAAAATGCGAAAGTACCATCCAGACGAGGGCAAATCCCAGACCTAACCGAGACATAACCGGCGTTATCCTCTAAAATATTATTCGCAACCAGGTTTAATTGACTGTTTCGGTGTGGTACCACATTACTACGTGGTCCAAGCCAGAAAAAGGCCAGGATCTGGCCAACAAGTATGCGAAAAACGCGAAAGTACGAGCCAGATGAGGACAAATCCCAGACCTACCCGAGACATAACCGGCGTTATCCTCTAAAATATTAATCTCAACCAGGTTTAATTGACTGTTTCGTTGTGAAACCACATTACTACGGGATCCAAACCAGAAAAAACCCAGGATCTGGCCAACAAGTATGCGCAAAATGCGAAAGTACGAGCCAGATGAGGGCAAATCCCAGACCAAACCGAGACATAACCGGCGTTATCCTCTAAAATATTAATCGCAACCAGGTTTAATTGACTGCTTCGATGTGGTACCGCATTACTACGTGATCCAAACCAGAAAAAGGCCATGATCTGGCCAACAAGTATGCAAAAAATGCGAAAGTATGAGCCAGATGAGGGCAAATACCAGACCTAACCGAGACATAACCGGCGTTATCCTCTAAAATACTAATCGGAACCAGCTTCTATTGACTGTTTCAGTGTGGTACAACATTACTACGTGATCCAAACCAGAAAAAGGCAAAGGATCCGGCCAACAAGTATGCGAAAAACGCGAAAGTATGAGCCAGATGATTGCAAATACCAGAACTAACACAGACATAACCTGCGTTATCCTCTAAAATACTAATCGGAACCAGCTTTATTGACTGTTACAGTGTGGTACCACATTACTACGTGATCCAAACCAGAAAAAGGCCAGGATCTGGCCAACAAGTATGCGAAAAACGCGAAAGTACGAGCCAGATGAGGACAAATCCCAGACCTACCCGAGACATAACCGGCGTTATCCTCTAAAGTATTAATCGGAACCAGGTTTAATTTACTGTTTCAGTGTGGTACCTCTTTACTACGTGGTCCAAGCCAGAAGAAGGCCAGGATGTGGCCAACAAGTATGCGAAAAATGCGAAAGTACGAGCCAGATGAGGGCAAATACCAGACCTAACCGAGACATAACCGGCGTTATCCTCTAAAATATTAATCGCAACCAGGTTTAATTGACTGTTTCGTTGTGGAACCACATTACTGCGGGATCCAAACCAGAAAAAACCCAGGATCTGGCCAAGAAGTATGCGAAAAATGCGAAAGTACAAGCCAGATGAGGGCAAATCCCAGACCAAACCGAGACATAACCGGCGTTATCCTCTAAAATATTAATCGCAACCAGGCTTAATTGACTGCTTCGGTGTGGTACCGCATTACTACGTGATCCAAACCAGAAAATGGCCATGATCTGGCCAACAAGTATGCGAAAAACGCGAAAGTACGAGCCAGATGAGGACAAATCCCAGACCTACCCGAGACATAACCGGCGTTATCCTCTAAAGTATTAATCGGAACCAGGTTTAATTTACTGTTTCAGTGTGGTACCTCTTTACTACGTGGTCCAAGCCAGAAGAAGTCCAGGATGTGGCCAACAAGTATGCGAAAAATGCGAAAGTATGAGCCAGATGAGGACAAATCCCAGACCAAACCGAGACATAACCGGCGTTATCCTCTAAAATATTAATCGCAACCAGGATTAATTGGCTGCTTCGGTGTGGTACCGCATTACTACGTGATCCAAACTAGAAAAAGGCCATGATCTGGCCAACAAGTATGCGAAAAATGCGAAAGTATGAGCCAGATGAGGGCAAATACCAGACGTAACCGAGACATAACCGGCGTTATCCTCTAAAATACTAATCGGAACCAGCTTCTATTGACTGTTTCAGTGTGGTACAACATTACTACGTGATCCAAACCAGAAAAAGGCAAAGGATCCTGCCAACAAGTATGCGAAAAACGCGAAAGTATGAGCCAGATGATTGCAAATACCAGAACTAACACAGACATAACCTGCGTTATCCTCTAAAATACTAATCGGAACCAGATTTTATTGACTGTTTCAGTGTGGTACCACATTACTGCGTGATCCGAACCAGAAAAAGGCTAGGATCAGGCCATCAAGTAAGCGAAAAACGCGAAAGTACGAGCCAGATGAGGACAAATCCCAGACCTACCCGAGACATAACCGGCGTTATCCTCTAAAGTATTAATCGGAACCAGGTTTAATTGACTGTTTCGTTGTGGAACCACATTACTACGGGATCCAAACCAGAAAAAACCCAGGATCTGGCCAACAAGTATGCGCAAAATGCGAAAGTACGAGCCAGATGAGGGCAAATCCCAGACCAAACCAAGACATAACCGGCGTTATCCTCTAAAATATTAATCGCAACCAGGTTTAATTGACTGCTTCGGTGTGGTACCGCATTACTACGTGATCCAAACCAGAAAAAGGCCATGATCTGGCCAACAAGTATGCGAAAAATGCGAAAGTATGAGCCAGATGAGGGCAAGTACCAGACCTAACAGAGACATAACCGGCGTTATCCTCTAAAATACTAATCGGAACCAGCTTCTATTGCCTGTTTCAGTGTGGTACAACACATTACTACGTGATCCAAACCAGAAAAAGGCAAAGGATCTGGCCAACAAGTATGCGAAAAACGCGAAAGTATGAGCCAGATGATTGCAAATACCAGAACTAACACAGACATAACCTGCGTTATCCTCTAAAATACTAATCGGAACCAGCTTTTATTGACTGTTACAGTGTGGTACCACATTACTACGTGATCCAAACCAGAAAAAGGCCAGGATCTGGCCAACAAGTATGCGAAAAACGCGAAAGTCGAGCCAGATGAGGAAAATCCCAGACCTACCCGAGACATAACCGGCGTTATCCTCTAAAATATTAATCGCAACCAATCTAATTGCCTGTTTCGGTGATGAACCTCATTACTACGGGATCCAAAACAGAAAAAACCCAGGATCTCGTCAACAAGTATGCGAAAAACGCCAAAGTATGAGCCAGATGATTGCAAATACCAGAACTAACCCAGACATAACCAGTGTTATCCTCTAAAATACTTATCGGAACCAGCCCCTATTGACTATTTCAGTGTGGTACCACATTACTACGTGTTCCAAACGAGAAAAGGGCCAGGGTCTGGCCAACAAGTGTGCGAAAAACGCGAAAGTATGAGCCAGATGGTTTCAAATACCAGAACTAACACAGACATAACCAGCGTTATCCTCTAAAATACTAATCGGAACCAGCTTTTATTGACTGTTTCAGTGTGGTACCACATTACTACGTGATCCAAACCAGAAAAAGGCCAGGATCTGGCCTACAAGTATGCGAAAAACGCGAAAGTACGAGCCAGATGAGGACAAATCCCAAACCTACCCGAGACATAACCGGCGTTATCCTCTAGTGTATTAATCGGAACCAGGTTTAATTGACTGTTTCAGTGTGGTACCTCTTTACTACGTGGTCCAATACAGAAGAAGGCCAGGATGTGGCCAACAAGTATGCGAAAAATGCGAAAGTACGAGCCAGATGAGGGCAAATACCAGACCTAACCGAGACATAACCGGCGTTATCCTCTAAAATATTAATCGCAACCAGGTTTAATTGACTGTTTCGTTGTGGAACCACATTACTGCGGGATCCAAACCAGAAAAAACCCAGGATCTGGCCAAGAAGTATGCGAAAAATGCGAAAGTACAAGCCAGATGAGGGCATATCCCAGACCAAACCGAGACATAACCGGCGTTATCCTCTAAAATATTAATCGCAACCAGGTTTAATTGACTGCTTCGGTGTGGTACCGCATTACTACGTGATCCAAACCAGAAAAAGGCCATGATCTGGCCAACAGGTATGCGAAAAACGCGAAAGTACGAGCCAGATGAGGACAAATCCCAGACCTACCCGAGACATAACCGGCGTTATCCTCTAAAGTATTAATCGGAACCAGGTTTAATTTACTGTTTCAGTGAGGTACCTCTTTACTACGTGGTCCAAGCCAGAAGAAGGCCAGGATGTGGCTAACAAGTATGCGAAAAATGCGAAAGTATGAGCCAGATGAGGACAAATCCCAGACCAAACCGAGACATAACCGGCGTTATCCTCTAAAATATTAATCGCAACCAGGATTAATTGGCTGCTTCGGTGTGGTACCGCATTACTACGTGATCCAAACTAGAAAAAGGCCGTGATCTGGCCAACAAGTATGCGAAAAATGCGAAAGTATGAGCCAGATGATTGCAAATACCAGAACTATGCCTGACATAACCAGCGTTAACCTCTAAAATACGAATCGGAACATGCTTTTAATGACTGTTTCAGTGTAGCAACACATTACTACGAGATCCAAACCAGAAAAATCCCAGGATCGGGCCAAGAAGTATGCGAAAAATGCGAAAGTACAAGCCAGATAAGGGCAAATCCCAGACCAAACCGAGACATAACCGGCGTTATCCTCTAAAATATTAATCGCAACCAGGTTTAATTGACTGCTTCGGTGTGGTACCGCATTACTACGTGATCCAAACCAGAAAAAGGCCATGATCTGGCCAACAAGTATGCGAAAAACGCGAAAGTACGAGCCAGATGAGGACAAATCCCAGGCCTACCAGAGACATAACCGGCGTTATCCTCTAAAATGTTAATCGCAACCAGGTTTAATTGACTGTTTCGTTGTGGAACCACATTACTGCGGGATCCAAACCAGAAAAAACCCGGGATCTGGCCAACAAGTACGCGAAAAATGCGAAAGTACGATCCAGATGAGGGCAAATCCCAGACCTAACCGAGACATAACCGGCGTTATCCTCTAAAATATTATTCGCAACCAGGTTTAATTGACTGTTTCGGTGTGGTACCACATTACTACGTGGTCCAAACCAGAAAAAGGCAAAGGATCCTGCCAACAAGTATGCGAAAAACGCGAAAGTATGAGCCAGATGATTGCAAATACCAGAACTAACACAGACATAACCAGCGTTATCCTCTAAAATACTTATCGGAACCAGCCTCTATTGACTATTTCAGTGTGGTACCACATTACTACGTGTTCCAAACGAGAAAAGGGCCAGGGTCTGGCCAACAAGTGTGCGAAAAACGCGAAAGTATGAGCCAGATGGTTTCAAATACCAGAACTAACACAGACATAACCAGCGTTATCCTCTAAAATACTAATCGGAACCAGCTTTTATTGACTGTTTCAGTGTGGTACCACATTACTACGTGATCCAAACCAGAAAAAGGCCGGAATCTGGCCTACAAGTATGCGAAAAACGCGAAAGTACGAGCCAGATGATTGCAAATACCAGAACTATGCCTGACATAACCAGCGTTAACTTCTGAAATACGAATCGGAACATGCTTTTAATGACTGTTTCAGTGTGGCTACACATTACTACGAGATCCAAACCAGAAAAATCCCAGGATCGGGCCAACAAGTATGCGCAAAATGCGAAAGTACGAGCCAGATGAGGGCAAATCCCAGACCAAACCGAGACATAACCGGCGTTATCCTCTAAAATATTAATCGCAACCAGGTTTAATTGACTGCTTCGGTGTGGTACCGCATTACTACGTGATCCAAACCAGAAAAAACCCAGGATCTGGCCAACAAGTATGCGAAAAATGCGAAAGTACGAGCCAGATGAGGACAAATCCCAGACCTACCCGAGACATAACCGGCGTTATCCTCTAAAGTATTGGTCGGAACCAGGTTTAATTTACTGTTTCAGTGTGGTACCTCTTTACTACGTGGTCCAAGCCAGAAGAAGGCCAGGATGTGGCCAACAAGTATGCGAAAAATGCGAAAGTACGAGCCAGATGAGGGCAAATACCAGACCTAACCGAGACATAACCGGCGTTATCCTCTAAAATGTTAATCGCAACCAGGTTTAATTGACTGTTTCGTTCTGGAACCACATTACTGCGGGATCCAAACCAGAAAAAACCCAGGATCTGGCCAACAAGTATGCGAAAAATGCGAAAGTACGATTCAGATGAGGGCAAATCCCAGACCTAACCGCGACATAACCGGCGTTATCCTCTAAAATATTATTCGCAACCAGGTTTAATTGACTGCTTCGGTGTGGTACCGCCTTACTACGGGATCCAAAACAGAAAAAACCCAGGATCTGGTCAACAAGTATGCGAAAAACGCCAAAGTATGAGCCAGATGATTGCAAATACCAGAACTATCCCAGACATAACCAGCGTTATCCTCTAAAATACTTATCGGAACCAGCCTCTATTGACTATTTCAGTGTGGTACCACATTACTACGTGTTCCAAACGAGAAAAGGGCCAGGGTCTGGCCAACAAGTGTGCGAAAAACGCGAAAGTATGAGCCAGATGGTTTCAAATACCAGAACTAACACAGACATAACCAGCGTTATCCTCTAAAATACTAATCGGAACCAGCTTTTATTGACTGTTTCAGTGTGGTACAACATTACTACGTGATCCAAACCAGAAAAAGGCGGGAATCTGGCCTACAAGTATGCGAAAAACGCGAAAGTACGAGCCAGATGAGGACAAATCCCAGACCTACCCGAGACATAACCGGCGTTATCCTCTAAAGTATTAATCGGAACCAGGTTTAATTGACTGTCTCAGTGTGGTACCTCTTTACTACGTGGTCCAAGCCAGAAGAAGGCCAGGATGTGGCCAACAAGTATGCGAAAAATGCGAAAGTACGATCCAGATGAGGGCAAATCCCAGAACTAACCCAGACATAACCAGCGTTATCCTCTAAAATACTAATCGGAACCTGCTTCCATTGACCGTTTCAGTGTGGTACCACATTACTGCGTGATCCGAACCAGAAAAAGGCTAGGATCAGGCCATCAAGTAAGCGAAAAACGCGAAAGTACGAGCCACATGAGGGAAAATCCCAGACCTAACCCAGACATAACCGGCGTTATCCGCTAAAATATTAATCGCAACCAGGTTTAATTGTCTGTTTCGTTGTGGAACCACATTACTGCGGGATCCAAACCAGAAAAAACCCAGGATCTGGCCAACAAGTATGCGCAAAATGCGAAAGTACGAGCCAGATGAGGGCAAATCCCAGACCAAACCAAGACATAACCGGCGTTATCCTCTAAAATATTAATCGCAACCAGGTTTAATTGACTGCTTCGGTGTGGTACCGCATTACTACGTGATCCAAACCAGAAAAAGGCCATGATCTGGCCAACAAGTATGCGAAAAATGCGAAAGTATGAGCCAGATGAGGGCAAGTGCCAGACCTAACAGAGACATAACCGGCGTTATCCTCAAAAATATTAATCGCAACCAGGTTCAATTGACTGTTTCGGTGTGGTACCGCATTACTACGTGATCCAAACCAGAAAAAGGCCATGATCTGGCCAACAAGTATGCGAAAAATGCGAAAGTCCGAGCCAGATGTGGGCAAATACCAGACCTAACCGAGACATAACCAGCGTTATCCTCTAAAATATTAATCGCAACCAGGTTTAATTGACTGTTTCGGTGTGGTAACGCACTACTACGCGATCCAAACCAGAAAAAGGCCAGGATCTGGCCAACAAGTATGCGAAAAACGCGAAAGTACGAGCCAGATGAGGACAAATCCCAGACCTACCCGAGACATAACCGGCGTTATCCTCTAAAATATTAATCGCAACCAGTTTAATTGACTGTTTCGGTGTGGAACCTCATTACTACGGGATCCAAAACAGAAAAAACCCAGGATCTGGTCAACAAGTATGCGAAAAACGCCAAAGTATGAGCCAGATGGTTGCAAATACCAGAACTAACCCAGATATAACCAGCGTTATCCTCTAAAATACTTATCGGAACCAGCCTCTATTGACTATTTCAGTGTGGTACCACATTACTACGTGTTCCAAACGAGAAAACGGCCAGGGTCTGGCCAACAAGTGTGCGAAAAACGCGAAAGTATGAGCCAGATGGTTTCAAATACCAGAACTAACACAGACATAACCAGCGTTATCCTCTAAAATACTAATCGGAACCAGCTTTTATTGACTGTTTCAGTGTGGTACCACATTACTACGTGATCCAAACCAGAAAAAGGCCGGAATCTGGCCTACAAGTATGCGAAAAACGCGAAAGTACGAGCCAGATGAGGACAAATCCCAGACCTACCCGAGACATAACCGGCGTTATCCTCTAGAGTATTAATCGGAACCAGGTTTAATTGACTGTTTCAGTGTGGTACCTCTTTACTACGTGGTCCAAGCCAGAAGAAGGCCAGGATGTGGCCAACAAGTATGCGAAAAATGCGAAAGTACGAGCCAGATGAGGGCAAATACCAGACGTAACCGAGACATAACCGGCGTTATCCTCTAAAATATTAATCGCAACCTGGTTTAATTGACTGTTTCGTTGTGGAACCACATTACTACGGGATCCAAACCAGAAAAAACCCAGGATCTGGCCAACAAGTATGCGCAAAATGCGAAAGTACGAGCCAGATGAGGGCAAATCCCAGACCTACCCGAGACAAAACCGGCGTTATCCTCAAAAATATTAATCGCAACCAGGTTCAATTGACTGTTTCGGTGTGGTACCGCATTACTACGTGATCCAAACCAGAAAAAGGCCATGATCTGGCCAACAATTATGCGAAAAATGCGAAAGTATGAGCCAGATGATTCCAAATACCAGAACTATGCCTGACATAACCAGCGTTAACCTCTAAAATACGAATCGGAACATGCTTTTAATGACTGTTTCAGTGTGGCAACACATTACTACGAGATCCAAACCAGAAAAATCCCAGGATCGGGCCAACTAGTATGCGCAAAATGCGAAAGTACGAGCCAGATGAGGGCAAATCCCAGACCTACCCGAGACAAAACCGGCGTTATCCTCAAAAATATTAATCGCAACCAGGTTCAATTGACTGTTTCGGTGTGGTACCGCATTACTACGTGATCCAAACCAGAAAAAGGCCATGATCTGGCCAACAACTATGAGAAAAATGCGAAAGTATGAGCATGATGATTGCAAATACCAGAACTAACTCTGACATAACCAGCGTTATCCTCTAAAATACGAATCGGGACATGCTTTTAATGACTGTTTCAGTGTGGTAACACATTACTACGTGATCCAAACCAGAAAATGGCCAGGATCTGGCCAACTACTATGAGAAGAACGCGAAAGTATGAGCCAGATGATTGCAAATACCAGACCTAACCCAGACATAACCGGCGTTATCCGCTAAAATATTAATCTCAACCAGGTTTAATTGACTGTTTCGTTGTGGTACCACATTACTACGGGATCCAAAACAGAGAAAACCCAGGATCTGGCCAACAACTATGAGAAAAACGCGAAAGTACGAGCCAGATGGGGGTAAATCCTAGACCTAACCGAGACACACCCAGCGTTATCCTCTAAAATATTAATCGCAACCAGGTTTAATTGACTGTTTCGGTGTTGTACCGCATTACTACGGGATCCAAACCAGAAAGAGGCCAGGATCAGGCCAACAAGAATGCGAAAAAAGCGAAAGTACGAGCCAGATGTGGGCAAATCCCAGACCTACCCGAGACATAACCGGCGTTATCCTCTAAAATATTAATCTGAACCAGGTTTAATTGACTGTTTCGTTGTGGAACCACATTACTACGGGATCGAAACCAGACAAAACCCAGGATCTGGCCAACAAGTATGCGAGAAACGTGAAAGTACGAGTCAGATGAGGACAAATCCCAGACCTACCCGAGACATAACCGGCGTTATCCTCCAAAATATTAATCGCATCCAGTTTAATTGACTGTTCCGGGGTGGAACCTCATTACTACGGGATCCAAAACAGAAAAAGCACAGGATCTGGCCAACAAGTATGCGAAAAACGCGGAAGTATGTGCCAGATGATAGCAAATACCAGAACTAACCCAGACATAACCAGCGTTATCCTCTAAAATACTTATCGGAACCAGCTTCTATTGACTGCTTCGGTGTGGAACCACATTACTACGGGATCCAAACCAGAAAAAAACCCAGGATATGGCCAACAAGTATGCGAAAAATGCGAAGGTATGAGCCAGATGAGGGCAAATCCCAGACCTAACCGAGACATAACCGGCGTTATCCCCTAAAATATTAATCGCAACCAGGTTTAATTGACTGTTTCGGTATGGTGACGCATTACTACGTGATCCAAACCAGAAAAAGTCCAAGATCTGGCCAACAAGTATGCGAAAAATGCGAAAGTACGAGCCAGATGAGGGCAAATACCAGACCTAGCCCAGACATTACCGGCATTATCCTCTAAAATATTAATCGCAACCAGATTTAATTGACTGTTTCGGTGTGGTACCGCATTACTACGTGATCCAAACCAGAAAAAGCCCAGGATCTGGCCAACAAGTGTGCGAAAAAAGCGAAAGTATGTGCCAGATGATAGCAAATACCAGAACTAACACAGACATAACCAGCGTTATCCTCTAAAATACATATCGGAACCAGCTTCTATTGACTGTTTCAGTGTGGTACCACATTACTACGTGATCCAAACCAGAAAAGGGCCAGGGTCTGGCCAAGAAGTATGCGAAAAATGCGAAAGTCCCAGCCAGATGAGGGCAAATACCAGACCTAACCGAGACATAACCGGCGTTATCCTCTAAAATATTAATCGCAACCAGGTTTAATTGACTGTTTCGGTGTTGTATCGCATTACTGCGTGATCCAAACCAGAAAGAGGCCAGGATCAGGCTACCAAGAATGCGAAAAAAGCGAAAGTACGAGCCAGATATGGGCAAATCCCAGACCTACCCGAGCCATAACCGGCGTTATCCTCTAAATTATTAATCGCAACCAGGTTTAATTGACTGTTTCAGTGTGGTACCACATTGCTACGTGATCCAAACCGGAAAAAGCCCAGGATCTGGCCAACAAGTAAGCGGAAAACGTGAAAGTACGAGCCAGATGAGGACAAATCCCAGACCTACCCGAGACATAACCGGCGTTATCCTCTAAAATATTAATCTCAACCAGGTTTAATTGACTGTTTCGTTGTGGAACCACATTACTACGGGATCGAAACCAGACAAAACCCAGGATCTGGCCAACAAGTATGCGAAAAATGCGAAAGTATGAGCCAGATGATTGCAAATACCAGAACTAACCCAGACGTAACCGGCGTTATCCCCTAAAATATTAATCGCAACCAGGTTTAATTGACTGTTTAGGTGTGGTACCGCATTACTTCGTGATCCAAACCAGAGAAAGGCCAGGATCTGGCCAACAAGTCTGCGAAAAACGTGAAAGTACGAGTCAGATCAGGAAAAATCCCAGACCTAGCCGAGACATAACCGGCGTTATCCTCTAAAATATTGATCGCAACCAGTTTAATTGACTGTTTCGGTGTGGAACCTCATTACTACGTGATCCAAACCAGATAAAGCCCAGGATCTGGCCAACAAGTATGAGAAAAATGCGAAAGTTCGAGCCAGATGAGGGCAAGTACCAGACCTAACCCAGACAAAACCGGCGTTATCCCCTAAAATATTAATCGCAACCAGGTATAATTGACTGTTTCGGTGTGGTACCGCATTGCTACGATGATCCAAACCAGAAAGAGGCCAGGATCTGGCTAACAAGTATGCGAAAAACGCGAAAGTACGATCCAGATGAGGGCAAATCCCAGACCTAACCGAGACATAACCGGCGTTATCCTCTAAAATATTAATCGCAACCAGGTTTAATTGACTGTTTCGTTGTGGAACCACATTACTGCGGGATCCAAACCAGAAAAAACGCAGGATCTGGCCAACACGTATGCGAAAAATGCGAAAGTACGATCCAGATGAGGGCAAATCCCAGACCTAACCGAGACATAACCGGCCTTATCCTCTAGAATATTAATCGCAACCAGGTTTAATTGACTGTTTCGGTGTGGTACCGCATTACTACGTGATCCAAGCCAGAAAAAGGCCAGGATCTGGCCAACAAGAATGCGAAACATGCGAAAGTACGCGCCAGATGAGGGCAAATACCAGACCTAACCGAGACATTACCGGCATTATCCTCTAAAATATTAATCGCAACCAGATTTTATTGACTGTTTCGGTGTGGTACCGCATCACTACGGGATCCAAACCAGAAAAAACCGAGGATCTGGCCAACAACTATGAGAAAAATGCGAAAGTATGAGCATGATGATTGCAAATACCAGAACTAACTCTGACATAACCAGCGTTATCCTCTAAAATACGAATCGGAACATGCTTTTAATGACTGTTTCAGTGTGGTAACACATTACTACGTGATCCAAACCAGAAAATGGCCAGGATCTGGCCAACTACTATGAGAAAAACGCGAAAGTATGAGCCAGATGATTGCAAATACCAGACCTAACCCAGACATAACCGGGGTTATCCGCTAAAATATTAATCTCAACCAGGTTTAATTAACTGCTTCGTTGTGGTACCACATTACTACGGGATCCAAAACAGAGAAAACCCAGGATCTGGCCAACAGGTATGCGAAAAATGCGAAAGTATGAGCCAGATGGTTGCAAATACCAGAACTAACCCAGACATAACCAGCGTTATCCTCTAAAATATTAATCGCAACCAGGTTTAATTGACTGTTTCGGTGTGGTAACGCACTACTACGCGATCCAAACCAGAAAAAGCCCAGGATCTGGCCAACAAGTATGCGAAAAATGCCAAAGTACGAGCCAGATGAGGGCAAATCCCAGACCTAACCGAGACATAACCGGCGCTATCCTCTAAAATATTAATCGCAACCAGGTTTAATTGACTGTTTCGGTGTGGTGACGCATTACTACGTGATCCAAACCAGAAAAAGTCCAAGATCTGGCCAACAAGTATGCGAAAAATGCGAAAGTATGAGCATGATGATTGCAAATACCAGAACTAACTCTGACATAACCAGCGTTATCCTCTAAAATACGAATCGGAACATGCTTTTAATGACTGTTTCAGTGTGGTAACACATTACTACGTGATCCAAACCAGAAAATGGCCAGGATCTGGCCAACTACTATGAGAAAAACGCGAAAGTACGGGCCAGATGAGGGCAAATACCAGACCTAGCCCAGACATTACCGGCATTATCCTCTAAAATATTAATCGCAACCAGATTTAATTGACTGTTTCGGTGTGGTACCGCATTACTACGTGATCCAAACCAGAAAAAGCCCAGGATCTGGCCAACAAGTATGCGAAAAAAGCGAAAGTATGTGCCAGATGGTAGCAAATACCAGAACTAACCCAGACATAACCAGCGTTATCCTCTAAAATACATATCGGAACCAGCTTCTATTGACTGTTTCAGTGTGGTACCACATTACTACGTGATCCAAACCAGAAAAGGGCCAGGGTCTGGCCAACAAGTATGCGAAAAATGCGAAAGTCCCAGCCAGATGAGGGCAAATACCAGACCTAACCGAGACATAACTCGCGTTATCCTCTAAAATATTAATCGCAACCAGGTTCAATTGACTGTTTCGGTGTGGAACCACATTACTACGGTATCCAAACCAGAAAAAACCCAGGATCTGGCCAACAACAATGAGAAAAACGCGAAAGTACGAGCCAGATGGGGGTAAATCCTAGACCTAACCGAGACACACCCAGCGTTGTCCTCTAAAATATTAATCGCAACCAGGTTTAATTGACTGTTTCGGTGTTGTACCGCATTACTACGGGATCCAAACCAGAAAGAGGCCAGGATCAGGCCAACAAGAATGCGAAAAAAGCGAAAGTACGAGCCAGATGTGGGCAAATCCCAGACCTACCCGAGACATAACCGGCGTTATCCTCTAAAATATTAATCTGAACCAGGTTTAATTGACTGTTTCGTTGTGGAACCACATTACTACGGGATCGAAACCAGACAAAGCCAGGATCTGGCCAACAAGTATGCGAAAAAAGCGAAAGTATGTGCCAGATGGTAGCAAATACCAGAACTAACCCAGACATAACCAGCGTTATCCTCTAAAATACATATCGGAACCAGCTTCTATTGACTGTTTCAGTGTGGTACCACATTACTACGTGATCCAAACCAGAAAAGGGCCAGGGTCTGGCCAACAAGTATGCGAAAAATGCGAAAGTCCCAGCCAGATGAGGGCAAATACCAGACCTAACCGAGACATAACCCGCGTTATCCTCTAAAATATTAATCGCAACCAGGTTCAATTGACTGTTTCGGTGTGGAACCACATTACTACGGGATCCAAACCAGAAAAAACCCAGGATCTGGCCAACAACTATGAGAAAAACGCGAAAGTACGAGCCAGATGGGGGTAAATCCTAGACCTAACCGAGACACACCCAGCGTTGTCCTCTAAAATATTAATCGCAACCAGGTTTAATTGACTGTTTCGGTGTTGTACCGCATTACTACGGGATCCAAACCAGAAAGAGGCCAGGATCAGGCCAACAAGAATGCGAAAAAAGCGAAAGTACGAGCCAGATGTGGGCAAATCCCAGACCTACCCGAGACATAACCGGCGTTATCCTCTAAAATATTAATCTGAACCAGGTTTAATTGACTGTTTCGTTGTGGAACCACATTACTACGGGATCGAAACCAGACAAAACCCAGGATCTGGCCAACAAGGATGAGAATAATGCGAAAGTACGAGCCAGATAAGGGCAAATCCCAGACCTAACCGAGACATAACCGGCGTTATCCTCTAAAATATTAATCGCAACCAGGTTCAATTGACTGTTTCGGTGTGGTAACGCACTACTACGCGATCCAAACCAGAAAAAGCCCAGGATCTGGCCAACAAGTATGCGAAAAATGCCAAAGTACGAGCCAGATGAGGGCAAATCCCAGACCTAACCGAGACATAACCGGTGTTATCCTCTAAAATACGAATCGGAACATGCTTTTAATGACTGTTTCAGTGTGGTAACACATTACTACGTGATCCAAACCAGAAACATCCCAGGATCGGGCCAACAAGAATGCGAAAAATGCGAAAGTACGAACCAGATGAGGGAAAATCTGAGACCTAACCGAGACGTAACCGGCGTTATCCCCTAAAATATTAATCGCAACCAGGTTTAATTGACTGTTTCGGTGTGGAACCACATTACTACGGGATCCAAACCAGAAAAAACTCAGGATCTGGCCGACAAGTATTCGAAAAATGCGATAGTATGAGCCAGGGGAGGGCAAATACCAGACTTAACACAGACATAACCTGCGTTATCCTCTAAAATATTAATCGCAACCGGGTTTAATTGACTGTTTCCGTGTGGAACCACATTAATACGGGATCCAAACCAGAAAAAACCCAGGATCTGGCCAACAACTATGAGAAAAACGCGAAAGTATGAGCCAGACGATTGCAAATACCAGAACTATCCCAGGCATAAACAGCGTTATCCTCTAAAATATTATTCGCAACCAGGTTTAATTGACTGTTTCGGTGTGGTACCACATTACTACGTGGTCCAAGCCAGAAAAAGGCCAGGATCTGGCCAACAAGAATGCGAAAAATGCGAAAGTACGCGCCAGATGAGGGCAAATACCAGACCTAACCGAGACATTACCGGCATTATCCTCTAAAATATTAATCGCAACCAGGTTTAATTGACTGTTTCGTTGTGGAACCACATTACTACGGGATCCAAACCAGAAAGAACCCAGGATCTGGCCAACAAGTATGCGAAAAATGCGAAAGAACGATCCAGATGAGGGCAAATCCCAGACCTAACCGAGACATAACCGGCGTTATCCTCTAAAATATTAATTGCAACCAGGTTTAGTTAACTGTTTCAGTGTGGTACCACATTACTACGTGATCCAAATCAGAAAAAGCCCAGGATCTGGCGAACAAGTATGCGATAAATGCGAAAGTACGAGCCAGATGAGGGCAAATCCCAGACCTAACCGAGACATAACCGGCGTTATCCTCTAAAATATTAATCTCAACCAGGTTTAATTGACTGTTTCGTTGTGGAACCACATTACTACGGGATCGAAACCAGACAAAACCCAGGATCTGGCCAACAAGTATGCGAAAAATGCGAAAGTATGAGCCAGATGATTGCATATACCAGAACTAACCCAGACGTAACCGGCGTTATCCCCTAAAATATTAATCGCAACCAGGTTTAATTGACTGTTTAGGCG
The DNA here is from genome assembly GCF_051014445.1 of Colletes latitarsis. Taxonomy (NCBI): domain Eukaryota; kingdom Metazoa; phylum Arthropoda; class Insecta; order Hymenoptera; family Colletidae; genus Colletes; species Colletes latitarsis. The sequence goes on along the minus strand of NW_027488375.1, from coordinate 3,731,054 downwards.
TGGTACCGCATTACTTCGTGATCCAAACCAGAGAAAGGACAGGATCTGGCCGACAAGTCTGCGAAAAACGTGAAACTACGAGTCAGACGAGGACAAATCCCAGACCTAGCCGAGACATAACCGGCGTTATCCTCTAAGATATTGATCGCAACCAGTTTAATTGACTGTTTCGGTGTGGAACCTCATTACTACGTGATCCAAACCAGATAAAGCCCAGGATCTGGCCAACAAGTATGAGAAAAATGCGAAAGTTCGAGCCAGATGAGGGCAAGTACCAGACCTAACCCAGACAAAACCGGCGTTATCCCCTAAAATATTAATCGCAACCAGGTATAATTGACTGTTTCGGTGTGGTACCGCATTGCTACGATGATCCAAACCAGAAAGAGGCCAGGATCTGGCTAACAAGTATGCGAAAAATGCGAAAGTACGATCCAGATGAGGGCAAATCCCAGACCTAACCGAGACATAACCGGCGTTATCCTCTAAAATATTAATCGCAACCAGGTTTAATTGACTGTTTCGTTGTGGAACCACATTACTGCGGGATCCAAACCAGAAAAAACGCAGGATCTGGCCAACAAGTATGCGAAAAATGCGAAAGTACGATCCAGATGAGGGCAAATCCCAGACCTAACCGAGACATAACCGGCGTTATCCTCTAGAATATTAATCGCAACCAGGTTTAATTGACTGTTTCGGTGTGGTAACGCATTACTACGTGATCCAAACCAGAAAATGGCCAGGATCTGGCCAACAAGTATCCGAAAAATGCGAAATTATGAGCCAGATGATTGCAAATACCAGAACTATGCCTGACATAAACAGCGTTATCCTCTAAAGTACGAATCAGAACATGTTTTTAATGACTGTTTCAGTGTGGTGCCACATCACTACGTGATCCAAACCAGAAAAAGGCCAGGATCTGGCCAAAAAGTATGCGAAACATGCGAAAGTACGAGCCAGATGAGGGCAAACACCAGACCTAACCCAGACATAACCGGCGTTATCCTCTAAAATATTAATCGCAACCGGGTTTAAGTGACTGTTTCCGTGTGGAACCACATTACTACGGGATCCAAACCAGAAAAACCCAGGATCTGGCCAACAACTATGAGTAAAACGCGAAAGTATGAGCCAGATGATTGCAAATACCAGAACTATCCCAGGCATAACCAGCGTTATCCTCTAAAATATTATTAGCAACCAGGTTTAATTGACTGTTTCGGTGTGGTACCACATCACTACGTGGTCCAAGCCAGAAAAAGGCCAGGATCTGGCCAACAAGAATGCGAAAAATGCGAAAGTATGAGCCAGATGATTGCAAATACCAGAACTATCCCAGGCATAAGCAGCGTTATCCTCTAAAATATTATTCGCAACCAGGTTTAATTGACTGTTTCGGTGTGGCACCACATTACTACGTGGTCCAAGCCAGAAAAAGGCCAGGATCTGGCCAACAAGAATGCGAAAAATGCGAAAGTACGCGGCAGATGAGGGCAAATACCAGACCTAACCGAGACATTACCGGCATTATCCTCTAAAATATTAATCGCAAACAGATTTAATTGACTGTTTCGGTGTGGTACCGCATTACTACGGGATCCAAACCAGAAAAAACCCAGGATCTGGCCAACAACTATGAGAAAAACGCGAAAGTATGAGCCAGATGATTGCAAATACCAGAACTATCCCAGGCATAACCAGCGTTATCCTCTAAAATATTATTCGCATCCAGGTTTAATTGACTGTTTCGGTGTGGTACCGCATTGCTACGATGATCCAAACCAGAAAGAGGCCAGGATCTGGCTAACAAGTCTGCGAAAAATGCGAAAGTACGAGCCAGATGAGTGCAAATCCCAGACCAAACCTAGACATAACTGGCGTTATCCTGTAAAATATTAATCGCAACCAGGTTTAATTGACTGTTTCGGTGTGGTACCGCATTACTACGTGATCCAAACCAGAGAAAGGCCAGGATCTGGCCAACAAGGATGAGAAAAATGCGAAAGTATGAGCATGATGATTGCAAATACCAGAACTAACTCTGACATAACCAGCGTTATCCTCTAAAATACGAATCGCAACATGCTTTTAATGACTGTTTCAGTGTGGTAACACATTACTACGTGATCCAAACCAGAAAATGGCCAGGATCTGGCCAACAACTATGAGAAAAACGCGAAAGTATGAGCCAGATGATTGCAAATACCAGAACTGTCCCAGGCATAAGCAGCGTTATCCTCTAACATATTATTCGCAACCAGGTTTAATTGACTGTTTCGGTGTGGCACCACATTACTACGTGGTCCATGCCAGAAAGAGGCCAGGATCTGGCCAACAACTATGAGAAAAACGCGAAAGTATGAGCCAGATGATTGCAAATACCAGAACTATCCCAGGCATAACCAGCGTTATCCTCTAAAATATTATTCGCATCCAGGTTTAATTGACTGTTTCGGTGTGGTACCGCATTGCTACGATGATCCAAACCAGAAAGAGGCCAGGATCTGGCCAACAAGAATGCGAAAAATGCGAAAGTACGCGGCAGATGAGGGCAAATACCAGACCTAACCGAGACATTACCGGCATTATCCTCTAAAATATTAATCGCAAACAGATTTAATTGACTGTTTCGGTGTGGTACCGCATTACTACGGGATCCAAACCAGAAAAAAACCCAGGATCTGGCCAACAACTATGAGAAAAAGCGAAAGTATGAGCCAGATGATTGCAAATACCAGAACTATCCCAGACATAACTAGCGTTATCCTCTAAAATATTATTCGCAACCAGGTTTAATTGACTGTTTCAGTCTGGTGCCACTTTACTACGTGGACCAAGCCAGAAGAAGGCCGGGATCTGGCCAACAAGTATGCGAAAAATGCGAAGGTCCGAGCCAGATAAGGGCAAATACCAGACCTAACCGAGACATAACCGGCGTTATCCTCCAAAATATTAATCGCAACCAGGTTCAATTGACTGTTTCGGTGTGGAACCTCATTACTACGGGATCCAAAACAGAAAAAGCACAGGATCTGGCCAACAAGTATGCGAAAAACGCGGAAGTATGTGGCAGATGATAGCAAATACCAGAACTAACCCAGACATAACCAGCGTTATCCTCTAAAATACTTATCGGAACATGCTTTTAATGACTGTTTCAGTGTGGTAACACATTACTACAAGATCCAAACCAGAAAAATCCCAGGATCGGGCCAACAAGAATGCGAGAAACGTGAAAGTACGAGTCAGATGAGGACAAATCCCAGACTTACCCGAGACATAACCGGCGTTATCCTCTAAAATATTAATCGCAACCAGTTTAATTGACTGTTTCGGTGTGGAACCTCATTACTACGGGATCCAAAACAGAAAAAGCACAGGATCTGGCCAACAAGTATGCGAAAAACGCGGAAGTATGTGCCAGATGATAGCAAATACCAGAACTAACCCAGACATAGCCAGCGTTATCCTTTAAAATACTTATCGGAACCAGCTTCTATTGACTGTTTCGGTGTGGAACCACATTACTACGGGATCCAAACCAGAAAAAAAACCAGGATATGGCCAACAAGTATGCGAAAAATGCGAAGGTATGAGCCAGATGAGGGCAAATACCAGACCTAACCCAGACATAACCGGCGTTATCCGCTAAAATATTAATCTCAACCAGGTTTAATTGACTGTTTCGTTGTGGTACCACATTACTTCGGGATCCAAAACAGAGAAAACCCAGGATCTGGCCAACAGGTATGCGAAAAATGCGAAAGTATGAGCCAGATGATTGCAAATACCAGAACTATCCCAGGCATAACCAGCGTTATCCTCTAAAATATTATTCGCATCCAGGTTTAATTGACTGTTTCGGTGTGGTACCGCATTGCTACGATGATCCAAACCAGAAAGAGGCCAGGATCTGGCTAACAAGTATGCGAAAAATGCGAAAGTACGAGACAGATGAGTGCAAATCCCAGACCAAACCGAGACATAACCGGCGTTATCCTGTAAAATATTAATCGCAACCAGGTTTAATTGACTGTTTCGGTGTGGTACCGCATTACTACGTGATTCAAACCAGAGAAAGGCCAGGATCTGGCCAACAAGGATGAGAAAAATGCGAAAGTACGAGCCAGATAAGGGCAAATCCCAGACCTAACCGAGACATAACCGGCGTTATCCTCTAAAATATTAATCGCAACCAGGTTCAATTGACTGTTTCGGTGTGGTAACGCACTACTACGCGATCCAAACCAGAAAAAGCCCAGGATCTGGCTAACAAGTATGCGAAAAATGCCAAAGTACGAGCCAGATGAGGGCAAATCCCAGACCTAACCGAGTCATAACCGGCGTTATCCTCTAAAATATTAATCGCAACCAGGTTTAATTGACTGTTTCGGTGTGGTGACGCATTACTACGTGATCCAAACCAGAAAAAGTCCAAGATCTGGCTAACAAGTATGCGAAAAAAGCGAAAGTATGTGCCAGATGATAGCAAATACCAGAACTAACCCAGACATAACCAGCGTTATCCTCTAAAATACATATCGGAACCAGCTTGTATTGACTGTTTCGGTGTGGTAACGCACTACTACGCGATCCAAACCAGAAAAAGCCCAGGATCTGGCCAACAAGTATGCGAAAAATGCCAAAGTACGAGCCAGATGAGGGCAAATCCCAGACCTAACCGAGACATAACCGGCGTTATCCTCTAAAATATTATTCGCATCCAGGTTTAATTGACTGTTTCGGTGTGGTACCGCATTGCTACGATGATCCAAACCAGAAAGAGGCCAGGATCTGGCTAACAAGTATGCGAAAAATGCGAAAGTACGAGACAGATGAGTGCAAATCCCAGACCAAACCGAGACATAACCGGCGTTATCCTGTAAAATATTAATCGCAACCAGGTTTAATTGACTGTTTCGGTGTGGTACCGCATTACTACGTGATCCAAACCAGAGAAAGGCCAGGATCTGGCCAACAAGTATGCGAAAAAAGCGAAAGTATGTGCCAGATGATAGCAAATACCAGAACTAACCCAGACATAACCAGCGTTATCCTCTAAAATACATATCGGAACCAGCTTCTATTGACTGTTTCAGTGTGGTACCACATTACTACGTGATCCAAACCAGAAATGGGCCAGGGTCTGGCCAACAAGTATGCGAAAAATGCGAAAGTCCCAGCCAGATGAGGGCAAATACCAGACCTAGCCGAGACATAACCGGCGTTATCCTCTAAAATATTAATCGCAACCAGGTTTAATTGACTGTTTCGGTGTGGTGACGCATTACTACGTGATCCAAACCAGAAAAAGTCCAAGATCTGGCCAACAAGTATGCGAAAAATGCCAAAGTACGAGCCAGATGAGGGCAAATCCCAGACCTAACCGAGACATAACCGGCGTTATCCTCTAAAATATTAATCGCAACCAGGTTTAATTGACTGTTTCGGTGTGGTGACGCATTACTACGTGATCCAAACCAGAAAAAGTCCAAGATCTGGCTAACAAGTATGCGAAAAATGCGAAAGTACGAGCCAGATGAGGGCAAATACCAGACCTAGCCCAGACATTACCGGCATTATCCTCTAAAATATTAATCGCAACCAGATTTAATTGACTGTTTCGGTGTGGTACCGCATTACTACGTGATCCAAACCAGAAAAAGCCCAGGATCTGGCCAACAAGTATGCGAAAAAAGCGAAAGTATGTGCCAGATGATAGCAAATACCAGAACTAACCCAGACATAACCAGCGTTATCCTCTAAAATACATATCGGAACCAGCTTCTATTGACTGTTTCAGTGTGGTACCACATTACTACGTGATCCAAACCAGAAAAGGGCCAGGGTCTGGCCAACAAGTATGCGAAAAATGCGAAAGTCCCAGCCAGATGAGGGCAAATACCAGACCTAGCCGAGACATAACCGGCGTTATCCTCTAAAATATTGATCGCAACCAGGTATAATTGACTGTTTGAGTGAGGTACCACATTGCTACGTGATCCAAACCAGAAGGAGGCCAGGATCAGGTCAACAAGAATGCGTTAAAAGCGAAAGTACGAGCCAGATGTGGGCAAATCCCAGACCTACCCGAGACATAACCGGCGTTATCCTCTAAATTATTAATCGCAACCAGGTTTAATTGACTGTTTGAGTGAGGTACCACATTGCTACGTGATCCAAACCGGAAAAAGCCCAGGATCTGGCCAACAAGTATGCGAAAAACGTGAAAGTACGAGCCAGATGAGGACAAATCCCAGACCTACCCGAGGCATAACCGGCGTTATCCTCTAAAATATTAATCTGAACCAGGTTTAATTGACTGTCTCGTTGTGGAACCACATTACTACGGGATCGAAACCAGACAAAACCCAGGATCTGGCCAACAAGTATGCGAAAAATGCGAAAGCATGAGCCAGATGTTTGCAAATACCAGAACTAACCCAGACGTAACTGGCGTTATCCCCTAAAATATTAATCGCAACCAGGTTTAATTGACTGTTTCGGTGTGGTACCGCATTACTTCGTGATCCAAACCAGAGAAAGGCCAGGATCTGGCCAACAAGTATGCGAAAAATGTGAAAGTACGAGTCAGATGAGGACAAATCCCAGAACTAGCCGAGACATAACCGGCGTTATCCTCTAAAATATTGATCGCAACCAGTTTAATTGACTGTTTCGGTGTGGAACCTCATTACTACGTGATCCAAACCAGATAAAGCCCAGGATCTGGCCAACAAGTATGAGAAAAATGCGAAAGTTCGAGCCAGATGTAGGGCAAGTACCAGACCTAACCCAGACAAAACCGGCGTTATCCCCTAAAATATTAATCGCAACCAGGTTTAATTGACTGTTTCGGTGTGGTGACGCATTACTACGTGATCCAAACCAGAAAAAGTCCAAGATCTGGCTAACAAGTATGCGAAAAATGCGAAAGTACGAGCCAGATGAGGGCAAATACCAGACCTAGCCCAGACATTACCGGCATTATCCTCTAAAATATTAATCGCAACCAGATTTAATTGACTGTTTCGGTGTGGTACCGCATTACTACGTGATCCAAACCAGAAAAAGCCCAGGATCTGGCCAACAAGTATGCGAAAAAAGCGAAAGTATGTGCCAGATGATAGCAAATACCAGAACTAACCCAGACATAACCAGCGTTATCCTCTAAAATACATATCGGAACCAGCTTCTATTGACTGTTTCAGTGTGGTACCACATTACTACGTGATCCAAACCAGAAAAGGGCCAGGGTCTGGCCAACAAGTATGCGAAAAATGCGAAAGTCCCAGCCAGATGAGGGCAAATACCAGACCTAGCCGAGACATAACCGGCGTTATCCTCTAAAATATTGATCGCAACCAGGTATAATTGACTGTTTGAGTGAGGTACCACATTGCTACGTGATCCAAACCAGAAGGAGGCCAGGATCAGGCCAACAAGAATGCGTTAAAAGCGAAAGTACGAGCCAGATGTGGGCAAATCCCAGACCTACCCGAGACATAACCGGCGTTATCCTCTAAATTATTAATCGCAACCAGGTTTAATTGACTGTTTGAGTGAGGTACCACATTGCTACGTGATCCAAACCGGAAAAAGCCCAGGATCTGGCCAACAAGTATGCGAAAAACGTGAAAGTACGAGCCAGATGAGGACAAATCCCAGACCTACCCGAGGCATAACCGGCGTTATCCTCTAAAATATTAATCTGAACCAGGTTTAATTGACTGTCTCGTTGTGGAACCACATTACTACGGGATCGAAACCAGACAAAACCCAGGATCTGGCCAACAAGTATGCGAAAAATGCGAAAGCATGAGCCAGATGATTGCAAATACCAGAACTAACCCAGACGTAACTGGCGTTATCCCCTAAAATATTAATCGCAACCAGGTTTAATTGACTGTTTCGGTGTGGTACCGCATTACTTCGTGATCCAAACCAGAGAAAGGCCAGGATCTGGCCAACAAGTATGCGAAAAATGTGAAAGTACGAGTCAGATGAGGACAAATCCCAGAACTAGCCGAGACATAACCGGCGTTATCCTCTAAAATATTGATCGCAACCAGTTTAATTGACTGTTTCGGTGTGGAACCTCATTACTACGTGATCCAAACCAGATAAAGCCCAGGATCTGGCCAACAAGTATGAGAAAAATGCGAAAGTTCGAGCCAGATGTAGGGCAAGTACCAGACCTAACCCAGACAAAACCGGCGTTATCCCCTAAAATATTAATCGCAACCAGGTTTAATTGACTGTTTCGGTGTGGTGACGCATTACTACGTGATCCAAACCAGAAAAAGTCCAAGATCTGGCTAACAAGTATGCGAAAAATGCGAAAGTACGAGCCAGATGAGGGCAAATACCAGACCTAGCCCAGACATTACCGGCATTATCCTCTAAAATATTAATCGCAACCAGATTTAATTGACTGTTTCGGTGTGGTACCGCATTACTACGTGATCCAAACCAGAAAAAGCCCAGGATCTGGCCAACAAGTATGCGAAAAAAGCGAAAGTATGTGCCAGATGATAGCAAATACCAGAACTAACCCAGACATAACCAGCGTTATCCTCTAAAATACATATCGGAACCAGCTTCCATTGACTGTTTCAGTGTGGTACCACATTACTACGTGATCCAAACCAGAAAAGGGCCAGGGTCTGGCCAACAAGTATGCGAAAAATGCGAAAGTCCCAGCCAGATGAGGGCAAATACCAGACCTAGCCGAGACATAACCGGCGTTATCCTCTAAAATATTGATCGCAACCAGGTATAATTGACTGTTTGAGTGAGGTACCACATTGCTACGTGATCCAAACCAGAAGGAGGCCAGGATCAGGCCAACAAGAATGCGTTAAAAGCGAAAGTACGAGCCAGATGTGGGCAAATCCCAGACCTACCCGAGACATAACCGGCGTTATCCTCTAAATTATTAATCGCAACCAGGTTTAATTGACTGTTTGAGTGAGGTACCACATTGCTACGTGATCCAAACCGGAAAAAGCCCAGGATCTGGCCAACAAGTATGCGAAAAACGTGAAAGTACGAGCCAGATGAGGACAAATCCCAGACCTACCCGAGGCATAACCGGCGTTATCCTCTAAAATATTAATCTGAACCAGGTTTAATTGACTGTCTCGTTGTGGAACCACATTACTACGGGATCGAAACCAGACAAAACCCAGGATCTGGCCAACAAGTATGCGAAAAATGCGAAAGCATGAGCCAGATGATTGCAAATACCAGAACTAAGCCAGACGTAACTGGCGTTATCCCCTAAAATATTAATCGCAACCAGGTTTAATTGACTGTTTCGGTGTGGTACCGCATTACTTCGTGATCCAAACCAGAGAAAGGCCAGGATCTGGCCAACAAGTATGCGAAAAATGTGAAAGTACGAGTCAGATGAGGACAAATCCCAGAACTAGCCGAGACATAACCGGCGTTATCCTCTAAAATATTGATCGCAACCAGTTTAATTGACTGTTTCGGTGTGGAACCTCATTACTACGTGATCCAAACCAGATAAAGCCCAGGATCTGGCCAACAAGTATGAGAAAAATGCGAAAGTTCGAGCCAGATGTAGGGCAAGTACCAGACCTAACCCAGACAAAACCGGCGTTATCCCCTAAAATATTAATCGCAACCAGGTTTAATTGACTGTTTCGGTGTGGTGACGCATTACTACGTGATCCAAACCAGAAAAAGTCCAAGATCTGGCTAACAAGTATGCGAAAAATGCGAAAGTTCGAGCCAGATGTAGGGCAAGTACCAGACCTAACCCAGACAAAACCGGCGTTATCCCCTAAAATATTAATCGCAACCAGGTATAATTGACTGTTTCGGTGTGGTACCGCATTGCTACGATGATCCAAACCAGAAAGAGGCCAGGATCTGGCTAACAAGTATGCGAAAAATGCGAAAGTACGATCCAGATGAGGGCAAATCCCAGACCTAACCGAGACATAACCGGCGTTATCCTCTAAAATATTAATCGCAACAAGGTTTAATTGACTGTTTCGTTGTGGAACCACATTACTGCGGCATCCAAACCAGAAAAAACGCAGGATCTGGCCAACAAGTATGCGAAAAATGCGAAAGTACGATCCAGATGAGGGCAAATCCCAGACCTAACCGGGACATAACTGGCGTTATCCTCTAAAATATTAATCGCAACCAGGTTTAATTGACTGTTTCGGTGTGGTACCGCATTACTACGTGATCCAAACCAGAAAAAGGCCAGGATCTGGCCAGCAAGTATCCGAAAAATGCGTAATTATGAGCCAGATGATTGGAAATACCAGAACTATGCCTGACATAAACAGCGTTATCCTCTAAAACACGAATCAGAACATGTTTTTAATGACTGTTTCAGTGTGGTACCACATCACTACGTGATCCAAACAAGAAAAAGGCCAGGATCTGGCCAAAAAGTATGCGAAACATGCGAAAGTACGAGCCAGATGAGGGCAAACACCAGACCTAACCCAGACATAACCGGCGTTATCCTCTAAAATATTAATCGCAACCAGGTTTAATTGACTGTTTCGGTGTGGTGCCGCATTACTACGTGATCCAAACCAGAGAAAGGCCAGGGTCTGGCAAACAAGGATGAGAAAAATGCGAAAGTATGAGCATGATGATTGCAAATACCAGAACTAACCCTGACATAACCAGCGTTATCCTCTAAAATATTAATCGCAACCAGGTTTAATTGACTGTTTCGGTGTGGAACCACATTACTACGGGATCGAAACCAGACAAAACCCAGGATCTGGCCAACAAGTATGCGAAAAATGCGAAAGCATGAGCCAGATGTTTGCAAATACCAGAACTAACCCAGACGTAACTGGCGTTATCCCCTAAAATATTAATCGCAACCAGGTTTAATTGACTGTTTCGGTGTGGTACCGCATTACTTCGTGATCCAAACCAGAGAAAGGCCAGGATCTGGCCAACAAGTATGCGAAAAACGTGAAAGTACGAGCCAGATGAGGACAAATCCCAGACCTACCCGAGGCATAACCGGCGTTATCCTCTAAAATATTAATCTGAACCAGGTTTAATTGACTGTCTCGTTGTGGAACCACATTACTACGGGATCGAAACCAGACAAAACCCAGGATCTGGCCAACAAGTATGCGAAAAATGCGAAAGCATGAGCCAGATGATTGCAAATACCAGAACTAACCCAGACGTAACTGGCGTTATCCCCTAAAATATTAATCGCAACCAGGTTTAATTGACTGTTTCGGTGTGGTACCGCATTACTTCGTGATCCAAACCAGAGAAAGGCCAGGATCTGGCCAACAAGTATGCGAAAAATGTGAAAGTACGAGTCAGATGAGGACAAATCCCAGAACTAGCCGAGACATAACCGGCGTTATCCTCTAAAATATTGATCGCAACCAGTTTAATTGACTGTTTCGGTGTGGAACCTCATTACTACGTGATCCAAACCAGATAAAGCCCAGGATCTGGCCAACAAGTATGAGAAAAATGCGAAAGTTCGAGCCAGATGTAGGGCAAGTACCAGACCTAACCCAGACAAAACCGGCGTTATCCCCTAAAATATTAATCGCAACCAGGTTTAATTGACTGTTTCGGTGTGGTGACGCATTACTACGTGATCCAAACCAGAAAAAGTCCAAGATCTGGCTAACAAGTATGCGAAAAATGCGAAAGTACGAGCCAGATGAGGGCAAATACCAGACCTAGCCCAGACATTACCGGCATTATCCTCTAAAATATTAATCGCAACCAGATTTAATTGACTGTTTCGGTGTGGTACCGCATTACTACGTGATCCAAACCAGAAAAAGCCCAGGATCTGGCCAACAAGTATGCGAAAAAAGCGAAAGTATGTGCCAGATGATAGCAAATACCAGAACTAACCCAGACATAACCAGCGTTATCCTCTAAAATACATATCGGAACCAGCTTCCATTGACTGTTTCAGTGTGGTACCACATTACTACGTGATCCAAACCAGAAAAGGGCCAGGGTCTGGCCAACAAGTATGCGAAAAATGCGAAAGTCCCAGCCAGATGAGGGCAAATACCAGACCTAGCCGAGACATAACCGGCGTTATCCTCTAAAATATTGATCGCAACCAGGTATAATTGACTGTTTGAGTGAGGTACCACATTGCTACGTGATCCAAACCAGAAGGAGGCCAGGATCAGGCCAACAAGAATGCGTTAAAAGCGAAAGTACGAGCCAGATGTGGGCAAATCCCAGACCTACCCGAGACATAACCGGCGTTATCCTCTAAATTATTAATCGCAACCAGGTTTAATTGACTGTTTGAGTGAGGTACCACATTGCTACGTGATCCAAACCGGAAAAAGCCCAGGATCTGGCCAACAAGTATGCGAAAAACGTGAAAGTACGAGCCAGATGAGGACAAATCCCAGACCTACCCGAGGCATAACCGGCGTTATCCTCTAAAATATTAATCTGAACCAGGTTTAATTGACTGTCTCGTTGTGGAACCACATTACTACGGGATCGAAACCAGACAAAACCCAGGATCTGGCCAACAAGTATGCGAAAAATGCGAAAGCATGAGCCAGATGATTGCAAATACCAGAACTAAGCCAGACGTAACTGGCGTTATCCCCTAAAATATTAATCGCAACCAGGTTTAATTGACTGTTTCGGTGTGGTACCGCATTACTTCGTGATCCAAACCAGAGAAAGGCCAGGATCTGGCCAACAAGTATGCGAAAAATGTGAAAGTACGAGTCAGATGAGGACAAATCCCAGAACTAGCCGAGACATAACCGGCGTTATCCTCTAAAATATTGATCGCAACCAGTTTAATTGACTGTTTCGGTGTGGAACCTCATTACTACGTGATCCAAACCAGATAAAGCCCAGGATCTGGCCAACAAGTATGAGAAAAATGCGAAAGTTCGAGCCAGATGTAGGGCAAGTACCAGACCTAACCCAGACAAAACCGGCGTTATCCCCTAAAATATTAATCGCAACCAGGTTTAATTGACTGTTTCGGTGTGGTGACGCATTACTACGTGATCCAAACCAGAAAAAGTCCAAGATCTGGCTAACAAGTATGCGAAAAATGCGAAAGTTCGAGCCAGATGTAGGGCAAGTACCAGACCTAACCCAGACAAAACCGGCGTTATCCCCTAAAATATTAATCGCAACCAGGTATAATTGACTGTTTCGGTGTGGTACCGCATTGCTACGATGATCCAAACCAGAAAGAGGCCAGGATCTGGCTAACAAGTATGCGAAAAATGCGAAAGTACGATCCAGATGAGGGCAAATCCCAGACCTAACCGAGACATAACCGGCGTTATCCTCTAAAATATTAATCGCAACAAGGTTTAATTGACTGTTTCGTTGTGGAACCACATTACTGCGGGATCCAAACCAGAAAAAACGCAGGATCTGGCCAACAAGTATGCGAAAAATGCGAAAGTACGATCCAGATGAGGGCAAATCCCAGACCTAACCGGGACATAACTGGCGTTATCCTCTAAAATATTAATCGCAACCAGGTTTAATTGACTGTTTCGGTGTGGTACCGCATTACTACGTGATCCAAACCAGAAAAAGGCCAGGATCTGGCCAGCAAGTATCCGAAAAATGCGTAATTATGAGCCAGATGATTGGAAATACCAGAACTATGCCTGACATAAACAGCGTTATCCTCTAAAACACGAATCAGAACATGTTTTTAATGACTGTTTCAGTGTGGTACCACATCACTACGTGATCCAAACAAGAAAAAGGCCAGGATCTGGCCAAAAAGTATGCGAAACATGCGAAAGTACGAGCCAGATGAGGGCAAACACCAGACCTAACCCAGACATAACCGGCGTTATCCTCTAAAATATTAATCGCAACCAGGTTTAATTGACTGTTTCGGTGTGGTGCCGCATTACTACGTGATCCAAACCAGAGAAAGGCCAGGGTCTGGCAAACAAGGATGAGAAAAATGCGAAAGTATGAGCATGATGATTGCAAATACCAGAACTAACCCTGACATAACCAGCGTTATCCTCTAAAATATTAATCGCAACCAGGTTTAATTGACTGTTTCGGTGTGGAACCACATTACTACGGGATCGAAACCAGACAAAACCCAGGATCTGGCCAACAAGTATGCGAAAAATGCGAAAGCATGAGCCAGATGTTTGCAAATACCAGAACTAACCCAGACGTAACTGGCGTTATCCCCTAAAATATTAATCGCAACCAGGTTTAATTGACTGTTTCGGTGTGGTACCGCATTACTTCGTGATCCAAACCAGAGAAAGGCCAGGATCTGGCCAACAAGTATGCGAAAAATGTGAAAGTACGAGTCAGATGAGGACAAATCCCAGAACTAGCCGAGACATAACCGGCGTTATCCTCTAAAATATTGATCGCAACCAGTTTAATTGACTGTTTCGGTGTGGAACCTCATTACTACGTGATCCAAACCAGATAAAGCCCAGGATCTGGCCAACAAGTATGAGAAAAATGCGAAAGTTCGAGCCAGATGTAGGGCAAGTACCAGACCTAACCCAGACAAAACCGGCGTTATCACCTAAAATATTAATCGCAACCAGGTATAATTGACTGTTTCGGTGTGGTACCGCATTGCTACGACGATCCAAACCAGAAAGAGGCCAGGATCTGGCTAACAAGTATGCGAAAAATGCGAAAGTACGATCCAGATGAGGGCAAATCCCAGACCTAACCGGGACATAACTGGCGTTATCCTCTAAAATATTAATCGCAACCAGGTTTAATTGACTGTTTCGGTGTGGTACCGCATTACTACGTGTTCCAAACCAGAAAAAGGCCAGGATCTGGCCAGCAAGTATCCGAAAAATGCGTAATTATGAGCCAGATGATTGCAAATACCAGAACTATGCCTGACATAAACAGCGTTATTCTCTAAAACACGAATCAGAACATGTTTTTAATGACTGTTTCAGTGTGGTACCACATCACCACGTGATCCAAACAAGAAAAAGGCCAGGATCTGGCCAAAAAGTATGCGAAACATGCGAAAGTACGTGCCAGATGAGGGCAAACACCAGACCTAACCCAGACATAACCGGCGTTATCCTCTAAAATATTAATCGCAACCAGGTTTAATTGACTGTTTCGGTGTGGTGCCGCATTACTACGTGATCCAAACCAGAGAAAGGCCAGGGTCTGGCAAACAAGGATGAGAAAAATGCGAAAGTATGAGCATGATGATTGCAAATACCAGAACTAACCCTGACATAACCAGCGTTATCCTCTAAAATACGAATCGGAACATGCTTTTAATGACTGTTTCAGTGTGGTAACACATTACTACGTGATCCAAACCAGAAACATCCCAGGATCGGGCCAACAAGAATGCGAAAAATGCGAAAGTACGAACCAGATGAGGGAAAATCCCAGACCTAACCGAGACGTAACCGGCGTTATCCCCTAAAATATTAATCGCAACCAGGTTTAATTGACTGTTTCGGTGTGGAACCACATTACTACGGTATCCAAACCAGAAAAAACACAGGATCTGGACGACAAGTATTCGAAAAATGCGATAGTATGACCCAGGGGAGGGCAAATACCAGACTTAACACAGACATAACCGCCGTTATCCTGTAAAATAGTAATCGCAACCGGGTTTAATTGACTGTTTCCGTGTGGAACCACATTACTACGGGATCCAAACCAGAAAAAACCCAGGATCTGGCCAACAACTATGAGAAAAACGCGAAAGTATGAGCCAGATGATTGCAAATACCAGCACTATCCCAGGCATAAACAGCGTTATCCTCTAAAATATTAATCGCAACCAGATTTAATTGACTGTTTCGGTGTGGTACCGCATTACTACGTGATCCAAACCAGAAAAAGGCCAGGATCTGGCCAACAAGTATGTGAAAAATGTGAAAGTACGAGTCAGATGAGGACAAATCCCAGAACTAGCCGAGACATAACCGGCGTTATCCTCTAAAATATTGATCGCAACCAGTTTAATTGACTGTTTCGGTGTGGAACCTCATTACTACGTGATCCAAACCAGATAAAGCCCAGGATCTGGCCAACAAGTATGAGAAAAATGCGAAAGTTCGAGCCAGATGTAGGGCAAGTACCAGACCTAACCCAGACAAAACCGGCGTTATCCCCTAAAATATTAATCGCAACCAGGTTTAATTGACTGTTTCGGTGTGGTACCGCATTACTTCGTGATCCAAACCAGAGAAAGGCCAGGATCTGGCCAACAAGTATGCGAAAAACGTGAAAGTACGAGCCAGATGAGGACAAATCCCAGACCTACCCGAGGCATAACCGGCGTTATCCTCTAAAATATTAATCTGAACCAGGTTTAATTGACTGTCTCGTTGTGGAACCACATTACTACGGGATCGAAACCAGACAAAACCCAGGATCTGGCCAACAAGTATGCGAAAAATGCGAAAGCATGAGCCAGATGATTGCAAATACCAGAACTAACCCAGACGTAACTGGCGTTATCCCCTAAAATATTAATCGCAACCAGGTTTAATTGACTGTTTCGGTGTGGTACCGCATTACTTCGTGATCCAAACCAGAGAAAGGCCAGGATCTGGCCAACAAGTATGCGAAAAATGTGAAAGTACGAGTCAGATGAGGACAAATCCCAGAACTAGCCGAGACATAACCGGCGTTATCCTCTAAAATATTGATCGCAACCAGTTTAATTGACTGTTTCGGTGTGGAACCTCATTACTACGTGATCCAAACCAGATAAAGCCCAGGATCTGGCCAACAAGTATGAGAAAAATGCGAAAGTTCGAGCCAGATGTAGGGCAAGTACCAGACCTAACCCAGACAAAACCGGCGTTATCCCCTAAAATATTAATCGCAACCAGGTTTAATTGACTGTTTCGGTGTGGTGACGCATTACTACGTGATCCAAACCAGAAAAAGTCCAAGATCTGGCTAACAAGTATGCGAAAAATGCGAAAGTACGAGCCAGATGAGGGCAAATACCAGACCTAGCCCAGACATTACCGGCATTATCCTCTAAAATATTAATCGCAACCAGATTTAATTGACTGTTTCGGTGTGGTACCGCATTACTACGTGATCCAAACCAGAAAAAGCCCAGGATCTGGCCAACAAGTATGCGAAAAAAGCGAAAGTATGTGCCAGATGATAGCAAATACCAGAACTAACCCAGACATAACCAGCGTTATCCTCTAAAATACATATCGGAACCAGCTTCCATTGACTGTTTCAGTGTGGTACCACATTACTACGTGATCCAAACCAGAAAAGGGCCAGGGTCTGGCCAACAAGTATGCGAAAAATGCGAAAGTCCCAGCCAGATGAGGGCAAATACCAGACCTAGCCGAGACATAACCGGCGTTATCCTCTAAAATATTGATCGCAACCAGGTATAATTGACTGTTTGAGTGAGGTACCACATTGCTACGTGATCCAAACCAGAAGGAGGCCAGGATCAGGCCAACAAGAATGCGTTAAAAGCGAAAGTACGAGCCAGATGTGGGCAAATCCCAGACCTACCCGAGACATAACCGGCGTTATCCTCTAAATTATTAATCGCAACCAGGTTTAATTGACTGTTTGAGTGAGGTACCACATTGCTACGTGATCCAAACCGGAAAAAGCCCAGGATCTGGCCAACAAGTATGCGAAAAACGTGAAAGTACGAGCCAGATGAGGACAAATCCCAGACCTACCCGAGGCATAACCGGCGTTATCCTCTAAAATATTAATCTGAACCAGGTTTAATTGACTGTCTCGTTGTGGAACCACATTACTACGGGATCGAAACCAGACAAAACCCAGGATCTGGCCAACAAGTATGCGAAAAATGCGAAAGCATGAGCCAGATGATTGCAAATACCAGAACTAAGCCAGACGTAACTGGCGTTATCCCCTAAAATATTAATCGCAACCAGGTTTAATTGACTGTTTCGGTGTGGTACCGCATTACTTCGTGATCCAAACCAGAGAAAGGCCAGGATCTGGCCAACAAGTATGCGAAAAATGTGAAAGTACGAGTCAGATGAGGACAAATCCCAGAACTAGCCGAGACATAACCGGCGTTATCCTCTAAAATATTGATCGCAACCAGTTTAATTGACTGTTTCGGTGTGGAACCTCATTACTACGTGATCCAAACCAGATAAAGCCCAGGATCTGGCCAACAAGTATGAGAAAAATGCGAAAGTTCGAGCCAGATGTAGGGCAAGTACCAGACCTAACCCAGACAAAACCGGCGTTATCCCCTAAAATATTAATCGCAACCAGGTTTAATTGACTGTTTCGGTGTGGTGACGCATTACTACGTGATCCAAACCAGAAAAAGTCCAAGATCTGGCTAACAAGTATGCGAAAAATGCGAAAGTTCGAGCCAGATGTAGGGCAAGTACCAGACCTAACCCAGACAAAACCGGCGTTATCCCCTAAAATATTAATCGCAACCAGGTATAATTGACTGTTTCGGTGTGGTACCGCATTGCTACGATGATCCAAACCAGAAAGAGGCCAGGATCTGGCTAACAAGTATGCGAAAAATGCGAAAGTACGATCCAGATGAGGGCAAATCCCAGACCTAACCGAGACATAACCGGCGTTATCCTCTAAAATATTAATCGCAACAAGGTTTAATTGACTGTTTCGTTGTGGAACCACATTACTGCGGGATCCAAACCAGAAAAAACGCAGGATCTGGCCAACAAGTATGCGAAAAATGCGAAAGTACGATCCAGATGAGGGCAAATCCCAGACCTAACCGGGACATAACTGGCGTTATCCTCTAAAATATTAATCGCAACCAGGTTTAATTGACTGTTTCGGTGTGGTACCGCATTACTACGTGATCCAAACCAGAAAAAGGCCAGGATCTGGCCAGCAAGTATCCGAAAAATGCGTAATTATGAGCCAGATGATTGGAAATACCAGAACTATGCCTGACATAAACAGCGTTATCCTCTAAAACACGAATCAGAACATGTTTTTAATGACTGTTTCAGTGTGGTACCACATCACTACGTGATCCAAACAAGAAAAAGGCCAGGATCTGGCCAAAAAGTATGCGAAACATGCGAAAGTACGAGCCAGATGAGGGCAAACACCAGACCTAACCCAGACATAACCGGCGTTATCCTCTAAAATATTAATCGCAACCAGGTTTAATTGACTGTTTCGGTGTGGTGCCGCATTACTACGTGATCCAAACCAGAGAAAGGCCAGGGTCTGGCAAACAAGGATGAGAAAAATGCGAAAGTATGAGCATGATGATTGCAAATACCAGAACTAACCCTGACATAACCAGCGTTATCCTCTAAAATATTAATCGCAACCAGGTTTAATTGACTGTTTCGGTGTGGAACCACATTACTACGGGATCGAAACCAGACAAAACCCAGGATCTGGCCAACAAGTATGCGAAAAATGCGAAAGCATGAGCCAGATGTTTGCAAATACCAGAACTAACCCAGACGTAACTGGCGTTATCCCCTAAAATATTAATCGCAACCAGGTTTAATTGACTGTTTCGGTGTGGTACCGCATTACTTCGTGATCCAAACCAGAGAAAGGCCAGGATCTGGCCAACAAGTATGCGAAAAATGTGAAAGTACGAGTCAGATGAGGACAAATCCCAGAACTAGCCGAGACATAACCGGCGTTATCCTCTAAAATATTGATCGCAACCAGTTTAATTGACTGTTTCGGTGTGGAACCTCATTACTACGTGATCCAAACCAGATAAAGCCCAGGATCTGGCCAACAAGTATGAGAAAAATGCGAAAGTTCGAGCCAGATGTAGGGCAAGTACCAGACCTAACCCAGACAAAACCGGCGTTATCCCCTAAAATATTAATCGCAACCAGGTATAATTGACTGTTTCGGTGTGGTACCGCATTGCTACGACGATCCAAACCAGAAAGAGGCCAGGATCTGGCTAACAAGTATGCGAAAAATGCGAAAGTACGATCCAGATGAGGGCAAATCCCAGACCTAACCGGGACATAACTGGCGTTATCCTCTAAAATATTAATCGCAACCAGGTTTAATTGACTGTTTCGGTGTGGTACCGCATTACTACGTGTTCCAAACCAGAAAAAGGCCAGGATCTGGCCAGCAAGTATCCGAAAAATGCGTAATTATGAGCCAGATGATTGCAAATACCAGAACTATGCCTGACATAAACAGCGTTATTCTCTAAAACACGAATCAGAACATGTTTTTAATGACTGTTTCAGTGTGGTACCACATCACCACGTGATCCAAACAAGAAAAAGGCCAGGATCTGGCCAAAAAGTATGCGAAACATGCGAAAGTACGTGCCAGATGAGGGCAAACACCAGACCTAACCCAGACATAACCGGCGTTATCCTCTAAAATATTAATCGCAACCAGGTTTAATTGACTGTTTCGGTGTGGTGCCGCATTACTACGTGATCCAAACCAGAGAAAGGCCAGGGTCTGGCAAACAAGGATGAGAAAAATGCGAAAGTATGAGCATGATGATTGCAAATACCAGAACTAACCCTGACATAACCAGCGTTATCCTCTAAAATACGAATCGGAACATGCTTTTAATGACTGTTTCAGTGTGGTAACACATTACTACGTGATCCAAACCAGAAACATCCCAGGATCGGGCCAACAAGAATGCGAAAAATGCGAAAGTACGAACCAGATGAGGGAAAATCCCAGACCTAACCGAGACGTAACCGGCGTTATCCCCTAAAATATTAATCGCAACCAGGTTTAATTGACTGTTTCGGTGTGGAACCACATTACTACGGGATCCAAACCAGAAAAAACACAGGATCTGGACGACAAGTATTCGAAAAATGCGATAGTATGACCCAGGGGAGGGCAAATACCAGACTTAACACAGACATAACCGCCGTTATCCTGTAAAATAGTAATCGCAACCGGGTTTAATTGACTGTTTCCGTGTGGAACCACATTACTACGGGATCCAAACCAGAAAAAACCCAGGATCTGGCCAACAACTATGAGAAAAACGCGAAAGTATGAGCCAGATGATTGCAAATACCAGCACTATCCCAGGCATAAACAGCGTTATCCTCTAAAATATTAATCGCAACCAGATTTAATTGACTGTTTCGGTGTGGTACCGCATTACTACGTGATCCAAACCAGAAAAAGGCCAGGATCTGGCCAACAAGTATGTGAAAAATGCGAAAGTACGAGCCAGATGAGGGCAAATACCAGACCTAACCCAGACATAACCGGCGTTATCCGCTAAAATATTAATCGCAACCAGGTTTAATTGACTGTTTCGCTGTGGAACAGCATTACTACGGGATCCAAACCAGAAAAAAACCCAGGATCTGACCAACAACTATGCGAAAAAGCGAAAGTATGAGCCAGATGATTGCAAATACCAGAACTATCCCAGACATAAACAGCGTTATCCTCAAAAATATTATTCGCAACCAGGTTTAATTGACTGTTTCAGTCTGGTGCCACTTTACTACGTGGACCAAGCCAGAAGAAGGCCGGGATCTGGCCATCAAGTATGCGAAAAATGCGAAGGTCCGAGCCAGATGAGGGCAAATACCAGACCTAACCGAGACATAACCGGCGTTATCCTCCAAAATATTAATCGCAACCAGGTTCAATTGACTGTTTCGGTGTGGAACCACATTACTACGGGATCCAAACCAGAAAAAACCCAGGATCTGGCCAACAACTATGAGAAAAACGCGAAAGTATGAGCTAGATGATTGCAAATACCAGAACTATCCCAGGCATAACCAGCGTTATCCTCTAAAATATTATTCGCAACCAGGTTTAATTGACTGTTTCGGTGTGGAACCTCATTACTACGTGATCCAAACCAGATAAAGCCCAGGATCTGGCCAACAAGTATGAGAAAAATGCGAAAGTTCGAGCCAGATGAGGGCAAGTACCAGACCTAACCCAGACAAAACCGGCGTTATCCCCTAAAATATTAATCGCAACCAGGTATAATTGACTGTTTCGGTGTGGTACCGCATTGCTACGATGATCCAAACCAGAAAGAGGCCAGGATCTGGCTAACAAGTATGCGAAAAATGCGAAAGTACGATCCAGATGAGGGCAAATCCCAGACGTAACCGAGACATAACCGGCGTTATCCTCTAAAATATTAATCGCAACCAGGTTTAATTAACTGTTTCGTTGTGGAACCACATTACTGCGGGATCCAAACCAGAAAAAACGCAGGATCTGGCCAACAAGTATGCGAAAAATGCGAAAGTACGATCCAGATGAGGGCAAATCCCAGACCTAACCCAGACATAACCGGCGTTATCCTCTAGAATATTAATCGCAACCAGGTTTAATTGACTGTTTCGGTGTGGTACCGCATTACTACGTGATCCAAACCAGAAAATGGCCAGGATCTGGCCAACAAGTATCCGAAAAATGCGAAATTATGAGCCAGATGATTGCAAATACCAGAACTATGCCTGACATAGACAGCGTTATCCTCTAAAGTACGAATCAGAACATGTTTTTAATGACTATTTCAGTGTGGTGCCACATCACTACGTGATCCAAACCAGAAAAAGGCCAGGATCTGGCCAAAAAGTATGCGAAACTTGCGAAAGTACGAGCCAGATGAGGGCAAACACCAGACCTAACCCAGACATAACCGGCGTTATCCGCCAAAATATTAATCGCAACAAGGTTTAATTGACTGTTTCGTTGTGGAACCACATTACTGCGGGATCCAAACCAGAAAAAACCCAGGATCTGGCGAACAAGTATGCGAAAAATGCGAAAGTACGAGCCAGATGAGTGCAAATCCCAGACCTAACCGAGACATAACCGGCGTTATCCTGTAAAATATTAATCGCAACCAGGTTTAATTGACTGTTTCGGTGTGGTACCACATCACTACGTGGTCCAAGCCAGAAAAAGGCCAGGATCTGGCCAACAAGAATGCGAAAAATGCGAAAGTACGCGCCAGATGAGGGCAAATACCAGGACCTAACCGAGACATTACCGGCATTATCCTCTAAAATATTAATCGCAACCAGATTTAATTGACTGTTTCGGTGTGGTACCGCATCACTACGGGATCCAAACCAGAAAAAACCCAGGGTCTGGCCAACAACTATGAGAAAAACGCGAAAGTATGAGCCAGATGATTGCAAATACCAGAACTATCCCAGGCATAACCAGCGTTATCCTCTAAAATATTATTCGCATCCAGGTTTAATTGACTGTTTCGGTGTGGTACCGCATTGCTACGATGATCCAAACCAGAAAGAGGCCAGGATCTGGCTAACAAGTATGCGAAAAATGCGAAAGTACGAGCCAGATGAGTGCAAATCCCAGACCAAACCGAGACATAACCGGCGTTATCCTGTAAAATATTAATCGCAACCAGGTTTAATGGACTGTTTCGGTGTGGTACCGCATTACTACGTGATACAAACCAGACAAAGGCCAGGATCTGGCCAAAAAGTATGCGAAAAATGCGAAAGTACGAGCCAGATGAGGGCAAATACCAGACCTAACCCAGACATAACCGGCGTTATCCGATAAAATATTAATCGCAACCAGGTTTAATTGACTGTTTCGTTGTGGAACCGCATTACTACGGGATCCAAACCAGAAAAAAACCCAGGATCTGGCCAACAACTATGAGAAAAAACGAAAGTATGAGCCAGGTGATTGCAAATACCAGAACTATACCAGACATAACTAGCGTTATCCTCTAAAATATTATTCGCAACCAGATTTAATTGACTGTTTCAGTCTGGTGCCACTTTACTACGTGGACCAAGCCAGAAGAAGGCCGGGATCTGGCCAACAAGTATGCGAAAAATGCAAAGGTCCGAGCCAGATGAGGGCAAATACCAGACCTAACCGAGACATAACCGGCGTTATCCTCCAAAATATTAATCGCAACCAGGTTGAATTGACTGTTTCGGTGTGGAACCTCATTACTACGGGATCCAAAACAGAAAAAGCACAGGATCTGGCCAACAAGTATGCGAAAAACGCGGAAGTATGTGCCAGATGATAGCAAATACCAGAACTAACCCAGACATAACCAGCGTTATCCTCTAAAATACTTATCGGAACATGCTTTTAATGACTGTTTCAGTGTGGTAACACATTACTACGAGATCCAAACCAGAAAAATCCCAGGATCGGGCCAACAAGAATGCGAGAAACGTGAAAGTACGAGTCGGATGAGGACAAATCCCAGACCTACCCGAGACATAACCGGCGTTATCCTCTAAAATATAAATCGCAACCAGTTTAATTGACTGTTTCGGTGTGGAACCTCATTACTACGGGATCCAAAACAGAAAAAGCACAGGATCTGGACAACAAGCATGCGAAAGACGCGGAAGTATGTGCCAGATGATAGCAAATACCAGAACTAACCCAGACATAACCAGCGTTATCCTTTAAAATACTTATCGGAACCAGCTTCTATTGACTGTTTCGGTGTGGAACCACATTAGTACGGGATCCAAACCAGAAAAAAAACCAGGATATGGCCAACAAGTATGCAAAAAATGGGAAGGTATGAGCCAGATGAGGGCAAATACCAGACCTAACCCAGACATAACCGGCGTTATCCGCTAAAATATTAATCTCAATCAGGTTTAATTGACTGTTCCGTTGTGATACCACATTACTACGGGATCCAAAACAGAGAAAACCCATGATCTGGCCAACAGGTATGCGAAAAATGCGAAAGCATGAGCCAGATGGTTGCAAATACCAGAACTAACCCAGACATAACCAGCGTTATCCTCTAAAATATTAATCGCAACCAGGTTTAATTGACTGTTTCGGTGTGGTACCGCATTACTACGTGATCCAAACCAGAGAAAGGCCAGGATCTGGCCAACAAGGATGAGAAAAATGCGAAAGTACGAGCCAGATAAGGGCAAATCCCAGACCTAACCGAGACATAACCGGCGTTATCCTCTAAAATATTAATCGCAACCAGGTTTAATTGACTGTTTCGATGTGGTGACGCATTACTTCGTGATCCAAACCAGAGAAAGGCCAGGATCTGGCCAACAAGTATGCGAAAAATGTGAAAGTACGAGTCAGATGAGGACAAATCCCAGACCTAGCCGAGACATAGCCGGCGTTATCCTCTAAAATATTGATCGCAACCAGTTTAATTGACTGTTTCGGTGTGGAACCTCATTACTACGTGATCCAAACCAGATAAAGCCCAGGATATGGCCAACAAGTATGAGAAAAATGCGAAAGTTCGAGCCAGATGAGGGCAAGTACCAGACCTAACCCAGACAAAACCGGCGTTATCCCCTAAAATATTAATCGCAACCAGGTATAATTGACTGTTTCGGTGTGGTACCGCATTGCTACGATGATCCAAACCAGAAAGAGGCCAGGATCTGGCTAACAAGTATGCGAAAAATGCGAAAGTACGATCCAGATGAGGGCAAATCCCAGACCTAACCGAGACATAACCGGCGTTATCCTCGAAAATATTAATCGCAACCAGGTTTAATTGACTGTTTCGGTGTGGTACCGCATTACTTCGTGATCCAAACCAGAGAAAGGCCAGGATCTGGCCAACAAGTATGCGAAAAATGCGAAAGTACGAGCCAGATGAGGGCAAACACCAGACCTAACCCAGACATAACCGGCGTTATCCTCTAAAATATTAATCGCAACCAGGTTTAATTGACTGTTTCGGTGTGGTACCGCATTACCACGTGATCCAAACCAGAGAAAGGCCAGGATCTGGCCATCAAGGATGAGAAAAATGCGAAAGTATGAGCATGATGATTGCAAATACCAGAACTAACCCAGACATTACCGGCGTTATCCTCTAAAATATTAATCGCAACCAGGTTTAATTGACTGTTTCGGTGTTGTACCGCATTACTACGTGATCCAAACCAGAAAGAGGCCAGGATCAGGCCAACAAGTATGCGAAAAGAGCGAAAGTATGTGCCAGATGATAGCAAATACCAGAACTAACCCAGACATAACCAGCGTTATCCTCTAAAATACATATCGGAACCAGCTTCTATTGACTGTTTCAGTGTGGTACCACATTACTACGTGATCCAAACCAGAAAAGGGCCAGGGTCTGGCCAACAAGTATGCGAAAAATGCGAAAGTCCCAGCCAGATGAGGGCAAATACCAGACCTAAACGAGACATAACCCGCGTTATCTTCTAAAATATTAATCGCAACCAGGTTCAATTGACTGTTTCGGTGTGGAACCACATTACTACGGGATCCAAACCAGAAAAAACCCAGGATCTGGCCAACAACTATGAGAAAAACGCGAAAGTACGAGCCAGATGGGGGCAAAACCTAGACCTAACCGAGACACACCCAGCGTTATCCTCTAAAATATTAATCGCAACCAGGTTTAATTGACTGTTTCGGTGTTGTACCGCATTACTACGTGATCCAAACCAGAAAGAGGCCAGGATCAGGCCAACAAGAATGCGAAAAAAGCGAAAGTACGAGCCAGATATGGGCAAATCCCAGACCTACCCGAGACATAACCGGCGTTATCCTCTAAATTATTAATCGCAACCAGGTTTAATTGACTGTTTCAGTGAGGTACCACATTGCTACGTGATCCAAACCGGAAAAAGCCCAGGATCTGGCCAACAAGTATGCGAAAAACGTGAAAGTACGAGCCAGATGAGGACAAATCCCAGACCTACCCGAGACATAACCGGCGTTATCCTCTAAAATATTAATCTGAACCAGGTTTAATTGACTGTTTCGGTGTGGTACCGCATTACTTCGTGATCCAAACCAGAGAAAGGCCAGGATCTGGCCAACAAGTATGCGAAAAATGTGAAAGTACGAGTCAGATGAGGACAAATCCCAGACCTAGCCGAGACATAGCCGGCGTTATCCTCTAAAATATTGATCGCAACCAGTTTAATTGACTGTTTCGGTGTGGAACCTCATTACTACGTGATCCAAACCAGATAAAGCCCAGGATATGGCCAACAAGTATGAGAAAAATGCGAAAGTTCGAGCCAGATGAGGGCAAGTACCAGACCTAACCCAGACAAAACCGGCGTTATCCCCTAAAATATTAATCGCAACCAGGTATAATTGACTGTTTCGGTGTGGTACCGCATTGCTACGATGATCCAAACCAGAAAGAGGCCAGGATCTGGCTAACAAGTATGCGAAAAATGCGAAAGTACGATCCAGATGAGGGCAAATCCCAGACCTAACCGAGACATAACCGGCGTTATCCTCGAAAATATTAATCGCAACCAGGTTTAATTGACTGTTTCGGTGTGGTACCGCATTACTTCGTGATCCAAACCAGAGAAAGGCCAGGATCTGGCCAACAAGTATGCGAAAAATGCGAAAGTACGAGCCAGATGAGGGCAAACACCAGACCTAACCCAGACATAACCGGCGTTATCCTCTAAAATATTAATCGCAACCAGGTTTAATTGACTGTTTCGGTGTGGTACCGCATTACCACGTGATCCAAACCAGAGAAAGGCCAGGATCTGGCCAACAAGGATGAGAAAAATGCGAAAGTATGAGCATGATGATTGCAAATACCAGAACTAACCCTGACATAACCAGCGTTATCCTCTAAAATACGAATCGGAACATGCTTTTAATGACTGTTTCAGTGTGGTAACACATTACTACGTGATCCAAACAAGAACATCCCAGGATCGGGCCAACAGGAATGCGAAAAATGCGAAAGTACGTACCAGTGAGGGAAAATCCCAGACCTAACCGAGACGTAACCGGCGTTATCCCCTAATATATTAATCGCAACCAGGTTTAATTGACTGTTTCGGTGTGGAACCACATTACTACGGGATCCAAACCAGAAAAAACTCAGGATCTGGCCGACAAGTATTCGAAAAATGCGATAGTATGAGCCAGGGGAGGGCAAATACCAGACTTAACACAGACATAACCGGCGTTATCCTCTAAAATATTAATCGCAACCGGGTTTAATTGACTGTTTCCGTGTGGAACCACATTACTACGGGATCCAAACCAGAAAAAACCCAGGATCTGGCCATCAAGGATGAGAAAAATGCGAAAGTATGAGCATGATGATTGCAAATACCAGAACTAACCCAGACATTACCGGCGTTATCCTCTAAAATATTAATCGCAACCAGGTTTAATTGACTGTTTCGGTGTTGTACCGCATTACTACGTGATCCAAACCAGAAAGAGGCCAGGATCAGGCCAACAAGTATGCGAAAAGAGCGAAAGTATGTGCCAGATGATAGCAAATACCAGAACTAACCCAGACATAACCAGCGTTATCCTCTAAAATACATATCGGAACCAGCTTCTATTGACTGTTTCAGTGTGGTACCACATTACTACGTGATCCAAACCAGAAAAGGGCCAGGGTCTGGCCAACAAGTATGCGAAAAATGCGAAAGTCCCAGCCAGATGAGGGCAAATACCAGACCTAAACGAGACATAACCCGCGTTATCTTCTAAAATATTAATCGCAACCAGGTTCAATTGACTGTTTCGGTGTGGAACCACATTACTACGGGATCCAAACCAGAAAAAACCCAGGATCTGGCCAACAACTATGAGAAAAACGCGAAAGTACGAGCCAGATGGGGGCAAAACCTAGACCTAACCGAGACACACCCAGCGTTATCCTCTAAAATATTAATCGCAACCAGGTTTAATTGACTGTTTCGGTGTTGTACCGCATTACTACGTGATCCAAACCAGAAAGAGGCCAGGATCAGGCCAACAAGAATGCGAAAAAAGCGAAAGTACGAGCCAGATATGGGCAAATCCCAGACCTACCCGAGACATAACCGGCGTTATCCTCTAAATTATTAATCGCAACCAGGTTTAATTGACTGTTTCAGTGAGGTACCACATTGCTACGTGATCCAAACCGGAAAAAGCCCAGGATCTGGCCAACAAGTATGCGAAAAACGTGAAAGTACGAGTCAGATGAGGACAAATCCCAGACCTACCCGAGACATAACCGGCGTTATCCTCTAAAATATTAATCTGAACCAGGTTTAATTGACTGTTTCGGTGTGGTACCGCATTACTTCGTGATCCAAACCAGAGAAAGGCCAGGATCTGGCCAACAAGTATGCGAAAAATGTGAAAGTACGAGTCAGATGAGGACAAATCCCAGACCTAGCCGAGACATAGCCGGCGTTATCCTCTAAAATATTGATCGCAACCAGTTTAATTGACTGTTTCGGTGTGGAACCTCATTACTACGTGATCCAAACCAGATAAAGCCCAGGATATGGCCAACAAGTATGAGAAAAATGCGAAAGTTCGAGCCAGATGAGGGCAAGTACCAGACCTAACCCAGACAAAACCGGCGTTATCCCCTAAAATATTAATCGCAACCAGGTATAATTGACTGTTTCGGTGTGGTACCGCATTGCTACGATGATCCAAACCAGAAAGAGGCCAGGATCTGGCTAACAAGTATGCGAAAAATGCGAAAGTACGATCCAGATGAGGGCAAATCCCAGACCTAACCGAGACATAACCGGCGTTATCCTCGAAAATATTAATCGCAACCAGGTTTAATTGACTGTTTCGGTGTGGTACCGCATTACTTCGTGATCCAAACCAGAGAAAGGCCAGGATCTGGCCAACAAGTATGCGAAAAATGCGAAAGTACGAGCCAGATGAGGGCAAACACCAGACCTAACCCAGACATAACCGGCGTTATCCTCTAAAATATTAATCGCAACCAGGTTTAATTGACTGTTTCGGTGTGGTACCGCATTACCACGTGATCCAAACCAGAGAAAGGCCAGGATCTGGCCAACAAGGATGAGAAAAATGCGAAAGTATGAGCATGATGATTGCAAATACCAGAACTAACCCTGACATAACCAGCGTTATCCTCTAAAATACGAATCGGAACATGCTTTTAATGACTGTTTCAGTGTGGTAACACATTACTACGTGATCCAAACAAGAACATCCCAGGATCGGGCCAACAGGAATGCGAAAAATGCGAAAGTACGTACCAGTGAGGGAAAATCCCAGACCTAACCGAGACGTAACCGGCGTTATCCCCTAATATATTAATCGCAACCAGGTTTAATTGACTGTTTCGGTGTGGAACCACATTACTACGGGATCCAAACCAGAAAAAACTCAGGATCTGGCCGACAAGTATTCGAAAAATGCGATAGTATGAGCCAGGGGAGGGCAAATACCAGACTTAACACAGACATAACCGGCGTTATCCTCTAAAATATTAATCGCAACCGGGTTTAATTGACTGTTTCCGTGTGGAACCACATTACTACGGGATCCAAACCAGAAAAAACCCAGGATCTGGCCATAACTATGAGAAAAACGCGAAAGTATGAGCCAGATGATTGCAAATACCAGAACTATCCCAGGCATAAACAGCGTTATCCTCTAAAATATTATTCGCAACCAGGTTTAATTGACTGTTTCGGTGTGGTACCACATTACTACGTGGTCCAAGCCAGAAAGAGGCCAGGATCTGGCCAACAAGAATGCGAAAAATGCGAAAGTACGCGCCAGATGAGGGCAAATACCAGACCTAACCGAGACATTACCGGCATTATCCTCTCAAATATTAATCGCAACCAGATTTAATTGACTGTTTCGGTGTGGTACCGCATTACTACGTGATCCAAACCAGAAAAAGGCCAGGATCTGGCCAACAAGTATGTGAAAAATGCGAAAGTACGAGCCAGATGAGGGCAAATACCAGACCTAACCCAGACATAACCGGCGTTATCCGCTAAAATATTAATCGCAACCAGGTTTAATTGACTGTTTCGCTGCGGAACAGCATTACTACGGGATCCAAACCAGAAAAAAACCGAGGATCTGGCCAACAACTATGCGAAAAAGCGAAAGTATGAGCCAGATGATTGCAAATACCAGAACTATCCCAGACATAAACAGCGTTATCCTCTAAAATATTAATCGCAACCAGGTTTAATTGACTGTTTCGGTGTGGTACCGCATTACTTCGTGATCCAAACCAGAGAAAGGCCAGGATCTGGCCAACAAGTATGCGAAAAATGCGAAAGTACGAGCCAGATGAGGGCAAACACCAGACCTAACCCAGACATAACCGGCGTTATCCTCTAAAATATTAATCGCAACCAGGTTTAATTGACTGTTTCGGTGTGGTACCGCATTACCACGTGATCCAAACCAGAGAAAGGCCAGGATCTGGCCATCAAGGATGAGAAAAATGCGAAAGTATGAGCATGATGATTGCAAATACCAGAACTAACCCAGACATTACCGGCGTTATCCTCTAAAATATTAATCGCAACCAGGTTTAATTGACTGTTTCGGTGTTGTACCGCATTACTACGTGATCCAAACCAGAAAGAGGCCAGGATCAGGCCAACAAGTATGCGAAAAGAGCGAAAGTATGTGCCAGATGATAGCAAATACCAGAACTAACCCAGACATAACCAGCGTTATCCTCTAAAATACATATCGGAACCAGCTTCTATTGACTGTTTCAGTGTGGTACCACATTACTACGTGATCCAAACCAGAAAAGGGCCAGGGTCTGGCCAACAAGTATGCGAAAAATGCGAAAGTCCCAGCCAGATGAGGGCAAATACCAGACCTAAACGAGACATAACCCGCGTTATCTTCTAAAATATTAATCGCAACCAGGTTCAATTGACTGTTTCGGTGTGGAACCACATTACTACGGGATCCAAACCAGAAAAAACCCAGGATCTGGCCAACAACTATGAGAAAAACGCGAAAGTACGAGCCAGATGGGGGCAAAACCTAGACCTAACCGAGACACACCCAGCGTTATCCTCTAAAATATTAATCGCAACCAGGTTTAATTGACTGTTTCGGTGTTGTACCGCATTACTACGTGATCCAAACCAGAAAGAGGCCAGGATCAGGCCAACAAGAATGCGAAAAAAGCGAAAGTACGAGCCAGATATGGGCAAATCCCAGACCTACCCGAGACATAACCGGCGTTATCCTCTAAATTATTAATCGCAACCAGGTTTAATTGACTGTTTCAGTGAGGTACCACATTGCTACGTGATCCAAACCGGAAAAAGCCCAGGATCTGGCCAACAAGTATGCGAAAAACGTGAAAGTACGAGCCAGATGAGGACAAATCCCAGACCTACCCGAGACATAACCGGCGTTATCCTCTAAAATATTAATCTGAACCAGGTTTAATTGACTGTTTCGGTGTGGTACCGCATTACTTCGTGATCCAAACCAGAGAAAGGCCAGGATCTGGCCAACAAGTATGCGAAAAATGTGAAAGTACGAGTCAGATGAGGACAAATCCCAGACCTAGCCGAGACATAGCCGGCGTTATCCTCTAAAATATTGATCGCAACCAGTTTAATTGACTGTTTCGGTGTGGAACCTCATTACTACGTGATCCAAACCAGATAAAGCCCAGGATATGGCCAACAAGTATGAGAAAAATGCGAAAGTTCGAGCCAGATGAGGGCAAGTACCAGACCTAACCCAGACAAAACCGGCGTTATCCCCTAAAATATTAATCGCAACCAGGTATAATTGACTGTTTCGGTGTGGTACCGCATTGCTACGATGATCCAAACCAGAAAGAGGCCAGGATCTGGCTAACAAGTATGCGAAAAATGCGAAAGTACGATCCAGATGAGGGCAAATCCCAGACCTAACCGAGACATAACCGGCGTTATCCTCGAAAATATTAATCGCAACCAGGTTTAATTGACTGTTTCGGTGTGGTACCGCATTACTTCGTGATCCAAACCAGAGAAAGGCCAGGATCTGGCCAACAAGTATGCGAAAAATGCGAAAGTACGAGCCAGATGAGGGCAAACACCAGACCTAACCCAGACATAACCGGCGTTATCCTCTAAAATATTAATCGCAACCAGGTTTAATTGACTGTTTCGGTGTGGTACCGCATTACCACGTGATCCAAACCAGAGAAAGGCCAGGATCTGGCCAACAAGGATGAGAAAAATGCGAAAGTATGAGCATGATGATTGCAAATACCAGAACTAACCCTGACATAACCAGCGTTATCCTCTAAAATACGAATCGGAACATGCTTTTAATGACTGTTTCAGTGTGGTAACACATTACTACGTGATCCAAACAAGAACATCCCAGGATCGGGCCAACAGGAATGCGAAAAATGCGAAAGTACGTACCAGTGAGGGAAAATCCCAGACCTAACCGAGACGTAACCGGCGTTATCCCCTAATATATTAATCGCAACCAGGTTTAATTGACTGTTTCGGTGTGGAACCACATTACTACGGGATCCAAACCAGAAAAAACTCAGGATCTGGCCGACAAGTATTCGAAAAATGCGATAGTATGAGCCAGGGGAGGGCAAATACCAGACTTAACACAGACATAACCGGCGTTATCCTCTAAAATATTAATCGCAACCGGGTTTAATTGACTGTTTCCGTGTGGAACCACATTACTACGGGATCCAAACCAGAAAAAACCCAGGATCTGGCCATAACTATGAGAAAAACGCGAAAGTATGAGCCAGATGATTGCAAATACCAGAACTATCCCAGGCATAAACAGCGTTATCCTCTAAAATATTATTCGCAACCAGGTTTAATTGACTGTTTCGGTGTGGTACCACATTACTACGTGGTCCAAGCCAGAAAGAGGCCAGGATCTGGCCAACAAGAATGCGAAAAATGCGAAAGTACGCGCCAGATGAGGGCAAATACCAGACCTAACCGAGACATTACCGGCATTATCCTCTCAAATATTAATCGCAACCAGATTTAATTGACTGTTTCGGTGTGGTACCGCATTACTACGTGATCCAAACCAGAAAAAGGCCAGGATCTGGCCAACAAGTATGTGAAAAATGCGAAAGTACGAGCCAGATGAGGGCAAATACCAGACCTAACCCAGACATAACCGGCGTTATCCGCTAAAATATTAATCGCAACCAGGTTTAATTGACTGTTTCGCTGCGGAACAGCATTACTACGGGATCCAAACCAGAAAAAAACCGAGGATCTGGCCAACAACTATGCGAAAAAGCGAAAGTATGAGCCAGATGATTGCAAATACCAGAACTATCCCAGACATAAACAGCGTTATCCTCTAAAATATTATTCGCAACCAGGTTTAATTGACTGTTTCAGTCTGGTGCCACTTTACTACGTGGACCAAGCCAGAAGAAGGCCGGGATCTGGCCATCAAGTATGCGAAAAATGCGATGGTCCGAGCCAGATGAGGGCAAATACCAGACCTAACCGAGACATAACCGGCGTTATCCTCCAATATATTAATCGCAACCAGGTTCAATTGTCTGTTCCGGTGTGGAACCACATTACTACGGGATCCAAACCAGAAAAAACCCAGGATCTGGCCAACAACTATGAGAAAAACGCGAAAGTATGAGCCAGATGATTGCAAATAGCAGAACTATCCCAGGCATAACCAACGTTATCCTCTAAAATATTATTCGCATCCAAGTTTAATTGACTGTTTCGGTGTGGTACCACATTACTACGTGGTCCAAGAGAGGAAAAGGCCAGGATCTGGCCAACAAGAATACGAAAAATGCGAAAGTATGCGCCAGATGAGGGCAAATATTAGACCTAACCGAGACATTACCGGCGTTATCCTCTAAAATATTAATCGCAACCAGGTTCAATTGACTGTTTCGGTGTGGAACCACATTACTACGGGATCCAAACCAGAAAAAACCCAGGATCTGTTCAACAACTATGAGAAAAACGCGAAAGTACGAGCCAGATGGGGGCAAATCCCAGACCTAACCGAGACATAACCAGCGTTATCCTCTAAAATATTAATCGCAACCACGTTTAATTGACTGTTTCGGTGTGGTACCGCATTACTACGTGATCCAAACCGGAAAGAGGCCAGGATCTGGCCAACAAGAATGCGAAAAAAGCGAAAGTACGAGCCAGATGTGGGCAAATCCCAGACCTACCCGAGACATAACCGGCGTTATCCTCTAAATTATTAATCGCAACCATGTTTAATTGACTGTTTCAGTGAGGTACCACATTGCTACGTGATCCAAACCGGAAAAAGCCCAGGATCTGGCCAACAAGTATGCGAAAAACGTGAAAGTACGAGCCAGATGAGGACAAATCCCAGACCTACCCGAGACATAACCGGCGTTATCCTCTAAAATATTAATCTGAACCAGGTTTAATTGACTGTTTCGTTGTGGAACCGCATTACTACGGGATCGAAACCAGACAAAACCCAGGATCTGGCCAACAAGTATGCGAAAAATGCGAAAGCATGAGCCAGATGATTGCAAATACCAGAACTAACCCAGACGTAACCGGCGTTATCCCCTAAAATATTAATTGCAACCAGGTTTAATTGACTGTTTCGGTGTGGTACCGCATTACTTCGTGATCCAAACCAGAGAAAGGCCAGGATCTGGCCAACAAGTATGCGAAAAATGTGAAAGTACGAGTCAGATGAGGACAAATCCCAGACCTAGCCGAGACATAGCCGGCGTTATCCTCTAAAATATTGATCGCAACCAGTTTAATTGACTGTTTCGGTGTGGAACCTCATTACTACGTGATCCAAACCAGATAAAGCCCAGGATATGGCCAACAAGTATGAGAAAAATGCGAAAGTTCGAGCCAGATGAGGGCAAGTACCAGACCTAACCCAGACAAAACCGGCGTTATCCCCTAAAATATTAATCGCAACCAGGTATAATTGACTGTTTCGGTGTGGTACCGCATTGCTACGATGATCCAAACCAGAAAGAGGCCAGGATCTGGCTAACAAGTATGCGAAAAATGCGAAAGTACGATTCAGATGAGGGCAAATCCCAGACCTAACCGAGACATAACCGGCGTTATCCTCGAAAATATTAATCGCAACCAGGTTTAATTGACTGTTTCGGTGTGGTACCGCATTACTTCGTGATCCAAACCAGAGAAAGGCCAGGATCTGGCCAACAAGTATGCGAAAAATGCGAAAGTACGAGCCAGATGAGGGCAAACACCAGACCTAACCCAGACATAACCGGCGTTATCCTCTAAAATATTAATCGCAACCAGGTTTAATTGACTGTTTCGGTGTGGTACCGCATTACCACGTGATCCAAACCAGAGAAAGGCCAGGATCTGGCCAACAAGGATGAGAAAAATGCGAAAGTATGAGCATGATGATTGCAAATACCAGAACTAACCCTGACATAACCAGCGTTATCCTCTAAAATACGAATCGGAACATGCTTTTAATGACTGTTTCAGTGTGGTAACACATTACTACGTGATCCAAACCAGAAACATCCCAGGATCGGGCCAACAAGAATGCGAAAAATGCGAAAGTACGAACCAGTGAGGGAAAATCCCAGACCTAACCGAGACGTAACCGGCGTTATCCCCTAATATATTAATCGCAACCAGGTTTAATTGACTGTTTCGGTGTGGAACCACATTACTACGGGATCCAAACCAGAAAAAACCCAGGATCTGTTCAACAACTATGAGAAAAACGCGAAAGTACGAGCCAGATGGGGGCAAATCCCAGACCTAACCGAGACATAACCAGCGTTATCCTCTAAAATATTAATCGCAACCACGTTTAATTGACTGTTTCGGTGTGGTACCGCATTACTACGTGATCCAAACCGGAAAGAGGCCAGGATCTGGCCAACGAGAATGCGAAAAAAGCGAAAGTACGAGCCAGATGTGGGCAAATCCCAGACCTACCCGAGACATAACCGGCGTTATCCTCTAAAATATTAATCGCAACCAGGTTTAATTGACTGTTTCATTATGGAACCACAATACAACGGGATCCAAACCAGAAAGAACCCAGGATCTGGCCAACAAGTATGCGAAAAACGCGAAAGTACGAGCCAGATGAGGGCAAATCCCAGACCTAATTGAGACATAACCGGCGTTATCCTCTAAAATATTAATCGCAACCAGGTTTATTTGACTGTTTCGGTGTGGTAACGCATTACTGCGTGATCCAAATCAGAAAAAGCCCAGGATCTGGCGAACAAGTATGCGAAAAATGCGAAAGTACGATCCAGATGAGGGCAAATCCCAGACCTAACCGAGACATAACCGGCGTTATCCTCTAAAATATTAATCGCAACCAGGTTTAATTGACTGTTTCGGTGTGGTACCGCATTACTACGTGATCCAAACCAGAAAAAGGCCATGATCTGGCTAACAAGTATGCGAAAAATGCGAAAGTATGAGCCAGATGATTGCAAATACCAGAACTATGCCTGACATAACCGGCGTTATCCTCTAAAATACGAATCGGAACGTGCTTTTAATGACTGTTTCAGTGTGGTAACACATTACTACGAGATCCAAGCCAGAAAAATCCCAGGGTCGGGCCAACAAGAATGCGAAGAATGCGAAAGAACGATCCAGATGAGGGCAAATCCCAGACCTAATTGAGACATAACCGGCGTTATCCTCTAAAATATTAATCGCAACCAGGTTTATTTGACTGTTTCGGTGTGGTAACGCATTACTGCGTGAACCAAACCAGATCAAGCCCAGGATCTGACCAACAAGTATCAGAAAAATGCGAAAGTTCGAGCCAGATGAGGGCAAATCCCAGACCTAACCGAGACATAACCGGCGTTATCCTCTAAAATATTAATCGCAACCAGGTTTATTTGACTGTTTCGGTGTGGTAACGCATTACTGCGTGATCCAAACCAGATAAAGCCCAGGATCTGACCAACAAGTATCAGAAAAATGCGAAAGTTCGAGCCAGATGAGGGCAAATCCCAGACCTAACCGAGACATAACCGGCGTTATCCTCTAAAATATTAATCGCAACCAGGTTTATTTGACGGTTTCAGTGTGGTACCACATTACTACGTGGTCCAAGCATGAAAAAGGCCAGGATCTGGCAAACAAGTATGCGAAAAATGCGAAATTACGAGCCACATGAGGGAAAATCCCAGACCCAACCGAGACATAACCGGCGTTATCCTCCAAAATATTAATTGCAACCAGGTTTAATTAACTGTTTCAGTGTGGTACCACATTACTACGTGATCCAAATCAGAAAAAGCCCAGGATCTGGCCAACAAGAATGCGAGAAATGCGAAAGTACGCGCCGGATGAGGGTAAATATCAGACCTAACCGAGACATTACCGGCGTTATCCACTAAAATATTAATCGCAACCAGGTTCAATTGACAGTTTCGGTGTGGTACCACATTACTACGTGATCCAAACCAGAAAAAGCCCAGGATCTGGCCAACAAGTATGCGAAAAACGCGAATGTATGAGCCAGATGATTGCAAATACCAGAACTAACCCAGACATAACCAGCGTTATCCTCTAAAATACTGATCGGAACCAGCTTCTATTGACTGCTTCAGTGTGGTACCACATTACTACGTGATCCACACCCGAAAAAGGCCAGGATCTGGCCAACAAGTATGCGAAAAACGTGAAAGTACGAGCCAGATGAGGACAAATCCCAGACCTAACCGAGACGTAACCGGCGTTATCCCCTAAAATATTAATCGCAACCAGGTATAATTGACTGTTTCGGTGTGGTACCGCATTGCTACGATGATCCAAACCAGAAAGAGGCCAGGATCTGGCCAACAAGTATGCGAAAAATGCGAAAGTATGAGCCAGATGATTGCAAATACCAGAACTAACCCAGACATAACCGGCGTTATCCCCTAAAACATTAATCGCAACCAGGTTTAATTGACTGTTTCCGTGTGGAACCACATTACTACGGGATCCAAACCAGAAAAATCCCAGGATCGGGCCAACAAGAATGCGAGAAACGCGAAAGTATGAGCCAGATGAGGGAAAATCCCAGACCTAACCCAGACATAACCGGCGTTGTCCTCTAAAATATTAATCGCAACCAGGTTTAATTGACTGTTTCAGTGTGGTACCACATTACTACGTGATCCAAACCAGAAAAAGCCCAGGATCTGGCCAACAAGTATGCGAAAAATGCGAAAGTATGAGCCAGATGAGGGAAAATCCCAGACCTAACCGAGACGTAACCGGCGTTATCCTCTAAAATATTAATCGCAACCAGGTTTAATTGACTGTTTCAGTGTGGTACTGCATTACTACGTGATCCAGACCAGAAAAAGGCCAGGATCTGGCCAACAAGTTTGCGCAAAATGCGAAAGTACGAACCAGATGAGGGCAAATCCCAGACCAAACCGAGACACAACCGGCGTTATCCTCTAAAATATTAATCGCAACCAGGTTTAATTGACTGTTTCGGTGTGGTACCGCATTACTACGTGATCCAAACCAGAAAAAGGCCATGATCTGGCCAACAAGTATGCGAAAAATGCGAAAGTACGAGCCAGATGGGGGCAAATCCCAGACCTAACCGAGACATAACCGGCGTTATCCTCTAAAATATTAATCGCAACCAGGTTTAATTGACTGTTTCGTTGTGGAACCACATTACTACGGGATCCAAACCAGAAAGAACCCAGGATCTGGCCAACAAGTATGCGAAAAATGGGAAAGAACGATCCAGATGAGGGCAAATCCCAGACCTAACCGAGACATAACCGGCGTTATCCTCTAAAATATTAATTGCAACCAGGTTTAGTTAACTGTCTCAGTGTGGTACCACATTACTACGTGATCCAAATCAGAAAAAGCCCAGGATCTGGCGAACAAGTATGCGAAAAATGCGAAAGTACGAGCCAGATGAGGGCAAATCCCAGACCTATCCGAGACATAACCGGCGTTATCCTCTAAAATATTAACCGCAACCAGGTTTAATTGACTGTTTCGGTGTGGTACCGGATTACTACGTGATCCAAACCAGAAAAAGGCCATGATCTGGCCAACAAGTATGCGAAAAATGCGAAAGTATGAGCCAGATGATTGCAAATACCAGAACTATGCCTGACATAACCGGCGTTATCCTCTAAAATACGAATCGGAACATGCTTTTAATGACTGTTTCAGTGTGGTAACACATTGCTACGAGATCCAAACCAGAAAAATCCCAGGATCGGGCCAACAAGAATGCGAGAAACGCGAAAGTACGAGCCACATGAGGGAAAATCCCAGACCTAACCCAGACATAACCGGCGTTATCCGCTAAAATATTAATCGCAACCAGGTTTAATTGACTGTTTCATTATGGAACCACAATACAACGGGATCCAAACCAGAAAGAACCCAGGATCTGGCCAACAAGTATGCGAAAAACGCGAAAGTACGAGCCACATGAGGGAAAATCCCAGACATAACCGACGTTATCCGCTAAAATATTAATCGCAACCAGGTTTAATTGACTGTTTCGTTGTGGAACCACAATACTACGTGATGCAAATCAGAAAAAGCCCAGGATCTGGCCAACAAGTATGCGAAAAATGCGAAAGTACGAGCCAGATGAGGGCAAATCCCAGACCTAACCGAGACATAACCGGCGTTATCCTCTAAAATATTAATCGCAACCAGGTTTATTTGACTGTTTCGGTGTGGTAACGCATTACTGCGTGAACCAAACCAGATCAAGCCCAGGATCTGACCAACAAGTATCAGAAAAATGCGAAAGTTCGAGCCAGATGAGGGCAAATCCCAGACCTAACCGAGACATAACCGGCGTTATCCTCTAAAATATTAATTCGCAACCAGGTTTATTTGACTGTTTCGGTGTGGTAACGCATTACTGCGTGATCCAAACCAGATAAAGCCCAGGATCTGACCAACAAGTATGCGAAAAATGCGAAAGTATGAGCCAGATGATTGCAAATACCAGAACTATGCCTGACATAACCGGCGTTATCCTCTAAAATACGAATCGGAACGTGCTTTTAATGACTGTTTCAGTGTGGTAACACATTACTACGAGATCCAAGCCAGAAAAATCCCAGGGTCGGGCCAACAAGAATGCGAGAAACGCGAAAGTACGAGCCACATGAGGGAAAATCCCAGACCTAACCCAGACATAACCGACGTTATCCGCTAAAATATTAATCGCAACCAGGTTTAATTGACTGTTTCGTTGTGGAACCACAATACTACGGGATCCAAACCAGAAAGAACCCAGGATCTGGCCAACAAGTATGCGAAAAATGCGAAAGAACGATCCAGATGAGGGCAAACCCCAGAACTAACCGAGACATAACCGGCGTTATCCTCCAAAATATTAATTGCAACCAGGTTTATTTGACTGTTTCGGTGTGGTAACGCATTACTGCGTGATCCAAACCAGATCAAGCCCAGGATCTGACCAACAAGTATCAGAAAAATGCGAAAGTTCGAGCCAGATGAGGGCAAATCCCAGACCTAACCGAGACATAACCGGCGTTATCCTCTAAAATATTAATCGCAACCAGGTTTATTTGACTGTTTCAGTGTGGTACCACATTACTACGTGGTCCAAGCATGAAAAAGGCCAGGATCTGGCAAACAAGTATGCGAAAAATGCGAAATTACGAGCCACATGAGGGAAAATCCCAGACCCAACCGAGACATAACCGGCGTTATCCTCCAAAATATTAATTGCAACCAGGTTTAATTAACTGTTTCAGTGTGGTACCACATTACTACGTGATCCAAATCAGAAAAAGCCCAGGATCTGGCCAACAAGAATGCGAGAAATGCGAAAGTACGCGCCAGATGAGGGTAAATATCAGACCTAACCGAGACATTACCGGCGTTATCCACTAAAATATTAATCGCAACCAGGTTCAATTGACTGTTTCGGTGTGGTACCACATTACTACGTGATCCAAACCAGAAAAAGCCCAGGATCTGGCCAACAAGTATGCGAAAAACGCGAATGTATGAGCCAGATGATTGCAAATACCAGAACTAACCCAGACATAACCAGCGTTATCCTCTAAAATACTGATCGGAACCAGCTTCTATTGACTGCTTCAGTGTGGTACCACATTACTACGTGATCCACACCCGAAAAAGGCCAGGATCTGGCCAAGAAGTATGCGGAAAACGTGAAATACGAGCCAGATGAGGACAAATCCCAGACCTAACCGAGACGTAACCGGCGTTATCCCCTAAAATATTAATCGCAACCAGGTATAATTGACTGTTTCGGTGTGGTACCGCATTGCTACGATGATCCAAACCAGAAAGAGGCCAGGATCTGGCCAACAAGTATGCGAAAAATGCGAAAGTATGAGCCAGATGATTGCAAATACCAGAACTAACCCAGACATAACCGGCGTTATCCCCTAAAATATTAATCGCAACCAGGTTTAATTGACTGTTTCGGTGTGGAACCACATTACTACGGGATCCAAACCAGAGAAAACCCAGGATCTGGCCAACAGGTATGCGAAAAATGCGAAAGTATGAGCCAGATGATTGCAAATACTAGCACTAACTAAGACATAACCAGCGTTATTCTCTAAAATATTAATCGCAACCAGGTTTAATTGACTGTTTCGGTGTGGTACCGCATTACTACGTGATCCAAACCAGAGAAAGGCCAGGATCTGGCCAACAAGGATGAGAAAAATGCGAAAGTATGAGCAAGATGATTGCAAATACCAGAACTAACCCTGACAT
Organism: Colletes latitarsis; assembly: GCF_051014445.1. Classification (NCBI taxonomy): domain Eukaryota; kingdom Metazoa; phylum Arthropoda; class Insecta; order Hymenoptera; family Colletidae; genus Colletes; species Colletes latitarsis. The sequence goes on along the minus strand of NW_027488375.1, from coordinate 3,688,524 downwards.
AACCTGCGTTATCCTCTAAAATACGAATCGGAACATGCTTTTAATAACTGTTTCAGTGTGGTACCACATTACTACCTGATCCAAACCAGAAACATCCCAGGATCGGGCCAACAAGAATGCGAAAAATGTTATCCCCTAAAATATTAATCGCAACCAGGTTTAATTGACTGTTTCAGTGTGGTAACACATTACTACGTGATCCAAACCAGAGAAAACCCAGGATCTGGCCAACAGGTATGCGAAAAATGCGAAAGTATGAGCCAGATGATTGCAAATACCAGACCTAACCGAGACATTACCGGCATTATCCTCTAAAATATTAATCGCAACCAGATTTAATTGACTGTTTCGGTGTGGTACCGCATTACTACGTGATCCAAACCAGAAAAAGGCCAGGATCTGGCCAAGAAGTATGCGAAAAATGTGAAAGTACGAGCCAGATGAGGGCAAATACCAGAACTAACCCAGACATAACCGGCGTTATCCTCTAAAATACTGATCGGAACCAGTTTCTATTGACTGTTTCAGTGTGGTACAACATTACAACGTGATCCAAACTAGAAAAAGGCCAGGATCTGGCCAACAAGTAAGCGAAAAACGTGAAAGTATGAGCCAGATGATTGCAAATACCAGAACTATCCCAAGCATAACCAGCGTTATCCTCTAAAATATTATTCGCAACCAGGTTTAATTGACTGTTTCGGTGTGGTACCACATTCCTACGTGGTCCAAGCCAGAAAAAGGCCAGGATCTGGCCAACAAGAATGCGAAAAATGCGAAAGTACGCGCCAGATGAGGACAAATCCCAGACCTACCCGAGACATAACCGGCGTTATCCTCTAAAATATTAATCTCAACCAGGTTTAATTGACTGTTTCGTTGTGGAACCACATTACTACGGGATCCAAACCAGAAAAATCCCAGGATCGGGCCAACAAGAATGCGAGAAACGCGAAAGTATGAGCCAGATGAGGGAAAATCCCAGACCTAACCCAGACATAACCGGCGTTATCCTCTAAAATATTAATCGCAACCAGGTTTAATTGACTGTTTCCGTGTGGAACCACATTACTACGGGATCCAAACCAGAAAAATCCCAGGATCGGGCCAACAAGAATGCGAGAAACGCGAAAGTATGAGCCAGATGAGGGAAAATCCCAGACCTAACCCAGACATAACCGGCGTTATCCTCTAAAATATTAATCGCAACCAGGTTTAATTGACTGTTTCAGTGTGGTACCACATTACTACGTGATCCAAACCAGAAAAAGCCCAGGATCTGGCCAACAAGTATGCGAAAAATGCGAAAGTATGAGCCAGATGAGGGAAAATCCCAGACCTAACCGAGACGTAACCGGCGTTATCCTCTAAAATATTAATCGCAACCAGGTTTAATTGACTGTTTCAGTGTGGTACTGCATTACTACGTGATCCAGACCAGAAAAAGGCCAGGATCTGGCCAACAAGTTTGCGCAAAATGCGAAAGTACGAACCAGATGAGGGCAAATCCCAGACCAAACCGAGACACAACCGGCGTTATCCTCTAAAATATTAATCGCAACCAGGTTTAATTGACTGTTTCGGTGTGGTACCGCATTACTACGTGATCCAAACCAGAAAAAGGCCATGATCTGGCCAACAAGTATGCGAAAAATGCGAAAGTACGAGCCAGATGGGGGCAAATCCCAGACCTAACCGAGACATAACCGGCGTTATCCTCTAAAATATTAATCGCAACCAGGTTTAATTGACTGTTTCGGTGTGGAACCTCATTACTACGGGATCCAAAACAGAAAAAGCACAGGATCTGGCCAACAAGTATGCGAAAAACGCGGAAGTATGTGCCAGATGATAGCAAATACCAGAACTAGCCCAGACATAACCAGCGTTATCCTCTAAAATATTATTCGCAACCAGGTTCAATTGACTGTTTCGGTGTGGTACCACATTACTACGTGGTCCAAGCCAGAAAAAGGCCAGGATCTGGCCAACAAGAATGCGAAAAATGCGAAAGTACGCGCCAGATGAGGGCAAATACCAGACCTAACCGAGACATTACCGGCATTATCCTCTAAAATATTAATGGCAACCAGATTTAATTGACTGTTTCGGTGTGGTACCGCATTACTACGAGATCCAAACCAGAAAAAGACCAGAATCTGGCCAACAAGTATGCGAAAAATGCGAAAGTATGAGCCAGGTGATTGCAAATACCAGAACTAACCCAGACATAACCGGCGTTATACCCTAAAATATTAATCGCAACCAGGTTTAATTGACTGTTTCGGTGTGGTACCGCATTACTACGTGATCCAAACCAGAGAAAGGCCAGGATCTGGCCAACAAGGATCAGAAAAATGCGAATATATGATCCAGATGATTGCAAATACCAGAACTAACCCTGATAATATACCATAACCAGCGTTATCCTCTAAAATACGCATCGGAACATGCTTTTAATGACTGTTTCAGTGTGGTACCACATTACTACGTGATCCAAACCAGAAAAAGCCCAGGATCGGGTCAACAAGAATGCGAAAAATGCGAAAGTACGAGCCAGATGAGGGAAAATCCCAGACCTAACCGAGACGTAACCGGCGTTATCCTCTAAAATATTAATTGCAACCAGGTTTATTTGACTGTTTCGGTGTGGTAACGCATTACTACGTGATCCAAACCAGATAAAGCACAGGATCTGGCCAACAAGTATGAGAAAAATGCGAAAGTTCGAGCCAGATGAGGGCAAATACCAGACCTAACCCAGACAAAACCGGCGTTATCCCCTAAAATATTAACGGCAACCAGGTATAATTGACTGTTTCGGTGTGGTACCGTATTGCTACGATGATCCAAACCAGAAAAAACCCAGGATCTGGCCAACAAGTATGCGAAAAATGCGAAAGTACGATCCAGATGAGGGCAAATCCCCGACCTAACCGAGACATAACCGGCGTTATCCTCTAAAATATTAATCATAACCAGGTTTAATTGACTGTTTCGTTGTGGAACCACATTACTACGGGATCCAAACCAGAAAGAACCCAGGACCCGGCCAACAAGTATGCGAAAAATGCGAAAGAACGATCCAGATGAGGGCAAATCCCAGACCTAACCGAGACATAACCGGCGTTATCCTCTAAAATATTAATTGCAACCAGGTTTAGTTAACTGTTTCAGTGTGGTACCACATTACTACGTGATCCAAATCAGAAAAAGCCCAGGATCTGGCCAACAAGTATGAGAAAAACGCGAAAGTACGAGCCAGATGGGGGCAAATCCCAGACCTAATCGAGACATAACCAGCGTTATCCTCTAAAATATTAATCGGAACATGCTTTTAATGACTGTTTCAGTATGGTAACACATTACTACGAGATCCAAACCAGAAAGATTGCCTGGATCGGGCCAACAAGAATGCGAGAAACGCGAAAGTACGAGCCACATGAGGGAAAATCACAGACCTAACCCAGACATAACCGGCGTTATCCGCTTAAATATTAATCGCAACCAGGTTTAATTGACTGTTTCCTTGTGGAACCACATTACTACGGGATCCAAACCAGAAAGATCCCAGGATCTGGCCAACAAGTATGCGAAAAATGCGAAAAAACGATCCAGATGAGGGCAAATCCCAGACCTAACCGAGACATAACCGGCGTTATCCTCTAAAATATTAATTGCAACCAGGTTTAGTTAACTGTTTCAGTGTGGTACCACATTACTACGTGATCCAAATCAGAAAAAGCCCAGGATGTTGCCAACAAGTATGCGAAAAATGCGAAAGTATGAGCCAGATGAGGGCAAATCCCAGACCTAACCGAGACATAACCGGCGTTATCCTCTAAAATATTAACCGCAACCAGGTTTAATTGACTGTTTCGGTGTGGTACCGCATTACTACGTGATCCAAACCAGAAAAAGGCCATGATCTGGCCAACAAGTATGCGAAAAATGCGAAAGTACGAGCCAGATGGGGGCAAATCCCAGACCTAACCGAGACATAACCGGCGTTATCCTCTAAAATATTAATCGCAACCAGGTTTAATTGACTGTTTCGTTGTGGAACCACATTACTACGGGATCCAAATCAGAAAAAGCCCAGGATCTGGCCAACAAGTATGCGAAAAATGCGAAAGTACGAGCCAGATGAGGGCAAATCCCAGACCTAACCGAGACATAACCGGCGTTATCCTCTAAAATATTAATCGCAACCAGGTTTAATTGACTGTTTCGGTGTGGTACCGCATTACTACGTGATCCAAACCAGAAAAAGGCCATGATCTGGCTAACAAGTATGCGAAAAATGCGAAAGTATGAGCCAGATGATTGCAAATACCAGAACTATGCCTGACATAACCGGCGTTATCCTCTAAAATACGAATCGGAACGTGCTTTTAATGACTGTTTCAGTGTGGTAACACATTACTACGAGATCCAAGCCAGAAAAATCCCAGGGTCGGGCCAACAAGAATGCGAAGAATGCGAAAGAACGATCCAGATGAGGGCAAACCCCAGAACTAACCGAGACATAACCGGCGTTATCCTCCAAAATATTAATTGCAACCAGGTTTAATTGACTGTTTCAGTGTGGTACCACATTACTACGTGATCCAAATCAGAAAAAGCCCAGGATCTGGCCAACAAGTATGCGAAAAATGCGAAAGTACGAGCCAGATGAGGGCAAATCCCAGACCTAACCGAGACATAACCGGCGTTATCCTCTAAAATATTAATCGCAACCAGGTTTAATTGACTGTTTCGGTGTGGTACCGCATTACTACGTGATCCAAACCAGAAAAAGGCCATGATCTGGCTAACAAGTATGCGAAAAATGCGAAAGTATGAGCCAGATGATTGCAAATACCAGAACTATGCCTGACATAACCGGCGTTATCCTCCAAAATACGAATCGGAACGTGCTTTTAATGACTGTTTCAGTGTGGTAACACATTACTACGAGATCCAAGCCAGAAAAATCCCAGGGTCGGGCCAACAAGAATGCGAAGAATGCGAAAGAACGATCCAGATGAGGGCAAATCCCAGACCTAATTGAGACATAACCGGCGTTATCCTCTAAAATATTGATCGCAACCAGGTTTATTTGACTGTTTCGGTGTGGTAACGCATTACTGCGTGAACCAAACCAGATCAAGCCCAGGATCTGACCAACAAGTATCAGAAAAATGCGAAAGTTCGAGCCAGATGAGGGCAAATCCCAGACCTAACCGAGACATAACCGGCGTTATCCTCTAAAATATTAATCGCAACCAGGTTTATTTGACTGTTTCGGTGTGGTAACGCATTACTGCGTGATCCAAACCAGATAAAGCCCAGGATCTGACCAACAAGTATCAGAAAAATGCGAAAGTTCGAGCCAGATGAGGGCAAATCCCAGACCTAACCGAGACATAACCGGCGTTATCCTCTAAAATATTAATCGCAACCAGGTTTATTTGACGGTTTCAGTGTGGTACCACATTACTACGTGGTCCAAGCATGAAAAAGGCCAGGATCTGGCAAACAAGTATGCGAAAAATGCGAAATTACGAGCCACATGAGGGAAAATCCCAGACCCAACCGAGACATAACCGGCGTTATCCTCCAAAATATTAATTGCAACCAGGTTTAATTAACTGTTTCAGTGTGGTACCACATTACTACGTGATCCAAATCAGAAAAAGCCCAGGATCTGGCCAACAAGAATGCGAGAAATGCGAAAGTACGCGCCGGATGAGGGTAAATATCAGACCTAACCGAGACATTACCGGCGTTATCCACTAAAATATTAATCGCAACCAGGTTCAATTGACTGTTTCGGTGTGGTACCACATTACTACGTGATCCAAACCAGAAAAAGCCCAGGATCTGGCCAACAAGTATGCGAAAAACGCGAATGTATGAGCCAGATGATTGCAAATACCAGAACTAACCCAGACATAACCAGCGTTATCCTCTAAAATACTGATCGGAACCAGCTTCTATTGACTGCTTCAGTGTGGTACCACATTACTACGTGATCCACACCCGAAAAAGGCCAGGATCTGGCCAACAAGTATGCGAAAAACGTGAAAGTACGAGCCAGATGAGGACAAATCCCAGACCTAACCGAGACGTAACCGGCGTTATCCCCTAAAATATTAATCGCAACCAGGTATAATTGACTGTTTCGGTGTGGTACCGCATTGCTACGATGATCCAAACCAGAAAGAGGCCAGGATCTGGCCAACAAGTATGCGAAAAATGCGAAAGTATGAGCCAGATGATTGCAAATACCAGAACTAACCCAGACATAACCGGCGTTATCCCCTAAAACATTAATCGCAACCAGGTTTAATTGACTGTTTCCGTGTGGAACCACATTACTACGGGATCCAAACCAGAAAAATCCCAGGATCGGGCCAACAAGAATGCGAGAAACGCGAAAGTATGAGCCAGATGAGGGAAAATCCCAGACCTAACCCAGACATAACCGGCGTTGTCCTCTAAAATATTAATCGCAACCAGGTTTAATTGACTGTTTCAGTGTGGTACCACATTACTACGTGATCCAAACCAGAAAAAGCCCAGGATCTGGCCAACAAGTATGCGAAAAATGCGAAAGTATGAGCCAGATGAGGGAAAATCCCAGACCTAACCGAGACGTAACCGGCGTTATCCTCTAAAATATTAATCGCAACCAGGTTTAATTGACTGTTTCAGTGTGGTACTGCATTACTACGTGATCCAGACCAGAAAAAGGCCAGGATCTGGCCAACAAGTTTGCGCAAAATGCGAAAGTACGAACCAGATGAGGGCAAATCCCAGACCAAACCGAGACACAACCGGCGTTATCCTCTAAAATATTAATCGCAACCAGGTTTAATTGACTGTTTCGGTGTGGTACCGCATTACTACGTGATCCAAACCAGAAAAAGGCCATGATCTGGCCAACAAGTATGCGAAAAATGCGAAAGTACGAGCCAGATGGGGGCAAATCCCAGACCTAACCGAGACATAACCGGCGTTATCCTCTAAAATATTAATCGCAACCAGGTTTAATTGACTGTTTCGTTGTGGAACCACATTACTACGGGATCCAAACCAGAAAGAACCCAGGATCTGGCCAACAAGTATGCGAAAAATGGGAAAGAACGATCCAGATGAGGGCAAATCCCAGACCTAACCGAGACATAACCGGCGTTATCCTCTAAAATATTAATTGCAACCAGGTTTAGTTAACTGTCTCAGTGTGGTACCACATTACTACGTGATCCAAATCAGAAAAAGCCCAGGATCTGGCGAACAAGTATGCGAAAAATGCGAAAGTACGAGCCAGATGAGGGCAAATCCCAGACCTAACCGAGACATAACCGGCGTTATCCTCTAAAATATTAACCGCAACCAGGTTTAATTGACTGTTTCGGTGTGGTACCGGATTACTACGTGATCCAAACCAGAAAAAGGCCATGATCTGGCCAACAAGTATGCGAAAAATGCGAAAGTATGAGCCAGATGAGGGCAAATCCCAGACCTAACCGAGACATAACCGGCGTTATCCTCTAAAATATTAACCGCAACCAGGTTTAATTGACTGTTTCGGTGTGGTACCGCATTACTACGTGATCCAAACCAGAAAAAGGCCATGATCTGGCCAACAAGTATGCGAAAAATGCGAAAGTACGAGCCAGATGGGGGCAAATCCCAGACCTAACCGAGACATAACCGGCGTTATCCTCTAAAATATTAATCGCAACCAGGTTTAATTGACTGTTTCGTTGTGGAACCACATTACTACGGGATCCAAACCAGAAAGATCCCAGGATCTGGCCAACAAGTATGCGAAAAATGCGAAAAAACGATCCAGATGAGGGCAAATCCCAGACCTAACCGAGACATAACCGGCGTTATCCTCTAAAATATTAATTGCAACCAGGTTTAGTTAACTGTTTCAGTGTGGTACCACATTACTACGTGATCCAAATCAGAAAAAGCCCAGGATGTTGCCAACAAGTATGCGAAAAATGCGAAAGTATGAGCCAGATGATTGCAAATACCAGAACTATGCCTGACATAACCGGCGTTATCCTCTAAAATACGAATCGGAACGTGCTTTTAATGACTGTTTCAGTGTGGTAACACATTACTACGAGATCCAAGCCAGAAAAATCCCAGGGTCGGGCCAACAAGAATGCGAAGAATGCGAAAGAACGATCCAGATGAGGGCAAACCCCAGAACTAACCGAGACATAACCGGCGTTATCCTCCAAAATATTAATTGCAACCAGGTTTAATTGACTGTTTCAGTGTGGTACCACATTACTACGTGATCCAAATCAGAAAAAGCCCAGGATCTGGCCAACAAGTATGCGAAAAATGCGAAAGTACGAGCCAGATGAGGGCAAATCCCAGACCTAACCGAGACATAACCGGCGTTATCCTCTAAAATATTAATCGCAACCAGGTTTAATTGACTGTTTCGGTGTGGTACCGCATTACTACGTGATCCAAACCAGAAAAAGGCCATGATCTGGCTAACAAGTATGCGAAAAATGCGAAAGTATGAGCCAGATGATTGCAAATACCAGAACTATGCCTGACATAACCGGCGTTATCCTCCAAAATACGAATCGGAACGTGCTTTTAATGACTGTTTCAGTGTGGTAACACATTACTACGAGATCCAAGCCAGAAAAATCCCAGGGTCGGGCCAACAAGAATGCGAAGAATGCGAAAGAACGATCCAGATGAGGGCAAATCCCAGACCTAATTGAGACATAACCGGCGTTATCCTCTAAAATATTAATCGCAACCAGGTTTATTTGACTGTTTCGGTGTGGTAACGCATTACTGCGTGAACCAAACCAGATCAAGCCCAGGATCTGACCAACAAGTATCAGAAAAATGCGAAAGTTCGAGCCAGATGAGGGCAAATCCCAGACCTAACCGAGACATAACCGGCGTTATCCTCTAAAATATTAATCGCAACCAGGTTTATTTGACTGTTTCGGTGTGGTAACGCATTACTGCGTGATCCAAACCAGATAAAGCCCAGGATCTGACCAACAAGTATCAGAAAAATGCGAAAGTTCGAGCCAGATGAGGGCAAATCCCAGACCTAACCGAGACATAACCGGCGTTATCCTCTAAAATATTAATCGCAACCAGGTTTATTTGACGGTTTCAGTGTGGTACCACATTACTACGTGGTCCAAGCATGAAAAAGGCCAGGATCTGGCAAACAAGTATGCGAAAAATGCGAAATTACGAGCCACATGAGGGAAAATCCCAGACCCAACCGAGACATAACCGGCGTTATCCTCCAAAATATTAATTGCAACCAGGTTTAATTAACTGTTTCAGTGTGGTACCACATTACTACGTGATCCAAATCAGAAAAAGCCCAGGATCTGGCCAACAAGAATGCGAGAAATGCGAAAGTACGCGCCGGATGAGGGTAAATATCAGACCTAACCGAGACATTACCGGCGTTATCCACTAAAATATTAATCGCAACCAGGTTCAATTGACTGTTTCGGTGTGGTACCACATTACTACGTGATCCAAACCAGAAAAAGCCCAGGATCTGGCCAACAAGTATGCGAAAAACGCGAATGTATGAGCCAGATGATTGCAAATACCAGAACTAACCCAGACATAACCAGCGTTATCCTCTAAAATACTGATCGGAACCAGCTTCTATTGACTGCTTCAGTGTGGTACCACATTACTACGTGATCCACACCCGAAAAAGGCCAGGATCTGGCCAACAAGTATGCGAAAAACGTGAAAGTACGAGCCAGATGAGGACAAATCCCAGACCTAACCGAGACGTAACCGGCGTTATCCCCTAAAATATTAATCGCAACCAGGTATAATTGACTGTTTCGGTGTGGTACCGCATTGCTACGATGATCCAAACCAGAAAGAGGCCAGGATCTGGCCAACAAGTATGCGAAAAATGCGAAAGTATGAGCCAGATGATTGCAAATACCAGAACTAACCCAGACATAACCGGCGTTATCCCCTAAAACATTAATCGCAACCAGGTTTAATTGACTGTTTCCGTGTGGAACCACATTACTACGGGATCCAAACCAGAAAAATCCCAGGATCGGGCCAACAAGAATGCGAGAAACGCGAAAGTATGAGCCAGATGAGGGAAAATCCCAGACCTAACCCAGACATAACCGGCGTTGTCCTCTAAAATATTAATCGCAACCAGGTTTAATTGACTGTTTCAGTGTGGTACCACATTACTACGTGATCCAAACCAGAAAAAGCCCAGGATCTGGCCAACAAGTATGCGAAAAATGCGAAAGTATGAGCCAGATGAGGGAAAATCCCAGACCTAACCGAGACGTAACCGGCGTTATCCTCTAAAATATTAATCGCAACCAGGTTTAATTGACTGTTTCAGTGTGGTACTGCATTACTACGTGATCCAGACCAGAAAAAGGCCAGGATCTGGCCAACAAGTTTGCGCAAAATGCGAAAGTACGAACCAGATGAGGGCAAATCCCAGACCAAACCGAGACACAACCGGCGTTATCCTCTAAAATATTAATCGCAACCAGGTTTAATTGACTGTTTCGGTGTGGTACCGCATTACTACGTGATCCAAACCAGAAAAAGGCCATGATCTGGCCAACAAGTATGCGAAAAATGCGAAAGTACGAGCCAGATGGGGGCAAATCCCAGACCTAACCGAGACATAACCGGCGTTATCCTCTAAAATATTAATCGCAACCAGGTTTAATTGACTGTTTCGTTGTGGAACCACATTACTACGGGATCCAAACCAGAAAGAACCCAGGATCTGGCCAACAAGTATGCGAAAAATGGGAAAGAACGATCCAGATGAGGGCAAATCCCAGACCTAACCGAGACATAACCGGCGTTATCCTCTAAAATATTAATTGCAACCAGGTTTAGTTAACTGTCTCAGTGTGGTACCACATTACTACGTGATCCAAATCAGAAAAAGCCCAGGATCTGGCGAACAAGTATGCGAAAAATGCGAAAGTACGAGCCAGATGAGGGCAAATCCCAGACCTAACCGAGACATAACCGGCGTTATCCTCTAAAATATTAACCGCAACCAGGTTTAATTGACTGTTTCGGTGTGGTACCGGATTACTACGTGATCCAAACCAGAAAAAGGCCATGATCTGGCCAACAAGTATGCGAAAAATGCGAAAGTATGAGCCAGATGATTGCAAATACCAGAACTATGCCTGACATAACCGGCGTTATCCTCTAAAATACGAATCGGAACATGCTTTTAATGACTGTTTCAGTGTGGTAACACATTGCTACGAGATCCAAACCAGAAAAATCCCAGGATCGGGCCAACAAGAATGCGAGAAACGCGAAAGTACGAGCCACATGAGGGAAAATCCCAGACCTAACCCAGACATAACCGGCGTTATCCGCTAAAATATTAATCGCAACCAGGTTTAATTGACTGTTTCATTATGGAACCACAATACAACGGGATCCAAACCAGAAAGAACCCAGGATCTGGCCAACAAGTATGCGAAAAACGCGAAAGTACGAGCCACATGAGGGAAAATCCCAGACATAACCGACGTTATCCGCTAAAATATTAATCGCAACCAGGTTTAATTGACTGTTTCGTTGTGGAACCACAATACTACGTGATCCAAATCAGAAAAAGCCCAGGATCTGGCCAACAAGTATGCGAAAAATGCGAAAGTACGAGCCAGATGAGGGCAAATCCCAGACCTAACCGAGACATAACCGGCGTTATCCTCTAAAATATTAATCGCAACCAGGTTTATTTGACTGTTTCGGTGTGGTAACGCATTACTGCGTGAACCAAACCAGATCAAGCCCAGGATCTGACCAACAAGTATCAGAAAAATGCGAAAGTTCGAGCCAGATGAGGGCAAATCCCAGACCTAACCGAGACATAACCGGCGTTATCCTCTAAAATATTAATTCGCAACCAGGTTTATTTGACTGTTTCGGTGTGGTAACGCATTACTGCGTGATCCAAACCAGATAAAGCCCAGGATCTGACCAACAAGTATGCGAAAAATGCGAAAGTATGAGCCAGATGATTGCAAATACCAGAACTATGCCTGACATAACCGGCGTTATCCTCTAAAATACGAATCGGAACGTGCTTTTAATGACTGTTTCAGTGTGGTAACACATTACTACGAGATCCAAGCCAGAAAAATCCCAGGGTCGGGCCAACAAGAATGCGAGAAACGCGAAAGTACGAGCCACATGAGGGAAAATCCCAGACCTAACCCAGACATAACCGACGTTATCCGCTAAAATATTAATCGCAACCAGGTTTAATTGACTGTTTCGTTGTGGAACCACAATACTACGGGATCCAAACCAGAAAGAACCCAGGATCTGGCCAACAAGTATGCGAAAAATGCGAAAGAACGATCCAGATGAGGGCAAACCCCAGAACTAACCGAGACATAACCGGCGTTATCCTCCAAAATATTAATTGCAACCAGGTTTATTTGACTGTTTCGGTGTGGTAACGCATTACTGCGTGATCCAAACCAGATCAAGCCCAGGATCTGACCAACAAGTATCAGAAAAATGCGAAAGTTCGAGCCAGATGAGGGCAAATCCCAGACCTAACCGAGACATAACCGGCGTTATCCTCTAAAATATTAATCGCAACCAGGTTTATTTGACTGTTTCAGTGTGGTACCACATTACTACGTGGTCCAAGCATGAAAAAGGCCAGGATCTGGCAAACAAGTATGCGAAAAATGCGAAATTACGAGCCACATGAGGGAAAATCCCAGACCCAACCGAGACATAACCGGCGTTATCCTCCAAAATATTAATTGCAACCAGGTTTAATTAACTGTTTCAGTGTGGTACCACATTACTACGTGATCCAAATCAGAAAAAGCCCAGGATCTGGCCAACAAGAATGCGAGAAATGCGAAAGTACGCGCCAGATGAGGGTAAATATCAGACCTAACCGAGACATTACCGGCGTTATCCACTAAAATATTAATCGCAACCAGGTTCAATTGACTGTTTCGGTGTGGTACCACATTACTACGTGATCCAAACCAGAAAAAGCCCAGGATCTGGCCAACAAGTATGCGAAAAACGCGAATGTATGAGCCAGATGATTGCAAATACCAGAACTAACCCAGACATAACCAGCGTTATCCTCTAAAATACTGATCGGAACCAGCTTCTATTGACTGCTTCAGTGTGGTACCACATTACTACGTGATCCACACCCGAAAAAGGCCAGGATCTGGCCAACAAGTATGCGGAAAACGTGAAATACGAGCCAGATGAGGACAAATCCCAGACCTAACCGAGACGTAACCGGCGTTATCCCCTAAAATATTAATCGCAACCAGGTATAATTGACTGTTTCGGTGTGGTACCGCATTGCTACGATGATCCAAACCAGAAAGAGGCCAGGATCTGGCCAACAAGTATGCGAAAAATGCGAAAGTATGAGCCAGATGATTGCAAATACCAGAACTAACCCAGACATAACCGGCGTTATCCCCTAAAATATTAATCGCAACCAGGTTTAATTGACTGTTTCGGTGTGGAACCACATTACTACGGGATCCAAACCAGAGAAAACCCAGGATCTGGCCAACAGGTATGCGAAAAATGCGAAAGTATGAGCCAGATGATTGCAAATACTAGCACTAACTAAGACATAACCAGCGTTATTCTCTAAAATATTAATCGCAACCAGGTTTAATTGACTGTTTCGGTGTGGTACCGCATTACTACGTGATCCAAACCAGAGAAAGGCCAGGATCTGGCCAACAAGGATGAGAAAAATGCGAAAGTATGAGCAAGATGATTGCAAATACCAGAACTAACCCTGACATAACCTGCGTTATCCTCTAAAATACGAATCGGAACATGCTTTTAATAACTGTTTCAGTGTGGTACCACATTACTACCTGATCCAAACCAGAAACATCCCAGGATCGGGCCAACAAGAATGCGAAAAATGTTATCCCCTAAAATATTAATCGCAACCAGGTTTAATTGACTGTTTCAGTGTGGTAACACATTACTACGTGATCCAAACCAGAGAAAACCCAGGATCTGGCCAACAGGTATGCGAAAAATGCGAAAGTATGAGCCAGATGATTGCAAATACCAGACCTAACCGAGACATTACCGGCATTATCCTCTAAAATATTAATCGCAACCAGATTTAATTGACTGTTTCGGTGTGGTACCGCATTACTACGTGATCCAAACCAGAAAAAGGCCAGGATCTGGCCAAGAAGTATGCGAAAAATGTGAAAGTACGAGCCAGATGAGGGCAAATACCAGAACTAACCCAGACATAACCGGCGTTATCCTCTAAAATACTGATCGGAACCAGTTTCTATTGACTGTTTCAGTGTGGTACAACATTACAACGTGATCCAAACTAGAAAAAGGCCAGGATCTGGCCAACAAGTAAGCGAAAAACGTGAAAGTATGAGCCAGATGATTGCAAATACCAGAACTATCCCAAGCATAACCAGCGTTATCCTCTAAAATATTATTCGCAACCAGGTTTAATTGACTGTTTCGGTGTGGTACCACATTCCTACGTGGTCCAAGCCAGAAAAAGGCCAGGATCTGGCCAACAAGAATGCGAAAAATGCGAAAGTACGCGCCAGATGAGGACAAATCCCAGACCTACCCGAGACATAACCGGCGTTATCCTCTAAAATATTAATCTCAACCAGGTTTAATTGACTGTTTCGTTGTGGAACCACATTACTACGGGATCCAAACCAGAAAAATCCCAGGATCGGGCCAACAAGAATGCGAGAAACGCGAAAGTATGAGCCAGATGAGGGAAAATCCCAGACCTAACCCAGACATAACCGGCGTTATCCTCTAAAATATTAATCGCAACCAGGTTTAATTGACTGTTTCCGTGTGGAACCACATTACTACGGGATCCAAACCAGAAAAATCCCAGGATCGGGCCAACAAGAATGCGAGAAACGCGAAAGTATGAGCCAGATGAGGGAAAATCCCAGACCTAACCCAGACATAACCGGCGTTATCCTCTAAAATATTAATCGCAACCAGGTTTAATTGACTGTTTCAGTGTGGTACCACATTACTACGTGATCCAAACCAGAAAAAGCCCAGGATCTGGCCAACAAGTATGCGAAAAATGCGAAAGTATGAGCCAGATGAGGGAAAATCCCAGACCTAACCGAGACGTAACCGGCGTTATCCTCTAAAATATTAATCGCAACCAGGTTTAATTGACTGTTTCAGTGTGGTACTGCATTACTACGTGATCCAGACCAGAAAAAGGCCAGGATCTGGCCAACAAGTTTGCGCAAAATGCGAAAGTACGAACCAGATGAGGGCAAATCCCAGACCAAACCGAGACACAACCGGCGTTATCCTCTAAAATATTAATCGCAACCAGGTTTAATTGACTGTTTCGGTGTGGTACCGCATTACTACGTGATCCAAACCAGAAAAAGGCCATGATCTGGCCAACAAGTATGCGAAAAATGCGAAAGTACGAGCCAGATGGGGGCAAATCCCAGACCTAACCGAGACATAACCGGCGTTATCCTCTAAAATATTAATCGCAACCAGGTTTAATTGACTGTTTCGGTGTGGAACCTCATTACTACGGGATCCAAAACAGAAAAAGCACAGGATCTGGCCAACAAGTATGCGAAAAACGCGGAAGTATGTGCCAGATGATAGCAAATACCAGAACTAGCCCAGACATAACCAGCGTTATCCTCTAAAATATTATTCGCAACCAGGTTCAATTGACTGTTTCGGTGTGGTACCACATTACTACGTGGTCCAAGCCAGAAAAAGGCCAGGATCTGGCCAACAAGAATGCGAAAAATGCGAAAGTACGCGCCAGATGAGGGCAAATACCAGACCTAACCGAGACATTACCGGCATTATCCTCTAAAATATTAATGGCAACCAGATTTAATTGACTGTTTCGGTGTGGTACCGCATTACTACGAGATCCAAACCAGAAAAAGACCAGAATCTGGCCAACAAGTATGCGAAAAATGCGAAAGTATGAGCCAGGTGATTGCAAATACCAGAACTAACCCAGACATAACCGGCGTTATACCCTAAAATATTAATCGCAACCAGGTTTAATTGACTGTTTCGGTGTGGTACCGCATTACTACGTGATCCAAACCAGAGAAAGGCCAGGATCTGGCCAACAAGGATCAGAAAAATGCGAATATATGATCCAGATGATTGCAAATACCAGAACTAACCCTGATAATATACCATAACCAGCGTTATCCTCTAAAATACGCATCGGAACATGCTTTTAATGACTGTTTCAGTGTGGTACCACATTACTACGTGATCCAAACCAGAAAAAGCCCAGGATCGGGTCAACAAGAATGCGAAAAATGCGAAAGTACGAGCCAGATGAGGGAAAATCCCAGACCTAACCGAGACGTAACCGGCGTTATCCTCTAAAATATTAATTGCAACCAGGTTTATTTGACTGTTTCGGTGTGGTAACGCATTACTACGTGATCCAAACCAGATAAAGCACAGGATCTGGCCAACAAGTATGAGAAAAATGCGAAAGTTCGAGCCAGATGAGGGCAAATACCAGACCTAACCCAGACAAAACCGGCGTTATCCCCTAAAATATTAACGGCAACCAGGTATAATTGACTGTTTCGGTGTGGTACCGTATTGCTACGATGATCCAAACCAGAAAAAACCCAGGATCTGGCCAACAAGTATGCGAAAAATGCGAAAGTACGATCCAGATGAGGGCAAATCCCCGACCTAACCGAGACATAACCGGCGTTATCCTCTAAAATATTAATCATAACCAGGTTTAATTGACTGTTTCGTTGTGGAACCACATTACTACGGGATCCAAACCAGAAAGAACCCAGGACCCGGCCAACAAGTATGCGAAAAATGCGAAAGAACGATCCAGATGAGGGCAAATCCCAGACCTAACCGAGACATAACCGGCGTTATCCTCTAAAATATTAATTGCAACCAGGTTTAGTTAACTGTTTCAGTGTGGTACCACATTACTACGTGATCCAAATCAGAAAAAGCCCAGGATCTGGCCAACAAGTATGAGAAAAACGCGAAAGTACGAGCCAGATGGGGGCAAATCCCAGACCTAATCGAGACATAACCAGCGTTATCCTCTAAAATATTAATCGGAACATGCTTTTAATGACTGTTTCAGTATGGTAACACATTACTACGAGATCCAAACCAGAAAGATTGCCTGGATCGGGCCAACAAGAATGCGAGAAACGCGAAAGTACGAGCCACATGAGGGAAAATCACAGACCTAACCCAGACATAACCGGCGTTATCCGCTTAAATATTAATCGCAACCAGGTTTAATTGACTGTTTCCTTGTGGAACCACATTACTACGGGATCCAAACCAGAAAGATCCCAGGATCTGGCCAACAAGTATGCGAAAAATGCGAAAAAACGATCCAGATGAGGGCAAATCCCAGACCTAACCGAGACATAACCGGCGTTATCCTCTAAAATATTAATTGCAACCAGGTTTAGTTAACTGTTTCAGTGTGGTACCACATTACTACGTGATCCAAATCAGAAAAAGCCCAGGATGTTGCCAACAAGTATGCGAAAAATGCGAAAGTACGAGCCAGATGAGGGCAAATCCCAGACCTAACCGAGACATAACCGGCGTTATCCTCTAAGATATTAATCGCAACCAGGTTTATTTGACTGTTTCGGTGTGGTACCACATTACTACGTGGTCCAAGCCAGAAAAAGGCCAGGATCTGGCCAACAAGAATGCGAGAAATGCGAAAGTACGCGCCAGATGAGGGCAAATATCAGACCTAACCGAGACATTACCGGCGTTAGCCACTACAATATTAATCGCAACCAGGTTTAATTGACTGTTTCAGTGTGGTAACACATTACTACGAGATCCAAACCAGAGAAAACCCAGGATCTGGCCAACAGGTATGCGAAAAACGCGAAAGTACGAGCCAGATGGGGGCAAATCCCAGACCTAACCGAGACAAAACCACCGTTATCCTCTAAAATATTAATCGCAACCACGTTTAATTGACTGTTTCGGTGTGGTACCGCATTACTACGTGATCCAAACCGGAAAGAGGCCAGGATCTGGCCAACAAGAATGCGAAAGAAGCGAAAGTACGAGCCAGATCTAGGCAAATCCCAGACCTACCCGAGACATAACCGGCGTTATCCTCTAAAATATTAATCGCAACCAGGTTTAATTGACTGTTTCAGTGTGGTACCACATTATTACGTGACCCAAACCAGAAAAAGCCCAGGATCTGGCCAACAAGTATGCGAAAAACGCGAATGTATGAGCCAGATGATTGCAAATACCAGAACTAACCCAGACATAACCAGCGTTATCCTCTAAAATACTGATCGGAACCAGCTTCTATTGACTGTTTCAGTGTGGTACCACATTACTACGTGATCCACACCCGAAAAAGGCCAGGATCTGGCCAACAAGTATGCGAAAAATGCGAAAGTATGAGCCGGATGATTGCAAATACCAGAACTAACCCAGACATAACCGACGTTATCCCCTAAAATATTAATCGCAACCAGGTTTAACTGACTGTTTCGGTGTGGTACCGCATTACTACGTGATCCAAACCAGAGAAAGGCCAGGATCTGGCCAACAAGGATCAGAAAAATGCGAATATATGATCCAGATGATTGCAAATACCAGAACTAACCCTGGCATAGCCAGCGTTATCGTCTAAAATACGCATCGAAACATGCTTTTAATGACTGTTTCAGTGTGGTACCACATTACTACGCGATCAAAACCAGAAAAAGCCCAGGATCGGGCCAACAAGAATGCGAAAAATGCGAATGTACGATCCAGATGAGGGCAAATCCCAGACCTAACCGAGACATAACCGGCGTTATCCTCTAAAATATTTATCGCAACCACGTTTAATTGACTCTTTCGGTGTGGTACCGCATTACTACGTGATCCAAACCAGAAAAAGGCCATGATCTGGCCAACAAGTATGCGAAAAATGCGAAAGTATGAGCCAGATGATTGCAAATCCCAGACCTAACCGAGACATAACCGGCGTTATCCGCTTAAATATTAATCGCAACCAGGTTTAATTGACTGTTTCGTTGTGGAACCACATTACTACGGGATCCAAACCAGAAAGAACCCAGGATCTGGCCAACAAGTATGCGAAAAATGCGAATGTACGATCCAGATGAGGGCAAATCCCAGACCAAACCGAGACATAAACGGCGTTATCCTCTAAAATATTAATCGCAACCAGGTTTAATTGACTGTTTCAGTGTGGTACTGCATTACTACGTGATCCAGACCAGAAAAAGGCCAGGATCTGGGCAGCAAGTATGCGCAAAATGCGAAAGTACGAGCCAGATGATTGCAAATACCAGAACTAACCCAGACATAACCAGCGTTATCCTCTAAAATACTGATCGGAACCAGCTTCTATTGACTGTTTCAGTGTGGTACCACATTACTACGTGATCCACACCCGAAAAAGGCCAGGATCTGGCCAACAAGTATGCGAAAAATGCGAAAGTACGATCCAGATGAGGGCAAATCCCAGACCTAACCGAGACATAACCGGCGTTATCCTCTAAAATATTTATCGCAACCACGTTTAATTGACTCTTTCGGTGTGGTACCGCATTACTACGTGATCCAAACCAGAAAAAGGCCATGATCTGGCCAACAAGTATGCGAAAAATGCGAAAGTATGAGCCAGATGATTGCAAATACCAGAACTATGCCTGACATAACCAGCGTTATCCTCTAAAATACGAATCGGAACATGCTTTTAATGACTGTTTCAGTGTGCTAACACATTACTACGAGATCCACACCCGAAAAAGGCCAGGATCTGGCCAACAAGTATGCGAAAAATGCGAAAGTACGATCCAGATGAGGGCAAATCCCAGACCTAACCGAGACATAACCGGCGTTATCCTCTAAAATATTTATCGCAACCACGTTTAATTGACTCTTTCGGTGTGGTACCGCATTACTACGTGATCCAAACCAGAAAAAGGCCATGATCTGGCCAACAAGTATGCGAAAAATGCGAAAGTATGAGCCAGATGATTGCAAATACCAGAACTATGCCTGACATAACCAGCGTTATCCTCTAAAATACGAATCGGAACATGCTTTTAATGACTGTTTCAGTGTGCTAACACATTACTACGAGATCCAAACCAGAAAAATCCCAGGATCGGTCCAACAAGTATGAGAAAAATGCGAAAGAACGATCCAGATGAGGGCAAATCCCAGACCTAACCGAGATATAACCGGCGTTATCCTCTAAAATATTAATCGCAACCAGGTATAATTGACTGTTTCGGTGTGGTAACACACTACTACGAGATCCAAACCAGAAAAATCCCAGGATCGGGCCACACAAGGATGCGAGAAACGCGAAAGTACGAGCCACATGAGGGAAAATCCCAGACCCAACCGAGACATAACCGGCGTTATCCTCTAAGATATTAATCGCAACCAGGTTTATTTGACTGTTTCGGTGTGGTACCACATTACTACGGGATCCAAACCAGAAAAAACCCAGGATCTGGCCAACAAGTATGCGAAAAACGTGAAAGTACGAGCCAGATGAGGACAAATCCCAGACCTAACCGAGACGTACCCGGCGTTATCCCCTAAAATATTAATCGCAACCAGGTATAATTGACTGTTTCGGTGTGGTACCGCATTGCTACGATGATCCAAACCAGAAAGAGGCCAGGATCTGGCCAACAAGTATGCGAAAAATGCGAAAGTACGCGCCAGATGAGGGCAAATATCAGACCTAACCGAGACATTACCGGCGTTAGCCACTACAATATTAATCGCAACCAGGTTTAATTGACTGTTTCAGTGTGGTAACACATTACTACGAGATCCAAACCAGAGAAAACCCAGGATCTGGCCAACAGGTATGCCAAAAATGCGAAAGTATGAGCCGGATGATTGCAAATACTAGCACTAACCCAGACATAACCGGCGTTATCCTCTAAAATATTAATCGCAACCAGGTTCAGTTGACTGTTTCGGTGTGGAACCACATTACTACGGGATCCAAACCAGAAAAAACCCAGGATCTGTTCAACAACTATGAGAAAAACGCGAAAGTACGAGCCAGATGGGGGCAAATCCCAGACCTAACCGAGACATAACCAGCGTTATCCTCTAAAATATTAATCGCAACCAGGTTTAATTGACTGTTTCGGTGTGGTACCGCATTACTACGTGATCCAAACAAGAAAGAGGCCAGGATCTGGCCAACAAGAATGCGAAAAAAGCGAAAGTACGAGCCAGATGTGGGCAAATCCCAGACCTACCCGAGACATAACCGGCGTTATCCTCTAAAATATTAATCGCAACCAGGTTTAGTTGACTGTTTCAGTGTGGTACCACATTACTACGTGATCCAAACCAGAAAAAGCCCAGGATCTGGCCAACAAGTCTGCGAAAAACGTGAAAGTACGAGCCAGATGAGGACAAATGCCAGACCTAACCGAGACGTACCCGTCGTTATCCCCTAAAATATTAATCGCAACCAGGTATAATTGTCTGTTTCGGTGTGGTACCGCATTGCTACGATGATCCAAACCAGAAAGAGGCCAGGATCTGGCCAACAAGTATGCGAAAAATGCGAAAGTATGAGCCAGATGATTGCAAATACCAGAACTAACCCAGACATAACCGGCGTTATCCTCTAAAATATTAATCGCAAACAGGTTTAATTGACTGTTTCGGTGTGGAACCACATTACTACGGGATCCAAACCAGAGAAAACCCAGGATCTGGCCAACAGGTATGCGAAAAATGCGAAAGTATGAGCCAGATGATTGCAAATACTAGCACTAACCCAGACATAACCAGCGTTATCCTCTAAAATATTAATCGCAACCAGGTTTAATTGACTGTTTCGGTGTGGTACCGCATTACTACGTGATCCAAACCAGAGAAAGGCCAGGATCTGGCCAACAAGGATGAGAAAAATGCGAAAGTATGAGCAAGCTGATTGCAAATACCAGAACTAACCCTGATATAACCAGCTTTATCCTCTAAAATACGAATCGGAACATGCTTTTAATGAGTGTTTCAGGTTGGTAACACATTACTACGTGATCAAAACCAGAAGGATCGGGCCAACAAGAATGCGAGAAACGCGAAAGTACGAGCCACATGAGGGAAAATCCCAGACCTAACCCAGACATAACCGACGTTATCCGCTAAAATATTAATCGCAACCAGGTTTAATTGACTGTTTCGTTGCGGAACCACAATACTACGGGATCCAAACCAGAAAGAACCCAGGATCTGGCCAACAAGTATGCGAAAAATGCGAAAGAACGATCCAGATGAGGGCAAACCCCAGAACTAACCGAGACATAACCGGCGTTATCCTCCAAAATATTAATTGCAACCAGGTTTATTTGACTGTTTCGGTGTGGTAACGCATTACTGCGTGATCCAAACCAGATCAAGCCCAGGATCTGACCAACAAGTATCAGAAAAATGCGAAAGTTCGAGCCAGATGAGGGCAAATCCCAGACCTAACCGAGACATAACCGGCGTTATCCTCTAAAATATTAATCGCAACCAGGTTTATTTGACTGTTTCAGTGTGGTACCACATTACTACGTGGTCCAAGCATGAAAAAGGCCAGGATCTGGCAAACAAGTATGCGAAAAATGCGAAAGTACGAACCAGATGAGGGAAAATCCCAGACCTAACCGAGACGTAACCGGCGTTATCCCCTAAAATATTAATCGCAACCAGGTTTAATTGACTGTTTCAGTGTGGTAACACATTACTACGAGATCCAAACCAGAGAAAACCCAGGATCTGGCCAACAGGTATGCGAAAAATGCGAAAGTATGAGCCAGATGATTGCAAATACTAGCACTAACCCAGACATAACCGGCGTTATCCTCTAAAATATTAATCGCAACCGGGTTTAATTGACTGTTTCCGTGTGGAACCACATTACTACGGGATCCAAACCAGAAAAAACCCAGGATCTGGCCAACAAGTATGCGAAAAACGTGAAAGTACGAGCCAGATGAGGACAAATCCCAGACCTAACCGAGACGTAACCGGCGTTATCCCCTGAAATATTAA
The DNA here is from genome assembly GCF_051014445.1 of Colletes latitarsis. NCBI lineage: Eukaryota > Metazoa > Arthropoda > Insecta > Hymenoptera > Colletidae > Colletes > Colletes latitarsis. Next base: position 3,665,370 of record NW_027488375.1, on the reverse strand, counting down.
CCGCAACCAGGTATAATTGACTGTTTCGGTGTGGTACCGCATTGCTACGATGATCCAAACCAGAAAAAACCCAGGATCTGGCCAACAAGTATGCGAAAAATGCGAAAGTACGATCCAGATGAGGGCAAATCCCAGACCTAACCGAGACATAACCAGCGTTATCCTCTAAAATATTAACCGCAACCAGGTATTATTGACTGTTTCGGTGTGGTACCGCATTGCTACGATGATCCAAACCAGAAAGAGGCCAGGATCTGGCCAACAAGTATGCGAAAAATGCGAAAGTATGAGCCAGATGATTGCAAATACTAGCACTAACCCAGACATAACCGGCGTTATCCTCTAAAATATTAATCGCAACCGGGTTTAATTGACTGTTTCCGTGTGGAACCACATTACTACGGGATCCAAACCAGAAAAAACCCAGGATCTGGCCAACAACTATGAGAAAAACGCGAAAGTATGAGCCAGATGATTGCAAATACCAGAACTATCCCAGGCATAACCAGCGTTATCCGCTAAAATATTATTCGCAACCAGGTTTATTTGACTGTTTTGGTGTGGTAACGCATTACTGCGTGATCCAAACCAGATAAAGCCCAGGATCTGACCAACAAGTATCAGAAAAATGCGAAAGTTCGAGCCAGATGAGGGCAAATCCCAGACCTAACCGAGACATAACCGGCGTTATCCTCCAAAATATTAATTGCAACCAGGTTTAATTAACTGTTTCAGTGTGGTACCACATTCCTACCTGATCCAAATCAGAAAAAGCCATGGATCTGGCCAACAAGTATGCGAAAAATGCGAAAGTACGAGCCATATGAGGGCAAATCCCAGACCTAACCGAGACATAACCGGCGTTATCCTCTAAAATATTAATCGCAACCAGGTTTATTTGACTGTTTCGGTGTGGAAACGCATTACTGCGTGATCCAAACCAGATAAAGCCCAGGATCTGACCAACAAGTATCAGAAAAATGCGAAAGTTCGAGCCAGATGAGGGCAAATCCCAGACCTAACCGAGACATAACCGGCGTGATCCTCTAAAATATTAATCTTAACCAGGTTTATTTGACTGTTTCGGTGTGGTAACGCATTACTGCGTGATCCAAACCAGATAAAGCCCAGGATCTGGCCAACAAGTATCAGAGAAATGCGAAAGTTCGAGCCAGATGAGGGCAAATCCCAGACCTAACCGAGACATAACCGGCGTTATCCTCTAAAATATTAATCGCAACCAGGTATAATTGACTGTTTCGGTGTGGTACCACATTACTACGTGGTCCAAGCCAGAAAAAGGCCAGGATCTGGCCAACAAGAATGCGAGAAATGCGAAAGTACGCGCCAGATGAGGGCAAATATCAGACCTAACCGAGACATTACCGGCGTTATCCACTAAAATATTAATCGCAACCAGGTTCAATTGACTGTTTCGGTGTGGAACCACATTACTACGGGATCCAAACCAGAAAAAACCCAGGATCTGGCCAACAAGTATGCGAAAAATGCGAAAGTATGAGCCAGATGATTGCAAATACCAGAACTAACCCAGACATAACCGGCGTTATCCCCTAAAATATTAATCGCAACCATGTTTAATTGACTGTTTCGCTGTGGAACCACATTACTACGGGATCCAAACCAGAGAAAACCCAGGATCTGGCCAACTGGTATGCGAAAAATGCGATAGTATGAGCCAGATGATTGCAAATACTAGCACTATCCCAGACATAACCAGCGTCATCCTCTAAAATACGAATCGGAACATGCTTTTAATGACTGTTTCAGTGTGGTAACAAATTACTACGTGATTCAAACCAGAAACATCCCAGGATCGGGCCAACAAGAATGCGAAAAATGCGAAAGTACGAACCAGATGAGGGAAAATCCCAGACCTAACCGAGACGTAACCGGCGTTATCCCCTAAAATATTAATCGCAACCAGGTTTAATTGACTGTTTCAGTGTGGTAACACATTACTACGTGGTCCAAGCCAGAAAAAGGCCAGGATCTGACCAACAAGTATCAGAAAAATGCGAAAGTTCGAGCCAGATGAGGGCAAATACCAGACCTAACCGAGACATAACCGGCGTTATCCCCTAAAATATTAATCGCAACCAGGTATAATTGACTGTTTCTGTGTGGTAACACATTACTACGAGATCCAAACCAGAAAAATCCCAGGATCGGGCCAACAAGGATGCGAGAAACGCGAAAGTACGAGCCACATGAGGGAAAATCCCAGACCTAACCGAGACATAACCGGCGTTATCCTCTAAAATATTAATCGCAACCAGGTTTATTTGACTGTTTCGGTGTGGTAACGCATTACTGCGTGATCCAAACCAGATAAAGCCCGGGATCTGACCAACAAGTATCAGAAAAATGCGAAAGTTCGAGCCAGATGAGGGCAAATCCCAGACCTAACCGAGACATAACCGGCGTTATCCTCTAAGATATTAATCGCAACCAGGTTTATTTGACTGTTTCGGTGTGGTACCGCATTACTACGTGATCCAAACAAGAAAGAGGCCAGGATCTGGCCAACAAGAATGCGAAAAAAGCGAAAGTACGAGCCAGATGAGGGCAAATCCCAGACCTAACCGAGACATAACCGGCGTTATCCTCTAAAGTATTAATCGCAACCAGGTTTATTTGACTGTTTCGGTGTGGTAACGCATTACTGCGTGATCCAAACCAGATAAAGCCCAGGATCTGACCAACAAGTATCAGAAAAATGCGAAAGTTCGAGCCAGATGAGGGCAAATCCCAGACCTAACCGAGACATAACCGGCGTTATCCTCTAAAATATTAATCGCAACCAGGTTTATTTGACTGTTTCGGTGTGGTAACGCATTACTGCGTGATCCAAACCAGATAAAGCCCAGGATCTGGCCAACAAGTATCAGAAAAATGCGAAACTTCGAGCCAGATGGGGGCAAATCCCAGACCTAACCGAGACATAACCGGCGTTATCCTCTAAAATGTTTATCGCAACCAGGTATAAGTGACTGTTTCGGTGTGGTAACACATTACTACGAGATCCAAACCAGAAAAATCCCAGGATCGGGCCAACAAGGATGCGAGAAACGCGAAAGTACGAGCCACATGAGGGAAAATCCCAGACCTAACCGAGACATAACCGGCGTTATCCTCTAAAATATTAATCGCAACCAGGTTTATTTGACTGTTTCGGTGTGGTAACGCATTACTGCGTGATCCAAACCAGATAAAGCCCAGGATCTGACCAACAAGTATCAGAAAAATGCGAAAGTTCGAGCCAGATGAGGGCAAATCCCAGACCTAACCGAGACATAACCGGCGTTTTCCTCTAAGATATTAATCGCAACCAGGTTTATTTGACTGTCTCGGTGTGGTACCACATTACTACGTGGTCCAAGCCAGAAAAAGGCCAGGATCTGGCCAACAAGAATGCGAGAAATGCGAAAGTACGCGCCAGATGAGGGCAAATATCAGACCTAACCGAGACATTACCGGCGTTATCCACTAAAATATTAATCGCAACCAGGTTCAATTGACTGCTTCGGTGTGGAACCACATTACTACGGGATCCAAACCAGAAAAAACCCACGATCTGTTCAACAACTATGAGAAAAACGCGAAAGTACGAGCCAGATGGGGGCAAATCCCAGACCTGACCGAGACATAACCAGCGTTATCCTCTAAAATATTAATCGCAACCAGGTTTAATTGACTGTTACGGTGTGGTACCGCATTACTACGTGATCCAAACAAGAAAGAGGCCAGGATCTGGCCAACAAGAATGCGAAAAAAGCGAAAGTACGAGCCAGATGGGGGCAAATCCCAGACCTAACCGAGACATAACCGGCGTTATCCTCTAAAGTATTAATCGCAACCAGGTTTATTTGACTGTTTCGGTGTGGTAACGCATTACTGCGTGATCCAAACCAGATAAAGCCCAGGATCTGACCAACAAGTATCAGAAAAATGCGAAAGTTCGAGCCAGATGAGGGCAAATCCCAGACCTAACCGAGACATAACCGGCGTTATCCTCTAAAATATTAATCGCAACCAGGTTTATTTGACTGTTTCGGTGTGGTAACGCATTACTGCGTGATCCAAACCAGATAAAGCCCAGGATCTGGCCAACAAGTATCAGAAAAATGCGAAAGTTCGAGCCAGATGAGGGCAAATCCCAGACCTAACCGAGACATAACCGGCGTTATCCTCTAAAATATTAATCGCAACCAGGTATAAGTGACTGTTTCGGTGTGGTAACACATTACTACGAGATCCAAACCAGTAAAATCCCAGGATCGGGCCAACAAGGATGCGAGAAACGCGAAAGTACGAGCCACGTGAGGGAAAATCCCAGACCTAACCGAGACATAACCGGCGTTATCCTCTAAAATATTAATCGCAACCAGGTTTATTTGACTGTTTCGGTGTGGTAACGCATTACTGCGTGATCCAAACCAGATAAAGCCCAGGATCTGACCAACAAGTATCAGAAAAATGCGAAAGTTCGAGCCAGATGAGGGCAAATCCCAGACCTAACCGAGACATAACCGGCGTTATCCTCTAAGATATTAATCGCAACCAGGTTTATTTGACTGTTTCGGTGTGGTACCACATTACTACGTGGTCCAAGCCAGAAAAAGGCCAGGATCTGGCCAACAAGAATGCGAGAAATGCGAAAGTACGCGCCAGATGAGGGCAAATATCAGACCTAACCGAGACATTACCGGCGTTATCCCCTAAAATATTAATCGCAACCAGGTTTAATTGACTGTTTCAGTGTGGTAACACATTACTACGTGGTCCAAGCCAGAAAAAGGCCAGGATCTGACCAACAAGTATCAGAAAAATGCGAAAGTTCGAGCCAGATGAGGGCAAATACCAGACCTAACCGAGACATAACCGGCGTTATCCCCTAAAATATTAATCGCAACCAGGTTTGATTGACTGTTTCGGTGTGGTACCGCATTACTACGTGATCCAAACCAGAAAAAGGCCATGATCTGGCCAACAAGTATGCGAAAAATGCGAAAGTATGAGCCAGATGATTGCAAATACCAGAACTGTGCCTGACATAACCAGTGTTATCCTCTAAAATACGAATCGGAACACGCTTTTAATGACTGTTTCAGTGTGGTAACACATTACTACGAGATCCAAACCAGAAAAATCCCAGGATCGGGCCAACAAGAATGCGAGAAACGCGAAAGTACGAGCCACATGAGGGCAAATCCCAGACCTAACCGAGACATAACCGGCGTTATCCTCTAAAGTATTAATCGCAACCAGGTTTATTTGACTGTTTCGGTGTGGTAACGCATTACTGCGTGATCCAAACCAGATAAAGCCCAGGATCTGACCAACAAGTATCAGAAAAATGCGAAAGTTCGAGCCAGATGAGGGCAAATCCCAGACCTAACCGAGACATAACCGGCGTTATCCTCTAAAATATTAATCGCAACCAGGTTTATTTGACTGTTTCGGTGTGGTAACGCATTACTGCGTGATCCAAACCAGATAAAGCCCAGGATCTGGCCAACAAGTATCAGAAAAATGCGAAAGTTCGAGCCAGATGAGGGCAAATCCCAGACCTAACCGAGACATAACCGGCGTTATCCTCTAAAATATTAATCGCAACCAGGTATAAGTGACTGTTTCGGTGTGGTAACACATTACTACGAGATCCAAACCAGAAAAATCCCAGGATCGGGCCAACAAGGATGCGAGAAACGCGAAAGTACGAGCCACGTGAGGGAAAATCCCAGACCTAACCGAGACATAACCGGCGTTATCCTCTAAAATATTAATCGCAACCAGGTTTATTTGACTGTTTCGGTGTGGTAACGCATTACTGCGTGATCAAAACCAGATAAAGCCCAGGATCTGACCAACAAGTATCAGAAAAATGCGAAAGTTCGAGCCAGATGAGGGCAAATCCCAGACCTAACCGAGACATAACCGGCGTTATCCTCTAAAATATTAATCGCAACCAGGTTTATTTGACTGTTTCGGTGTGGTAACGCATTACTGCGTGATCCAAACCAGATAAAGCCCAGGATCTGGCCAACAAGTATCAGAAAAATGCGAAAGTTCGAGCCAGATGAGGGCAAATCCCAGACCTAACCGAGACATAACCGGCGTTATCCTCTAAAATATTAATCGCAACCAGGTATAAGTGACTGTTTCGGTGTGGTAACACATTACTACGATATCCAAACCAGAAAAATCCCAGGATCGGGCCAACAAGGATGCGAGAAACGCGAAAGTACGAGCCACATGAGGGAAAATCCCAGACCTAACCGAGACATAACCGGCGTTATCCTCTAAAATATTAATCGCAACCAGGTTTATTTGACTGTTTCGGTGTGGTAACGCATTACTGCGTGATCCAAACCAGATAAAGCCCAGGATCTGACCAACAAGTATCAGAAAAATGCGAAAGTTCGAGCCAAATGAGGGCAAATCCCAGACCTAACCGAGACATAACCGGCGTTATCCTCTAAAATATTAATCGCAACCAGGTTTATTTGACTGTTTCAGTGTGGTACCACATTACTACGTGGTCCAAGCATGAAAAAGGCCAGGATCTGGCAAACAAGTATGCGAAAAATGCGAAAGTACGAACCAGATGAGGGAAAATCCCAGACCTTACCGAGACGTAACCGGCGTTATCCCCTAAAATATTAATCGCAACCAGGTTTAATTGACTGTTTCAGTGTGGTAACACATTACTACGAGATCCAAACCAGAGAAAACCCAGGATCTGGCCAACAGGTATGCGAAAAATGCGAAAGTATGAGCCAGATGATTGCAAATACTAGCACTAACCCAGACATAACCGGCGTTATCCTCTAAAATATTAATCGCAACCGGGTTTAATTGACTGTTTCCGTGTGGAACCACATTACTACGGGATCCAAACCAGAAAAAACCCAGGATCTGGCCAACAAGTATGCGAAAAACGTGAAAGTACGAGCCAGATGAGGACAAATCCCAGACCTAACCGAGACGTAACCGGCGTTATCCCCTGAAATATTAACCGCAACCAGGTATAATTGACTGTTTCGGTGTGGTACCGCATTGCTACGATGATCCAAACCAGAAAAAACCCAGGATCTGGCCAACAAGTATGCGAAAAATGCGAAAGTACGATCCAGATGAGGGCAAATCCCAGACCTAACCGAGACATAACCAGCGTTATCCTCTAAAATATTAACCGCAACCAGGTATTATTGACTGTTTCGGTGTGGTACCGCATTGCTACGATGATCCAAACCAGAAAGAGGCCAGGATCTGGCCAACAAGTATGCGAAAAATGCGAAAGTATGAGCCAGATGATTGCAAATACCAGAACTAACCCAGACATAACCGGCGTTATCCCCTAAAATATTAATCGCAACCAGGTTTAATTGACTGTTTCGGTGTGGAACCACATTACTACGTGATCCAAACCAGAAACATCCCAGGATCGGGCCAACAAGAATGCGAAAAATGCGAAAGTACGTACCATATGAGGGAAAATCCCAGACCTAACCGAGACGTAACCGGCGTTATCACCTAAAATATTAATCGCAACCAGGTTTAATTGACTGTTTCAGTGTGGTAACACATTACTACGTGATCCAAACCAGAGAAAACCCAGGAACTGGCCAACAGGTATGCGAAAAATGCGAAAGTATGAGCCAGATGATTGCAAATACTAGCACTAACCCAGACATAACCGGCGTTATCCTCTAAAATATTAATCGCAACCGGGTTTAATTGACTGTTTCCGTGTGGAACCACATTACTACGGGATCCAAACCAGAAAAAACCCAGGATCTGGCCAACAACTATGAGAAAAACGCGAAAGTATGAGCCAGATGATTGCAAATACCAGAACTATCCCAGGCATAACCAGCGTTATCCGCTAAAATATTATTCGCAACCAGGTTTATTTGACTGTTTTGGTGTGGTAACGCATTACTGCGTGATCCAAACCAGATAAAGCCCAGGATCTGACCAACAAGTATCAGAAAAATGCGAAAGTTCGAGCCAGATGAGGGCAAATCCCAGACCTAACCGAGACATAACCGGCGTTATCCTCCAAAATATTAATTGCAACCAGGTTTAATTAACTGTTTCAGTGTGGTACCACATTCCTACCTGATCCAAATCAGAAAAAGCCCAGGATCTGGCCAACAAGTATGCGAAAAATGCGAAAGTACGAGCCATATGAGGGCAAATCCCAGACCTAACCGAGACATAACCGGCGTTATCCTCTAAAATATTAATCGCAACCAGGTTTATTTGACTGTTTCGGTGTGGAAACGCATTACTGCGTGATCCAAACCAGATAAAGCCCAGGATCTGGCCAACAAGTATCAGAGAAATGCGAAAGTTCGAGCCAGATGAGGGCAAATCCCAGACCTAACCGAGACATAACCGGCGTTATCCTCTAAAATATTAATCGCAACCAGGTATAATTGACTGTTTCGGTGTGGTACCACATTACTACGTGGTCCAAGCCAGAAAAAGGCCAGGATCTGGCCAACAAGAATGCGAGAAATGCGAAAGTACGCGCCAGATGAGGGCAAATATCAGACCTAACCGAGACATTACCGGCGTTATCCACTAAAATATTAATCGCAACCAGGTTCAATTGACTGTTTCGGTGTGGAACCACATTACTACGGGATCCAAACCAGAAAAAACCCAGGATCTGGCCAACAAGTATGCGAAAAATGCGAAAGTATGAGCCAGATGATTGCAAATACCAGAACTAACCCAGACATAACCGGCGTTATCCCCTAAAATATTAATCGCAACCATGTTTAATTGACTGTTTCGCTGTGGAACCACATTACTACGGGATCCAAACCAGAGAAAACCCAGGATCTGGCCAACTGGTATGCGAAAAATGCGATAGTATGAGCCAGATGATTGCAAATACTAGCACTATCCCAGACATAACCAGCGTCATCCTCTAAAATACGAATCGGAACATGCTTTTAATGACTGTTTCAGTGTGGTAATAAATTACTACGTGATTCAAACCAGAAACATCCCAGGATCGGGCCAACAAGAATGCGAAAAATGCGAAAGTACGAACCAGATGAGGGAAAATCCCAGACCTAACCGAGACGTAACCGGCGTTATCCCCTAAAATATTAATCGCAACCAGGTTTAATTGACTGTTTCAGTGTGGTAACACATTACTACGTGGTCCAAGCCAGAAAAAGGCCAGGATCTGACCAACAAGTATCAGAAAAATGCGAAAGTTCGAGCCAGATGAGGGCAAATACCAGACCTAACCGAGACATAACCGGCGTTATCCCCTAAAATATTAATCGCAACCAGGTATAATTGACTGTTTCGGTGTGGTAACACATTACTACGAGATCCAAACCAGAAAAATCCCAGGATCGGGCCAACAAGGATGCGAGAAACGCGAAAGTACGAGCCACATGAGGGAAAATCCCAGACCTAACCGAGACATAACCGGCGTTATCCTCTAAAATATTAATCGCAACCAGGTTTATTTGACTGTTGCGGTGTGGTAACGCATTACTGCGTGATCCAAACCAGATAAAGCCCGGGATCTGACCAACAAGTATCAGAAAAATGCGAAAGTTCGAGCCAGATGAGGGCAAATCCCAGACCTAACCGAGACATAACCGGCGTTATCCTCTAAGATATTAATCGCAACCAGGTTTATTTGACTGTTTCGGTGTGGTACCGCATTACTACGTGATCCAAACAAGAAAGAGGCCAGGATCTGGCCAACAAGTATCAGAAAAATGCGAAAGTTCGAGCCAGATGAGGGCAAATCCCAGACCTAACCGAGACATAACCGGCGTTATCCTCTAAAATATTAATCGCAACCAGGTTTATTTGACTGTTTCGGTGTGGTAACGCATTACTGCGTGATCCAAACCAGATAAAGCCCAGGATCTGGCCAACAAGAATGCGAAAAAAGCGAAAGTACGAGCCAGATGGGGGCAAATCCCAGACCTAACCGAGACATAACCGGCGTTATCCTCTAAAGTATTAATCGCAACCAGGTTTATTTGACTGTTTCGGTGTGGTAACGCATTACTGCGTGATCCAAACCAGATAAAGCCCAGGATCTGACCAACAAGTATCAGAAAAATGCGAAAGTTCGAGCCAGATGAGGGCAAATCCCAGACCTAACCGAGACATAACCGGCGTTATCCTCTAAAATATTAATCGCAACCAGGTTTATTTGACTGTTTCGGTGTGGTAACGCATTACTGCGTGATCCAAACCAGATAAAGCCCAGGATCTGGCCAACAAGTATCAGAAAAATGCGAAAGTTCGAGCCAGATGAAGGCAAATCCCAGACCTAACCGAGACATAACCGGCGTTATCCTCTAAAATATTAATCGCAACCAGGTATAAGTGACTGTTTCGGTGTGGTAACACATTACTACGAGATCCAAACCAGAAAAATCCCAGGATCGGGCCAACAAGGATGCGAGAAACGCGAAAGTACGAGCCACGTGAGGGAAAATCCCAGACCTAACCGAGACATAACCGGCGTTATCCTCTAAAATATTAATCGCAACCAGGTTTATTTGACTGTTTCGGTGTGGTAACGCATTACTGCGTGATCCAAACCAGATAAAGCCCAGGATCTGACCAACAAGTATCAGAAAAATGCGAAAGTTCGAGCCAGATGAGGGCAAATCCCAGACCTAACCGAGACATAACCGGCGTTATCCTCTAAGATATTAATCGCAACCAGGTTTATTTGACTGTTTCGGTGTGGTACCACATTACTACGTGGTCCAAGCCAGAAAAAGGCCAGGATCTGGCCAACAAGAATGCGAGAAATGCGAAAGTACGCGCCAGATGAGGGCAAATATCAGACCTAACCGAGACATTACCGGCGTTATCCCCTAAAATATTAATCGCAACCAGGTTTAATTGACTGTTTCAGTGTGGTAACACATTACTACGTGGTCCAAGCCGGAAAAAGGCCAGGATCTGACCAACAAGTATCAGAAAAATGCGAAAGTTCGAGCCAGATGAGGGCAAATACCAGACCTAACCGAGACATAACCGGCGTTATCCCCTAAAATATTAATCGCAACCAGGTTTGATTGACTGTTTCGGTGTGGTACCGCATTACTACGTGATCCAAACCAGAAAAAGGCCATGATCTGGCCAACAAGTATGCGAAAAATGCGAAAGTATGAGCCAGATGATTGCAAATACCAGAACTGTGCCTGACATAACCAGTGTTATCCTCTAAAAAACGAATCGGAACACGCTTTTAATGACTGTTTCAGTGTGGTAACACATTACTACGAGATCCAAACCAGAAAAATCCCAGGATCGGGCCAACAAGAATGCGAGAAACGCGAAAGTACGAGCCACATGAGGGCAAATCCCAGACCTAACCGAGACATAACCGGCGTTATCCTCTAAAGTATTAATCGCAACCAGGTTTATTTGACTGTTTCGGTGTGGTAACGCATTACTGCGTGATCCAAACCAGATAAAGCCCAGGATCTGACCAACAAGTATCAGAAAAATGCGAAAGTTCGAGCCAGATGAGGGCAAATCCCAGACCTAACCGAGACATAACCGGCGTTATCCTCTAAAATATTAATCGCAACCAGGTTTATTTGACTGTTTCGGTGTGGTAACGCATTACTGCGTGATCCAAACCAGATAAAGCCCAGGATCTGGCCAACAAGTATCAGAAAAATGCGAAAGTTCGAGCCAGATGAGGGCAAATCCCAGACCTAACCGAGACATAACCGGCGTTATCCTCTAAAATATTAATCGCAACCAGGTATAAGTGACTGTTTCGGTGTGGTAACACATTACTACGAGATCCAAACCAGAAAAATCCCAGGATCGGGCCAACAAGGATGCGAGAAACGCGAAAGTACGAGCCACATGAGGGAAAATCCCAGACCTAACCGAGACATAACCGGCGTTATCCTCTAAAATATTAATCGCAACCAGGTTTATTTGACTGTTTCGGTGTGGTAACGCATTACTGCGTGATCCAAACCAGATAAAGCCCAGGATCTGACCAACAAGTATCAGAAAAATGCGAAAGTTCGAGCCAAATGAGGGCAAATCCCAGACCTAACCGAGACATAACCGGCGTTATCCTCTAAAATATTAATCGCAACCAGGTTTAATTGACTGTTTCGGTGTGGTTCTGCATTACTACGTGATCCAGACTAGAAAAAGGCCAGGATCTGGCCAACAAGTATGCGAAAAATGCGAAAGTATGAGCCAGATGATTGCAAATACCAGAACTAACCCAGACATAACCAGCGTTATCCTCTAAAATATTAATCGCAACCAGGTTTAATTGACTGTTTCGGTGTGGTACTGCATTACTACGTGATGCAGACCAGAAAAAGGCCAGGATCTGGCCAACAAGTATGCGCAAAATGCGAAAGTACGAGCCAGATGAGGGCAAATCCCAGACCTAACCGAGACATAACCGGCGCTATCCTCTAAAATATTAATCGCAACCAGGTATAATTGACTGTTTCGGTGTGGTACCGCATTGCTACGATGATCCAATCCAGAAAGAGGCCAGGATCTTGCTAACAAGTATGCGAAAAATGCGAAAGTACGAGCCAGATGAGGGCAAATCCCAGACCAAACCGAGACATAACCGGTGTGATCCTGTAAAATATTAATCGCAACCAGGTTTAATTGACTGTTTCGGTGTGGAACCACATTACTACGGTATCCAAACCAGAAAAAACTCAGGATCTGGCCGACAAGTATTCGAAATATGCGATAGTATGAGCCAGAGGAGGGCAAATACCAGACTTAACACAGACATAACCGGCGTTATCCTCTAAAATATTAAACGCAACCGGGTTTAATTGACTGTTTCCGTGTGGAACAACATTACTACGGGATCCAATCCAGAAAAAACCCAGGATCTGGCCAACAACTATGAGAGAAACGCGAAAGTATGAGCCAGATGATTGCAAATACCAGAACTATCCCAGGCATAACCAGCGTTATCCTCTAAAATATTATTCGCAACCAGGTTTAATTGACTGTTTCGGTGTGGTACCACATTACTACGTGGTCCAAGCCAGAAAAAGGCCAGGATCTGGCCAACAAGGATGAGAAAAATGCGAATATATGATCCAGATGATTGCAAATACCAGAACTAACCCTGACATAACCAGCGTTATCCTCTAAAATACGCATCGGAACATGCTTTTAATGACTGTTTCAGTGTGGTACCACATTACTACGTGATCCAAACCAGAAACATCCCAGGATCGGGCCAACAAGAATGCGAAAAATGCGAAAGTACAAACCAGATGAGGGAAAATCCCAGGCCTAACCGAGACGTAACCGGCGTTATCCCCTAAAATATTAATCGCAACCAGGTATAATTGACTGTTTCGGTGTGGTACCGCATTGCTACGATGATCCAAACCAGAAAGAGGCCAGGATCTGGCCAACAAGTATGCGAAAAATGCGAAAGTATGAGCCAGATGATTGCAAATACCAGAACTATCCCAGGCATAACCAGCGTTATCCTCTAAAATACGAATCGGAACATGCTTTTAATGACTGTCTCAGTGTGGTAACACATTACAACGTGATCCAAACCAGAAACATCCCAGGATCGGGCCAACAAGAATGCGAAAAATGCGAAAGTACAAACCAGATGAGGGAAAATCCCAGGCCTAACCGAGACGTAACCGGCGTTATCCCCTAAAATATTAATCACAACCAGGTTTATTTGACTGTTTCAGTGTGGTAACACATTACTACGTGATCCAAACCAGAGAAAACCCAGGATCTGGCCAACAGGTATGCGAAAAATGCGAAAGTATGAGCCAGGTATTGCAAATACTAGCACTAACCCAGACACAGTCGGCGTTATCCTCTAAAATATTAATCGCAACCGGGTTTAATTGACTGTTTCCGTGTGGAACCACATTACTACGGGATCCAAACCAGAAAAAACCCAGGATCTGGCCAACAACTATGAGAAAAACGCGAAAGTATGAGCCAGATGATTGCAAATACCAGAACTATCCCAGGCATTACCAGCGTTATCCGCTAAAATATTATTCGCAACCAGGTTTAATTGACTGTTTCAGTCTGCTGCCACTTTACTACGTGGTCCAAGCCAGAAGAAGGCCAGGATCTGGCCAACAAGTATGCGAAAAATGCGAAGGTCCGAGCCAGATGAGGGCAAATACCAGACCTAACCGAGACATAACCGGCGTTATCCTCTAAAATATTAATCGCAACCAGGTTCAATTGACTGTTTCGGTGTGGAACCACATTACTACGGGATCCAAACCAGAAAAAACCCAGGATCTGGCCAACAACTATGAGAAAAACGCGAAAGTATGAGCCAGATGATTGCAAATACCAGAACAATCCCAGGCATAACCAGCGTTATCCTCTAAAATATTATTCGCATCCAGGTTTAATTGACTGTTTCGGTGTGGTACCACACTACTACGTGGTCCAAGCCAGAAAAAGGCCAGGATCTGGCCAACAAGAATGCGAAAAATGCGAAAGTACGCGCCAGATGAGGGTAAATATCAGACCTAACCGAGACATTACCGGCGTTATCCTCTAAAATATTAATCGCAACCAGGTTCAATTGACTGTTTCGGTGTGGGACCACATTACTACGGGATCCAAACCAGAAAAAACCCAGGATCTGTTCAACAACTATGAGAAAAACGCGAAAGTACGAGCCAGATGGGGGCAAATCCCAGACCTAACCGAGACATAACCAGCGTTATCCTCTAAAATATTAATCGCAACCAGGTATAATTGACTGTTCCGGTGTGGCACCGCATTGCTACGATGGTCCAAACCAGAAAGAGGCCAGGATCTGGCCAACAAATATGCGAAAAATGCGAAAGTATGAGCCAGATGATTGCAAATACCAGAACTAACCCAGACATAACCGGCGTTATCCCCTAAAATATTAATCGCAACCAGGTTTAATTGACCGTTTCGGTGTGGTACCGCATTACTACGTGATCCAAACCAGAGAAAGGCCAGGATCTGGCCAACAAGGATGAGAAAAATGCAAATATATGATCCAGATGATTGCAAATACCAGAACTAACCCTGACATAACCAGCGTTATCCTCTAAAATACGCATCGGAACATGCTTTTAATGACTGTTTCAGTGTGGTACCACATTACTACGTGGTCCAAGCGAGAAAAAGGCCAGGATCTGGCCAACAAGGATGAGAAAAATGCGAATATTTGATCCAGATGATTGCAAATACCAGAACTAACCGAGACATAACCGGCGTTATCCTCTAAAATATAAATTGCAATCAGGTTTAATTAACTGTTTCAGTGTGGTACCACATTACTACGTGATCCAAAGCAGAAAAAGCCCAGGATCTGGCCAACAAGTATCAGAAAAATGCGAAAGTTCGAGCCAGATGAGGGCAAATACCAGACCTAACCCAGACAAAACCGGCGTTATCCCATAAAATATTAATCGCAACCAGGTTTAATTGACTGTTTCGGTGTGGTACCGCATTGCTACGATGTTCCAAACCAGAAAGAGGCCAGGATCTGGCTAACAAGTATGCGAAAAATGCGAAAGTACGAGCCAGATGTGGGCAAATCCCAGACCAAGCCGAGACATAACCAGCGTTATCCCGTAAAATATTAATCGCAACCAGGTTTAATTGACTGTTTCGGTGTGGTACCGCATTACTACGTGATCCAAACCAGAGAAAGGCCAGGATCTGGCCAACAAGGATGAGAAAAATGCGAAAGTACGAGCCAGATGAGGGAAAATCCCAGACCTACCCGAGACGTAACCGGCGTTATCCCCTAAAATGTTAATCGCAACCAGGTATAATTGACTGTTTCGGTGTGGTACCGCATTGCTACGATGATCCAAACCAGAAAGAGGCCAGGATCTGGCCAACAAGTATGCGAAAAATGCGAAAGTATGAGCCAGATGATTGCAAATACCAGAACTAACCCAGACATAACCAGCGTTATCCTCTAAAATATTAATCGCAACCAGGTTTAATTGACTGTTTCGGTGTGGTACTGCATTACTACGTGATCCAGACCAGAAAAAGGCCAGGATCTGGCCAACAAGTATGCGCAAAATGCGAAAGTACGAGCCAGATGAGGGCAAATCCCAGACCAAACCGAGACATAACCGGCGCTATCCTCTAAAATATTAATCGCAACCAGGTATAATTGACTGTTTCGGTGTGGTACCGCATTGCTACGATGATCCAATCCAGAAAGAGGCCAGGATCTGGCTAACAAGTATGCGAAAAATGCGAAAGTACGAGCCAGAGGAGGGCAAATACCAGACTTAACACAGACATAACCGGCGTTATCCTCTAAAATATTAAACGCAACCGGGTTTAATTGACTGTTTCCGTGTGGAACCACATTACTACGGGATCCAAACCAGAAAAAACCCAGGATCTGGCCAACAACTATGAGAAAAACGCGAAAGTATGAGCCAGATGATTGCAAATACCAGAACTATCCCAGGCATAACCAGCGTTATCCTCTAAAATATTATTCGCAACCAGGTTTAATTGACTGTTTCGGTGTGGTACCACATTACTACGTGGTCCAAGCGAGAAAAAGGCCAGGATCTGGCCAACAAGGATGAGAAAAATGCGAATATTTGATCCAGATGATTGCAAATACCAGAACTAACCGAGACATAACCGGCGTTATCCTCTAAAATATAAATTGCAATCAGGTTTAATTAACTGTTTCAGTGTGGTACCACATTACTACGTGATCCAAAGCAGAAAAAGCCCAGGATCTGGCCAACAAGTATGCGAAAAATGCAAAAGTACGAGCCAGATGAGGGCAAATCCCAGACCTAACCGAGACATAACCGGCGTTATCCTCTAAAATATTAATCGCAACCAGGTTCATTTGACTGTTTCGGTGTGGTAACGCATTACTACGTGATCCAAACCAGATAAAGCCCAGGATCTGGCCAACAAGTATCAGAAAAATGCGAAAGTTCGAGCCAGATGAGGGCAAATACCAGACCTAACCCAGACAAAACCGGCGTTATCCCATAAAATATTAATCGCAACCAGGTTTAATTGACTGTTTCGGTGTGGTACCGCATTGCTACGATGTTCCAAACCAGAAAGAGGCCAGGATCTGGCTAACAAGTATGCGAAAAATGCGAAAGTACGAGCCAGATGTGGGCAAATCCCAGACCAAGCCGAGACATAACCTGCGTTATCCTGTAAAATATTAATCGCAACCAGGTTTAATTGACTGTTTCGGTGTGGTACCGCATTACTACGTGATCCAAACCAGAAAAAGGCCAGGATCTGGCCAACAAGTATGAGAAATATGCGAAAGTTCGAGCCAGATGAGGGCAAATACCAGACCTAACCCAGACAAAATCGGCGTTATCCCCTAAAATATTAATCGCAACCAGGTATAATTGACTGTTTCGGTGTGGTACCGCATTGCTACGATGATCCAAACCAGAAAGAGGCCAGGATCTGGCCAACAAGTATGCGAAAAATGCGAAAGTATGAGCCAGATGATTGCAAATACCAGAACTATGCCTGACATAACCAGCGTTATCCTCTAAAATACGAATCGGAACATGCTTTTAATGACTGTTTCAGTGTGGTAGCACATTACTACGAGATCCAAACCAGAAAAATCCCAGGATCGGGCCAACAAGAATGCGAGAAACGCGAAAGTACGAGCCACATGAGGGAAAATCCCAGACCTAACCCAGACATAACCGGCGTTATGCGCTAAAATATTAATCGCAACCAGGTTTAATTGACTGTTTCGTTGTGGAACCACATTACTACGAGATCCAAACCAGAAAGAACCCAGGATCTGGCCAACAAGTATGCGAAAAATGCGAAAGAACGATCCAGATGAGGGCAAATCCCAGACCTATCCGAGACATAACCGGCGTTATCCTCTAAAATATTAATTGCAATCAGGTTTAATTAACTGTTTCAGTGTGGTACCACATTACTACGTGATCCAAATCAGAGAAAGCCCAGGATCTGGCCAACAAGTATGCGAAAAATGCGAAAGTACGAGCCAGATGAGGGCAAATCCCAGACCTAACCGAGACATAACCGGCGTTATCCTCTAAAATATTAATCGCAACCAGGTTTATTTGACTGTTTCGGTGTGCTAACGCATTACTACGTGATCCAAACCAGATAAAGCCCAGGATCTGGCCAACAAGTATCAGAAAAATGCGAAAGTTCGAGCCAGATGAGGGCAAATACCAGACCTAACCCAGACAAAACCGGCGTTATCCCATAAAATATTAATCGCAACCAGGTTTAATTGACTGTTTCGGTGTGGTACCGCATTGCTACGATGTTCCAAACCAGAAAGAGGCCAGGATCTGGCTAACAAGTATGCGAAAAATGCGAAAGTACGAGCCAGATGAGGGCAAATCCCAGACCAAGCCGAGACATAACCTGCGTTATCCTGTAAAATACTAATCGCAACCAGGTTTAATTGACTGTTTCGGTGTGGTACCGCATTACTACGTGATCTAAACCAGAAAAAGGCCAGGATCTGGCCAACAAGTATGAGAAATATGCGAAAGTTCGAGCCAGATGAGGGCAAATACCAGAATTAACCCAGACATAACCGGCGTTATCCCCTAAAATATTAATCGCAACCAGGTTTAATTGACTGTTTCGGTGTGGTACCGCATCACTACGTGATCCAAACCAGAGAAAGGCCAGGATCTGGCCAACAAGGATGAGAAAAATGCGAATATATGATCAAGATGATTGCAAATACCTGAACTAACCCTGACATAACCAGCGTTATCCTCTAAAATACGCATCGGAACATGCTTTTAATGACTGTTTCAGTGTGGTACCACATTCCTACGTAATCCAAACCAGAAAAAGCCCAGGATCGGGCCAACAAGAATGCGAAAAATGCGAAAGTACGAGCCAGATGAGGGAAAATCCCAGACCTAACCGAGACGTAACCGGCGTTATCCACTAAAATATTAATCGCAACCAGGTTTAATTGACTGTTTCGGTGTGGTACCGCATCACTACGTGATCCAAACCAGAGAAAGGCCAGGATCTGGCCAACAAGGATGAGAAAAATGCGAATATATGATCAAGATGATTGCAAATACCAGAACTAACCCAGACATAACCAGCGTTATCCTCTAAAATACGAATCGGAACATGCTTCTAATGACTGTTTCAGTGTGGTAACACATTACTACGTGATCCAAACCAGAAACATCCCAGGATCTGGCCGACAAGTATTCGAAAAATGCGATAGTATGAGCCTGAGGAGGGCAAATACCTGAGTTAACACAGTCATAACCGCCGTTATCCTCTAAAATATTAATCGCAACCGGGTTTAATTGACTGTTTCCATGTGGAACCACATTACTACGGGATCCAAACCAGAAAAAACCCAGGATCTGGCCAACAACTATGAGAAAAAGCGAAAGTATGAGCCAGATGATTGCAAATACCAGAACTATCCCAGTCATAACCGGCGTTATCCGCTAAAATATTAATCGCAACCAGGTTTAATTGACTGTTTCGTTGTGGAACCGCATTTCTACGGGATCCAAACCAGAAAAAAACCCAGGATCTGGCCAACAACTATGAGAAAAAGCGAAAGTATGAGCCAGATGATTGCAAATACCAGAACTATCCCAGACATAACCAGCGTTATCCTCTAAAATATTATTCGCAGCCAGGTTTAATTGACTGTTTCAGTCTGGTGCCACTTTACTACGTGGTTCAAGCCAGAATAAGGGCAGGATCTGCCCAACAAGTATGCGAAAAATGCGAAGGTCCGAGCCAGATGAGGGCAAATACCAGACCTAACCGAGACTTAACCGGCGTTATCCTCCAAAATATTAATCGCAACCCGGTTCAATTGACTGTTTCGGTGTGGAACCACATTACTACGGGATCCAAACCAGAAAAAACCCAGGATCTGGCCAACAGGTATGCGAAAAATGCGAAAGTATGAGCCAGATGATTGCAAATACCAGAACTAACCCCGACATAACAAGCGTTATCCTCTAAAATACGAATCGGAACATGCTTTTAATGACTGTTTCAGTGTGGTAACACATTACTACGTGATCCAAACCAGAAGCATCCCAGGATCGGGCCAACAAGAATGCGAAAAATGCGAAAGTACGAACCAGATGAGGGAAAATCCCAGACCTAACCGAGACGTAACCGGCGTTATCCCCTAAAATATTAATCGCACCAGGTATAATTGACTGTTTCGGTGTAGAACCGCATTACTACGTGATCCAAACCAGTAAAAACCCAGGATCTGGCCAACAACTATGAGAAAAACGCGAAAGTATGAGCCAGATGATTGCAAATACCAGAACTATACCAGACATAACCAGCGTTATCCTCTAAAATACTTATCGGAACCAGCTTCTATTGACTGTTTCAGTGTGGTACCACATTACTACGTCATCCAAACCAGAAAAGGGCCAGGGTCTGGCCAACAAGTATGCGAAAAATGCGAAAGTCCGAGCCAGATGAGGGCAAATACCAGACCTAACCGAGACATAACCGGCGTTATCCTCTAAAATATTAATCGCAACCCGGGTCAATTGACTGTTTCGGTGTGGAACCACATTACTACGGGATCCAAACCAGAGAAAACCCAGGATCTGGCCAACAGGTATGCGAAAAATGCGAAAGTATGAGCCAGATGATTGCATATACCAGAACTAACCCAGACATAACCAGCGTTATCCTCTAAAATATTAAACGCAACCAGGTTTAATTGACTGTTTCGGTGTTGTACCGCATTACTACGTGATCCAAACCAGAAAGAGGCCAGGATCTGGCCAACAAGAATGCGAAAAAAGCGAAAGTACGAGCCAGATGTGGGCAAATCCCAGACCTACCCGAGACATAACCAGCGTTATCCTCTGAAATAGTAATCGCAACCAGGTTTAATTGACTGGTTCAGTGTGGTACCACACTACTACGTGATCCAAACCAGAAAAAGCCCAGGATCTGGCCAACAAGTATGCGAAGAACGTGAAAGTACGAGCCAGATGAGGACAAATCCCAGACCTACCCGAGACATAACCGGCGTTATCCTCCAAAATATTAATCTCAAACAGGTTTAATTGACTGTTTCGTTGTGGAACCACATTACTACGGGATCCAAACCAGACAAAACCCAGGATCTGGCCAACAAGTATGCGAAAAATGCGAAAGTATGAGCCAGATGATTACAAATACCAGAACTAACCCAGACATAACCGCCGTTATCCCCTAAAATATTAATCGCAACCAGGTTTAATTGACTGTTTCGGTGTGGTACCGCATTACTACGTGATCCAAACCAGAGAAAGGCCAGGATCTGGCCAACAAGGATGAGAAAAATGCGAATATACGATCCAGATGATTGCAAATACCAGAACTAACCCTGACATAACCAGCGTTATCCTCTAAAATATTAATCGCAACCAGGTATAATTGACTGTTTCGGTGTGGTACCGCATTGCTACGATGATCCAAACCAGATAAAGGCCATGATCTGGCCAACAAGTATGCGAGAAACGCGAATGTATGAGCCAGATGATTGCAAATACCAGAACTAACTCAGACATAACCAGCGTTATCCTCTAAAATACAGATCGGAAGCAGCTTCTATTGACTGTTTCAGTGTGGTACCACATTACTACGTGATCCAAACCAGAAAAAGCCCAGGATCTGGCCAACAAGTATGCGAAAAACGCGAATGTATGAGCCAGATGATTGCAAATACCAGAACTAACTCAGACATAACCAGCGTTATCCTCTAAAATACAGATCGGAAGCAGCTTCTATTGACTGTTTCAGTGTGGTACCACATTACTACGTGATCCAAACCAGAAAAAGGCCTGGATCTGGCCAACAAGTATGCGAAAAACGTGAAAGTACGAGTCAGATGAGGACAAATCCCAGACCTACCCGAGACATAACCGGCCTTTATCCTCTAAAATATTAATCAAATCCAGTTTAATTGACTGTTTCGTTGTGGAACCACATTACTACGGGATCCAAACCAGAGAAAACCCAGGATCTGGCCAACAGGTATGCGAAAAATGCGAAAGTATGAGCCAGATGATTGCAAATACCAGAACCAACCCAGACATAACCAGCGTTATCCTCTAAAATATTAATCGCACCCAGATTTAATTGACTGTTTCGGTGTGGTAACGCATTACTACGAGATCCAAACCAGAAAAAGCCCAGGATCTGGCCAACAACTATGAGAAAAACGCGAAAGTACGAGCCAGATGGGGGCAAATCCCAGACCCAACCGCGACATAACCAGCGTTATCCTCTAAAATATTAATCGCAACCAGGTTTAATTGACTGTTTCGGTGTGGTGCCGCATTACTACGTGATCCAAACCAGAGAAAGGCCAGGATCTGGCCAACAAGGATGAGAAAAATGCGAATATATGATCCAGATGATTGCAACTACCAGAACTAACCCTGACATAGCCAGCGTTATCCTCTAAAATACGCATCGGAACATGCTTTTAATGACTGTTTCCGTGTGGAACCACATTACTACGGGATCCAAACCAGAAAAAACCCAGGATCTGGCCAACAACTATGAGAAAAACGCGAAAGTATGAGCCAGATGATTGCAAATACCAGAACTATCCCAGGCATAACCAGCGTTATCCTCTAAAATATTATTCGCAACCAGGTTTAATTGACTGTTTCGGTGTGGTACCACATTACTACGTGGTCCAAGCCAGAAAAAGGCCAGGATCTGGCCAACAAGTATGCGCAAAATGCGAAAGTACGAGCCAGATGAGGGCAAATCCCAGACCTAACCGAGACATAACCGGCGTTATCCCCTAAAATATTAATCGCAACCAGGTTTAATTGACTGTTTCGGTGTGGTACTGCATTACTACGTGATCCAGACCAGAAAAAGGCCAGGATCTGGCCAACAAGTATGCGCAAAATGCGAAAGTACGAGCCAGATGAGGGCAAATCCCAGACCTAACCGAGACATAACCGGTGTTATCCTGTAAAATATTAATCGCAACCAGGTTTGATTGACTGTTTCGGTGTGGAACCACATTACTACGGGATCCAAACCAGAAAAAACTCAGGATCTGACCAACAAGGATGAGAAAAATGCGAATATTTGATCCAGATGATTGCAAATACCAGAACTAACCCTGACATAACCAGCGTTATCCTCTAAAATACGAATCGGAACATGCTTTTAATGACTGTTTCAGTGTGGTAACACATTACTACGAGGTCCAAACCAGAAAAATCCCAGGATCGGGCCAACAAGAATGCGAGAAACGCGAAAGTACGAGCCACATGAGGGAAAATCCCAGACCTAACCCAGACATAACGGCGTTATCCGCTAAAATATTAATCGCAACCAGGTGTAATTGACTGTTTCGGTGTGGTACCGCATTGCTACGATGATCCAAACCAGAAAGAGGCCAGGATCTGGCCAACAAGTATGCGAAAAATGCGAAAGTATGAGCCAGATGATTGCAAATCCCAGACCTAACCGAGACATAACCGGCGTTATCCCCTAAAATATTAATCGCAACCAGGTTTAATTGACTGTTTCGGTGTGGTACTGCATTACTACGTGATCCAGACCAGAAAAAGGCCAGGATCTGGCCAACAAGTATGCGCAAAATGCGAAAGTACGAGCCAAATGAGGGCAAATCCCAGACCTAACCGAGACATAACCGGCGCTATCCTCTAAAATATTAATCGCAACCAGGTATAATTGACTGTTTCGGTGTGGTACCGCATTGCTACGATGATCCAATCCAGAAAGAGGCCAGGATCTGGCTAACAAGTATGCGAAAAATGCGAAAGAACGATCCAGATGAGGGCAAATCCCAGACCTATCCGAGACATAACCGGCGTTATCCTCTAAAATACTAATTGCAATCAGGTTTAATTAACTGTTTCAGTGTGGTACCACATTACTACGTGATCCAAATCAGAAAAAGCCCAGGAACTGGCCAACAAGTATGCGAAAAATGTGAAAGTACGAGCCAGATGAGGGCAAATCCCAGACCTAACCGAGACGTAACCGGCGTTATCCTCTAAAATATTAATCGCAACCAGGTTTATTTGACTGTTTCGGTGTGGTAACGCATTACTACGTGATCCAAACCAGATAAAGCCCAGGATCTGGCCCACAACTATGAGAAAAACGCGAAAGTATGAGCCAGATGATTGCAAATACCAGAACTATCCCAGACATAACCAGCGTTATCCTCTAAAATACTTATCGGAACCAGCTTCTATTGACTGTTTCAGTGTGGTACCACATTACTACGTGATCCAAACCAGAAAAGGGCCAGGGTCTGGCCAACAAGTATGCGAAAAATGCGAAAGTACGAGCCAGATGAGGGCAAATCCCAGACCTAACCCATACAAAATCGGCGTTATCCCCTAAAACATTAATCGCAACCAGGTATAATTGACTGTTTCGGTGTGGTACCGCATTGCTACGATGATCCAAACCAGAAAGAGGCCAGGATCTGGCCAACAAGTATGCGAATAATGCGAAAGTATGATCAAGATGATTGCAAATACCAGAACTAACCCAGACATAACCAGCGTTATCCTCTAAAATACGAATCGGAACATGCTTTTAATGACTGTTTCAGTGTGGTAACACATTACTACGTGATCCAAACCAGAAACATCCCAGGATCTGGCCGACAAGTATTCGAAAAATGCGATAGTATGAGCCTGAGGAGGGCAAATACCTGAGTTAACACAGACATAACCGCCGTTATCCTCTAAAATATTAATCGCAACCGGGTTTAATTGACTGTTTCCGTGTGGAACCACATTACTACGGGATCCAAACCAGAAAAAACCCAGGATCTGGCCAACAACTATGAGAAAAACGCGAAGGTATGAGCCAGATGATTGCAAATACCAGAACTATCCCAGGCATAACCAGCGTTATCCTCTAAAATATTATTCGCAACCAGGTTTAATTGACTGTTTCGGTGCGGTACCACATTACTACGTGGTCCAAGCCAGAATAAGGCCAGGATCTGGCCTACAAGAATGCGAAAAATGCGAAAGTACGAGCCAGATGAGGGCAAATACCAGACCTAACCCAGTCATAACCGGCGTTATCCGCTAAAATATTAATCGCAACCAGGTTTAATTGACTGTTTCGTTGTGGAACCGCATTTCTACGGGATCCAAACCAGAAAAAAACCCAGGATCTGGCCAACAACTATGAGAAAAAGCGAAAGTATGAGCCAGATGATTGCAAATACCAGAACTATCCCAGACATAACCAGCGTTATCCTCTAAAATATTATTCGCAGCCAGGTTTAATTGACTGTTTCAGTCTGGTGCCACTTTACTACGTGGTCCAAGCCAGAAAAAGGCCAGGATCTGGCCAACAAGAATGCGAAAAATGCGAAAGTACGCGCCAGGTGAGGGCAAATATCAGACCTAACCGAGACATTACCGGCGTTATCCTCTAAAATATTAATCGCAACCAGGTTCAATTGACTGGTTCGGTGTGGAACCACATTACGACGGGATCCAAACCAGAGAAAGGCCAGGATCTGGCCAACAAGTATGCGAAAAATGCGAAAGTATGAGCAAGATGATTGCAAATACCAGAACTAACCCTGACATAACAAGCGTTATCCTCTAAAATACGAATCGGAACATGCTTTTAATGACTGTTTCAGTGTGGTAACACATTACTACGTGATCCAAACCAGAAGCATCCCAGGATCGGGCCAACAAGAATGCGAAAAATGCGAAAGTACGAACCAGATGAGGGAAAATCCCAGACCTAACCGAGACGTAACCGGCGTTATCCCCTAAAATATTAATCGCAACCAGGTATAATTGACTGTTTCGGTGTAGAACCGCATTACTACGTGATCCAAACCAGTAAAAACCCAGGATCTGGCCCACAACTATGAGAAAAACGCGAAAGTATGAGCCAGATGATTGCAAATCCCAGACCTAACCGAGACGTAACCGGCGTTATCCCCTAAAATATTAATCGCAACCAGGTTTAATTGACTGTTTCGGTGTGGTACCGCATTACTACGTGATCCAAACCAGAGAAAGGCCAGGATCTGGCCAACAAGGATGAGAAAAATGCGAATATATGATCCAGATGATTGCAAATACCAGAACTAACCCTGACATAACCAGGTTTATCCTCTAAAATACGCATCGGAACATGCTTTTAATGACTGTTTCAGTGTGGTACCACATTACTACGTTATCCAAACCAGAAAATGCCCAGGATCGGGCCAACAAGAATGCGAAAAATGCGAAAGTACGAGCCAGATGAGGGAAAATCCCAGACCTAACCGAGACGTAACCGGCGCTATTCCCTAAAATATTAATCGCAACCAGGTATAATTGACTGTTTCGGTTTGGTACCGCATTGCTACGATGATCCAAACCAGAAAAATGCCAGGATCTGGCCAACAAGTATGCGAAAAATGAGAAAGTCCGAGCCAGATGAGGGCAAATACCAGACCTATCCGAGACATAACCGGCGTTATCCTCTAAAATAATAATCGCAACCAGGTTCAGTTGACTGTTTCGGTGTGGAACCACGTTACTACGTGATCCAAACCAGAAAAAGGCCAGGATCTGGCTAACAAGTATGCGAAACATGCGAAAGTACGAGCCAGATGAGGGCAAACACCAGACCTAACCCAGACATAACCGGCGTTATCCGCTAAAATATTAATCGCAACCAGGTTTAATTGACTGTTTCGTTGTGGAACCCCATTACTGCGGGATCCAAACCAGAAAAAACTCAGGATCTGGCCAACAAGTATGCGAAAAATGCGAAAGTACGATCCAGATGAGGGCAAATCCCAGACCTAACCGAGACATAACCAGCGCTATCCTCTAAAATATTAATCGCAACCAGGTATAATTGACTGTTTCGGTGTGGTACCGCATTGCTACGATGATCCAAACCAGAAAAAAACCCAGGATCTGGCCAACAACTATGAGAAAAACGCGAAAGTATGAGCCAGATGATTGCAAATACCAGAACTATCCCAGGCATAACCAGCGTTATCCTCTAAAATATTATTCGCAACCAGGTTTAATTGACTGTTTCGGTGTGGTACCACATTACTACGTGGTCCAAGCCAGAAAAAGGCCAGGATCTGGCCAACAAGAATGCGAAAAACGCGAATGTATGAGCCAGATGATTGCAAATACCAGAACTAACTCAGATATAACCAGCGTTATCCTCTAAAATATTAATCGCAACCAGGTTTAATTGACTGTTTCGTTGTGGAACCCCATTACTGCGGGATCCAAACCAGAAAAAACCCAGGATCTGGCCAACAAGTATGCGAAAAATGCGAAAGTACGATCCAGATGAGGGCAAATCCCAGACCTAACCGAGACATAACCGGCGCTATCCTCTAAAATATTAATCGCAACCAGGTATAATTGACTGTTTCGGTGTGGTACCGCATTGCTACGATGATCCAAACCAGAAAGAGGCCAGGATCTGGCTGACAAGTATGCGAAAAGTGCGAAAGTACGAGCCTGATGAGGGAAAATCCCAGACCTAACCGAGACGTAACCGGCGTTATCCCCTAAAATATTAATCGCAACCAGGTTTAATTGACTGTTTCGGTGTGGAACCACATTACTACGGGATCCAAACCAGAAAAAACTCAGGACCTGGCCGACAAGTATACGAAAAATGCGATAGTATGAGCCAGAGGAGGGCAAATACCAGACCTAACACAGACATAACCGGCGTTATCCTCTAAAATATTAATCGCAACCGGGTTTAATTGACTGTTTCGGTGTGGAACCACATTACTACGGGATACAAACCAGAAAAAACCCAGGATCTGGCCAACAACTATAAGAAAAACGCGAAAGTATGAGCCAGATGATTGCAAATACCAGAACTATCCCAGGCATAACCAGGGTTATCCGCTAAAATATTATTCGCAACCAGGTTTAATTGACTGTTTCGGTGTGGTACCACATTACTACGTGGTCCAAGCCAGAAAAAGGCCAGGGTCTGGCCAACAAGAATGCGAAAAATGCGAAAGTACGCGCCAGATGAGGGCAAATACCAGACCTAATCGAGACATTACCGGCATTATCCTCTAAAATATTAATCGCAACCAGATTTAATTGACTGTTTCGGTGTGGCGCCGCATTACTACGTGATCCAAACCAGAAAAAGGCCAGGATCTGGCCAACAAGTATGCGAAAAATGCGAAAGTACGAGCCAGATGAGGGCAAGTACCAGACCTAACCCGGACATAACCGGCGTTATCCGCTAAAATATTAATCGCAACCAGGTTTAATTGACTGTTTCGTTGTGGAACCGCATTACTACGGGATCCAAACCAGAAAAAAACCCAGGACCTGGCCAACAACTATGAGAAAAAGCAAAAGTATGAGCCAGATGATTGCAAATACCAGAACTATCCCAGACATAACCAGCGTTATCCTCTAAAATATTAAACGCAACCAAGTTGAATTGACTGTTTCAGTGTGGTACCACATTACTACGTGATCCAAACCAGAAAAAGCCCAGGATCTGGCCAACAACTATGAGAAAAACGCGAAAGTACGAGCCAGATGGGGGCAAATCTCAGACCCAACCGCGACATAACCAGCGTTATCCTCTAAAATATTAATCGCAACCAGGTTTAATTGACTGTTTCGGTGTGGAACCACATTACTACGGGATCAAAACCAGAAAAAACCCAGGATCTGGCCAACAACTATGTGAAAAACGCGAAAGTATGAGCCAGATGATTGCAAATACCAGAACTATCCCAGACATAACCAGCGTTATCCTCTAAAATACTTATCGGAACCAGCTTCTATTGACTGTTTCAGTGTGGTACCACATTACTACGTGATCCAAACCAGAAAAGGGCCAGGGTCTGGCCAACAAGTATGCGAAAAATGCGAAAGTACGAGCCAGATGATTGCAAATACCAGAACTAACCCAGACATAACCAGCGTTATCCTCTAAAATATTAAACGCAACCAAGTTGAATTGACTGTTTCAGTGTGGTACCACATTACTACGTGATCCAAACCAGAAAGAGCCCAGGATCTGGCCAACAACTATGAGAAAAACGCGAAAGTACGAGCCAGATGGGGGCAAATCTCAGACCCAACCGCGACGTAACCAGCGTTATCCTCTAAAATATTAATCGCAACCAGGTTTAATTGACTGTTTCGGTGTGGTACCGCATTACTACGTGATCCAAACCAGAGAAAGGCCAGGATCTGGCCAACAAGGATGAGAAAAATGCGAATATATGATCCAGATGATTGCAAATACCAGAACTAACCCTGACATAACCAGGTTTATCCTCTAAAATACGCATCGGAACATGCTTTTAATGACTGTTTCAGTGTGGTACCACATTACTACGTTATCCAAACCAGAAAAAGCCCAGGATCGGGCCAACAAGAATGCGAAAAATGCGAAAGTACGAGCCAGATGAGGGAAAATCCCAGACCTAACCGAGACGTAACCGGCGCTATTCCCTAAAATATTAATCGCAACCAGGTATAATTGACTGTTTCGGTTTGGTACCGCATTGCTACGATGATCCAAACCAGAAAAAGGCCAGGATCTGGCCAACAAGTATGCGAAAAATGAGAAAGTCCGAGCCAGATGAGGGCAAATACCAGACCTATCCGAGACATAACCGGCGTTATCCTCTAAAATAATAATCGCAACCAGGTTCAGTTGACTGTTTCGGTGTGGAACCACATTACTACGTGATCCAAACCAGAAAAAGGCCAGGATCTGGCTAACAAGTATGCGAAACATGCGAAAGTACGAGCCAGATGAGGGCAAACACCAGACCTAACCCAGACATAACCGGCGTTATCCGCTGAAATATTAATCGCAACCAGGTTTAATTGACTGTTTCGTTGTGGAACCCCATTACTGCGGGATCCAAACCAGAAAAAACTCAGGATCTGGCCAACAAGTATGCGAAAAATGCGAAAGTACGATCCAGATGAGGGCAAATCCCAGACCTAACCGAGACATAACCAGCGCTATCCTCTAAAATATTAATCGCAACCAGGTATAATTGACTGTTTCGGTGTGGTACCGCATTGCTACGATGATCCAAACCAGAAAGAAACCCAGGATCTGGCCAACAACTATGAGAAAAACGCGAAAGTATGAGCCAGATGATTGCAAATACCAGAACTATCCCAGGCATAACCAGCGTTATCCTCTAAAATATTATTCGCAACCAGGTTTAATTGACTGTTTCGGTGTGGTACCACATTACTACGTGGTCCAAGCCAGAAAAAGGCCAGGATCTGGCCAACAAGAATGCGAAAAACGCGAATGTATGAGCCAGATGATTGCAAATACCAGAACTAACTCAGATATAACCAGCGTTATCCTCTAAAATATTAATCGCAACCAGGTTTAATTGACTGTTTCGTTGTGGAACCCCATTACTGCGGGATCCAAACCAGAAAAAACCCAGGATCTGGCCAACAAGTATGCGAAAAATGCGAAAGTACGATCCAGATGAGGGCAAATCCCAGACCTAACCGAGACATAACCGGCGCTATCCTCTAAAATATTAATCGCAACCAGGTATAATTGACTGTTTCGGTGTGGTACCGCATTGCTACGATGATCCAAACCAGAAAGAGGCCAGGATCTGGCTGACAAGTATGCGAAAAGTGCGAAAGTACGAGCCTGATGAGGGAAAATCCCAGACCTAACCGAGACGTAACCGGCGTTATCCCCTAAAATATTAATCGCAACCAGGTTTAATTGACTGTTTCGGTGTGGAACCACATTACTACGGGATCCAAACCAGAAAAAACTCAGGACCTGGCCGACAAGTATACGAAAAATGCGATAGTATGAGCCAGAGGAGGGCAAATACCAGACCTAACACAGACATAACCGGCGTTATCCTCTAAAATATTAATCGCAACCGGGTTTAATTGACTGTTTCGGTGTGGAACCACATTACTACGGGATACAAACCAGAAAAAACCCAGGATCTGGCCAACAACTATAAGAAAAACGCGAAAGTATGAGCCAGATGATTGCAAATACCAGAACTATCCCAGGCATAACCAGGGTTATCCGCTAAAATATTATTCGCAACCAGGTTTAATTGACTGTTTCGGTGTGGTACCACATTACTACGTGGTCCAAGCCAGAAAAAGGCCAGGGTCTGGCCAACAAGAATGCGAAAAATGCGAAAGTACGCGCCAGATGAGGGCAAATACCAGACCTAATCGAGACATTACCGGCATTATCCTCTAAAATATTAATCGCAACCAGATTTAATTGACTGTTTCGGTGTGGCGCCGCATTACTACGTGATCCAAACCAGAAAAAGGCCAGGATCTGGCCAACAAGTATGCGAAAAATGCGAAAGTACGAGCCAGATGAGGGCAAGTACCAGACCTAACCCGGACATAACCGGCGTTATCCGCTAAAATATTAATCGCAACCAGGTTTAATTGACTGTTTCGTTGTGGAACCGCATTACTACGGGATCCAAACCAGAAAAAAACCCAGGACCTGGCCAACAACTATGAGAAAAAGCAAAAGTATGAGCCAGATGATTGCAAATACCAGAACTATCCCAGACATAACCAGCGTTATCCTCTAAAATATTATTCGCAACCAGGTTTAATTGACTGTTTCAGTCTGGTGCCACTTTACTACGTGGTCCAAGACAGAAGAAGGCCAGGATCTGGCCAACAAGTATGCGAAAAATGCGAAGTTCCGAGCCAGATGAGGGCAAATACCAGACCTAACCGAGACATAACCGGCGTTATCCTCTAAAATATTAATCGCAACCAGGTTCAATTGACTGTTTCGGTGTGGAACCACATTACTACGGGATCAAAACCAGAAAAAACCCAGGATCTGGCCAACAACTATGTGAAAAACGCGAAAGTATGAGCCAGATGATTGCAAATACCAGAACTATCCCAGGCATAACCAGCGTTATCCTCTAAAATATTATTCGCAACCAGGTTTAATTGACTGTTTCGGAGTGGTACCACATTACTACGTGGTCCAAGCCAGAAAAAGGCCAGGATCTGGCCAACAAGAATGCGATAATTGCGAAAGTACTCGCCAGATGAGGGCAAATACCAGACCTAACCGAGACATTACCGGCATTATCCTCTAAAATATTAATCGCAACCAGATTTAATTGACTGTTTCGGTGTGGTAACGCATTACTACGTGATCCGAACCTGAAAGAGGCCAGGATCTGGCCAACAAGTATGCGAAAAACGCGAAAGCATGTGCCAGATGAGGGCTAATCCCAGACCTAACCGAGACATAATCGGCGTTATCCTCTAAAATATTAATCGCAACCAGGTATAATTGATTGTTTCAGTGTGGTACCACATTACTACGTGATCCAAACCAGAAAAGGGCCAGGGTCTGGCCAACAAGTATGCGAAAAATGCGAAAGTACGAGCCAGATGAGGGCAAATCCCAGACCTAACCGAGACATAACCGGCGGTATCCTCTAAAATATTAATCGCAACCAGGTTTATTTGACTGTTTCGGTGTGGTAACGCATTACTACGTGATCCAAACCAGATAAAGCCCAGGATCTGGCCAACAAGTATGAGAAAAATGCGAAAGTACGAGCCAGATGAGGGCAAATCCCAGACCTAACCGAGACATAACCGGCGGTATCCTCTAAAATATTAATCGCAACCAGGTTTATTTGACTGTTTCGGTGTGGTAACGCATTACTACGTGATCCAAACCAGATAAAGCCCAGGATCTGGCCAACAAGTATGAGAAAAATGCGAAAGTTCGAGCCAGATGAGGGCAAATGCCAGACCTAACCCAGACAAAACCGGCGTAATCCCCTAAAATATTAACCGCAACCAGGTATAATTGACTGTTTCGGTGTGTGTACCGCATTGCTAGGATGATCCAAGCAAGAAAAACCCCAGGATCTGGCCAACAAGTATGCGAAAAATGCGAAAGTACGAGCCAGATGATTGCATATACCAGAACTGTCCCAGACATAACCAGCGTTATCCTCTAAAATACGCATCGGAACATGCTTTTAATGACTGTCTCAGTGTGGTAACACATTACTACGAGATCCAAACCATGAAAATCCCAGGATCGGGCCAACAAGAATGCGAAAAAAGCGAAAGTACGAGCCAGATGTGGGCAAATCCCAGACCTACCCGAGACATAACCGGCGTTATCCTCTAAAGTATTAATCGCAACCAGGTTCAATTGACTGTTTCGGTGTGGAACCACATTACTACGGGATCCAAACCAGAAAAAGGCCATGATCTGGCCAACAAGTATGCGAAAAACGCGAAAGCATGTGCCAGATGAGGGCTAATCCCAGACCTAACCGAGACATAATCGGCGTTATCCTCTAAAATATTAATCGCAACCAGGTATAATTGATTGTTTCAGTGTGGTACCACATTACTACGTGATCCAAACCAGAAAAGGGCCAGGGTCTGGCCAACAAGTATGCGAAAAATGCGAAAGTACGAGCCAGATGAGGGCAAATCCCAGACCTAACCGAGACATAACCGGCGGTATCCTCTAAAATATTAATCGCAACCAGGTTTATTTGACTGTTTCGGTGTGGTAACGCATTACTACGTGATCCAAACCAGATAAAGCCCAGGATCTGGCCAACAAGTATGAGAAAAATGCGAAAGTTCGAGCCAGATGAGGGCAAATGCCAGACCTAACCCAGACAAAACCGGCGTAATCCCCTAAAATATTAACCGCAACCAGGTATAATTGACTGTTTCGGTGTGTGTACCGCATTGCTAGGATGATCCAAGCAAGAAAAACCCCAGGATCTGGCCAACAAGTATGCGAAAAATGCGAAAGTACGAGCCAGATGATTGCATATACCAGAACTGTCCCAGACATAACCAGCGTTATCCTCTAAAATACGCATCGGAACATGCTTTTAATGACTGTTTCAGTGTGGTACCACATTACTACCTGATCCAAACCAGAAAAAGCCGAGGATCGGGCCAACAACAATGCGGAAGACGCGAAAGTATGAGCCACATGATTGCAAATACCAGAACTAACCCAGACATAACCAGCGTTATCCTCTAAAATACTAATCGGAACCAGCTTCTATTGACTGTTTCGGTGTGGTACCACATTACTACGTGATCCAAACCAGAAAAAGGCCAGGATCTGTCCAACAAGTATGCGAAAAGTGCGAAAGTACGAGGCAGTTCAGGGCAAATCCCAGACATAACCGTGACATAACCGGCCTTATCCTGTAAAATATTTACAGCAACCAGGTTTAATTGACTGGTTCGGTGTGGTACCGCATTACTACGTGATCCAAACCTGAAAGAGGCCAGGATCTGGCCAACAAGTATGCGAAAAACGCGCAAGTACGAGCCAGATGATTGCAAATACCAGAACTCACCCAGACATAACCAGCGCTATCCTCTAAAATACTAATCTGAACCAGGTTTAATTGACTGTTTCAGTGTGGTACCACATTACTACGTGATCCAAACCAGAAAAAGTCCAGGATCTGGCCAATAACTATGCGAAACCCGCGAAAGTATGTGCCAGATGATAGCAAATACCAGAACTAACCCAGACATAACCAGCGTTATCCTCTAAAATACTAATCGGAACCAGCTTCTATTGACTGTTTCAGTGTGGTACAACATTTCTACGTGATCCAAACCAGAAAAAGGCCAGGATCTGGCCAACAAGTATGCGAAAAACGCGAAAGTACGAGCCAGATGAGGACAAATCCCAGACCTACCCGAGACATAACCAGCGTTATCCTCTAAAATACAAATCGGAGCCAGCTTCTATTGACTGTTTCTGTGTGGTACCACATTACTACGTGATCCAAACCAGAAAAAGGCCAGGATCTGGCCAACAAGTATGCGAAAAACGCGAAAGTACGAGACAGATAAGGACAAATCCCAGACCTACCCGAGACATAACCGGCGTTATCCTCTAAAATATTAATCGCAACCAGTTTAATTGACTGTTTCGGTGTGGAACCTCATTACTACGGGATCCAAAACAGAAAAAACCCAGGATCTGGTCAACAAGTATGCGAAAAACGCGAAAGTATGAGCCAGATGATTGCAAATACCAGAACTAACCCAGACATAACCAGCGTTATCCTCTAAAATTCTTATCGGAACCAGCTTCTATTGATCGTTTCAGTGTGGTACCACATTACTACGTTATCCAAACGAGAAAAGGGCCAGGGTCTGGCCAACAAGTGTGCGAAAAACGCGAAAGTATGAGCCAGATGATTTCAAATACCAGAACTAACACAGACATAACCAGCGTTATCCTCTAAAATACTAATCGGAACCAGCTTTTATTGACAGTTTCAGTGTGGTACCACTTCACTACGCGGTCCAATCCAGAAGAAGGCCAGTATGTGGCCAACAAGTATGCGAAAACTGCGAAAGTACGAGCCAGCTGAGGGCAAATACCAGACCTAACCGAGACATTACCGGCTTTATCCTCTAAAATATTAATCGCAACCAGATTTAATTGACTGTTTCGGTGTGGTAACGCATTACTACGTGATCCGAACCTGAAAGAGGCCAGGATCTGGCCAACAAGTATGCGAAAAATGCGAAAGTATGAGCCAGATGATTGCAAATACCGGAACTAACCCAGACATAACCAGCGTTATCCTCTAAAATATTAATCGCAACCAGGTTTAATTGACTGTTTCGGTGTGGTGCCGCATTACTACGTGATCCAAAACAGAAAAAGGCCAGGGTCTGGCCACCAAGAATGCGAAAATTGCGAAAGTACGAGCCAGATGATTGCAAATACCAGAATTATCCCAGACATAACCAGCGTTATCCTCTAAAATACAAATCGGAACCAGCTTCTATTGACTGTTTCAGTGTGGTACCACATTACTACGTGATCCAAACCAGAAAAAGGCCAGGATCTGGCCAACAAGTATGCGAAAAACGCGAAAGTACGAGCCAGATAAGGACAAATCCCAGACCTACCCGAGACATAACCGGCGTTATCCTCTAAAATATTATTCGCAACCAGTTTAATTGACTGTTTCGGTGTGGAAACTCATTACTACGGGATCCAAAGCTGAAAAAACCCAGGATCTGGTCAACAAGTATGCGAAAAACGCGAAAGTATGAGCCAGTTGAGGGCAAATACCAGACCTAACCGAGACATTACCGGCTTTATCCTCTAAAATATTAATCGCAACCAGCTTCTATTGACTGTTTCAGTGTGGTACCACATTACTACGTGATCCAAACCAGAAAAAGCCCAGGATCTGGCCAACAAGTATACGAAAAACGCGAATATATGAGCCATCTCATGATTGCAAATACCAGAACTAACCCTGACATAACCAGCGTTATCCTCTAAAATACGCATCGGAACATGCTTTTAATGACTGTTCCAGTGTGGTACCATATTACTACGTGATCCAAACCAGAAAAAGCCCAGGATCGGGCCAACAAGAATGCGAAAAATGCGAAAGTACGAGCCTGATGAGGGAAAATCCCAGACCTAACCGAGACATTACCGGCATTATCCTCTAAAATATTAATCGCAACCAGGTATAATTGACTGTTTCGGTGTGGTACCGCATTGCTACGATGATCCAAACCAGAAAGAGGCCAGGATCTGGCCAACAAGTATGCGAAAAATGCGAAAGTATGAGCCAGATGATTGCAAATACCAGAACTAACCCAGACATAACCAGCGTTATCCTCTAAAATATGAATCGCAACCAGGTTTAATTCACTGTTTCGGTGTGGTACCACATTACTACGTGGTCCAAGCCAGAAAAGGGCCAGGATCTGGCCAACAAGTATGCGAAAAATGCGAAA
Organism: Colletes latitarsis; assembly: GCF_051014445.1. Classification (NCBI taxonomy): domain Eukaryota; kingdom Metazoa; phylum Arthropoda; class Insecta; order Hymenoptera; family Colletidae; genus Colletes; species Colletes latitarsis. The sequence continues at coordinate 3,628,453 of NW_027488375.1, read as the reverse complement.
GTACGAGCCAGATGAGGGCAAATACCATACCTAACCGAGACATTACCGGCTTTATCCTCTAAAATATTAATCGCAACCAGATTTAATTGACTGTTTCAGTCTGGTGCCACTTTACTACGTGGTCCAAGACAGAAGAAGGCCAGGATCTGGCCAACAAGTATGCGAAAAATGCGAAGGTCCGAGCCAGATCGGGGCAAATACCAGACCTAACCGAGACATAACCGGCGTTATCCTCTACAATATTAATCGCAACCAGGTTCAATTGACTGTTTCGGTGTGGAACCACATTACTACGAGATCCAAACCAGAAAAAACCCAGGATCTGGCCAACAACTATGAGAAAAACGCGAAAGTATGAGCCAGATGATTGCAAATACCAGAACTATCCCAGGCATAACCAGCGTTATCCTCTAAAATGTTATTCGCAACCAGGTTTAATTGACTGTTTCGGTGTGGTACCACATTACTACGGGATCCAAACCAGAAAAAACCCAGGATCTGGCCAACAAGTATGCGAAAAATGCGAAAGTACGATCCAGATGAGGGCAAATCCCAGACCTAACCGAGACATAACCGGCGCTATCCTCTAAAATATTAATCGCAACCAGGTATAATTGACTGTTTCGGTGTGGTACCGCATTGCTACGATGATCCAAACCAGAAAGAGGCCAGGATCTGGCTGACAAGTATGCGAAAAATGCGAAAGTACGAGCCTGATGAGGGAAAATCCCAGACCTAACCAAGACGTAACCGGCGTTATCCCCTAAAATATTAATCGCAACCAGGTTTAATTGACTGTTTCGGTGTGGAACCACATTACTACGGGATCCAAACCAGAAAAAACTCAGGACCTGGCCGACAAGTATACGAAAAATGCGATAGTATGAGCCAGAGGAGGGCAAATACCAGACCTAACACAGACATAACCGGCGTTATCCTCTAAAATATTAATCGCAACCGGGTTTAATTGACTGTTTCGGTGTGGAACCACATTACTACGGGATCCAAACCAGAAAAAACCCAGGATCTGGCCAACAACTATAAGAAAAACGCGAAAGTATGAGCCAGATGATTGCAAATACCAGAACTATCCCAGGCATAACCAGGGTTATCCGCTAAAATATTATTCGCAACCAGGTTTAATTGACTGTTTCGGTGTGGTACCACATTACTACGTGGTCCAAGCCAGAAAAAGGCCAGGGTCTGGCCAACAAGAATGCGAAAAATGCGAAAGTACGCGCCAGATGAGGGCAAATACCAGACCTAACCGAGACATAACCGGCGGTATCCTCTAAAATATTAATCGCAACCAGGTTTATTTGACTGTTTCGGTGTGGTAACGCATTACTACGTGATCCAAACCAGATAAAGCCCAGGATCTGGCCAACAAGTATGAGAAAAATGCGAAAATTCGAGCCAGATGAGGGCAAATCCCAGACCTAACCCAGACAAAACCGGCGTTATCCCCTAAAATATTAACCGCAACCAGGTATAATTGACTGCTTCGGTGTGGTACCGCATTGCTACGATGATCCAAGCAAGAAAAAACCCAGGATCTGGCCAACAAGTATGCGAAAATGCGAAAGTACGATCCAGATGAGGGCAAATCCCAGACCTACCCGAGACATAACCGGCGTTATCCTCTAAAATATTATTCGCAACTAGGATTAATTGACTGTTTCGGTGTGGTGCCGCATTACTACGTGATCCAAACCAGAAAAAGGCCAGGATCTGGCAACCAAGAATGCGAAAAATGCGAAAGTACGAGCCAGATGATTGCATATACCAGAACTATCCCAGACATAACCAGCGTTATCCTCTAAAATACGCATCGGAACATGCTTTTAATGACTGTTTCAGTGTGGTACCACATTACTACCTGATCCAAACCAGAAAAAGCCGAGGATCGCGCCAACAACAATGCGGAAAACGCGAAAGTATGAGCCAGATGATTGCAAATACCAGAACTAACACAGACATATCCTGCGTTATCCTCTAAAATACTAATCGGAACCAGCTTTTATTGACAGTGTGGTACCACATTACTACGTGATCCAAACCAGAAAAAGCCCAGGATCTGGCCAACAAGTATGCGAAAAACGCGAATGTATGAGCCAGATGATTGCAAATACCAGAACTAACCCAGACATAACCAGCGTTATCCTCTAAAATACTAATCGGAACCAGCTTCTATTGACTGTTTCGGTGTGGTACCACATTACTACGTGAACCAAACCAGAAAAAGGCCAGGATCTGGCCAACAAGTATGCGAAAAGTGCGAAAGTACGAGGCAGTTCAGGGCAAATCCCAGACATAACCGTGACATAACCGGCCCTATCCTGTAAAATATTTATAGCAACCAGGTTTAATTGACTGGTTCGGTGTGGTACCGCATTACTACGTGATCCAAACCTGAAAGAGGCCAGGATCTGGTCAACAAGTATGCGAAAAACGCGAAAGTACGAGCCAGATGATTGCAAATACCAGAACTCACCCAGACATAACCAGCGCTATCCTCTAAAATACTAATCTGAACCAGGTTTAATTGACTGTTTCAGTGTGGTACCACATTACTACGTGATCCAAACCAGAAAAAGTCCAGGATCTGGCCAACAAGTATGCGAAACCCGCGAAAGTATGTGCCAGATGATAGCACATACCAGAACTAACCCAGACATAACCAGCGTTATCCTCTAAAATACTAATCGGAACCAGCTTCTATTGACTGTTTCAGTGTGGTACAACATTTCTACGTGATCCAAACCAGAAAAAGGCCAGGATCTGGCCAACAAGTATGCGAAAAACGCGAAAGTACGAGCCAGATGAGGACAAATCCCAGAACTACCCGAGACATAACCAGCGTTATCCTCTAAAATACAAATCGGAGCCAGCTTCTATTGACTGTTTCAGTGTGGTACCACATTACTACGTGATCCAAACCAGAAAAAGGCCAGGATCTGGCCAACAAGTATGCGAAAAACGCGAAAGTACGAGCCAGATAAGGACAAATCCCAGACCTACCCGAGACATAACCGGCGTTATCCTCTAAAATATTAATCGCAACCAGTTTAATTGACTGTTTCGGTGTGGAACCTCATTACTACGGGACCCAAAACAGAAAAAACCCAGGATCTGGTCAACAAGTATGCGAAAAACGCGAAAGTATGAGCCAGATGATTGCAAATACCAGAACTAACCCAGACATAACCAGCGTTATCCCCTAAAATTCTTATCGGAACCAGCTTCTATTGATCGTTTCAGTGTGGTACCACATTACTACGTTATCCAAACGAGAAAAGGGCCAGGGTCTGGCCAACAAGTGTGCGAAAAACGCGAAAGTATGAGCCAGATGATTTCAAATACCAGAACTAACACAGACATAACCAGCGTTATCCTCTAAAATACTAATCGGAACCAGCTTTTATTGACAGTTTCAGTGTGGTACCACTTCACTACGCGGTCCAATCCAGAAGAAGGCCAGTATGTGGCCAACAAGTATGCGAAAACTGCGAAAGTAGGAGCCAGTTGAGGGCAAATACCAGACCTAACCGAGACATAACCGGCGTTATCCTCTAAAATATTAATCGCAACCAGGTTTAATTGACTGTTTCGGTGTGGAACCACATTACTACGGGATCCAAACCAGAAAAAACCCAGAATCTGGTCAACAAGTATGCGAAAAACGCGAAAGTATGAGCCAGATGATTGCAAATACCAGAACTAACACAGACATAACCAGCGTTATCCTCTAAAATATTAATCGCAACCAGGTTTAATTGACTGTTTCGGTGTGGCACTGCATTACTACGTGATCCAGACCAGAAAAGGCCAGGATCTGGCCTACAAGTATGCGCAAAATGCGAAAGTACGAGCCAGATGAGGGCAAATCCCAGACCAAACCGAGACATAACCGGCGTTATCCTCTAAAATATTAATCGCAACCAGGTTTAATTTACTGTTTCGGTGTGGTACCGCATTACTACGTGATCCAAACCAGAAAAAGGCCAGGATCTGGCCAACAAGTATGCGAAAAATGCGAAAGTATGAGCCAGATGATTGCAAATTCCAGAACTAACCCTGACATAACCAGCGTTATCCTCTAGAATACGAATCGGAACATGCTTTTAATGACTGTTTCAGTGTTGTAACACATTACTACGTTATCCAAACGAGAAAAGGGCCAGGGTCTGGCCAACAAGTGTGCGAAAAACGCGAAAGTATGAGCCAGATGATTTCAAATACCAGAACTAACACAGACATAACCAGCGTTATCCACTAAAATATTATTCGCAACCAGGTTTAATTGACTGTTTCGGTGTGGTACCACATTACTACCTGATCCAAACCAGAAAAAGCCGAGGATCGCGCCAACAACAATGCGGAAAAACGCGAAAGTATGAGCCAGATGATTGCAAATACCAGAACTAACACAGACATATCCTGCGTTATCCTCTAAAATACTAATCGGAACCAGCTTTTATTGACAGTGTGGTACCACATTACTACGTGATCCAAACCAGAAAAAGCCCAGGATCTGGCCAACAAGTATGCGAAAAACGCGAATGTATGAGCCAGATGATTGCAAATACCAGAACTAACCCAGACATAACCAGCGTTATCCTCTAAAATACTAATCGGAACCAGCTTCTATTGACTGTTTCGGTGTGGTACCACATTACTACGTGATCCAAACCAGAAAAAGGCCAGGATCTGGCCAACAAGTATGCGAATAGTGCGAAAGTACGAGGCAGTTCAGGGCAAATCCCAGACATAACCGTGACATAACCGGCCTTATCCTGTAAAATATTTATAGCAACCAGGTTTAATTGACTGGTTCGGTGTGGTACCGCATTACTACGTGATCCAAACCTGAAAGAGGCCAGGATCTGGCCAACAAGTATGCGAAAAACGCGAAAGTACGAGCCAGATGATTGCAAATACCAGAACTCACCCAGACATAACCAGCGCTATCCTCTAAAATACTAATCTGAACCAGGTTTAATTGACTGTTTCAGTGTGGTACCACATTACTACGTGACCCAAACCAGAAAAGGTCCAGGATCTGGCCAACAAGTATGCGAAACCCGCGAAAGTATGTGCCAGATGATAGCAAATACTGAACTAACCCAGACATAACCAGCGTTATCCTCTAAAATACTAATCGGAACCAGCTTCTATTGACTGTTTCAGTGTGGTACAACATTTCTACGTGATCCAAACCAGAAAAAGGCCAGGATCTGGCAAACAAGTATGCGAAAAACGCGAAAGTACGAGCCAGATGAGGACAAATCCCAGACCTACCCGAGACATAACCAGCGTTATCCTCTAAAATACAAATCGGAGCCAGCTTCTATTGACTGTTTCAGTGTGGTACCACATTACTACGTGATCCAAACCAGAAAAAGGCCAGGATCTGGCCAACAAGTATGCGAAAAACGCGAAAGTACGAGCCAGATAAGGACAAATCCCAGACCTACCCGAGACATAACCGGCGTTATCGTCTAAAATATTAATCGCAACCAGTTTAATTGACTGTTTCGGTGTGGAACCCCATTACTACGGGACCCAAAACAGAAAAAACCCAGGATCTGGTCAACAAGTATGCGAAAAACGCGAAAGTATGAGCCAGATGATTGCAAATACCAGAACTAACCCAGACATAACCAGCGTTATCCCCTAAAATTCTTATCGGAACCAGCTTCTATTGATCGTTTCAGTGTGGTACCACATTACTACGTTATCCAAACGAGAAAAGGGCCAGGGTCTGGCCAACAAGTGTGCGAAAAACGCGAAAGTATGAGCCAGATGATTTCAAGTACCAGAACTAACACAGACATAACCAGCGTTATCCTCTAAAATACTAATCGGAACCAGCTTTTATTGACAGTTTCAGTGTGGTACCACTTCACTACGCGGTCCAATCCAGGAGAAGGCCAGTATGTGGCCAACAAGTATGCGAAAACTGCGAAAGTACGAGCCAGTTGAGGGCAAATACCAGACCTAACCGAGACATAACCGGCGTTATCCTCTAAAATATTAATCGCAACCAGGTTTAATTGACTGTTTCGGTGTGGTGCCGCATTACTACGTGATCCAAAACAGAAAAAGGCCAGGGTCTGGCCACCAAGAATGCGAAAAATGCGAAAGTACGAGCCAGATGATTGCAAATACCAGAACTATCCCAGACATAACCAGCGTTATCCTCTAAAATACAAATCGGAACCAGCTTCTATTGACTGTTTCAGTGTGGTACCACATTACTACGTGATCCAAACCAGAAAAAGGCCAGGATCTGGCCAACAAGTATGCGAAAAACGCGAATATATGAGCCATCTCATGATTGCAAATACCTGAACTAACCCTGACATAACCAGCGTTATCCTCTAAAATACGCATCGGAACATGCTTTTAATGACTGTTTCAGTGTGGTACCATATTACTACGTGATCCAAACCAGAAAAAGCCCAGGATCGGGCCAACAAGAATGCGAAAAATGCGAAAGTACGAGCCTGATGAGGGAAAATCCCAGACCTAACCGAGACGTAACCGGCGTTATCCCCTAAAATATTAATCGCAACCAGGTATAATTGACTGTTTCGGTGTGGTACCGCATTGCTACGATGATCCAAACCAGAAAGAGGCCAGGATGTGGCCAACAAGTATGCGAAAAATGCGAAAGTATGAGCCAGATGATTGCAAATACCAGAACTAACCCAGACATAACCAGCGTTATCCTCTAAAATATTAATCGCAACCAGGTTTAATTGACTGTTTCAATGTGGTACCACAATACTACGTGATCCAAACCAGAAAAAGCCCAGGATCTGGCCAACAAGTATGCGAAAAACGCGAAAGTATATGCCAGATGATAGCATATACCAGAACTAACCCAGACATAACCAGCGTTATCCTCTAAAATACTAATCGGAACCAGCTTCTATTGACCGTTTCAGTGTGGTACCACATTACTACGTGATCCGAACCAGAAAAAGGCTAGGATCAGGCCATCAAGTAAGCGAAAAACGCGAAAGTATGAGCCAGATGATTGCAAATACCAGAACTAACACAGACATAACCAGCGTTATCCTCTAAAATATTAATCGCAACCAGGTTTACTTGACAGCTTCAGTGTGGTACCACATTACTACGTGATCCAAACCAGAATAAGCCGAGGATCTGGCCAATAAGTATGCGAATAACGCGAAAGTATGTGCCAGATGATTGCAAATACCAGAACTAACACAGACATAACCAGCGTTATCCTCTAAAATACTAATCGGAACCAGCGTTTATTGATTGTTTCAGTGTGGTACCACATTACTACGTGATCCAAACCAGAAAAAGCCCAGGATCTGGCCAACAAGTATGCGAAAAACGCGAATATATGAGCCAGATGATTGCAAATACCAGAACTAACCCTGACATAACCAGCGTTATCCTCTAAAATACGAATCGGAACATGCTTTTAATGACTGTTTCAGTGTGGTACCACATTACTACGTGATCCAAACCAGGAAAAGCCCAGGATCTGGCCAACAACTATGAGAAAAACGCAAAAGTACGAGCCAGATGTGGGCAAATCCCAGACCTAACCGAGACATAACCAGCGTTATCCTCTAAAATATTAATCGCAACCAGGTTTAATTGACTGTTTCAGTGTGGTACCACATTACTACGTGATCCAAACCAGGAATAGCCCAGGATCGGGCCAACAAGAATGCGCAAAATGCGAAAGTATGAGCCAGATGATTGCAAATACCAGAACTAACCCTGACATAACCAGCGTTATCCTCAAAAATACGAATCGGAACAAGCTTTTAATGACTGTTTCAGTGTGGTACCACATTACTACGTGATCCGAACCAGGAAAAGCCCAGGATCGGGCCAACACGAATGCGCAAAATGCGAAAGTATGAGCCAGATGATTGCAAATACCAGAACTAACCCAGACATAACCAGCGTTATCCTCTAAAATATTAATCGCAACCAGGTTTAATTGACTGTTTCGGTGTGGCACTGCATTACTACGTGATCCAGACCAGAAAAGGCCAGGATCTGGCCTACAAGTATGCGCAAAATGCGAAAGTACGAGCCAGATGAGGGCAAATCCCAGACCAAACCGAGACATAACCGGCGTTATCCTCTAAAATATTAATCGCAACCAGGTTTAATTTACTGTTTCGGTGTGGTACCGCATTACTACGTGATCCAAACCAGAAAAAGGCCAGGATCTGGCCAACAAGTATGCGAAAAATGCGAAAGTATGAGCCAGATGATTGCAAATTCCAGAACTAACCCTGACATAACCAGCGTTATCCTCTAGAATACGAATCGGAACATGCTTTTAATGACTGTTTCAGTGTTGTAACACATTACTACGTGATCCAAACCAGAAAAATCCCAGGATCGGGCCAACAAGAATGCGAGAAACGCGAAAGTACGAGCCAGATGAGGGAAAATCCCAGACCTAACCGAGACGTAACCGGCGTTATCCCCTAAAATATTAATCGCAACCAGGTTTAATTGACTGTTTCGGTGTGGAACCACATTACTACGGGATCCAAACCAGAAAAACCCAGGATCTGGCCAACAACTATGAGAAAAACGCGAAAGTATGAGCCAGATGATTGCAAATACCAGAACTATCCCAGACATAACCAGCGTTATCCTCTAAAATGTTATTCGCAAACAGGTTTAATTGACTGTTTCAGTCGTGGTACCACTTTACTACGTGGTCCAAGCCAGATGAAGGCCAGGATCTGGCTAACAAGTATGCGAAAAATGCGATAGTCCGAGCCAGATGAGGGCAAATACCAGACCTAACCGAGACATAACTGGCGTTATCCTCGAAAATATTAATCGCAACCAGGTTCAATTGACTGTTTCGGTGTGGAACCACATTACTACGGGATCCAAACCAGAAAAAAACCCAGGATCTGGCCAACAACTATGAGAAAAACGCGAAAGTATGAGCCAGATGATTGCAAATACCAGAACTAACCCAGACAAAACCAGCGTTATCCTCTAAAATACTTATCGGAACCAGCTTCTATTGACTGTTTCAGTGTGGTACCACATTACTACGGGATCCAAAACAGAAAAAGTACAGGATCTGGCCAACTAGTATGCGAAAAACGCGGAAGTATGTGCCAGATGATAGCAAATACCAGAACTAACCCAGACATAACCAGCGTTATCCTCTAAAATACTTATAGGAACCAGCTTCTATTCACTGTTTCAGTGTGGTACCACATTGCTACGTGATCCAAACCAGAAATGGGCCAGGGTCTGGGCAACAAGTATGCGAAAAATGGGAATATATGAGCCATCTCATGATTGCAAATACCAGAACTAACCCTGACATAACCAGCGTTATCCCCTAAAATACGCATCGGAACATGCTTTTAATGACTGGTTCAGTGTGGTACCATATTACTACGTGATCCAAACCAGAAAAAGCCCAGGATCGGGCCAACAAGTGTGCGAAAAACGCGTAAGTATGAGTCAGATGATTGCAAATACCAGAACTAACACAGACATAACCAGCGTTATCCCCTAAAATACTAATCGGAACCTGCTTTTATTGACTGTTTCAGTGTGGTACCACATTACTACGGGATCCAAATCAGAAAAAGCCCAGGATCTGGCCAACAAGAATGCGAAAAATGCGAAAGTACGAGCCAGATGAGGGCAAATACCAGACCTAACCGAGACATAACCGGCGTTATCCTCTAAAATATTCATCGCAACCAGGTTCAATTGACTGTTTCTGTGTGGAACCACATTACTACGTGATCCAAACCCGAAAAGGGCCAGGATCTGGCCAACAAGTATGCGAAAAATGCGAAAGTACGAGCCAGATGAGGGAAAATCCCAGACCTAACCCAGACATAACCGGCGTTATCCTCTAAAATGTTATTCGCAACCAGGTTTAATTGACTGTTTGAGTCTGGTGCAACTTTACTACGTGATCCAAACCAGAAAAAGCCCAGGATCTGGTCAACAAGTATGCGAAAAATGCGAAAGTATGAGCCAGATGATTGCAAATACCAGAACTAACCCAGACATAACCGGCGTTATCCCGTAAAATATTAATCGCAACCAGGTTTAATTGACTGGTTCGGTGTGGTACCGCATTACTACGTGATCCAAACCAGAGAAAGGCCAGGATCTGGCCAACAAGGATGAGAAAAATGCGAATATACGATCCAGATGATTGCAAATACCAGAACTAACCCTGACATAACCAGCGTTATCATCTAAAATATTAATCGCAACCAGGTATAATTGACTGTTTCGGTGTGGTACCACATTACTACGTGATCCAAACCAGAAAAGGGCCACGGTCTGGCCAACAAGTGTGCGAAAAACGCGAAAGTATGAGCCAGATGATTGCTAATACCAGAACTAACACAGACATAACCAGCGTTATCCTCTAAAATACTAATCGGAACTAGCCTTTATTGACTGTTTCAGTGTGGTACCACATTACTACGAGATCCAAACCAGAAAAATCCCAGGATCTGGCAAACAAGTATGCGAAAAATGCGAAAGTACGAGCCAGATGAGGGCAAATACCATACCTAACCGAGACATTACCGGCTTTATCCTCTAAAATATTAATCGGAACCAGATTTAATTGACTGTTTCGGTGTGGTACCGCATTACTACGTGATCCAAACCTGAAAGGGGCCAGGATCTGGCCAACAAGTATGCGAAAAATGCGAAAGTATGAGCCAGATGATTGCAAATACCAGAACTAACTCAGACATGACCAGCGTTATCCTCTAAAATACTGATCGGAACCAGCTTCTATTGACTGTTTCGGTGTGGTGCCGCATTACTACGTGATCCAAAACAGAAAAAGGCCAGGGTCTGGCCAACAAGTATGCGAAAAACGCGAAAGTACGAGTCAGATGGGGGCAAATCCCAGACCTAACTGAGACATAACCAGCGTTATCCCCTAAAATATTAATCGCAACCGGTTTAATTGAGTGTTCCGGTGTGGAACCTCATTACTACGCGATCCAAAACAGAAAAAGCACAGGATCTGTCCAACTAGTATGCGAACAACGTGAAAGTACGAGCCAGATGAGGACAAATCCCAGACCTACCTGAGACATAACTGGCGTTTTCCTCTAAAATATTAATCTCAACCAGGTTTAATTGACTGTTTCGTTGTGGAACCACATTACTACGGGATCCAAACCAGAAAAGACCCAGGATCTGGCCAACAAGTATGCGAAAAATGCGAAAGTATGAGCTACATGATTGCAAATACCAGAACTAACCCAGACATAACCGGCGTTATCCCCTAAAATATTAATCGCAACCAGGTTTAATTGACTGTTTCGGTGTGGTACCGCATTACTACGTGATCCAAACCAGAGAAAGGCCAGGATCTGGCCAACAAGGATGAGAAAAATGCGAATATATGATCCAGATGAGGGCAAATCCCAGGAAAAACCGAGACATAACCGGCGTTATCCTCTAAAATATTAATCGCAAGCAGGTTTAATTGACTGTTTCGGTGTGGTGACGCATTACTACGTGATCCAAACCAGAAAAAGGCCAGGATCTGGCCAACCAGTATGCGAAAAATGCGAAAGTACGAGCCAGATGAGGACAAATCCCAGACCTACCCGAGACATAACCGGCGTTATCCTTTAAAATATTAATCTCAACCAGGTTTAATTGACCGTTTCTTTGTGGAACCACATTACTACGTGATCCAATCCAGAAAAGGGCCAGGATCTGGCCAACAAGTATGCGAAAAATGCGAAAGTACGAGCCAGATGAGGGAAAATCCCAGACCTAACCCAGACATAACCGGCGTTATCCTCTAAAATGTTATTCGCAACCAGGTTTAATTGACTGTTTCAGTCTGGTGCAACTTTACTACGTGATCCAAACCAGAGAAAGGCCAGGATCTGGCCAACAAGGATGAGATAAATGCGAATATATGATCCAGATGATTGCAAATACCAGAACTAACCCTGACATAACCAGCGTTATCATCTAAAATATTAATCGCAACCAGGTATAATTGACTGTTTCGGTGTGGTACCACATTACTACGTGATCCAAACCAGAAAAGGGCCACGGTCTGGCCAACAAGTGTGCGAAAAACGCGAAAGTATGAGCCAGATGATTGCTAATACCAGAACTAACCCTGACATAACCAGCGTTATCCTCTAAAATACGAATCGGAACATGCTTTTAATGACTGTTTCAGTGTGGTACCATATTACTACGTGATCAAACCAGAAAAACCCAGGATCTGGCCAACAACTATGAGAAAAACGCGAAAGTATGAGCCAGATGATTGCAAATACCAGAACTATCCCAGACATAACCAGCGCTATCCTCTAAAATATTATTCGCAACCAGGTTTAATTGACTGTTTCAGTCTGGTACCACTTTACTACGTGGTCCAAGCCAGAAGAAGGGCAGGATCTGGCTAACAAGTATGCGAAAAACGCGAAAGCATTTGCCAGACGATAGCAAATACCAGAACTAACCCAGACATAACCAGCGTTATCCTCTAAAATACTTATAGCAACCAGCTTCTATTGACTGTTTCAGTGTGGTACCACATTACAACGTGATCCAAACCAGAAAAGGGCCAGGGTCTGGCCAACAAGTATGCGAAAAATGGGAAAGTCCTAGCCAGATGAGGGCAAATACCAGACCTAACCGAGACATTACCGGCGTTATCCTCTAATATATTAATCGCATCCAGGTTCAATTGACTGTTTCGGTGTGGAACCACATTACTACGGGATCCAAACCAGAAAAAACCCAGGATCTGGCTAACAACTATGAGAAAAACGCGAAAGTACGAGCCAGATGGGGGCAAATCCCAGAGCTAGCCCAGACATAACCGGCGTTATCCTCTAAAATATTATTCGCAACCAGGTTTAATTGACTGTTTGAGTCAGGTGCAACTTTACTACGTGATCCAAACCAGAAAAAGCCCAGGATCTGGCCAACAAGTATGCGAAAAATGCGAAAGAACGCGCCAGATGAGGGCAAATACCAGACCTAACCCAGACATAACCGGCGTTATCCGCTAAAATATTAATCTCAACCGGGTTCAATTGACTGTTTCGTTGTGGAACCACATTACTATGTGATCCAAACCAGAAAAGGGCCAGGGTCTGGCCAACAAGTGTGCGAAGAACGCGAAAGTATGAGCCAGATGATTGCAAATACCAGAACTAACCCAGACGTAACCAGCGTTATCCTCTAAGATACTTATCGGAACCAGCTTCTATTGACTGTTTCAGTGTGGTACCACATTACTACGTGATCCAAACCAGAAAAGGGCCAGGGTCTGGCCAACAAGTGTGCGAAACACGCGAAAGTATGAGCCAGATGATTGCTAGTACCAGAACTAACACAGACATAACCAGCGTTATCCTCTAAAATACTAATCGGAACCAGCTTTTATTGACTGTTTCAGTGTGGTACCACATTACTACGTGATGCAAACCAGAGAAAGGCCAGGATCTGGCCAACAAGGATGAGAAAAATGCGAATATATGATCCAGATGATTGCAAGTACCAGAACTAACGTTGACATAACCAGCGTTATCATCTAAAATATTAATCGCAACCAGGTATAATTGACTGTTTCGTGTGGTAGCGCATTGCTTCGATGATCCAAACGAGAAAAAGGCCATGATCTGGCCAACAAGTATGCGAAAATTGCGAAAGTATGAGCCAGATGATTGCAAATACCAGAACTATGCCTGACATAACCGGCGTTATCCTCTAAAATATTAATCGCAACCAGGTTTAATTGACTGTTTCAGTGTGGTACCACATTACTACGTGATCCAAACCAGAAAAAGCCCAGGATCTGGCCAACAAGTATGCGAAAAATGCGAAAGTATGAGCCAGATGATTCGAAATACCAGAACTAACCCAGACATAACCAGCGTTATCCTCTAAAATATTAATCGCAACGAGGTTTAATTGACAGTATCGGTGTGGTACTGCATTACTACGTGATCCAGACCAGAAAAAGGCCAGGATCTGGCCATCAAGATTGCGCAAAATGCGAAAGTATGAGCCAGATGATTACAAATACCAGAACTATGCCTGACATAACCCGCGTTATCCTCTAAAATACGAATCGGAACATGCTTTTAATGACTGCTTCAGTGTGGTAACACATTACTACGAGATCCAAACCAGAAAAATCCCAGGATCGGGCCAACAAGAATGCGAGAAACGCGAAAGTACGAACCACATGAGGGAAAATCCCAGAAAAAACCGAGACATAACCGGCGTTATCCTCTAAAATATTAATGGCAACCAGGTTTAATTGACTGTTTCGGAGTGGTACCACATTACTACGTGTTCCAAACCAGAAAAAGCCCAGGATCTGGCCAACAAGTATGCGAAAAATGCGAAAGTACGAGCCAGATGATGGCAAATCCCAGACCTAACCGAGACATAACCGGCGTTTAGCTCTAAAATATTAATCGCAACCAGGTTTAATTGACTGTTTCGGTGTGGTGACGCATTACTACGTGTTCCAAACCAGAAAAAGGCCAGGATCTGGCCAACAAGTATGCGAAAAACGTGAAAGTACGAGTCAGATGAGGACAAATCCCAGACCTACCCGAGACATAACCGGCGTTATCCTCTAAAATATTAATCGCAACTAGGTTTAATTGACTGTTTCGTTGTGGAACCACATTACTGCGGGATCCAAACCAGAAAAAACCCAGGGTCTGGCCAACAAGTATGCGAAAAATGCGAAAGAACGATCCAGATGAGGGCAAATGCCAGACCTAACCGAGATATAACCGGCGTTATCCTCTAAAATATTAATCGCAACTAGGTTTAATTGACTGTTTCGTTGTGGAACCACATTACTGCGGGATCCAAACCAGAAAAAACCCAGGGTCTGGCCAACAAGTATGCGAAAAATGCGAAAGAACGATCCAGATGAGGGCAAATGCCAGACCTAACCGAGATATAACCGGCGTTATCCTCTAAAATATTAATCGCAACTAGGTTTAATTGACAGTTTCGCTGTGGTACTGCATTACTACGTGATCCAAACCAGCAAAAGGCCAGGATCTGGCCAACAAGTATGCGAAAAATGCGAAAGTATGAGCCAGATGATTGCAAATACCAGAACTATGCCTGACATAACCGGCGCTATCCTCTAAAATATTAATCGCAACCAGGAATAATTGACTGTTTCGGTGTGGTACCGCATTGCTACGATGATCCAAACCAGAAAGAGGCCAGGATCTGGCTAACAAGTATGCGAAAACTGTGAAAGTACGATCCAGATGAGGGCAAATCCCAGACCTAACCGAGACATAACCGGCGTTATCCTCTAAAATATTAATCGCAACCAGGTTTAATTGACTGTTTCGTTGTGGAACCACCTTACTGCGGGATCCAAACCAGAAAAAACCCAGGATCTGGCCAACAAGTATGAGAAATATGCGAAAGTTCGAGCCAGATGAGGGCAAATACCAGACCTAACCCAGACAAAACCGGCGTTATCCCCTAAAATATTAATCGCAACCAGGTATAATTGACTGTTTCGGTTTGCTACCGCATTGCTACGATGATCCAAACCAGAAAGAGGCCAGGATCTGGCTAACAAGTATGCGAAAAAAGCGAAAGTACGATCCAGATGAGGGCAAATCCCAGACCTAACCGAGACATAACCGGCGTTATCCTCTAAAATATTAATCGCAACCAGGTTTAATTGACTGTTTCGTTGTGGAACCACATTACTGCGGGATCCAGACCAGAAAAAACCCAGGATCTGGCCAACAACTATGAGAAAAATGCGAAAGAACGATCCAGATGAGGGCAAATGCCAGACCTAACCGAGACATAACCGGCGTTATCCTCTAAAATATTAATCGCAACCAGGTTTAATTGACTGTTTCGTTGTGGAACCACATTACTGCGCGATCCAAACCAGAAAGATCCCAGGATCTGGCCAACAAGTATGCGAAAAATGCGAAAGTACGATCCAGTTGAGGGCAAATCCCAGACCTAACCGAGACATAACCGGCGTTATCCTCTAAAATATTAATCGCAACCAGTTTAATTGACTCTTTCGGTGTGGAACCTCATTACTACGTGATCCAAACCAGAAAAATCCCAGGATCTGGCCAACAAGTATGCGAAAAATGCGAAAGTACGATCCAGTTGAGGTCAAATCGCAGACCTAACCGAGACATCACCGGCGTTATCCTCTAAAATATTAATCGCAACCAGGTTTAATTGACTGTTTCGGTGTGGTACCGCATTACTACGTGATCCAAACCAGATAAAGCCCAGGATCTGGCCAACAAGTATGAGAAAAATGCGAAAGATCGAGCCAGATGAGGGCAAATATCAGACCTAACCCAGACATAACCGGCGTTATCCTCTAAAATATTAATCGCAACCAGGTTTAATTGACTGTTTCGTTGTGGAACCACATTACTGCGGGATCCAAACCAGAAAAAACCCGGGATCTGGCCAACAACTATGAGAAAAACGCGAAAGTACGAGCCACATGAGGGAAAATCGCAGACCTAACCCAGACATAACCGGCGTTATCCTCTAAAATATTAATCGCAACCAGTTTAATTGACTGTTTCGGTGTGGAACCTCATTACTACGTGATCCAAACCAGAAAAATCCGAGGATCTGGCCAACAAGTATGCGAAAAATGCGAAAGTACGATCCAGTTGAGGTCAAATCGCAGACCTAACCGAGACATCACCGGCGTTATCCTCTAAAATATTAATCGCAACCAGGTTTAATTGACTGTTTCGGTGTGGTACTGCATTACTACGTGATCCAAACCAGAGAAAGCCCAGGATCTAGCTATCGAGTATGAGAAATATGCGAAAGAATGAGCCTGATGAGAGAAAATCCCAGACCTAACCTAGACCTAACATGAATTATTCTCTAAAATATTGGTCGAAACCAGGTTTAATTGACTGATTCAGTGTGGTCCCACATTACTACGTGATCCAAACCAGAAAAAACCCAGGATCCGTTCAACAAGTATGTGAAGAATGCGAAAGTATGAGTCTGATGACTGAAAATCCCAGGCCTAACCTAGACCTAACATGCGTTATCCTCAAAAATATTGATCGAAACGTGGTTTAATCGACTGTTTCAGTGTGGTGCCACATTACTATGTGATCCAAACCAGAAAATAACCCATGATCTGTTCAACGAGTATGTGAAGTGTGCGGAAGTATGAGTCTGATGAGTTCAAATCCCAGACCAATCCCAGACTTAACTTGCGTTATCCTCTAAAATATTGATCGAAACCAGGTTTAATCGACTGTTTCAGTGTGGTAGCACAATAGTACGTGATCCAAACCAGAAAAAACCCAGGATCAGTTCAACAAGTATAAGAAGAATGCGAAAGTATGAGTCTGAAGAGTGAAAATCCCAGGGCTAACCTAGACCTAACATGCGTTATCCTCTAAAATATTGATCCAAACCAGGTTTAATGGACTGTTTCAGTGTGGTACCACATTACTACGTGATACAAACCAGAAAAAACCCAGGATCCGTTCAACAAGTATGTGAGGAATGCGAAAGTATGAGTCTGATGAGTGAAAATCCCAGGCCTAACCTAGACCTATCATGCGTTATCCTCAAAAATATTGATCGAAACCTGGTTTAATTGACTGTTTCAGTGTGGTGCCACATTACTATGTGATCCAAACCAGAAAATAACCCAGGATCTGTTCAACGAGTATGTGAAGTGTGCGAAAGTATGAGTCTGATGAGGTCAAATCCCAGACCAATCCCAGACTTAACTTGCGTTATCCTGTAAAGTATTGATCGAAACCTGGTTTAATCGACTGTTGCAGTGTGGTACCACATTACTACGTGTTCCAAACCAGAAAAAACCCAGGATCAGTTCAACAAGTATAAGAAGAATGCGAAAGTATGAGTCTGATGAGTGAAAATCCCTGGGCTAACCTAGACCTAACATGCGTTATCCTCTAAAATATTGATCCAAACCAGGTTTAATGGACTGTTTCAGTGTGGTACCACATTACTACGTGATACAAACCAGAAAAAACCCAGGATCCGTTCAACAAGTATGTGAGGAATGCGAAAGTATGAGTCTGATGAGTGAAAATCCCAGGGCTAACCTAGACCTAACATGCGTTATCCTCAAAAATATTTATCGAAACCTGGTTTAATCAACTGTTTCAGTGTGGTACCACATTACTATGTGATCCGAACCAGAAAATAACCCAGGATCTGTTCAACGAGTATGTGAAGAGTGCGGGTGTATGAGTCTGATGAGGTCAAATCCCAGACCAATCCCAGACTTAACTTGCGTTATCCTCTAAAATATTGATCGAAACCAGGTTTAATTGACTGTTTCAGTGTTGTACTTCATTACTACGTGATCCAATCCAGAAAAAGCCCAGGATCTAGCTATCAAGTATGAGAAATATGCGAAAGAATGAGCCTGATGAGAGAAAATCCCAGACCTAACCTAGACCTAACATGAATTATTCTCTAAAATATTGGTCGAAACCAGGTTTAATGGACTGCTTCAGTGTGGTACCACATTACTACGTGATACAAACCAGAAAAAACCCAGGATCCGTTCAACAAGTATGTGAGCAATGCGAAAGTATGAGTCTGATGAGTGAAAATCCCAGGGCTAACCTAGACCTAACATGCGTTATCCTCCAAAATATTGATCGAAACCTGTTTTAATCGACTGTTTCAGTTTGGTACCACATTACTATGTGATCCAAACCAGAAAATAACCCAGGACCTGTTCAACGAGTATGTGAAGTGTGCATAGGTATGAGTCTGATGAGGGCAAATCCCAGACCTATCCCAGACCTAACTTGCGTTATCCTCTAAAATATTGATCGAAACCAGGTTTAACCGACTGTTCCAGTGTGGATCCACATTACTACGTGATCCAAACCAGAAAAAACCCAGGATCAGTTCAACAAGTATGTGAAGAATGCGAAAGTGTGAGTCTGATGAGTGAATATCCCAGGCCTAACCTAGACCTAACATGCGTTGTCCTCAAAAATATTAATCGAAACCTGGTTTAATCGACTGTTTCAGTGTGGTACCACATTACTATGTGATCCGAACCAGAAAATAACCCAGGATCTGTTCAACGAGTATGTGAAGTGTGCGAAAGTATGAGTCTGATGAGGGCAAATCCCAGACCTATCCCAGACCTAACATGCGTTATCCTCTAAAATATTTATCACGACCAGGTTTAATTGATTGTTTCAGTGTGGACCCACATTACTACGTGATCCAAACCAGAAAAAACCCAGGATCCGTTCAACAAGTATGTGAAGAATGCGAAAGTATGAGTCTGATGAATGAAAATCCCAGGCCTAACCTAGACCTAACATGCGTTATCTTCAAAAATATTGATCGAAACCTGGTTTAATCGACTGTTTCAGTGTGGTACCACATTACTATGTGATCCAAACCAGA
Organism: Colletes latitarsis; assembly: GCF_051014445.1. Classification (NCBI taxonomy): domain Eukaryota; kingdom Metazoa; phylum Arthropoda; class Insecta; order Hymenoptera; family Colletidae; genus Colletes; species Colletes latitarsis. The sequence continues at coordinate 3,608,965 of NW_027488375.1, read as the reverse complement.
AAATAACCCAGGATCTGTTCAACGAGTATGTGAAAAACGCGAAACTGTGAGCCTGATGAGAGCAAATCTTAGACCTAACCCAGACCTAAGATGCGTTATCCTCTAAAATATTTATCCAGACCAGGTTTCATTGAGTGTTTCAGTGTGGTACCACTTTACTACGTGATCCAATCCAGAAATAGCCCAGGATCTAGCCATGAAGTATGTGATATATGCGATAGTAAGAGCCTGATGAGGGCAAATCCTAGACCTATCCCAGACCTAACTTGCGTTGTCCTCTAAAATATTGATCGAAACCAGGTTTAATTGAATGTTTCAGCGTGGTAGCACATTACTACGTGATACAATGCAGAAACAGCCCAGGATCTAGCCATGAAGTATGAGAAATATGCGAGAGAATGTGCCTGATGAGAGCAAATCCCAGACCTAACCTAGACCTAACATGCGTTATCCTCTAAAATATTCAGCGAAACCAGGTTTAATGGACTGTTTCAGTGTGGTACCACATTACTACGTGATCCAAATCAGAAAGAACCCAGGATCTGTTCAACAAGTATGTGAAAAACGCGAAACTGTGAGCCTTATGAGGGCAAATCTTAGACCTAACCCAGACCTAAGATGCGTTATCCTCTAAAATATTTATCCAGACCAGGTTTCATTGAGTGTTTCAGTGTGGTACCACTTTACTACGTGATCCACTCCAGAAATAGCCCAGGATCTAGCCATGACGTATGAGAAATATGCCATAGTAAGAGCCTGATGAGGGCAAATCCTAGATCTATCCCAGACCTAACTTGCGTTATCCTCTAGAATATTGATCGAAACCAGGTTTAACTGACTGTTTCAGCGTGGTAGCACATTACTACGTGATACAATGCAGAAACAGCCCAGGATCTAGCCATGAAGTATGAGAAATATGCGAAAATATGAGCCTGATGAGGGCAAATCCTAGACCTAACCCAGACCTAACATGCGTTATGCTCTAAAATATTTATCAAGACCAGGTTTAATTGAATGTTTCAGTGTGGTACCACATTACTACGTGTTCCAAATCAGAAAAAACCCAGGATCCGTTCAACGAGTATGTGAAGAAGGCGAAAGTATGAGTCTGATAAGTGAAAATCTCAAGCCTTACCTAGACCTAACTTGCGTTGTCCTCTAAAATATTGATGGAAATCAGGTTTCATTGACTGTTTCAGTGTGGTACTACATTACTACGTGATGCAATCCAGAAAAAGCCCATGATCTAGCCATCAAGTATGAGAAATATGCGAAAGAATGAGCCTAATGAGAGCAAATCCCAGACCTAACCTAGACCTAACATGCGTTATGCTCTAAAATATTGAGCGAAACCAGGTTTAATGGACTGTTTCAGTGTGGTACCACACTACTTCGTGATCCAAACCAGAAAAAACCCAGGATCTGTTCAACAAGTATGTGAAAAACGCGAAAGTATGAGCCTGATGAGGTCAAATCCCAGACCAATCCCAGACTTAACTTTCGTTATCCTCTAAGATATTGATCGAAACCAGGTTTAATCGTCTGTTTCAGTGTGGTACCACATTACTACGTGATCCAAACCAGAAAAAACCCAGGATCAGTTCAACAAGTATCAGAAGAATGCGAAAGTATGAGTCTGATGAGTGAAAATCCCAGGGCTAACCTAGACCTTACATGCGTTATCCTCTAAAATATTCATCCAAACCAGGTTTAATAGACTGTTTCAGTGTGGTACCACACTACTGCGTGATACAAACCAGAAAAAACCCAGGATCTGTTCAACAAGTATGTGAAAAACGCGAGAGTATGAGCCTGATGAGGGCGAATCCCAGACCTATGCCAGACCTAACTTTTTTTTTTTTTTTTTTTTTTTGTCGTGGGGAAAATCTTCGAAAGACTCCCTCCCACCTCCTTGTGGAGAGGTGGGAGGGGTGTGTGGGATTCCCCGCGCCCGTACAACGACAGGCGCGGGACCTACCCACTAAAAACCCCACGGTCACCCTTCGGCACGCTTCGGGAGGATACCGGGAATCGCTCGAAGCATTCTTCCGGTATCCTCCCCGTGCCCGCGCTTTCGCGCCCATGCCCCGGGGGGATAATCGGTCCCACCAGTAGACACACTGCCTCATAGCGGCGGGACGGGGCCACACCATCCCGCCGCTATCCGTCCCGGGGCCGCGTTTAGTGGCGGCTGCGAGCCCCAACTCGCAACCGCCCGCGACCCCGTTTCCACCCCTCGGCGGCCGGGCGTTCATGGCCGCACCAGACCGCCGATGCCAGACCTAACTTGCGTTATCCTCAAAAATATTGATCGAAACCTGGTTTAATCGACTGTTTCAGTGTGGTACCACATTACTATGTGATCCAAACCAGAAAATAACACAGGATCTGTTCAACGAGTATGTGAAGTGTGCGAAAGTATGAGTCTGATGAGGGCAAATCCCATACCTATCCCAGACCTAACATGCGTTATCCTCTAAAATATTTATCAAGACCAGGTTTAATTGATTGTTTCAGTGTGGACCCACAATACTACGTGATCCAAACCAGAAAAAACCCAGGATCCGTTCAACAAGTATGTGAAGAATGCGAAAGTATGAGTCTGATGAGTGAAAATCCCAGGGCTAACCTAGACGTAACATGCGTTATCCTCTAAAATATTGATCCAAACCAGGTTTAATGGACTGTTTCAGTGTGGTACCACACTACTACGTGATACAAACCAGCAAAAACCCAGGATCTGTTCAACAAGTATGTGAAAAACGCGAAAGTATGAGTCTGATGAGGGCGAATCCCAGACCTATGCCAGACCTAACTTGCGTTGCCCTCTAAAATATTTATCAAGACCAGGTTTAATTGAATGTTTCAGTGTGGTACCACATTACTACGTGATCAAAACCAGAAAAAACCCAAGATCCGTTCAACAAGTATGTGAAGAATGCGAAAGTATGAGTCTGATCAGTGAAAATCTCAGGCCTTACCTAGACCTAACTTGCGTTGTCCTCTAAAATATTGATCGAAACTAGGTTTAATTGACTGTTTCAGTGTTGTACTTCATTACTACGTGATGCAATCCAGAAAAAGCCCAAGATCTAGCCATCAAGTATGAGAAATATGCGAAAGAGTGAGCCTGATGGGAGCAAATCCCTGACCTAACCTAGACCTACAATGAATTATTCTCTAAAATATTGATCAAAATCAGGTTTAATTGACTGTTTCAGTGTGGTACCACACTACTACGTGATACAAACCAGCAAAAACCCAGGATCTGTTCAACAAGTATGTGAAAAACGCGAAAGTATGAGTCTGATGAGGGCGAATCCCAGACCTATGCCAGACCTAACTTGCGTTGCCCTCTAAAATATTTATCAAGACCAGGTTTAATTGAATGTTTCAGTGTGGTACCACATTACTACGTGATCAAAACCAGAAAAAACCCAAGATCCGTTCAACAAGTATGTGAAGAATGCGAAAGTATGAGTCTGATCAGTGAAAATCTCAGGCCTTACCTAGACCTAACATGCGTTGTCCTCTAAAATATTGATGGAAACCAGGTTTCAATGACTGTTTCAGTGTGGTACTACATTACTACGTGATGCAATCCAGAAATAGCCCAGGATCTAGCCATCAAGTATGAGAAATATGCGAAAGAATGAGCCTGATGAGAGCAAATCCCAGACCTAACCTAGACCTAACATGCGTTATCCTCTAAAATATTGAGCGAAACCAGGTTTAATGGACTGTTTCAGTGTGGTACCACACTACTTCGTGATCCAAACCAGAGAAAGCCCAGGATCTGTTCAAGAAGTATGTGAAAAACGCTATACTGTGAGCCTGATGAGGGCAAATCCTAGACCTAACCCAGACCTAACATGCGTTATCCTCTAAAATATTTATCAAGATCAGGTTTAATTGATTGTTTCAGTGTGGTCCCACATTACTACGTGATCCAAACCAGAAAAAACCCAGTATCTGTTCAACATGTATGAGAAATATGCGAAAGAATGAGCCTGATGTAAGCAAATCCCAGACCTAACCTAGACCTAACATGAATTATTCTCTAAAATATTGATCGAAACCAGGTTTACTTGACTGCTTCAGTGTGGTCCCACATTACTACGTGATCCAAACCAGAAAAAACCCAGGAGCCGTTCAACAAGTATGTGAAGAATGCGAAAGTATGAGTCTGATGAGGGAAAATCCCAGGCCTAACCTAGACCTAACATGCGCTATCCTCTAAAATATTGATCGAAACCAGGTTTAGTCGACTGTTTCAGTGTGGTCCCACATTACTACGTGATCCAAACCAGAAAAAACCCAGGAGCCGTTCAACAAGTATGTGAAGAATGCGAAAGTATGAGTCTGATGAGGTCAAATCCCAGACCTATCCCAGACTTAACTTGCGTTATCCTCTAAAATATTGATCGAAACCAGGTTTAATCGACTGTTTCAGCGTGGTACCACATTACTACGTGATACAATCCAGAAATAGCCCAGGATCTAGCCATGAAGTATGAGAAATATGCGAAAGTATGAGCCTGATGAGGGCAAATCCTAGACCTAACCCAAACCTAACATGCGTTATCCTCTAAAATATTTATCAAGATCAGGTTTAATTGATTGTTTCAGTGTGGTCCCACATTACTACGTGATCCAAACCAGAAAAAACCCAGTATCTGTTCAACATGTATGAGAAATATGCGAAAGAATGAGCCTGATGTAAGCAAATCCCAGACCTAACCTAGACCTAACATGAATTATTCTCTAAAATATTGATCGAAACCAGGTTTACTTGACTGCTTCAGTGTGGTCCCACATTACTACGTGATCCAAACCAGAAAAAACCCAGGAGCCGTTCAACAAGTATGTGAAGAATGCGAAAGTATGAGTCTGATGAGGGAAAATCCCAGGCCTAACCTAGACCTAACATGCGCTATCCTCTAAAATATTGATCGAAACCAGGTTTAGTCGACTGTTTCAGTGTGGTCCCACATTACTACGTGATCCAAACCAGAAAAAACCCAGGAGCCGTTCAACAAGTATGTGAAGAATGCGAAAGTATGAGTCTGATGAGGTCAAATCCCAGACCTATCCCAGACTTAACTTGCGTTATCCTCTAAAATATTGATCGAAACCAGGTTTAATCGACTGTTTCAGCGTGGTACCACATTACTACGTGATACAATCCAGAAACAGCCCAGGATCTAGCCATGAAGTATGAGAAATATGCGAAAGTATGAGCCTGATGAGGGCAAATCCTAGACCTAACCCAAACCTAACATGCGTTATCCTCTAAAATATTTATCAAGACCAGGTTTAATTGAATGTTGCAGTGTGGTGCCACATTACTACGTGATCCAATCCAGAAATAGCCCATGATCTAGCCATGAAGTATGAGAAATATGCGAAAGTATGAGCCTGATGAGGGCAAATCCCAGACCTATCCCAGACCTAACTTGCGTTGTCCTCTAAGAGATTGATGGAAACCAGGTTTAATTGACTGTTTCAGTGTTGTACTTCATTACTACGTGATCCAAACCCGAAAAAACCCAGGATCTAGCCATCAAGTATGAGAAATATGCGGAAGAATGAGCCTGATGAGAGCAAATCCCAGACCTAACGTAGACCTAGCATGAATTATTCTCTAAAATATTGATCGAAACCAGGTTTAATTGACTGTTTCAGTGTGGTCCCACATTACTACGTGATCCAAACCAGAAAAAACCCAGAATCCGTTCAACAAGTATGTGAAGAATGCGAAAGTATGAGTCTGATGAGGTCAAATCCCAGGTCTAACCTAGACCTAACATGCATTATCCTCAAAAATATTGATCGAAACCTGGTTTAATCGACTGTTTCAGTGTGGTACCACATGACTATGTGATCCAAACCAGAAAATAACCCAGGATCTGTTCAACGAGTATGTGAAGTGTGCGAAAGAATGAGCCCGATGAGAGCAAATCCCAGACCTAACCTAGACCTTACATGCGTTATCCTCTAAAATATTGAGCGAAACCAGGTTTAATGGACTGTTTCAGTGTGGTACCACACTACTTCGTGATCCAAACCAGAAAAAACCCAGGATCTGTTCAACAAGTATCTGAAAAACGCTAAACTGTGAGCCTGATGAGGGCAAATCTTAGACCTAACCCAGACCTAAGATGCGTTATCCTCTAAAATATTTATCCAGACCAGGTTTCATTGGATGTTTCAGTGTGGTACCACTTTACTGCGTGATCCAATCCAGAAATAGCCCATGATCTAGCCATGAAGTATGAGAAATATGCGAAAGAATGAGCCTGATGAGAGCAAATCCCAGACCTAACCTAGACCTTACATGCGTTATCCTCTAAAATATTGAGCGAAACCAGGTTTAATGGACTGTTTCAGTGTGGTACTTCGTGATCCAAACCAGAAAAAACCCAGGATCTGTTCAACAAGTATGTGAAAAACGCTAAACTGTGAGCCTGATGAGAGCAAATGCCAGACCTATCCTAGACCTTACATGCGTTATCCTCAAAAATATTGATCGAAACCTGGTTTAATCGACTGTTTCAGTGTGGTACCACATTACTACGTGATCCAAACCAGAAAAAACCCAGGATCTAGCCATCAAGTACGAGAAATATGCGAAAGAATGTGCCTGATGAGAGCAAATCCCAGACCTATCCTAGACCTTACATGCGTTATCCTCTAAAATATTGAGCGAAACCAGGTTTAATGGACTGTTTCAGTGTGGTCCCACATTACTACGTGATCCAAACCAGAAGTAACCCAGGATCTGTTCTACATGTATGAAAAATATGCGAAAGAATGAGCCTGATGAGAGCAAATCCCAGACCTAACCTAGACCTAACATGAATTATTCTCTAAAATATTGATCGAAACCAGGTTTAATTGACTGTTTCAGTGTGGTACCACATTACTACGTGATTCAATCCAGAAATAGCCCAGGATCTAGCCATGAAGTATGAGAAATATGCGAAAGTATGAGCCTGATGAGGGCAAATCCTAGACCTAACCCAGACCTAACATGCGTTATTCTGTAAAATTTTTATCAAGACCAGGTTTAATTGAATGTTTCATTGTGGTACCTCATTACTACGTGATCAAAACCAGAAAAAACCCAAGATCCGTTCAACAAGTATGTGAAGAATGCGAAAGTATGAGTCTGATCAGTGAAAATCTCAGGCCTTACCTAGACCTAACATGCGTTGTCCTCTAAAATATTGATGGAAACCAGGTTTCAATGACTGTTTCAGTGTGGTACTACATTACTACGTGATGCAATCCAGAAATAGCCCAGGATCTAGCCATCAAGTATGAGAAATATGCGAAAGAATGAGCCTGATGAGAGCAAATCCCAGACCTAACCTAGACCTAACATGCGTTATCCTCTAAAATATTGAGCGAAACCAGGTTTAATGGACTGTTTCAGTGTGGTACCACACTACTTCGTGATCCAAACCAGAGAAAGCCCAGGATCTGTTCAAGAAGTATGTGAAAAACGCTATACTGTGAGCCTGATGAGGGCAAATCCTAGACCTAACCCAGACCTAACATGCGTTATCCTCTAAAATATTTATCAAGATCAGGTTTAATTGATTGTTTCAGTGTGGTCCCACATTACTACGTGATCCAAACCAGAAAAAACCCAGTATCTGTTCAACATGTATGAGAAATATGCGAAAGAATGAGCCTGATGTAAGCAAATCCCAGACCTAACCTAGACCTAACATGAATTATTCTCTAAAATATTGATCGAAACCAGGTTTACTTGACTGCTTCAGTGTGGTCCCACATTACTACGTGATCCAAACCAGAAAAAACCCAGGAGCCGTTCAACAAGTATGTGAAGAATGCGAAAGTATGAGTCTGATGAGGGAAAATCCCAGGCCTAACCTAGACCTAACATGCGCTATCCTCTAAAATATTGATCGAAACCAGGTTTAGTCGACTGTTTCAGTGTGGTCCCACATTACTACGTGATCCAAACCAGAAAAAACCCAGGAGCCGTTCAACAAGTATGTGAAGAATGCGAAAGTATGAGTCTGATGAGGTCAAATCCCAGACCTATCCCAGACTTAACTTGCGTTATCCTCTAAAATATTGATCGAAACCAGGTTTAATCGACTGTTTCAGCGTGGTACCACATTACTACGTGATACAATCCAGAAATAGCCCAGGATCTAGCCATGAAGTATGAGAAATATGCGAAAGTATGAGCCTGATGAGGGCAAATCCTAGACCTAACCCAAACCTAACATGCGTTATCCTCTAAAATATTTATCAAGATCAGGTTTAATTGATTGTTTCAGTGTGGTCCCACATTACTACGTGATCCAAACCAGAAAAAACCCAGTATCTGTTCAACATGTATGAGAAATATGCGAAAGAATGAGCCTGATGTAAGCAAATCCCAGACCTAACCTAGACCTAACATGAATTATTCTCTAAAATATTGATCGAAACCAGGTTTACTTGACTGCTTCAGTGTGGTCCCACATTACTACGTGATCCAAACCAGAAAAAACCCAGGAGCCGTTCAACAAGTATGTGAAGAATGCGAAAGTATGAGTCTGATGAGGGAAAATCCCAGGCCTAACCTAGACCTAACATGCGCTATCCTCTAAAAGATTGATCGAAACCAGGTTTAGTCGACTGTTTCAGTGTGGTCCCACATTACTACGTGATCCAAACCAGAAAAAACCCAGGAGCCGTTCAACAAGTATGTGAAGAATGCGAAAGTATGAGTCTGATGAGGTCAAATCCCAGACCTATCCCAGACTTAACTTGCGTTATCCTCTAAAATATTGATCGAAACCAGGTTTAATCGACTGTTTCAGCGTGGTACCACATTACTACGTGATACAATCCAGAAACAGCCCAGGATCTAGCCATGAAGTATGAGAAATATGCGAAAGTATGAGCCTGATGAGGGCAAATCCTAGACCTAACCCAAACCTAACATGCGTTATCCTCTAAAATATTTATCAAGACCAGGTTTAATTGAATGTTGCAGTGTGGTGCCACATTACTACGTGATCCAATCCAGAAATAGCCCATGATCTAGCCATGAAGTATGAGAAATATGCGAAAGTATGAGCCTGATGAGGGCAAATCCCAGACCTATCCCAGACCTAACTTGCGTTGTCCTCTAAGAGATTGATGGAAACCAGGTTTAATTGACTGTTTCAGTGTTGTACTTCATTACTACGTGATCCAAACCCGAAAAAACCCAGGATCTAGCCATCAAGTATGAGAAATATGCGGAAGAATGAGCCTGATGAGAGCAAATCCCAGACCTAACGTAGACCTAGCATGAATTATTCTCTAAAATATTGATCGAAACCAGGTTTAATTGACTGTTTCAGTGTGGTCCCACATTACTACGTGATCCAAACCAGAAAAAACCCAGGATCTGTTCAACAAGTATCTGAAAAACGCTAAACTGTGAGCCTGATGAGGGCAAATCCTAGACCTAACCCAGACCTAACAGGCGTTATCCTCTAAAATATTTATCAAGATCAGGTTTAATTGAATGTTTCGGTGTGGTACCGCATTACTACGTGATCCAAACCATAAAAAGGCTGAGATCAGGCCAACAAGTAAGCGAAATATGCGAAAGTACGAGCGAGATGAGGGCAAATAGCAGACCTAAACCAGACAAAATCGGCGTTATCCTCTAAAATATTAATCGGACCCAGGTTTAATTGACTGTTTCGGCGTGGTACCACATTTCTACGTGGTCCAAGCCAGAAAAAGGCGAGGATCTGGCCAAAAACTATTCGAAACGTGCGAAAGTACGAGCCAGATGAGGACAAATCCCAGACCTAACCGAGACATAACCGGCGTTATCCTCTAAAGTATTAATCGGATCCAGGTTTAATTGACAGTTTCAGTGTGGTACCACTTCACTACGTGGTCCAAGCCAGAAGAAGGCCAGGATGTGGCCAACAAGTATGCGAAAACTGCGAAAGTACGAGCCAGTTGAGGGCAAATACCAGACCTAATCGAAACATAACCGGCGCTATCCTGTAAAATATTAATCGCAACCAGGTTTAATAGACTGTTTCGGTGTGGAACCACATTACTACGGGATCCAAACCAGAAAAAACCCAGAATCTGGCCAACAACTATGAGAAAAACGAGAAAGTATGAGCCAGATGGTTGCAAATACCAGAACTATCCCAGACATACCCAGCGTTATCCACTAAAATATTATTCGCAACCAGGTTTACTGTTTCGGTGTGGTACCACATTACTACGTGGTCCAAGCCAGAAAAAGGCCAGGATCTGGCCAACAAGTATGCGAAAAATGCGAAAGTACGAGCCAGGTGAGGGCAAATACCATACCTAACCGAGACATTACCGGCTTTATCCTCTAAAATATTAATCGCAACCAGATTTAATTGACTGTTTCAGTGTGGTACCGCATTACTACGTGATCCAAACCAGAAAGAGGCCAGGATCTGGCCAACAAGTATGCGAAAAACGCGAAAGTACGAGCCAGATGATTGCAAATACCAGAACTCACCCAGACATAACCAGCGCTATCCTCTAAAATACTAATCTGAACCAGGGTTAATTGACTGTTTCAGTGTGGTACCACATTACTACGTGATCCAAACCAGAGAAAGGCCAGGATCTGGCCAACAAGTATGCGAAAAACGCGAAAGTACGAGCCAGATAAGGACAAATCCCAGACCTACCCGAGACATAACCAGCGTTATCCTCTAAAATATAAATCGCAACCAGGTTTAATTGACTGTTTCGGTGTTGTGCCGTATTACTACGTGATCCAAATCAGAAAAAGGCCAGGATCTGGCCACCAAGAATGCGAAAAATGCGAAAGTACGAGCCAGATGATTGCAAATACCAGCACTATCCCAGACATAACCAGCGATATCCTCTAAAATACAAATCGGAACCAGCTTCTATTGACTGGTTCAGTGTGGTACCACACTACTACGTGATCGAAACCAGAAAAAGGCCAGGATCTGGCCAACAAGTATGCGACAAACGCGAAAGTATGAGGCAGATGATTGCAAATACCAGAACTAACCCAGGCATAACCAGCGTTATCCTCTAAAGTATTAATCGGAACCAGGTTTAATTGACTGTTTCAGTGTGGTACCACTTTACTACGTGGTCCAAGCCAGAAGAAGGCCAGGATGTGGCCAACAAGTATGCGAAAAATGCGAAAGTACGAGCCAGATGATGGCAAATACCAGTCCTATCCGAGACATAACCGGCGTTATCCTCTAAAATATTAATCGCAACCAGGATAAATTGACTGTTTCGGTGTGGTACCACATTACTACGTGGTCCAAGCCAGAAAAAGGCAAGGATCTGGCCAACAAATATGCGAAAAACGCGAAAGTACGAGCCTGATGAGGGCAAATCCTAGACCTAACCCAGACCTAACATGCGTTATTCTCTAAAATATTTATCAGGACCAGGTTTAATTGAATGTTTCAGTGTGGTACCACACTACTACGTGATCAAAACCAGAAAAAACCCAGGATCCGTTCAACAAGTATGTGAAAAACGCTAAACTGTGAGCCTGATGAGGGCAAATCTTAGACCTAACCCAGAGCTAAGGTGCGTTATCCTCTAAAATATTTATCCAGACCAGGTTTCATTGGATGTTTCAGTGTGGTACCACTTTACTACGTGATCCAATCCAGAAACAGCCCATGATCTAGCCATGAAGTATGAGAAATATGCGAAAGTATGAGCCTGATGAGGGCAAATCCTAGACCTAACCCTGACCTAACATGCGTGATTCTGTAAAATTTTTATCAAGACCAGGTTTAATTGAATGTTTCATTGTGGCACCTCATTACTACGTGATCAAAACCAGAAAAAACCCAGGATCCGTTCAACAAGTATGTGAAGAATGCGAAAGTATGAGTCTGATCAGTGAAAATCTCAGGCCTTACCTAGACCTAACATGCGTTGTCCTCTAAAATATTGATGGAAACCAGGTTTCAATGACTGTTTCAGTGTGGTACTACATTACTACGTGATCCAATCCAGAAATAGCCCAGGATCTAGCCATGAAGTATGAGAAATATCCGAAAGCATGAGCCTGATGAGGGCAAATCCTAGACCTAACCCAGACCTAACATGCGTTATTCTGTAAAATATTTATCAAGACCAGGTTTAATTGGATGTTTCAGTGTGGTACCACTTTACTACGTGATCCAATCCAGAAACAGCCCATGATCTAGCCATGAAGTATGAGAAATATGCGAAAGAATGAGCCTGATGAGAGCAAATCCCAGACCTAACCTAGACCTAACATGCGTTATCCTCTAAAATATTGAGCGAAACCAGGTTTAATGGACTGTTTCAGTGTGGTACCACACTACTTCGTGATCCGAACCAGAGAAAGCCCAGGATCTGTTCAAGAAGTATGTGAAAAACGCTAAACTGTGAGCCTGATGAGGGCAAATCCTAGACCTAACCCAGACCTAACATGCGTTATCCTCTAAAATATTTATCAAGATCAGGTTTAATTGATTGTTTCAGTGTGGTCCCACATTACTACGTGATCCAAACCAGAAAAAACCCAGGATCCGTTCAGCAAGTATGTGAAGAATGCGAAAGTATGAGTCTGATGAGGGAAAATCCCAGGCCTAACCTAGACCTAACATGCGCTATCCTCTAAAATATTGATCGAAACCAGGTTTAGTCGACTGTTTCAGTGTGGTCCCACATTACTACGTGATCCAAACCAGAAAAAACCCAGGAGCCGCTCAACAAGTATGTGAAGAATGCGAAAGTATGAGTCTGATGAGGTCAAATCCCAGACCTATCCCAGACTTAACTTGCGTTATCCTCTAAAATATTGATCGAAACCAGGTTTAATCGACTGTTTCAGCGTGGTACCACATTACTACGTGATACAATCCAGAAACAGCCCAGGATCTGGCCATGAAGTATGAGAAATATGCGAAAGTATGAGCCTGATGAGGGCAAATCCTAGACCTAACCCAAACCTAACATGCGTTATCCTCTAAAATATTTATCAAGACCAGGTTTAATTGAATGTTGCAGTGTGGTGCCACATTACTACGTTAGACAAACCAGAAAAAACCCTGGATCCGTTCAACAAGTATGTTAAAACTGCGACAGTATGACCCTGATGAGGGCAAATCCCAGGCCTAACCTAGACCTAACATGCGTTGTCCTCTAAAATATTGATGGAAACCAGGTTTAATTGACTGTTTCAGTGTTGTACTTCATTACTACGTGATGCAATCCAGAAAAAGCCCAGGATCTGTTCTACATGTATGAAAAATATGCGAAAGAATGAGCCTGATGAGAGCAAATCCCAGACCTAACCTAGACCTAACATGAATTATTCTCTAAAATATTGATCGAAACCAGGTTTAATTGACTGTTTCAGTGTGGTACCACATTACTACGTGATCCAATCCAGAAATAGCCCAGGATCTAGCCATGAAGTATGAGAAATATGCGAAAGCATGAGCCTGATGAGGGCAAATCCTAGACCTAACCCAGACCTAACATGCGTTATTCTGTAAAATATTGATGGAAACCAGGTTTAATTGACTGTTTCAGTGTTGTACTTCATTACTACGTGATCCAAAACTGAAAAAACCCAGGATCTGTTCTACATGTATGAAAAATATGCGAAAGAATGAGCCTGATGAGAGCAAATCCCAGACCTAACCTAGACCTAACATGAATTATTCTCTAAAATATTGATCGAAACCAGGTTTAACTGACTGTTTCAGTGTGGTACCTCATTACTACGTGATCCAATCCAGAAATAGCCCAGGATCTAGCCATGAAGTATGAGAAATATGCGAAAGTATGAGCCTGATGAGGGCAAATCCTAGACCTAACCCTGACCTAACATGCGTTATTCTGTAAAATTTTTATCAAGACCAGGTTTAATTGAATGTTTCATTGTGGTACCTCATTACTACGTGATCAAAACCAGAAAAAACCCAGGATCCGTTCAACAAGTATGTGAAGAATGCGAAAGTATGAGTCTGATGAGGTCAAATCCCAGGCCTAACCTAGACCTAGCATGAATTATTCTCTAAAATATTGATCGAAACCAGGTTTAATTGACTGTTTCAGTGTGGTCCCACATTACTACGTGATCCAAACCAGAAAAAACCCAGGATCTGTTCAACAAGTATGTGAAAAACGCTAAACTGTGAGCCTGATGAGGGCAAATCTTAGACCTAACCCAGACCTAAGATGCGTTATCCTCTAAAATATTTACCCAGACCAGGTTTCATTGAATGTTTCAGTGTGGTACCACTTTACTACGTGATCCAATCCAGAAATAGCCCATGATCTAGCCATGAAGTATGAGAAATATGCGAAAGTATGAGCCTGATGAGGGCAAATCCCAGACCTATCCCAGACCTAACTTGCGTTGTCCTCTAAGAGATTGATGGAAACCAGGTTTAATTGACTGTTTCAGTGTTGTACTTCATTACTACGTGATCCAAACCCGAAAAAACCCAGGATCTAGCCATCAAGTATGAGAAATATGCGGAAGAATGAGCCTGATGAGAGCAAATCCCAGACCTAACCTAGACCTAGCATGAATTATTCTCTAAAATATTGATCGAAACCAGGTTTAATTGACTGTTTCAGTGTGGTCCCACACTACTACGTGATCCAAACCAGAAAAAACCCAGAATCCGTTCAACAAGTATGTGAAGAATGCGAAAGTATGGGTCTGATGAGGTCAAATCCCATGTCTAACCTAGACCTAACATGCATTATCCTCAAAAATATTGATCGAAACCTGGTTTAATCGACGGTTTCAGTGTGGTACCACACTACTTCGTGATCCAAACCAGAAAAAACCCAGGATCTGTTCAACAAGTATGTGAAAAACGCTAAACTGTGAGCCTGATGAGGGCAAATCTTAGACCTAACCCAGAGCTAAGATGCGTTATCCTCTAAAATATTTATCCAGACCAGGTTTCGTTGGATGTTTCAGTGTGGTACCACTTTACTACGTGATCCAATCCAGAAATAGCCCATGATCTAGCCATGAAGTATGAGAAATATGTGAAAGAATGAGCCTGATGAGAGCAAATCCCAGACCTAACCTAGACCTAACTTGCGTTCTCCTCTAAAATATTGATCGAAACTAGGTTTAATTGACTGTTTCAGTGTTGTACTTCATTACTACGTGATGCAATCCAGAAAAAGCCCAAGATCTAGCCATCAAGTATGAGAAATATGCGAAAGAGTGAGCCTGATGGGAGCAAATCCCTGACCTAACCTAGACCTACAATGAATTATTCTCTAAAATATTGATCAAAACCAGGTTTAATTGACTGTTTCAGTGTGGTACCACATTACTACGTGATCCAATCCAGAAATAGCCCAGGATCTAGCCATGAAGTATGGGAAATATGCGAAAGTATGAGCCTGATGAGGGCAAATCCTAGACCTAACCCAGACCTAACATGCGTTATTCTCTAAAATATTTATCAAGACCAGGTTTAATTGAATGTTTCAGTGTGGTACCACACTACTACGTGATCAAAACCAGAAAAAACCCAGGATCCGTTCAACAAGTATGTGAAAAACGCTAAACTGTGAGCCTGATGAGGGCAAATCTTAGACCTAACCCAGAGCTAAGATGCGTTATCCTCTAAAATATTTATCCAGACCAGGTTTCATTGGATGATTCAGTGTGGTACCACTTTACTACGTGATCCAATCCAGAAACAGCCCATGATCTAGCCATGAAGTATGAGAAATATGCGAAAGAATGAGCCTGATGAGAGCAAATCCCAGACCTAACCTAGACCTAACATGCGTTATCCTCTAAAATATTGAGCGAAACCAGGTTTAATGGACTGTTTCAGTGTGGTACCACACTACTTCGTGATCCGAACCAGAGAAAGCCCAGGATCTGTTCAAGAAGTATGTGAAAAACGCTAAACTGTGAGCCTGATGAGGGCAAATCCTAGACCTAACCCAGACCTAACATGCGTTATCCTCTAAAATATTTATCAAGATCAGGTTTAATTGATTGTTTCAGTGTGGTCCCACATTACTACGTGATCCAAACCAGAAAAAACCCAGGATCCGTTCAGCAAGTATGTGAAGAATGCGAAAGTATGAGTCTGATGAGGTCAAATCCCAGACCTATCCCAGACTTAACTTGCGTTATCCTCTAAAATATTGATCGAAACCAGGTTTAATCGACTGTTTCAGCGTGGTACCACATTACTACGTGATACAATCCAGAAACAGCCCAGGATCTAGCCATGAAGTATGAGAAATATGCGAAAGTATGAGCCTGATGAGGGCAAATCCTAGACCTAACCCAAACCTAACATGCGTTATCCTCTAAAATATTTATCAAGACCAGGTTTAATTGAATGTTGCAGTGTGGTGCCACATTACTACGTTAACCAAACCAGAAAAAACCCTGGATCCGTTCAACAAGTATGTTAAAACTGCGACAGTATGACCCTGATGAGGGCAAATCCCAGGCCTAACCTAGACCTAACATGCGTTGTCCTCTAAAATATTGATGGAAACCAGGTTTAATTGACTGTTTCAGTGATGTACTTCATTACTACGTGATGCAATCCAGAAAAAGCCCAGGATCTGTTCTACATGTATGAAAAATATGCGAAAGAATGAGCCTGATGAGAGCAAATCCCAGACCTAACCTAGACCTAACATGAATTATTCTCTAAAATATTGATCGAAACCAGGTTTAATTGACTGTTTCAGTGTGGTACCACATTACTACGTGATCCAATCCGGAAATAGCCCAGGATCTAGCCATGAAGTATGAGAAATATGCGAAAGCATGAGCCTGATGAGGGCAAATCCTAGACCTAACCCAGACCTAACATGCGTTATTCTGTAAAATATTGATGGAAACCAGGTTTAATTGACTGTTTCAGTGTTGTACTTCATTACTACGTGATCCAAAACAGAAAAAACCCAGGATCTGTTCTACATGTATGAAAAATATGCGAAAGAATGAGCCTGATGAGAGCAAATCGCAGACCTGTCCCAGACTTAACTTGCGTTATCCTCTAAAATATTGATCGAAACCAGGTTTAATCGACTGTTTCAGCGTGGTACCACATTACTACGTGATACAATCCAGAAACAGCCCAGGATCTAGCCATGAAGTATGAGAAATATGCGAAAGTATGAGCCTGATGAGGGCAAATCCTAGACCTAACCCTGACCTAACATGCGTGATTCTGTAAAATTTTTATCAAGACCAGGTTTAATTGAATGTTTCATTGTGGTACCTCATTACTACGTGATCAAAACCAGAAAAAACCCAGGATCCGTTCAGCAAGTATGTGAAGAATGCGAAAGTATGAGTCTGATGAGGTCAAATCCCAGGCCTAACCTAGACCTAGCATGAATTATTCTCTAAAATATTGATCGAAACCAGGTTTAATTGACTGTTTCAGTGTGGTCCCACATTACTACGTGATCCAACCCAGAAAAAACCCAGGATCTGTTCAACAAGTATGTGAAAAACGCTAAACTGTGAGCCTGATGAGGGCAAATCTTAGACCTAACCCAGACCTAAGATGCGTTATCCTCTAAAATATTTACCCAGACCAGGTTTCATTGAATGTTTCAGTGTGGTACCACTTTACTACGTGATCCAATCCAGAAATAGCCCATGATCTAGCCATGAAGTATGAGAAATATGCGAAAGTATGAGCCTGATGAGGGCAAATCCCAGACCTATCCCAGACCTAACTTGCGTTGTCCTCTAAGAGATTGATGGTAACCAGGTTTAATTGACTGTTTCAGTGTTGTACTTCATTACTACGTGATCCAAACCCGAAAAAACCCAGGATCTAGCCATCAAGTATGAGAAATATGCGGAAGAATGAGCCTGATGAGAGCAAATCCCAGACCTAACGTAGACCTAGCATGAATTATTCTCTAAAATATTGATCGAAACCAGGTTTAATTGACTGTTTCAGTGTGGTCCCACATTACTACGTGATCCAAACCAGAAAAAACCCAGAATCCGTTCAACAAGTATGTGAAGAATGCGAAAGTATGAGTCTGATGAGGTCAAATCCCAGGTCTAACCTAGACCTAACATGCATTATCCTCAAAAATATTGATCGAAACCTGGTTTAATCGACTGTTTCAGTGTGGTACCACATTACTATGTGATCCAAACCAGAAAATAACCCAGGAACTGTTCAACGAGTATGTGAAGTGTGCGAAAGAATGAGCCTGATGAGAGCAAATCCCAGACCTAACCTAGACCTTACATGCGTTATCCTCTAAAATATTGAGCGAAACCAGGTTTAATGGACTGTTTCAGTGTGGTACCACACTACTTCGTGATCCAAACCAGAAAAAACCCAGGACCTGTTCAACAAGTATGTGAAAAACGCTAAACTGTGAGCCTGATGAGGGCAAATCTTAGACCTAACCCAGACCTAAGATGCGTTATCCTCTAAAATATTTATCCAGACCAGGTTTCATTGGATGTTTCAGTGTGGTACCACTTTACTGCGTGATCCAATCCAGAAATAGCCCATGATCTAGCCATGAAGTATGAGAAGTATGCGAAAGAATGAGCCTGATGAGAGCAAATCCCAGACCTAACCTAGACCTTACATGCGTTATCCTCTAAAATATTGAGCGAAACCAGGTTTAATGGACTGTTTCAGTGTGGTACCACACTACTTCGTGATCCAAACCAGAAAAAACCCAGGATCTGTTCAACAAGTATGTGAAAAACGCAAAACTGTGAGCCTGATGAGAGCAAATCCCAGACCTATCCTAGACCTTACATGCGTTATCCTCAAAAATATTGATCGAAACCTGGTTTAATCGACTGTTTCAGTGTGGTTCCACATTACTACGTGATCCAAACCAGAAAAAACCCAGGATCTAGCCATCAAGTACGAGAAATATGCGAAAGAATGTGCCTGATGAGAGCAAATCCCAGACCTATCCTAGACCTTACATGCGTTATCCTCTAAAATATTGAGCGAAACCAGGTTTAATGGACTGTTTCAGTGTGGTCCCACATTACTACGTGATCCAAACCAGAAGTAACCCAGGATCTGTTCTACATGTATGAAAAATATGCGAAAGAATGAGCCTGATGAGAGCAAATCCCAGACCTAACCTAGACCTAACATGAATTATTCTCTAAAATATTGATCGAAACCAGGTTTAATTGACTGTTTCAGTGTGGTGCCACATTACTACGTGATTCAATCCAGAAATAGCCCAGGATCTAGCCATGAAGTATGAGAAATATGCGAAAGTATGAGCCTGATGTGGGCAAATCCTAGACCTAACCCAGACCTAACATGCGTTATTCTGTAAAATTTTTATCAAGATCAGGTTTAATTGAATGTTTCATTGTGGTACCTCATTACTACGTGATGCAATCCAGAAAAAGCCCAGGATCTAGCCATGAAGTATGAGAAATATGCGAAAGTAAGAGCCTGATGAGGGCAAATCCTAGACCTATCCCAGACCTAACTTGTGTTATCCTCTAAAATATTGATCGAAACCAGGTTTAATTGACTGTCTCAGCGTGGTACCACATTACTACGTGTTACAATCCAGAAACAGCCCAGGATTTAGCCATGAAGTATGAGAAATATGCGAAAGTATGAGCCTGATGAGGGCAAATCCTAGACCTAACCCAGACCTAACAGGCGTTATCCTCTAAAATATTTATCAAGATCAGGTTTAATTGAATGTTTCGGTGTGGTACCGCATTACTACGTGATCCAAACCATAAAAAGGCTGGGATCAGGCCAACAAGTAAGCGAAAAACGCGAAAGTATGAGCCAGATGATTGCAAATACCAGAACTCACCCAGACATAACCAGCGCTATCCTCTAAAATACTAATCTGAACCAGGGTTAATTGACTGTTTCAGTGTGGTACCACATTACTACGTGATCCAAACCAGAGAAAGGCCAGGATCTGGCCAACAAGTATGCGAAAAACGCGAAAGTACGAGCCAGATGAGGACAAATCCCAGACCTACCCGAGACATAACCGGCGTTATCCTCTAAAATATTAATCGCAACCAGTTTAATTGACTGTTTCGGTGTGGTACCACATTACTACGTGATCCGAACCAGAAAAAGCCCAGGATCTGGCCATCAAGTATGCGAAAAACGCGAATATATGAGCCATATGATTGCAAATACCAGAACTAACCCTGACATAACCAGCGTTATCCTCTAAAATACGCATCGGAACATGCTTTTAATGACTGTTTCAGTGTGGTACCACATTACAACCTGATCCAAACCAGAAAAAGCCCAGGATCGGGCCAACAAGAATGCGAAAAATGCGAAAGTACGAGCCTGATGAGGGAAACTCCCAGAGCTAACCGAGACGTAACCGGAGTTATCCCCTAAAATATTAATCGCAACCAGGTGTAATTGACTGTTTCGGTGTGGTACCGCATTGCTACGATGATCCAAACCAGAAAGAGGCCAGGATCTGGCCAACAAGTATGCGAAAAATGCGAAAGTATGAGCCAGATGATTGCAAATACCTGAACTAACCCAGACATAACCAGCGATATCCTCTAAAATATTAATCGCAACCAGGTTTAATTGACTGTTTCGGTGTGGTACTGCATTACTACGTGATCCAGACCAGAAAAAGGCCAGGATCTGGCCAACAAGTATGCGCAAAATGCGAAAGTACGAGCCAGTTGAGGGCAAATCCCAGACCAAACCAAGACGTAACCGGCGTTATCCCCTAAAATATTAATCGCAACCAGGTTTAATTGACTGTTTCGGTGTGGTACCGCATTACTACGTGATCCAAACCAGAAAAAGGCCAGGATCTGGCCAACAAGTATGCGAAAAATGCGAAAGTATGAGCCAGATGATTGCAAATTCCAGAACTAACCCTGACATAACCAGCGTTATCCTCTAGAATAAGAATCGGAACATGGTTTTAATGACTGTTTCAGTGTTGTAACACATTACTACGTGATCCAAACCAGAAAAATCCCAGAATGGGGCCATCAAGAATGCGAAAAACGCGAAAGTACGAGCCAGATGAGGGAAAATCCCAGACCAAAACGAGACGTAACCGCGTTGTCCCCTAAAATATTAATCGCAACCAGGTTTAATTGACTGTTTCGGTGTGGTACTGCATTACTACGTGATCCAGACCAGAAAAAGGCCAGGATCTGGCCAACAAGTATGCGAAAAACGCGAAAGTATAAGCCAGATGATTGCAAATACCAGAACTAACCCAGGCATAACCAGCGTTATCCTCTAAAATACTAAGCGGAACCAGCTTCTATTGACTGTTTCAGTGTGGTACCACATTACTACGTGATCCAAGCCAAAAAAAGGCCAGGATCTGGCCAACAAGTATGCGAAAAACGCGAAAGTACGAGCCAGATGATTGCAAATACCAGAACTCACCCAGACATAACCAGCGCTATCCTCTAAAATACTAATCTGGACCAGGGTTAATTGACTGTTTCAGTGTGGTACCACATTACTACGTGATCCAAACCAGAAAAATCCCAGGATCGGGCCAACAAGAACGCGAAAAATGCGAAAGTACGATCCAGATGAGGACAAATCCCAGACCTACCCGAGACATAACCGGCGTTATCCTCTAAAATATTAATCGCAACCAGGTTTAATTGACTATTTCGGTGTGGAACCTCATTACTACGGGATCTACAACAGAAAAAACCCAGGATCTGGTCAACAAGTATGCGAAAAACGCGAAAGTATGAGCCAGAGGATTGCAAATACCAGAACTAACCCAGACATAACCAGCGTTGTCCTCTAAAATACTTATCGGAACCAGCTTCTATTGACTGTTTCAGTGTGGTACCACATTACTACGGGATCCAAAACAGAAAAAACCCAGGATCTGGCCAAAAAGTATGCGACAAACGCGAAAGTATGAGGCAGATGATTGCAAATACCGGAACTAACCCAGGCATAACCAGCGTTATCCTCTAAAGTATTAATCGCAACCAGGTTAAATTGACTGTTTCGTTGTGGAACCACATTACTGCGGGATCCAACCCAGAAAAAACCCAGGGTCTGGCCAACAAGTATGCGAAAAATGCGAAAGTACGATCCAGATGAGGGCAAATCTCAGACCTAACCGAGACATAACCGGCGTTATCCTCTAAAATATTATTCGCAACCAGGTTTAATTGACTGTTTCGGTGTGGTACCGCATTACTACGTGATCCACAACAGAAAAAACCCAGGATCTGGTCAACAAGCATGCGAAAAACGCGAAAGTATGAGCCAGAGGATTGCAAATACCAGAACTAACCCAGACATAACCAGCGTTATCCTCTAAAATACTTATCGGAACCAGCTTCTATTGACTGTTTCAGTGTGGTGCCACTTTGCTACGTGGTCCAAGCCAGAAGAAGGCCAGGATGTGGCCAACAAGTATGCGAAAAATGCGAAAGTACGAGCCAGATGAGGGCAAATACCAGACCTAACCGAGACATAACCGGCGTTATCCTCTAAAATATTAATCGCAACCAGGTTAAATTGACTGTTTCGTTGTGGAACCACATTACTGCGGGATCCAACCCAGAAAAAACCCAGGGTCTGGCCAACAAGTATGCGAAAAATGCGAAAGTACGATCCAGATGAGGGCAAATCTCAGACCTAACCGAGACATAACCGGCGTTATCCTCTAAAATATTATTCGCAACCAGGTTTAATTGACTGTTTCGGTGTGGTACCACATTACTACGTGGTACAAGCCAGAAAAAGGCAAGGATCTGGCCAACAAGTATGCGAAAAACGCGAAAGTACGAGCCAGATGAGGACAAATCCCAGACCTACCCGAGACATAACCGGCGTTATCCTCTAAAATATTAATCGCAACCAGCTTCTATTGACTGTTTCAGTGTGGTACCACATTACTACGTGATCCAAACCAGAAAAAGCCCAGGATCTGGCCAACAAGTATGCGAAAAACGCGAATATATGAGCCATATGATTGCAAATACCAGAACTAACCCTGACATAACCAGCGTTATCCTCTAAAATACGCATCGGAACATGCTTTTAATGACTGTTTCAGTGTGGTACCACATTACAACGTGATCCAAACCAGAAAAAGCCCAGGATCGGGCCAACAAGAACGCGAAAAACGCGAAAGTACGAGCCAGATAAGGACAAATCCCAGACCTACCCGAGACATAACCGGCGTTATCCTCTAAAATATTAATCGCAACCAGGTTTAATTGACTGTTTCGGTGTGGAACCTCATTACTACGGGATCTACAACAGAAAAAACCCAGCATCTGGTCAACAAGTATGCGAAAAACGCGAAAGTATGAGCCAGAGGATTGCAAATACCAGAACTAACCCAGACATAACCAGCGTTGTCCTCTAAAATACTTATCGGAACCAGCTTCTATTGACTGTTTCAGTGTGGTACCACATTACTACGGGATCCAAAACAGAAAAAACCCAGGATCTGGCCAAAAAGTATGCGACAAACGCGAAAGTATGAGGCAGATGATTGCAAATACCGGAACTAACCCAGGCATAACCAGCGTTATCCTCTAAAGTATTAATCGCAACCAGGTTAAATTGACTGTTTCGTTGTGGAACCACATTACTGCGGGATCCAACCCAGAAAAAACCCAGGGTCTGGCCAACAAGTATGCGAAAAATGCGAAAGTACGATCCAGATGAGGGCAAATCTCAGACCTAACCGAGACATAACCGGCGTTATCCTCTAAAATATTATTCGCAACCAGGTTTAATTGACTGTTTCGGTGTGCTACCGCATTACTACGTGATCCACAACAGAAAAAACCCAGGATCTGGTCAACAAGCATGCGAAAAACGCGAAGGTATGAGCCAGAGGATTGCAAATACCAGAACTAACCCAGACATAACCAGCGTTATCCTCTAAAATACTTATCGGAACCAGCTTCTATTGACTGTTTCAGTGTGGTGCCACTTTGCTACGTGGTCCAAGCCAGAAGAAGGCCAGGATGTGGCCAACAAGTATGCGAAAAATGCGAAAGTACGAGCCAGATGAGGGCAAATACCAGACCTAACCGAGACATAACCGGCGTTATCCTCTAAAATATTAATCGCAACCAGGTTAAATTGACTGTTTCGTTGTGGAACCACATTACTGCGGGATCCAACCCAGAAAAAACCCAGGGTCTGGCCAACAAGTATGCGAAAAATGCGAAAGTACGATCCAGATGAGGGCAAATCTCAGAACTATCCCAGACATACCCAGCGTTATCCACTAAAATATTATTCGCAACCAGGTTTAATTGACTGTTTCGGTGTGGTACCACATTACTACGTGGTCCAAGCCAGAAAAAGGCCAGGATCTGGCCAACAAGTATGCGAAAAATGCGAAAGTACGAGCCAGGTGAGGGCAAATACCATACCTAACCGAGACATTACCGGCTTTATCCTCTAAAATATTAATCGCAACCAGATTTAATTGACTGTTTCAGTGTGGTACCGCATTACTACGTGATCCAAACCAGAAAGAGGCCAGGATCTGGCCAACAAGTATGCGAAAAACGCGAAAGTACGAGCCAGATGATTGCAAATACCAGAACTCACCCAGACATAACCAGCGCTATCCTCTAAAATACTAATCTGAACCAGGGTTAATTGACTGTTTCAGTGTCGTACCACATTACTACGTGATCCAAACCAGAGAAAGGCCAGGATCTGGCCAACAAGTATGCGAAAAACGCGAAAGGACGAGCCAGATAAGGACAAATCCCAGACCTACCCGAGACATAACCGGCGTTATCCTCTAAAATATTAATCGCAACCAGGTTTAATTGACTGCTTCGGTGTGGTACCACATTACTACGTGGTCCAAGCCAGAAAAAGGCTAGGATCTGGCCAACAAGTATGCGAAAAACGCGAAAGTACGAGCCAGATGAGGACAAATCCCAGACCTACCCGAGACATAACCGGCGTTATCCTCTAAAATATTAATCGCAACCAGTTTAATTGACTGTTTCGGTGTGGTACCACATTACTACGTGATCCGAACCTGAAAAAGCCCAGGATCTGGCCATCAAGTATGCGAAAAACGCGAATATATGAGCCATATGATTGCAAATACCAGAACTAACCCTGACATAACCAGCGTTATCCTCTAAAATACGCATCGGATCATGCTTTTAATGACTGTTTCAGTGTGGTACCACCTTACAACCTGATCCAAACCAGAAAAAGCCCAGGATCGGGCCAACAAGAATGCGAAAAATGCGAAAGTACGAGCCAGTTGAGGGCAAATCCCAGACCAAAACGAGACGTAACCGGCGTTATCCCCAAAAATATTAATCGCAACCAGGTTTAATTGACTGTTTCGGTGTGGTACCGCATTACTACGTGATCCAAACCAGAAAAAGGCCAGGATCTGGCCAACAAGTATGCGAAAAATGCGAAAGTATGAGCCAGATGATTGCAAATTCCAGATCTAACCCTGACATAACAAGCGTTATCCTCTAGAATACGAATCGGAACATGGTTTTAATGACTGTTTCAGTGTTGTAACACATTACTACATGATCCAAGCCAAAAAAAGGCCAGGATCTGGCCAGCAAGTATGCGAAAAACGCGAAAGTATGAGCCAGATGATTGCAAATACCAGAACAATCCCAGGCATAACCAGCGTTATCCTCTAAAATACTAAGCGGAACCAGCTTTTATTGACAGTGTGGTACCACATTACTACGTGATCCAAACCAGAAAAAGCCCAGGATCTGGCCAACAAGTATGCGAAAAACGCGAAAGTACGAGCCAGATGATTGCAAATACCAGAACTCACCCAGACATAACCAGCGCTATCCTCTAAAATACTAATCTGAACCAGGGTTAATTGACTGTTTCGGTGTGGTACCGCATTACTACGTGATCCACAACAGAAAAAACCCAGGATCTGGTCAACAAGTATGCGAAAAACGCGAAAGTATGAGCCAGAGGATTGCAAATACCAGAACTAAGCCAGACATAACCAGCGTTATCCTCTAAAATACTTATCGGAACCAGCTTCTATTGACTGTTTCAGTGTGGTACCACTTTACTACGTGGTCCAAGCCAGAAGAAGGCCAGGATGTGGCCAACAAGTATGCGAAAAATGCGAAAGTACGAGCCAGATGAGGGCAAATACCAGACCTAACCGAGACATAACCGGCGTTATCCTCTAAAATATTATTCGCAACCAGGTTTAATTGACTGTTTCGGTGTGGTACCACATTACTACGTGATCCAAACCAGAGAAAGGCCAGGATCTGGCCAACAAGTATGCGAAAAACGCGAAAGGACGAGCCAGATAAGGACAAATCCCAGACCTACCCGAGACATAACCGGCGTTATCCTCTAAAATATTAATCGCAACCAGGTTTAATTGACTGCTTCGGTGTGGTACCACATTACTACGTGGTCCAAGCCAGAAAAAGGCTAGGATCTGGCCAACAAGTATGCGAAAAACGCGAAAGTACGAGCCAGATGAGGACAAATCCCAGACCTACCCGAGACATAACCGGCGTTATCCTCTAAAATATTAATCGCAACCAGTTTAATTGACTGTTTCGGTGTGGTACCACATTACTACGTGATCCGAACCTGAAAAAGCCCAGGATCTGGCCATCAAGTATGCGAAAAACGCGAATATATGAGCCATATGATTGCAAATACCAGAACTAACCCTGACATAACCAGCGTTATCCTCTAAAATACGCATCGGATCATGCTTTTAATGACTGTTTCAGTGTGGTACCACCTTACAACCTGATCCAAACCAGAAAAAGCCCAGGATCGGGCCAACAAGAATGCGAAAAATGCGAAAGTACGAGCCAGTTGAGGGCAAATCCCAGACCAAAACGAGACGTAACCGGCGTTATCCCCAAAAATATTAATCGCAACCAGGTTTAATTGACTGTTTCGGTGTGGTACCGCATTACTACGTGATCCAAACCAGAAAAAGGCCAGGATCTGGCCAACAAGTATGCGAAAAATGCGAAAGTATGAGCCAGATGATTGCAAATGCCAGAACTAACCCTGACATAACAAGCGTTATCCTCTAGAATACGAATCGGAACATGGTTTTAATGACTGTTTCAGTGTTGTAACACATTACTACATGATCCAAGCCAAAAAAAGGCCAGGATCTGGCCAGCAAGTATGCGAAAAACGCGAAAGTATGAGCCAGATGATTGCAAATACCAGAACAATCCCAGGCATAACCAGAGTTATCCTCTAAAATACTAAGCGGAACCAGCTTTTATTGACAGTGTGGTACCACATTACTACGTGATCCAAACCAGAAAAAGCCCAGGATCTGGCCAACAAGTATGCGAAAAACGCGAAAGTACGAGCCAGATGATTGCAAATACCAGAACTCACCCAGACATAACCAGCGCTATCCTCTAAAATACTAATCTGAACCAGGGTTAATTGACTGTTTCGGTGTGGTACCGCATTACTACGTGATCCACAACAGAAAAAACCCAGGATCTGGTCAACAAGTATGCGAAAAACGCGAAAGTATGAGCCAGAGGATTGCAAATACCAGAACTAAGCCAGACATAACCAGCGTTATCCTCTAAAATACTTATCGGAACCAGCTTCTATTGACTGTTTCAGTGTGGTACCACTTTACTACGTGGTCCAAGCCAGAAGAAGGCCAGGATGTGGCCAACAAGTATGCGAAAAATGCGAAAGTACGAGCCAGATGAGGGCAAATACCAGACCTAACCGAGACATAACCGGCGTTATCCTCTAAAATATTATTCGCAACCAGGTTTAATTGACTGTTTCGGTGTGGTACCACATTACTACGTGGTCCAAGCCAGAAAAAGGCAAGGATCTGGCCAACAAGTATGCGAAAAACGCGAAAGTACGAGCCAGATGAGGACAAATCCCAGACCTTCCCGAGACATAACCGGCGTTATCCTCTAAAATATTAATCGCAACCAGCTTCTATTGACTGTTTCAGTGTGGTACCACATTACTACGTGATCCAAACCAGAAAAAGCCCAGGATCTGGCCAACAAGTATGCGAAAAACGCGAATGTACGAGCCTGATGAGGGAAAATCCCAGACCTAACCGAGACGTAACCGGCGTTATCCCCTAAAATATTAATCGCAACCAGGTGTAATTGACTGTTTCGGTGTGGTACCGCATTGCTACGATGATCCACCCCAGAAAGAGGCCAGGATCTGGCCAACAAGTATGCGAAGAATGCGAAAGTATGAGCCAGATGATTGCAAATACCAGAACTAACCCAGACATAACCAGCGATATCCTCTAAAATATTAATCGCAACCAGGTTTAATTGACTGTTTCGGTGTAGTACTGCATTACTACGTGATCCAGACCAGAAAAAGGCCAGGATCTGGCCAACAAGTATGCGCAAAATGCGCAAGTACGAGCCAGTTGAGGGCAAATCCCAGACCAAACCGAGACATAACCGGCGTTATCCTCTAAAATATTAATCGCAACCAGGTTTAATTGACTGTTTCGGTGTGGTACCGCATTACTACGTGATCCAAACCAGAAAAAGGCCAGGATCTGTTCAACAAGTATGTGAAAAACGCGAAAGTATGAGTCTGATGAGGTCAAATCCCAGACCTATCCCAGACTTATCTTGCGTTATCCTCTAAAATATTGATCGAAACCAGGTTTAATCGACTGTTTCAGCGTGGTATCACATTAGTACGTGATACAATCCAGAAACAGCCCAGGATCTAGCCATGAAGTATGAGAAATATGCGAAAGTATGAGCCTGATGAGGGCAAATCCTAGACCTAACCCAATCCTAAAATGCGTTATCCTCTAAAATATTTATCAAGACCAGGTTTAATTGAATGTTTCAGTGTGGTACCACATTAATACGTGAACCAAACCAGAAAAAACCCAGGATCCGTTCAACAAGTATGTTAAAACTGCGACAGTATGACCCTGATGAGGGCAAATCCCAGGCCTAACCTAGACCTAACATGCGTTGTCCTCTAAAATATTGATGGAAACCAGGTTTAATGGACTGTTTCAGTGTGGCACCACTTTACTACGTGATCCAAAGCAGAAAAAACCCTCGATCAGGCCAACATGTATGTTAAAACTGCGAAAGTATGACCCTGATGAGGGCAAATCCCAGGACTAACCTAGACCTAACTTGCGTTATCCTCTAAAATATTGATCGAAACCAGGTTTAATCGACTGTTTCAGCGTGGTACCACATTACTACGTGATCCAATCCAGAAATAGCCCAGGATCTAGCCATGAAGTATGAGAAATATGCGAAAGTATGAGCCTGATGAGGGCAAATCCTAGACCTAACCCAGACCTAACATGCGTTATTCTCTAAAATATTTATCTAGACCAGGTTTAATTGAATGTTTCAGTGTGGTACCACATTACTGCGTGATCAAAACCAGAAAAAACCCAGGATCCGTTCAACAAGTATGTGAAGAATGCGAAAGTATCAGTCTGATCAGTGAAAATCTCAGGCCTTACCTAGACCTAACATGCGTTGTCCTCTAAAATATTGATGGAAACCAGGTTTGAATGACTGTTTCAGTATGGTACTGCATTACTACAAGATGCAATCCAGAAATAGCCCAGGATCTAGCCATCAAGTATGAGAAATATGCGAAAGAATGAGCCTGATGAGAGCAAATCCCAGACCTAACCTAGACCTAACATGCGTTATCCTCTAAGATATTGAGCGAAACCAGGTTTAATGGACTGTTTCAGTGTGGTACCACACTACTTCGTGATCCAAACCAGAGAAAGCCCAGGATCTGTTCAAGAAGTATGTGAAAAACGCTAAACTGTGAGCCTGATGAGAGCAAATCCTAGACCTAACCCAGACCTAACATGCGTTATCCTCTAAAATATTTATCAAGACCAGGTTTAATTGAATGTTTCAGTGTGGTACCACATTACTACGTGAACCAAACCAGAAAGAACCCAGGATCCGTTCAACAAGTATGTTAAAACTGCGACAGTATGACCCTGATGAGGGCAAATCCCAGACCTAACCTAGACCTAACATGAATTATTCTCTAAAATATTGATCGAAACCAGGTTTACTTGACTGCTTCAGTGTGGTCCCACATTACTACGTGATCCAAACCAGAAAAAACCCAGGATCCGTTCAGCAAGTATGTGAAGAATGCGAAAGTATGAGTCTGATGAGGTCAAATCCCAGGCCTAACCTAGACCTAACATGCGCTATCCTCTAAAATATTGATCGAAACCAGGTTTAGTCGAATGTTTCAGTGTGGTCCCACATTACTACGTGATACAATCCAGAAACAGCCCAGGATCTAGCCATGAAGTATGAGAAATATGCGAAAGTATGAGCCTGATGAGGGCAAATCCTAGACCTAACCCAATCCTAAAATGCGTTATCCTCTAAAATATTTATCAAGACCAGGTTTAATTGAATGTTTCAGTGTGGTACCACATTAATACGTGAACCAAACCAGAAAAAACCCAGGATCCGTTCAACAAGTATGTTAAAACTGCGACAGTATGACCCTGATGAGGGCAAATCCCAGGCCTAACCTAGACCTAACATGCGTTGTCCTCTAAAATATTGATGGAAACCAGGTTT
This sequence comes from Colletes latitarsis, assembly GCF_051014445.1. Lineage (NCBI taxonomy): Eukaryota > Metazoa > Arthropoda > Insecta > Hymenoptera > Colletidae > Colletes > Colletes latitarsis. The sequence continues at coordinate 3,578,328 of NW_027488375.1, read as the reverse complement.
AATGGACTGTTTCAGTGTGGCACCACTTTACTACGTGATCCAAAGCAGAAAAAACCCTCGATCAGGCCAACATGTATGTTAAAACTGCGAAAGTATGACCCTGATGAGGGCAAATCCCAGGACTAACCTAGACCTAACTTGCGTTATCCTCTAAAATATTGATCGAAACCAGGTTTAATCGACTGTTTCAGCGTGGTACCACATTACTACGTGATCCAATCCAGAAATAGCCCAGGATCTAGCCATGAAGTATGAGAAATATGCGAAAGTATGAGCCTGATGAGGGCAAATCCTAGACCTAACCCAGACCTAACATGCGTTATTCTCTAAAATATTTATCTAGACCAGGTTTAATTGAATGTTTCAGTGTGGTACCACATTACTGCGTGATCAAAACCAGAAAAAACCCAGGATCCGTTCAACAAGTATGTGAAGAATGCGAAAGTATCAGTCTGATCAGTGAAAATCTCAGGCCTTACCTAGACCTAACATGCGTTGTCCTCTAAAATATTGATGGAAACCAGGTTTGAATGACTGTTTCAGTATGGTACTGCATTACTACAAGATGCAATCCAGAAATAGCCCAGGATCTAGCCATCAAGTATGAGAAATATGCGAAAGAATGAGCCTGATGAGAGCAAATCCCAGACCTAACCTAGACCTAACATGCGTTATCCTCTAAGATATTGAGCGAAACCAGGTTTAATGGACTGTTTCAGTGTGGTACCACACTACTTCGTGATCCAAACCAGAGAAAGCCCAGGATCTGTTCAAGAAGTATGTGAAAAACGCTAAACTGTGAGCCTGATGAGAGCAAATCCTAGACCTAACCCAGACCTAACATGCGTTATCCTCTAAAATATTTATCAAGACCAGGTTTAATTGAATGTTTCAGTGTGGTACCACATTACTACGTGAACCAAACCAGAAAGAACCCAGGATCCGTTCAACAAGTATGTTAAAACTGCGACAGTATGACCCTGATGAGGGCAAATCCCAGACCTAACCTAGACCTAACATGAATTATTCTCTAAAATATTGATCGAAACCAGGTTTACTTGACTGCTTCAGTGTGGTCCCACATTACTACGTGATCCAAACCAGAAAAAACCCAGGATCCGTTCAGCAAGTATGTGAAGAATGCGAAAGTATGAGTCTGATGAGGGAAAATCCCAGGCCTAACCTAGACCTAACATGCGCTATCCTCTAAAATATTGATCGAAACCAGGTTTAGTCGAATGTTTCAGTGTGGTCCCACATTACTACGTGATCCAAACCAGAAAAAACCCAGAATCCGTTCAACAAGTATGTGAAGAATGCGAAAGTATGAGTCTGATGAGGTCAAATCCCAGGCCTAACCTAGACCTAACATGTGTTATCCTCAAAAATATTGATCGAAACCTGGTTTAATCGACTGTTTCAGTGTGGTACCACATTACTATGTGATCCAAACCAGAAAATAACCCAGGATCTGTTCAACGAGTATGTGAAGTGTGCGAAAGTATGAGTCTGATGAGGTCAAATCCCAGACCATTCCCAGACTTAACTTGCGTTATCCTCTAAAATATTGATCGAAACCAGGTTTAATCGACTGTTTCAGTGTGGTACCACATTACTACGTGATCCAAACCAGAAAAAACCCAGGATCTAGCCATCAAGTACGAGAAATATGCGAAAGAATGAGCCTGATGAGAGCAAATCCCAGACCTAACCTAGACCTTACATGCGTTATCCTCTAAAATATTGAGCGAAACCAGGTTTAATGGACTGTTTCAGTGTGGTACCACATTACTACGTGATCCAAACCAGAAAAAGCCCAGGATCTGGCCAACAAGTATGCGAAAAACGCGAATGTACGAGCCTGATGAGGGAAAATCCCAGACCTAACCGAGACGTAACCGGCGTTATCCCCTAAAATATTAATCGCAACCAGGTGTAATTGACTGTTTCGGTGTGGTACCGCATTGCTACGATGATCCAAACCAGAAAGAGGCCAGGATCTGGCCAACAAGTATGCGAAAAATGCGAAAATATGGGCCAGATGATTGCAAATACCAGAACTAGCCCAGACATAACCAGCGATATCCTCTAAAATACGCATAGGAACATGCTTTTAATGACTGTTTCAGTGTGGTACCACATTACAACGTGATCCAAACCAGAAAAAGCCCAGGATCGGGCCAACAAGAATGCGAAAAATGCGAAAGTACGAGCCTGATGAGGGAAAATCCCAGACCTAACCGAGACGTAACCGGCGTTATCCCCTAAAATATTAATCGCAACCAGGTGTAATTGACTGTTTCGGTGTGGTACCGCATTGCTACGATGATCCACCCCAGAAAGAGGCCAGGATCTGGCCAACAAGTATGGGAAGAATGCGAAAGTATGAGCCAGATGATTGCAAATACCAGAACTAACCCAGACATAACCAGCGATATCCTCTAAAATATTAATCGCAACCAGGTTTAATTGACTGTTTCGGTGTAGTACTGCATTACTACGTGATCCAGACCAGAAAAAGGCCAGGATCTGGCCAACAAGTATGCGCAAAATGCGCAAGTACGAGCCAGTTGAGGGCAAATCCCAGACCAAACCGAGACATAACCGGCGTTATCCTCTAAAATATTAATCGCAACCAGGTTTAATTGACTGTTTCGGTGTGGTACCGCATTACTACGTGATCCAAACCAGAAAAAGGCCAGGATCTGTTCAACAAGTATGTGAAAAACGCGAAAGTATGAGTCTGATGAGGTCAAATCCCAGACCTATCCCAGACTTAACTTGCGTTATCCTCTAAAATATTGATCGAAACCAGGTTTAATCGACTGTTTCAGCGTGGTATCACATTAGTACGTGATACAATCCAGAAACAGCCCAGGATCTAGCCATGAAGTATGAGAAATATGCGAAAGTATGAGCCTGATGAGGGCAAATCCTAGACCTTACCCAATCCTAAAATGCGTTATCCTCTAAAATATTTATCAAGACCAGGTTTAATTGAATGTTTCAGTGTGGTACCACATTAATACGTGAACCAAACCAGAAAAAACCCAGGATCCGTTCAACAAGTATGTTAAAACTGCGACAGTATGACCCTGATGAGGGCAAATCCCAGGCCTAACCTAGACCTAACATGCGTTGTCCTCTAAAATATTGATGGAAACCAGGTTTAATGGACTGTTTCAGTGTGGCACCACTTTACTACGTGATCCAAAGCAGAAAAAACCCTCGATCAGGCCAACATGTATGTTAAAACTGCGAAAGTATGACCCTGATGAGGGCAAATCCCAGGACTAACCTAGACCTAACTTGCGTTATCCTCTAAAATATTGATCGAAACCAGGTTTAATCGACTGTTTCAGCGTGGTACCACATTACTACGTGATCCAATCCAGAAATAGCCCAGGATCTAGCCATGAAGTATGAGAAATATGCGAAAGTATGAGCCTGATGAGGGCAAATCCTAGACCTAACCCAGACCTAACATGCGTTATTCTCTAAAATATTTATCTAGACCAGGTTTAATTGAATGTTTCAGTGTGGTACCACATTACTGCGTGATCAAAACCAGAAAAAACCCAGGATCCGTTCAACAAGTATGTGAAGAATGCGAAAGTATCAGTCTGATCAGTGAAAATCTCAGGCCTTACCTAGACCTAACATGCGTTGTCCTCTAAAATATTGATGGAAACCAGGTTTGAATGACTGTTTCAGTATGGTACTGCATTACTACAAGATGCAATCCAGAAATAGCCCAGGATCTAGCCATCAAGTATGAGAAATATGCGAAAGAATGAGCCTGATGAGAGCAAATCCCAGACCTAACCTAGACCTAACATGCGTTATCCTCTAAGATATTGAGCGAAACCAGGTTTAATGGACTGTTTCAGTGTGGTACCACACTACTTCGTGATCCAAACCAGAGAAAGCCCAGGATCTGTTCAAGAAGTATGTGAAAAACGCTAAACTGTGAGCCTGATGAGAGCAAATCCTAGACCTAACCCAGACCTAACATGCGTTATCCTCTAAAATATTTATCAAGACCAGGTTTAATTGAATGTTTCAGTGTGGTACCACATTACTACGTGAACCAAACCAGAAAGAACCCAGGATCCGTTCAACAAGTATGTTAAAACTGCGACAGTATGACCCTGATGAGGGCAAATCCCAGACCTAACCTAGACCTAACATGAATTATTCTCTAAAATATTGATCGAAACCAGGTTTACTTGACTGCTTCAGTGTGGTCCCACATTACTACGTGATCCAAACCAGAAAAAACCCAGGATCCGTTCAGCAAGTATGTGAAGAATGCGAAAGTATGAGTCTGATGAGGGAAAATCCCAGGCCTAACCTAGACCTAACATGCGCTATCCTCTAAAATATTGATCGAAACCAGGTTTAGTCGAATGTTTCAGTGTGGTCCCACATTACTACGTGATCCAAACCAGAAAAAACCCAGAATCCGTTCAACAAGTATGTGAAGAATGCGAAAGTATGAGTCTGATGAGGTCAAATCCCAGGCATAACCTAGACCTAACATGTGTTATCCTCAAAAATATTGATCGAAACCTGGTTTAATCGACTGTTTCAGTGTGGTACCACATTACTATGTGATCCAAACCAGAAAATAACCCAGGATCTGTTCAACGAGTATGTGAAGTGTGCGAAAGTATGAGTCTGATGAGGTCAAATCCCAGACCATTCCCAGACTTAACTTGCGTTATCCTCTAAAATATTGATCGAAACCAGGTTTAATCGACTGTTTCAGTGTGGTACCACATTACTACGTGATCCAAACCAGAAAAAACCCAGGATCTAGCCATCAAGTACGAGAAATATGCGAAAGAATGAGCCTGATGAGAGCAAATCCCAGACCTAACCTAGACCTTACATGCGTTATCCTCTAAAATATTGAGCGAAACCAGGTTTAATGGACTGTTTCAGTGTGGTACCACACTACTTCGTGATCCAAACCAGAAAAAACCCAGGATCTGTTCAACAAGTATGTGAAAAACGCTAAACTGTGAGCCTGATGAGAGCAAATCCCAGACCTATCCTAGACCTTACATGCGTTATCCTCTAAAATATTGAGCGAAACCAGGTTTAATGGACTGTTTCAGTGTGGTCCCACATTACTACGTGATCCAAACCAGAAATAACCCAGGATCTGTTCTACATGTATGAACAATATGCGGAAGAATGAGCCTGATGAGAGCAAATCCCAGACCTAACCTAGACCTAACATGAATTATTCTCTAAAATATTGATCGAAACAAGGTATAATTGACTGTTTCAGTGTGGTACCACATTACTACGTGATTCAATCCAGAAATAGCCCTGGATCTAGCCATGAAGTATGAGAAATATGCGAAAGTATGAGCCTGATGAGGGCAAATCCTAGACCTAACCCAGACCTAACATGCGTTATTCTGTAAAATTTTCATCAAGACCAGGTTTAATTGAATGTTTCATTGTGGTACCTCATTACTACGTGATCAAAACCAGAAAAAACCCAGGATCCGTTCAACAAGTATGTGGAGAATGCGAAAGTATGAGTCTGATCAGTGAAAATCTCAGGCCTTACCTAGACCTAACTTGCGTTGTCCTCTAAAATATTGATGGAAACCAGGTTTCATTGACTGTTTCAGTGTGGTCCCACATTACTACGTGATCCAAACCAGAAAAAACCCAGTATCTGTTCAACATGTATGAGAAATATGCGAAAGAATGAGCCTGATGTGAGCAAATCCCAGACCTAACCTAGACCTAACATGAATTATTCTCTAAAATATTGATCGAAACCAGGTTTACTTGACTGCTTCAGTGTGGTCCCACATTACTACGTGATCCAAACCAGAAAAAACCCAGGATCCGTTCAGCAAGTATGTGAAGAATGCGAGAGTATGAGTCTGATGAGGTCAAATCCCAGGCCTAACCTAGACCTAACATGCGTTATCCTCAAAAATATTGATCGAAACCTGGTTTAATCGACTGTTTCAGTGTGGTACCACATTACTATGTGATCCAAACCAGAAAATAACCCAGGATCTGTTCAACGAGTATGTGAAGTGTGCGAAAGTATGAGTCTGATGAGGTCAAATCCCAGACCATTCCCAGACTTAACTTGCGTTATCCTCTAAAATATTGATCGAAACCAGGTTTAATCGACTGTTTCAGTGTGGTACCACATTTCTACGTGATCCAAACCAGAAAAATCCCAGGATCTAGCCATCAAGTACGAGAAATATGCGAAAGAATGAGCCTGATGAGAGCAAATCCCAGACCTAACCTAGACCTTACATGCGTTATCCTCTAAAATATTGAGCGAAACCAGGTTTAATGGACTGTTTCAGTGTGGTACCACATTACTACGTGATTCAATCCAGAAATAGCCCAGGATCTAGCCATGAAGTATGAGAAATATGCGAAAGTATGAGCCTGATGAGGGCAAATCCTAGACCTAGCCCAAACCTAACGTGCGTTATCCTCTAAAATATTTATCAAGATCAGGTTTAATTGATTGTTTCAGTGTGGTCCCACATTACTACGTGATCCAAACCAGAAAAAACCCAGTATCTGTTCAACATGTATGAGAAATATGCGAAAGAATGAGCCTGATGTGAGCAAATCCCAGACCTAACCTAGACCTAACATGAATTATTCTCTAAAATATTGATCGAAACCAGGTTTACTTGACTGCTTCAGTGTGGTCCCACATTACTACGTGATCCAAACCAGAAAAAACCCAGGATCCGTTCAGCAAGTATGTGAAGAATGCGAAAGTATGAGTCTGATGAGGTCAAATCCCAGGCCTAACCTGGACCTAACATGCGTTATCCTCAAAAATATTGATCGAAACCTGGTTTAATCGACTGTTTCAGTGTGGTACCACATTACTATGTGATCCAAACCAGAAAATAACCCAGGATCTGTTCAACGAGTATGTGAAGTGTGCGAAAGTATGAGTCTGATGAGGTCAAATCCCAGACCATTCCCAGACTTAACTTGCGTTATCCTCTAAAATATTGAACGAAACCTGGTTTAATCGACTGTTTCAGTGTGGTACCACATTACTACGTGATCCAAACCAGAAAAAACCCAGGATCTAGCCATCAAGTATGAGAAATATGCGAAAGAATGAGCCTGATGAGAGCAAATCCCAGACCTAACCTAGACCTAACATGCGTTATCCTCTAAAATATTGAGCGAAACCAGGTTTAATGGACTGTTTCAGTGTGGCACCACACTACTACGGGATCCAAACCAGAAAAAACCCAGGATCAGTTCAACAAGTATGTGAAGAATGCGAAAGTATGAGTCTGACGAGTGTAATTCCCAGGGCTGACCTAGACCTAACATGCGTTATCCTCTAAAATATTGATCGAAACCAGGTTTAATTGACCGTTTCAGTGTGGTACCACATTACTACGTGATCCAAACCAGAAAAAACCCAGGATCCGTTCAACATGTATGTGAAGAATGCGAAAGTATGAGTCTGATGAGTGAAAATCCCAGGCCTAACCTAGACCTAACATGCGTTATCCTCTAAAATATTGATCGAAACCTGGTTTAATCGACTGTTTCAGTGTGGTACCACATTACTATGTGATCGAAACCAGAAAATAACCCAGGATCTGTTCAAGGAGTATGTGAAGTGTTGCGAAAGTATGAGTATGATGAGGTCAAATCCGAGACCTATCCCACACCTAACTTGCGTTATCCTCTAAAATATTGATCGAAACCAGGTTTAATCGACAGTTTCAGTGTGGTACCACATTACTACGTGATCCAAACCAGAAAAAACCCAGGATCAGTTCAACAAGTATGTGAAGAATGCGAAAGTATGAGTCTGATGAGTGTAATTCCCAGGGCTGACCTAGACCTAACATGCGTTATCCTCTAAAATATTGATCGAAACCAGGTTTAATCGACTGTTTCAGTGTGGTATCACACTACTACGTGACCCAAACCAGAAAAAACCCAGGATCTGTACAACAAGTATGTGAAAAACGCGAAAGTATGAGCCTGATGAGGGCAAATCCCAGACCTATCCCAGACCTAACTTGCGTTATCCTCTAAAATATTGATCGATACCAGGTTTGATTGACCGTTTCAGTGTGGTACCACATTACTACGTGATCCAAACCAGAAAAAACCCAGGATCCGTTCAACAAGAATGTGAAAAATGCGAAAGTATGAGTCCGATCTGTGAAAATCTCAGGCCTTACCTAGACCTAACTTGCGTTATCCTCTAAAATATTTATCCAGACCAGGTTTCATTGAATGTTTCAGTGTGGTCCCACATTACTACGTGATCCAAACCAGAAAAAACCCAGGATCCGTTCAACAAGTATGTGAAGAATGCGAAAGTATGAGTCTGATGAGTGAAAATCCCAGGCCTAACCTAGACCTAACATGCGTTATCCTCTAAAATATTGATCGAAACTTGGTTTAATCGACTGTTTCAGTGTGGTACCACATTACTATGTGATCCAAACCAGTAAATAACCCAGGATCCGTTCAACAAGTATGTGAAGAATGCGAAAGTATGAGTCTGCTGAGTGAAAATCCCAGACCTAACCTTGACTTAACATGCGTTATCCTCTAAAATATTGATCGAAACCTGGTTTAATCGACTGTTTCAGTGTGGTACCACATTACTATGTGATCCAAACCAGAAAATAACCCAGGATCTGTTCAAGGAGTATGTGAAGTGTGCGCAACTATGAGTCTGATGAGGTCAAATCCTAGACCTATCCCAGACCTAACTTTTTTTTTTTTTTTTTTTTGTCGTGGGGAAAATCTTCGAAAGACTCCCTCCCACCTCCTTGGGGAGAGGTGGGAGGGGTGTGTGGGATTCCCCGCGCCCGTACAACGACAGGCGCGGGACCTACCCACTAAAAACCCCACGGTGACCCTTCGGCACGCTTTGGGAGGATACCGGGAATCGCTCGAAGCATTCTTCCGGTATCCTCCCCGTGCCCGCGCTTTCGCGCCCACCCCCGGGGGGACAATCGGTCCCCCCAGTAGACACACTGCCTCATAGCGGCGGGACGGGGCCACTCCATCCCGCCCCTATCCGTCCCGGGGCCGCGTTTAGTGGCGGCTGCGAGCCCCAACTCGCAACCGCCCGCGACCCCGTTTCCACCCCTCGGCGGCCGGGCGTTCATGGCCGCACCAGACCGCCGAGGGTGCCTCCCCTTGCGTCGGACCGGTAGGGGGAGGCACTCCTACCCCCAACCGGTCCGACCCGGCGCCGCCTGGCGGGAGGAGGCTCCCCTCAGGACCCCCCTCCCAGCCTAGGTCATCATCCCAGACCTAACTTGCGTTGTCCTCTAAAATATTGATGGAAACCAGGTTTCATTGACTGTTTCAGTGTGGTACCACAATACTACGTGATCCAAACTAGAAAAAACCCAGGATCAGTTCAACAAGTATGTGAAGAATGCGAAAGTATGAGTCTGATGAGGTCAAATCCCAGACCTATCCCAGACCTAACTTGCGTTATCCCCAAAAATATTGATCGAAACCAGGTTTAATCGACTGTTTCAGTGTGGTACCACATTACTACGTGATCCTTACCAGAAAAAACCCAGGATCCGTTCAACAAGTATGTGAAGAATGCGAAAGTATGAGTCTGATGAGGTCAAATCCCAGACCTATCCCAGACCTAACTTGCGTTATCCTCAAAAATATTGATCGAAACCAGGTTTAATCGACTGTTTCAGTGTGGTACCACATTACTACGTGATCCAAACCAGAAAAAACCCAGGATCCGTTCAACAAGTATGTGAAGAATGCGAAAGTATGAGTCTGATGAGTGAAAATCCCAGACCTAACCTAGACTTAACATGCGTTATCCTCTAAAATATTGATCGAAACCTGGTTTAATCGACTGTTTCAGTGTGGTACCACATTACTATGTGATCCAAACCAGAAAATAACCCAGGATCTGTTCAAGGAGTATGTGAAGTGTGCGAAAGTATGAGTCTGATGAGGTCAAATCCTAGACCTATCCCAGACCTAACTTGCGTTATCCTCTAAAATATTGATCGAAACCAGGTTTAATCGACTGTTTCAGTGCGGTACCACATTACTACGTGATCCAAACCAGAAAAAACCCAGGATCAGTTCAACAAGTATGTGAAGAATGCGAAAGTATGAGTCTGATGAGTGTAATTCCCAGGGCTGACCTAGACCTAACATGCGTTATCCTCTAAAATATTGATCGAAACCAGGTTTAATCGACTGTTTCAGTGTGGTATCACACTACTACGTGACCTAAACCAGAAAAAGCCGAGGATCTGTACAACAGGAATGTGAAAAACGCGAAAGTATGAGCCTGATGAGGGCAAATCCCAGACCAATCCCAGACCTAACTAGCGTTATCCTCTAAAATACTGATCGAAACCAGGTTTGAATGACCGTTTCAGTGTGGTACCACATTACTACGTGATCCAAACCAGAAAAAACCCAGGATCCGTTCAACAAGAATGTGAAAAATGCGAAAGTATGAGTCTGATGAGTGAAAATCCCAGGCCTTACCTAGACCTAACTTGCGTTGTCCTCTAAAATATTGATGGAAACCAGGTTTCATTGACTGTTTCAGTGTGGTACCACACTACTACGTGATCCAAACGAGAAAAAACCCAGGATCTAGCCATCAAGTATGAGAAATATGCGAAAGAATGAACCTGATGAGAGCAAACCCCAGACCTAACCTAGACCTTACATGCGTTATCCTCTAAAATATTGAGCGAAACCGGGTTTAATCGACTGTTTCAGTGTGGTACCACATTACTACGTGATCGAAACCAGAAAAAACCCAGGATCCGTTCAACAAGTATGTGAAGAATGCGAAAGTATGAGTCCGATAAGTGAAAATCCCAGACCTTACCTAGACTTAACATGCGTTATCCTCTAAAATATTGATCGAAACCTGGTTTAATCGACTGTTTCAGTGTGGTACCACTTTACTACGTGATCCAATCCAGAAATAGCCCAGGATCTGTTCAAGGAGTATGTGAAGTGTGCGAAAGTATGAGTCTGATGAGGTCAAATCCTAGACCTATCCCAGACCTAACTTGCGTTATCCTCTAAAATATTGATCGAAACCAGGTTTAATCGACTGTCTCAGTGTGGTACCACATTACTATGTGATCCAAACCAGAAAAAACCCGGGATCAGTTTAACAAGTATGAGAAGAATGCGAAAGTATGAGTCTGATGAGTGAGAATCCCAGACCTATCCCAGACCTAACACTCGTTATCCTCTAAAATATTGATCGAAACCAGGTTTAATCGACTGTTTCCGTGTGGTACCACATTACTACGTGATCCAAACCAGAAAAAACCCAGGATCAGTTCAACAAGTATGTGAAGAATGCGAAAGTATGAGTCTGATGAGTGTAATTCCCAGGGCTGACCTAGACCTAACATGCGTTATCCTCTAAAATATTGATCGAAACCAGGTTTAATCGACTGTTTCAGTGTGGTATCACACTACTACGTGACCCAAACCAGAAAAAACCCAGGATCTGTACAACAGGAATGTGAAAAAAGCGAAAGTATGAGCCTGATGAGGGCAAATCCCAGACCAATCCCAGACCTAACTTGCGTTATCCTCTAAAATACTGATCGAAACCAGGTTTGAATGACCATTTCAGTGTGGTACCACATTACTACGTGATCCAAACCAGAAAAAACCCAGGATCCGTTCAACAAGAATGTGTAAAATGCGAAAGTATGAGTCCGATCAGTGAAAATCTCAGGCCTTACCTAGACCTAACTTGCGTTGCCCTCTAAAATATTGATGGAAACCAGGTTTCATTGACTGTTTCAGTGTGGTCCCACATTACTACGTGATCCAAACCAGAAAAAACCCAGGATCTGTTCAAGGAGTATGTGAAGTGTGCGAAAGTATGAGTCTGATGAGGTCAAACCCTAGACCTATCCCAGACCTAACTTGCGTTATCCTCTAAAATATTGATCGAAACCAGGTTTAATCGACTGCTTCAGTGTGGTACCACATTACTATGTGATCCAAACCAGAAAAAACCCGGGATCAGTTCAACAAGTATGAGAAGAATGCGAAAGTATGAGTCTGATGAGTGAGAATCCCAGACCTATCCCAGACCTAACATTCGTTATCCTCTAAAATATTGATCGAAACCAGGTTTAATCGACTGTTTCAGTGTGGTATCACACTACTACGTGACCCAAACCAGAAAAAACCCAGGATCTGTACAACAAGTATGTGCAAAACGCGAAAGTATGAGCCTGATGAGGGCAAATCCCAGACCTATCCCAGACCTAACTTGCGTTATCCTCTAAAATATTGATCGGAACCAGGTTTGATTGACAGTTTCAGTGTGGTACCACATTACTACGTGATCCAAACCAGAAAAAACCCAGGATCCGTTCAACAAGAATGTGAAAAATGCGAAAGTATGAGTCCGATCAGTGAAAATCTCAGGCCTTACCTAGACCTAACTTGCGTTGTCCTCTAAAATATTGATGGAAACCAGGTTTCATTGACAGTTTCAGTGTGGTACCACATTACTACGTGATCCAAACCAGAAAAAACCCAGGATCCGTTCAACAAGTATGTGAAGAATGCGAAAGTATGAGTCTGATGAGTGAAAATCCCAGGCCTAACCCAGACCTAACTTGCGTTGTCCTCTAAAATATTGATGGAAACCAGGTTTCATTGACTGTTTCAGTGTGGTACCACAATACTACGTGATCCAAACCAGGAAAAACCCAGGATCAGTTCAAGAAGTATGTGAAGAATGCGAAAGTATGAGTCTGATGAGTGTAATTCCCATGGCTAACCTAGACCTAACATGCGTTGTCCACTAAAATATTGATGGAAACCAGGTTTCATTGACTGTTTCAGTGTGGTACTACATTACTACGTGATGCAATCCAGAAACAGCCCAGGATCTAGCCATGAAGTATGAGAAATATGCGAAAGAATGAGCCTGATGAGAGCAAATCCCAGACCTAACCTAGACATAACATGCGTTATCCTCTAAAATATTGAGCGAAACCAGGTTTAATGGACTGTTTCAGTGTGGTACCACACTACTTCGTGATCCAAACCAGAAAAAACCCAGGATCGGTTCAACAAGTATGTGAAAAACGCGAAACTGTGAGCCTGATGAGGGCAAATCTTAGACCTAACCCAGACCTAAGATGCGTTATCCTCTAAAATATTTATCCAGACCAGGTTTCATTGAATGGTTCAGTGTGGTACCACTTTACTACGTGATCCAATCCAGAAATAGACCAGGATCTAGCCATGAAGTATGAGAAATATGCGAAAGTAAGAGCCTGATGAGGGCAAATCCTAGACCTATCCCAGACCTAACTTGCGTTATCCTCTAAAATATTGATCGAAACCAGGTTTAATTGACTGTTTCAGCGTGGTACCACATTACTACGTGATACAATCCAGAAACAGCCCAGGATCTAGCCATGAAGTATGAGAAATATGCGAAAGAATGAGCCTGATGAGAGCAAATCCCAGACCTAACCTAGACCTAACATGAATTATTCTCTAAAATATTGATCGAAACCAGGTTTTATTGACTGTCTCAGTGTGGTCCCACATTACTACGTGATCCAAACCAGAAAAAACCCAGGATCCGTTCAACAAGAATGTGAAGAATGCGAAAGTATGAGTCTGATGAGTGAAAATCCCAGACCTAACCTAGACCTTACATGCGTTATCCTCTAAAATATTGAGCGAAACCAGGTTTAATGGACTGTTTCAGTGTGGTACCACATTACTTCGTGATCCAAACCAGAAAAAACCCAGGATCTGTTCAACAAGTATGTGAAAAACGCTAAACTGTGAGCCTGATGAGGGCAAATCGTAGACCTAACCCAGACCTAAGATGCGTTAACCTCTAAAATATATATCCAGACTAGGTTTCATTGAATGTTTCAGTGTGGTACCACTTTACTACGTGATGCAATCCAGAAAAAGCCCAGGATCTAGCCATGAAGTATGAGAAATATGCGAAAGTATGAGCCTGATGAGGGCAAATCCTAGACCTAACCCAGACCTAACATGCGTTAGCCTCTAAAATATTTATCAAGACCTGGTTTAATTGAATGTTTCAGTGTGGTATCACTTTACTACGTGATGCAATCCAGAAAAAGCCCAGGATCTAGCCATGAAGTATGAGAAATATGCGAAAGTATGAGCCTGATGAGGGCAAATCTTAGACCTAACCCAGACCAAAGATGCGTTCTCCTCTAAAATATTTATCCAGACCAGGTTTCATTGAATGTTTCAGTGTGGTCCCACATTACTACGTGATCCAAACCAGAAAAAACCCAGGATCCGTTCAACAAGTATGTGAAGAATGCGAAAGTATGAGTCTGATGAGTGAAAATCCCAGGCCTAACCTAGACCTAACATGCGTTATCCTCTAAAATATTGATCGAATCCTGGTTTAATCGACTGTTTCAGTGTGGTACCACATTACTATGTGATCCAATCCAGAAAATAACCCAGGATCTGTTCAAGGAGTATGTGAAGTGTGCGAAAGTATGAGTCTGATGAGGTCAAATCCCAGACCTATCCCAGACCTAACTTGCGTTATCCTCAAAAATATTGATTGAAACCAGGTTTAATCGACTGTTTCAGTGTGGTGCCACATTACTACGTGATCCAAACCAGAAAAAACCCAGGATCTGTTCAAGGAGTATGTGAAGTGTGCGAAAGTATGAGTCTGATGAGGTCAAATCCCAGACCTATCCCAGACCTAACTTGCGTTATCCTCAAAAATATTGATTGAAACCAGGTTTAATCGACAGTTTCAGTGTGGTACCACATTACTACGTGATCCAAACCAGAAAAAACCCAGGATCAGTTCAACAAGTATGTGAAGAATGCGAAAGTATGAGTCTGATGAGTGTAATTCCCAGGGCTGACCTAGACCTAACATGCGTTATCCTCTAAAATATTGATCGGAACCAGGTTTAATCGACTGTTTCAGTGTGGTATCACACTACTACGTGACCTAAACCAGAAAAAACCCAGGATCTGTACAACAGGAATGTGAAAAACGCGAAAGTATGAGCCTGATGAGGGCAAATCCCAGACCAATCCCAGACCTAACTTGCGTTATCCTCTAAAATACTGATCGAAACCACGTTTGAATGACCGTTTCAGTCTGGTACCACATTACTACGTGATCCAAACCAGAAAAAACCCAGGATCCGTTCAACAAGAATGTGAAAAATGCGAAAGTATGAGTCCGATCAGTGAAAATCTCAGGCCTTACCTAGACCTAACTTGCGTTGTCCTCTAAAATATTGATGGAAACCAGGTTTCATTGACTGTTTCAGTGTGGTACCACATTACTACGTGATCCAAACGAGAAAAAACCCAGGATCTAGCCATCAAGTATGAGAAATATGCGAAAGAATGAACCTGATGAGAGCAAATCCCAGACCTAACCTAGACCTTACATGCGTTATCCTCTAAAATATTGTGCGAAACCGGGTTTAATCGACTGTTTCAGTGTGGTACCACATTACTATGTGATGCAATCCAGAAAAAGCCCAGGATCAGTTCAACAAGTATGAGAAGAATGCGAAGGTATGAGTCTGATGAGTGAGAATCCCAGACCTATCCCAGACCTAACTTGCGTTATCCTCAAAAATATTGATTGAAACCAGGTTTAATCGACTGTTTCAGTGTGGTACCACATTACTACGTGATCCAAACCAGAAAAAACCCAGGATCCGTTCAACAAGTATGTGAAGAATGCGAAAGTATGAGTCTGATAAGTGAAAATCCCAGACCTAACCTAGACTTAACATGCGTTATCCTCTAAAATATTGATCGAAACCTGGTTTAACCGACTGTTTCAGTGTGGTACCACTTTACTACGTGATCCAATCCAGAAATAGCCCAGGATCTGTTCAAGGAGTATGTGAAGAGTGCGAAAGTATGAGTCTGATGAGGTCAAATCCTAGACCTATCCCAGACCTAACATTCGTTATCCTCTAAAATATTGAGCGAAACCAGGTTTAATGGACAGTTTCAGTGTGGTACCACATTACTACGTGATCCAAACCAGAAAAAACCCAGGATCCGTTCAACAAGAATGTGTAAAATGCGAAAGTATGAGTCCGATCAGTGAAAATCTCAGGCCTTACCTAGACCTAACTTGCGTTGCCCTCTAAAATATTGATGGAAACCAGGTTTCATTGACTGTTTCAGTGTGGTCCCACATTACTACGTGATCCAAACCAGAAAAAACCCAGGATCTGTTCAAGGAGTATGTGAAGTGTGCGAAAGTATGAGTCTGATGAGGTCAAATCCTAGACCTATCCCAGACCTAACTTGCGTTATCCTCTAAAATATTTTTCGAAACCAGGTTTAATCGACTGTTTCAGTGTGGTACCACATTACTATGTGATCCAAACCAGAAAAAACCCAGGATCAGTTCAACAAGTATGAGAAGAATGCGAAAGTATGAGTCTGATGAGTGAGAGTCCCAGACCTATCCCAGACCTAACATTCGTTATCCTCTAAAATATTGATCGAAACCAGGTTTAATCGACTGTTTCAGTGTGGTACCACATTACTACGTGATCCAAACCAGAAAAAACCCAGGATCAGTTCAACAAGTATGTGAAGAATGCGAAAGTATGAGTCTGATGAGTGTAATTCCCAGGGCTGACCTAGACCTAACATGCGTTATCCTCTAAAATATTGATCGAAACCAGGTTTAATCGACTGTTTCAGTGTGGTATCACACTACTACGTGACCCAAACCAGAAAAAACCCAGGATCTGTACAACAAGTATGTGAAAAACGCGAAAGTATGAGCCTGATGAGGGCAAATCCCAGACCTATCCCAGACCTAACTTGCGTTATCCTCTAAAATATTGATCGAAACCAGGTTTGATTGACCGTTTCAGTGTGGTACCACATTACTACGTGATCCAAACCAGAAAAAACCCAGGATACGTTCAACAAGAATGTGAAAAATGCGAAAGTATGAGTCCGATCAGTGAAAATCTCAGGCCTTACCTAGACCTAACTTGCGTTGTCCTCTAAAATATTGATGGAAACCAGGTTTCATTGACTGTTTCAGTGTGGTACCACATTACTACGTGATCCAAACCAGAAAAAACCCAGGATCCGTTCAACAAGTATGTGAAGAATGCGAAAGTATGAGTCTGATGAGTGAAAATCCCAGGCCTAACCTAGACCTAACATGCGTTGTCCTCTAAAATATTGATGGAAACCAGGTTTCATTGACTGTTTCAGTGTGGTACCACAATACTACGTGATCCAAACCAGAAAAAACCCAGGATCAGTTCAACAAGTATGTGAAGAATGCGAAAGTATGAGTCTGATGAGTGTAATTCCCATGGCTAACCTAGACCTAACATGCGTCGTCCTCTAAAATATTGATGGAAACCAGGTTTCATTGACTGTTTCAGTGTGGTACTACATTACTACGTGATGCAATCCAGAAACAGCCCAGGATCTAGCCATGAAGTATGAGAAATATGCGAAAGAATGAGCCTGATGAGAGCAAATCCCAGACCTAACCTAGACCTAACATGCGTTATCCTCTAAAATATTGAGCGAAACCAGGTTTAATGGACTGTTTCAGTGTGGTACCACACTACTTCGTGATCCAAACCAGAAAAAACCCAGGATCGGTTCAACAAGTATGTGAAAAACGCGAAACTGTGAGCCTGATGAGGGCAAATCTTAGACCTAACCCAGACCTAAGATGCGTTATCCTCTAAAATATTTATCCAGACCAGGTTTCATTGAATGGTTCAGTGTTGTACCACTTTACTACGTGATCCAATCCAGAAATAGACCAGGATCTAGCCATGAAGTATGAGAAATATGCGAAAGTAAGAGCCTGATGAGGGCAAATCCTAGACCTATCCCAGACCTAACTTGCGTTATCCTCTAAAATATTGATCGAAACCAGGTTTAATTGACTGTTTCAGCGTGGTACCACATTACTACGTGATACAATCCAGAAACAGCCCAGGATCTAGCCATGAAGTATGAGAAATATGCGAAAGAATGAGCCTGATGAGAGCAAATCCCAGACCTAACCTAGACCTAACATGCGTTATCCTCTAAAATATTGAGCGAAACCAGGTTTAATGGACTGTTTCAGTGTGGTACCACACTACTTCGTGATCCAAACCAGAAAAAACCCAGGATCTGTTCAACACGTATGTGAAAAACGCTAAACTGTGAGCCTGATGAGGGCAAATCTTAGACCTAACCCAGACCTAAGATGCGTTCTCCTCTAAAATATTTATCCAGACCAGGTTTCATTGAATGTTTCAGTGTGGTCCCACATTACTACGTGATCCAAACCAGAAAAAACCCAGGATCCGTTCAACAAGTATGTGAAGAATGCGAAAGTATGAGTCTGATGAGTGAAAATCCCAGGCCTAACCTAGACTTAACATGCGTTATCCTCTAAAATATTGATCGAAACCTGGTTTAATCGACTGTTTCAGTGTGGTACCACTTTACTACGTGATCCAATCCAGAAATAGCCCAGGATCTGTTCAAGGAGTATGTGAAGTGTGCGAAAGTATGAGTCTGATGAGGTCAAATCCCAGACCTATCCCAGACCTAACTTGCGTTATCCTCAAAAATATTGATTGAAACCAGGTTTAATCGACTGTTTCAGTGTGGTGCCACATTACTACGTGATCCAAACCAGAAAAAACCCAGGATCCGTTCAACAAGTATGTGAAGAATGCGAAAGTATGAGTCTGATGAGTGTAATTCCCAGGGCTGACCTAGACCTAACATGCGTTATCCTCTAAAATATTGATCGAAACCAGGTTTAATCGACTGTTTCAGTGTGGTATCACACTACTACGTGACCCAAACCAGAAAAAACCCAGGATCTGTACAACAGGAATGAGAAAAACGCGAAAGTATGAGCCTGATGAGGGCAAATCCCAGACCAATCCCAGGCCTAACTTGCGTTATCCTCTAAAATATTGATCGAATCCTGGTTTAATCGACTGTTTCAGTGTGGTACCACATTACTATGTGATGCAATCCTGAAAAAGCCCAGGATCAGTTCAACAAGTATGAGAAGAATGCGAAGGTATGAGTCTGATGAGTGAGAATCCCAGACCTATCCCAGACCTAACTTGCGTTATCCTCAAAAATATTGATTGAAACCAGGTTTAATCGACTGTTTCAGTGTGGTACCACATTACTACGTGATCCAAACCAGAAAAAACCCAGGATCCGTTCAACAAGTATGTGAAGAATGCGAAAGTATGAGTCTGATAAGTGAAAATCCCAGACCTAACCTAGACTTAACATGCGTTATCCTCTAAAATATTGATCGAAACCAGGTTTAATCGACTGTTTCAGTGTGGTACCACATTACTATGTGATGCAATCCATAAAAAGCCCAGGATCTAGCCATCTAGTATGAGGAATATGCGAAAGAATGAGCCTGATGAGAGCAAATCCCAGACCTAACCTAGACCTAACATGCGTTATGCTCTAAAATATTGAGCGAAACCAGGTTTAATGAACTGTTTCAGTGTGGTACCACACTACTTCGTGATCCAAACCAGAAAAAACCCAGGATCTGTTCAACACGTATGTGAAAAACGCTAAACAGTGAGCCTGATGAGGGCAAATCTTAGACCTAACCCAGACCTAAGATGCGTTATCCTCTAAAATATTTATCGTGACCAGGTTTCATTGAATGTTTCAGTGTGGTCCCACATTACTATGTGATCCAAACCAGAAAAAACCCAGGATCAGTTCAACAAGTATGAGAAGAATGCGAAAGTATGAGTCTGATGAGTGAGAATCCCAGACCTATCCCAGACCTAACATTCGATATCCTCTAAAATATTGATCGAAACCAGGTTTAATCGACTGTTTCAGTGTGGTACCACATTACTACGTGATCCAAACCAGAAAAAACCCAGGATCAGTTCAACAAGTATGTGAAGAATGCGAAAGTATGAGTCTGATGAGTGTAATTCCCAGGGCTGACCTAGACCTAACATGCGTTATCCTCTAAAATATTGATCGAAACCAGGTTTAATCGACTGTTTCAGTGTGGTATCACACTACTACGTGACCCAAACCAGAAAAAACCCAGGATCTGTTCAAGGAGTATGTGAAGTGTGCGAAAGTATGAGTCTGATGAGGTCAAATCCTAGACCTATCCCAGACCTAACTTGCGTTATCCTCTAAAATATTGATCGAAACCAGGTTTAATCGACTGTTTCAGTGTGGTACCACATTACTACGTGATCCAAACCAGAAAAAACCCAGGATACGTTCAACAAGAATGTGAAAAATGCGAAAGTATGAGTCCGATCAGTGAAAATCTCAGGCCTTACCTAGACCTAACTTGCGTTGTCCTCTAAAATATTGATGGAAACCAGGTTTCATTGACTGTTTCAGTGTGGTACCACATTACTACGTGATCCAAACCAGAAAAAACCCAGGATCCGTTCAACAAGTATGTGAAGAATGCGAAAGTATGAGTCTGATGAGTGAAAATCCCAGGCCTAACCTAGACCTAACATGCGTTATCCTCTAAAATATTGAGCGAAACCAGGTTTAATGGACTGTTTCAGTGTGGTACCACACTACTTCGTGATCCAAACCAGGAAAAACCCAGGATCGGTTGAACAAGTATGTGAAAAACGCGAAACTGTGAGCCTGATGAGGGCAAATCTTAGACCTAACCCAGACCTAAGATGCGTTATCCTCTAAAATATTTATCCAGACCAGGTTTCATTGAATGGTTCAGTGTGGTACCACTTTACTACGTGATCCAATCCAGAAATAGACCAGGATCTAGCCATGAAGTATGAGAAATATGCGAAAGTAAGAGCCTGATGAGGGCAAATCCTAGACCTATCCCAGACCTAACTTGCGTTATCCTCTAAAATATTGATCGAAACCAGGTTTAATTGACTGTTTCAGCGTGGTACCACATTACTACGTGATACAATCCAGAAACAGCCCAGGATCTAGCCATGAAGTATGAGAAATATGCGAAAGAATGAGCCTGATGAGAGCAAATCCCAGACCTAACCTAGACCTAACATGAATTATTCTCTAAAATATTGATCGAAACCAGGTTTAATTGACTGTTTCAGTGTGGTCCCACATTACTACGTGCTCCAAACCAGAAATAACCCAGGATCCGTTCAACAAGAATGTGAAGAATGCGAAAGTATGAGTCTGATGAGTGAAAATCCCAGACCTAACCTAGACCTTACATGCGTTATCCTCTAAAATATTGAGCGAAACCAGGTTTAATGGACTGTTTCAGTGTGGTACCACATTACTTCGTGATCCAAACCAGAAAAAACCCAGGATCTGTTCAACAAGTATGTGAAAAACGCTAAACTGTGAGCCTGATGAGGGCAAATCGTAGACCTAACCCAGACCTAAGATGCGTTAACCTCTAAAATATATATCCAGACCAGGTTTCATTGAATGTTTCAGTGTGGTACCACTTTACTACGTGATACAATCCAGAAAAAGCCCAGGATCTGGCCATGAAGTATGAGAAATATGCGAAAGTATGAGCCTGATGAGGGCAAATCCTAGACCTAACCCAGACCTAACATGCGTTAGCCTCTAAAATATTTATCAAGACCTGGTTTAATTGAATGTTTCAGTGTGGTACCACATTACTACGTGATACAATCCAGAAAAAGCCCAGGATCTAGCAATCAAGTTTGAGAAATATGCGAAAGAATGTGCCTGATGAGAGCAAATCCCAGACCTAACCTAGACCTAACATGAATTATTCTCTAAAATATTGATCGAAACCAGGTTTAATTGACTGTTTCAGTGTGGTCCCACATTACTACGTGATCCAAACCAGAAAAAATCCAGGATCTAGCCATCAAGTATGTGAAGAATGCGAAAGTATGAGTCTGATGAGTGAAAATCCCAGGCCTAACCTAGACCTAACATGCGTTGTCCTCAAAAATACGGATCGAAACCTGGTTTAATCGACTGTTTCAGTGTGGTA
The DNA here is from genome assembly GCF_051014445.1 of Colletes latitarsis. Lineage (NCBI taxonomy): Eukaryota > Metazoa > Arthropoda > Insecta > Hymenoptera > Colletidae > Colletes > Colletes latitarsis. The sequence continues at coordinate 3,556,268 of NW_027488375.1, read as the reverse complement.
CCATATTACTATGTGATCCCAACCAGAAAATAACCCAGGATCTAGCCATCAAGTATGAGAAATATGCGAAAGAATGAACCTGATGAGAGCAAATCCCAGACCTAACCTAGACCTTACATGCGTTATCCTCTAAAATATTGAGCGAAACCAGGTTTAATGGACTGTTTCAGTGTGGTACCACACTACTTCGTGATCCAAACCAGAAAAAACCCAGGATCTGTTCAACAAGAATGTGTAAAACGCTATACTGTGAGCCTGATGGGGGCAAATCTTAGACCTAACCCAGACCTAAGATGCGTTAACCTCTAAAATATTTATCCAGACCAGGTTTCATTGAATGTTTCAGTGTGGTACCACTTTACTACGTGATCCAATCCAGAAATAGCACAGGATCTAGCCATGAAGTATGAGAAATATGCGAAAGTAAGAGCCTGATGCGGGCAAATCCTTGACCTATCCCAGACCTAACTTGCGTTATCCTCTAAAATATTGATCGAAACCAGGTTTAATTGACTGTTTCAGTGTGGTACCACATTACTACGTGATACAATCCAGAAACAGCCCAGGATCTAGCCATCAAGTATGAGAAATATGCGAAAGAATGAGCCTGATGAGAGCAAATCCCAGACCTAACCTAGACCTTACATGCGTTATCCTCTAAAATTTTGAGCGAAACCAGGTTGAATCGACTGTTTCAGTGTGGTACCACATTACTATGTGATGCAATCCAGAAAAAGCCCAGGATCTAGCCATCAAGTATGAGAAATATGCGAAAGAATGAGCCTGATGAGAGCAAATCCCAGACCTAACCTAGACCTAACATGCGTTATCCTCTAAAATATTGAGCGAAACCAGGTTTAATGGACTGTTTCAGTGTGGTACCACACTACTTCGTGATCCAAACCAGAAAAAACCCAGGATCTGTTCAACACGTATGTGAAAAACGCTAAACTGTGAGCCTGATGAGGGCAAATCTTAGACCTAACCCAGACCTAAGATGCGTTCTCCTCTAAAATATTTATCCAGACCAGGTTTCATTGAATGTTTCAGTGTGGTACCACATTACTATGTGATGCAATCCAGAAAAAGCCCAGGATCAGTTCAACAGGTATGAGAAGAATGCGAAGGTATGAGTCTGATGAGTGAGAATCCCAGACCTATCCCAGACCTAACTTGCGTTATCCTCAAAAATATTGATTGAAACCAGGTTTAATCGACTGTTTCAGTGTGGTACCACATTACTACGTGATCCAAACCAGAAAAAACCCAGGATCCGTTCAACAAGTATGTGAAGAATGCGAAAGTATGAGTCTGATAAGTGAAAATCCCAGACCTAACCTAGACTTAACATGCGTTATCCTCTAAAATATTGATCGAAACCTGGTTTAATCGACTGTTTCAGTGTGGTACCACTTTACTACGTGATCCAATCCAGAAATAGCCCAGGATCTGTTCAAGGAGTATGTGAAGTGTGCGAAAGTATGAGTCTGATGAGGTCAAATCCTAGACCTATCCCAGACCTAACTTGCGTTATCCTCTAAAATATTGATCGAAACCAGGTTTAATCGACTGCTTCAGTGTGGTACCACATTACTATGTGATCCAAACCAGAAAAAACCCGGGATCAGTTCAACAAGTATGAGAAGAATGCGAAAGTATGAGTCTGATGAGTGAGAATCCCAGACCTACCCCAGACCTAACATTCGTTATCCTCTAAAATATTGATCGAAACCAGGTTTAATCGACTGTTTCAGTGTGGTATCACACTACAACGTGACCCAAACCAGAAAAAACCCAGGATCTGTACAACAAGTATGTGCAAAACGCGAAAGTATGAGCCTGATGAGGGCAAATCCCAGACCTATCCCAGACCTAACTTGCGTTATCCTCTAAAATATTGATCGAAACCAGGTTTGATTGACCGTTTCAGTGTGGTACCACATTACTACGTGATCCAAACCAGAAAAAACCCAGGATCCGTTCAACAAGAATGTGAAAAATGCGAAAGTATGAGTCCGATCAGTGAAAATCTCAGGCCTTACCTAGACCTAACTTGCGTTGTCCTCTAAAATATTGATGGAAACCAGGTTTCATTGACTGTTTCAGTGTGGTACCACATTACTACGTGATCCAAACCAGAAAAAACCCAGGATCCGTTCAACAAGAATGTGTAAAATGCGAAAGTATGAGTCCGATCAGTGAAAATCTCAGGCCTTACCTAGACCTAACTTGCGTTGTCCTCTAAAATATTGATGGAAACCAGGTTTCATTGACTGTTTCAGTGTGGTACCACATTACTACGTGATCCAAACCAGAAAAAACCCAGGATCCGTTCAACAAGAATGTGAAAAACGCTAAACTGTGAGCCTGATGAGGGCAAATCTTAGACCTAACCCAGACCTAAGATGCGTTATCCTCTAAAATATTTATCCAGACCAGGTTTCATTGAATGTTTCAGTGTGGTCCCACATTACTACGTGATCCAAACCAGAAAAAACCCAGGATCTGTTCAAGGAGTATGTGAAGTGTGCGAAAGTATGAGTCTGATGAGGTCAAATCCTAGACCTAACCTAGACCTAACATGCGTTGTCCTCTAAAATATTGATGGAAACCAGGTTTCATTGACTGTTTCAGTGTGGTACCACATTACTACGTGATCCAAACCAGAAAAAACCCAGGATCCGTTCAACAAGTATGTGAAGAATGCGAAAGTATGAGTCTGATGAGTGAAAATCCCAGGCCTAACCTAGACCTAACATGCGTTGTCCTCTAAAATATTGATGGTAACCAGGTTTCATTGACTGTTTCAGTGTGGTACCACAATACTACGTGATCCAAACCAGAAAAAACCCAGGATCAGTTCAACAAGTATGTGAAGAATGCGAAAGTATGAGTCTGATGAGTGAAAATCCCAGGACTAACCTAGACCTAACATGCGTTGTCCTCTAAAATATTGATGGAAACCAGGTTTCATTGACTGTTTCAGAGTGGTACCACATTACTACGTGATCCAAACCAGAAAAAACCCAGGATCCGTTCAACAAGTATGTGAAGAATGCGAAAGTATGAGTCTGATGAGTGAAAATCCCAGGCCTAACCTAGACCTAACATCCGTTATCCTCTAAAATATTGAGCGAAACCAGGTTTAATGGACTGTTTCAGTGTGGTACCACACTACTTCGTGATCCAAACCAGAAAAAACCCAGGATCTGTTCAACACGTATGTGAAAAACGCTAAACTGTGAGCCTGATGAGGGCAAATCTTAGACCTAACCCAGACCTAAGATGCGTTATCCTCTAAAATATTTATCCAGACCAGGTTTCATTGAATGTTTCAGTGTGGTCCCACATTACAACGTGATCCAAACCAGAAAAAACCCAGGATCTGTTCAAGGAGTATGTGAAGTGTGCGAAAGTATGAGTCTGATGAGGTCAAATCCTAGACCTATCCCAGACCTAACATGCGTTACCCTCTAAAATATTGAGCGAAACCAGGTTTAATCGACTGTTTCAGTGTGGTACCACATTACAATGTGATGCAATCCAGAAAAAGCCCAGGATCTAGCCATCTAGTATGAGAAATATGCGAAAGAATGAACCTGATGAGAGCAAATCCCAGACCTAACCTAGACCTTACATGCGTTATCCTCTAAACTATTGAGCGAAACCAGGTTTAATGGACTGTTTCAGTGTGGTACCACACTACTTCGTGATCCAAACCAGAAAAAACCCAGGATCTGTTCAACACGTATGTGAAAAACGCTAAACTGTGAGCCTGATGAGGGCAAATCTTAGACCTAACCCAGACCTAAGATGCGTTATCCTCTAAAATATTTATCCAGACCAGGTTTCATTGAATGTTTCAGTGTGGTCCCACATTACAACGTGATCCAAACCAGAAAAAACCCAGGATCTGTTCAAGGAGTATGTGAAGTGTGCGAAAGTATGAGTCTGATGAGGTCAAATCCTAGACCTATCCCAGACCTAACATGCGTTACCCTCTAAAATATTGATCGAAACCAGGTTTAATCGACTGTTTCAGTGTGGTACCACATTATTATGTGATCCAAACCAGAAAAAACCCAGGATCAGTTCAACAAGTATGTGAAGAATGCGAAAGTATGAGTCTGATGAGTGAAAATCCCAGGCCTAACCTAGACCTAACATGCGTTGTCCTCTAAAATATTGATGGAAACCAGGTTTCATTGACTGTTTCAGTGTGGTACCACAATACCACGTGATCCAAACCAGAAGAAACCCAGGATCAGTTCAACAAGTATGTGAAGAATGCGAAAGTATGAGTCTGATGAGTGAAAATCCCAGGCCTAACCTAGACCTAACATGCGTTGTCCTCTAAAATATTGATGGAAACCAGGTTTCATTGACTGTTTCAGTGTGGTACCACATTACTACGTGATCCAAACCAGAAAAAACCCAGGATCCGTTCAACAAGTACGTGAAGAATGCGAAAGTATGAGTCTGATGAGTGAAAATCCCAGGCCTAACCTAGACCTAACATGCGTTATCCTCTAAAATATTGAGCGAAACCAGGTTTAACCGACTGTTTCAGTGTGGTACCACATTACTATGTGATGCAATCCAGAAAAAGCCCAGGATCTAGCCATCTAGTATGAGAAATATGCGAAAGAATGAGCCTGATGAGAGCAAATCCCAGACCTAACCTAGACCTAACATGCGTTATCCTCTAAAATATTGAGCGAAACCAGGTTTAATGGACTGTTTCAGTGTGGTACCACACTACTTCGTGATCCAAACCAGAAAAAACCCAGGATCTGTTCAACACGTATGTGAAAAACGCTAAACTGTGAGCCTGATGAGGGCAAATCTTAGACCTAACCCAGACCTAAGATGCGTTATCCTCTAAAATATTTATCCAGACCAGGTTTCATTGAATGTTTCAGTGTGGTCCCACATTACAACGTGATCCAAACCAGAAAAAACCCAGGATCTGTTCAAATAGTATGTGAAGTGTGCGAAAGTATGTGTCTGATGAGGTCAAATCCTAGACCTATCCCAGACCTAACATGCGTTATCCTCTAAAATATTGATCGAAACCAGGTTTAATCGACTGTTTCAGTGTGGTACCACATTATTATGTGATCCAAACCAGAAAAAACCCAGGATCAGTTCAACAAGTATGAGAAGAATGCGAAAGTATGAGTCTGATGAGTGAGAATCCCAGACCTATCCCAGACCTAACATTCGTTATCCTCTAAAATATTGATCGAAACCAGGTTTAATCGACTGTTTCAGTGTGGTACCACATTACTACGTGATCCAAAACAGAAAAAACCCAGGATCAGTTCAACAAGTATGTGAAGAATGCGAAAGTATGAGTCTGATGAGTGTAATTCCCAGGGCTGACCTAGACCTAACATGCGTTATCCTCTAAAATATTGATCGAAACCAGGTTTAATCGACTGTTTCAGTGTGGTATCACACTACTACGTGACCCAAACCAGAAAAAACCCAGGATCTGTACAACAAGAATGTGAAAAACGCGAAAGTATGAGCCTGATGAGGGCAAATCCCAGACCTATCCCAGACCTAACTTGCGTTATCCTCTAAAATATTGATCGATACCAGGTTTGATTGACCGTTTCAGTGTGGTACCACATTACTACGTGATCCAAACCAGAAAAAACCCAGGATCCGTTCAACAAGTATGTGAAGAATGCGAAAGTATGAGTCTGATGAGTGAAAATCCCAGGCCTAACCTAGACCTAACATGCGTTATCCTCTAAAATATTGAGCGAAACCAGGTTTAATCGACTGTTTCAGTGTGGTACCACATTACTATGTGATGCAATCCAGAAAAAGCCCAGGATCTAGCCATCTAGTATGAGAAATATGCGAGAGAATGAGCCTGATGAGAGCAAATCCCAGACCTAACCTAGACCTTACATGCGTTATCCTCTAAAATATTGAGCGAAACCAGGTTTAATCGACTGTTTCAGTGTGGTACCACACTACTACGTGATACAATCCAGAAACAGCCCAGGATCTAGCCATGAAGTATGAGAAATATGCGAAAGAATGAGCCTGATGAGAGCAAATCCCAGACCTAACCTAGACCTAACATGAATTATTCTCTAAAATATTGTTCGAAACCAGGTTTAATTGACTGTTTCAGTGTGGTCCCACATTACTACGTGATCCAAACCAGAAAAAACCCAGGATCCGTTCAACAAGAATGTGAAGAATGCGAAAGTATGAGTCTGATGACTGAAAATCCCAGACCTAACCTAGACCTTACATGCGTTATCCTCTAAAATATTGAGCGAAACCAGGTTTAATGGACTGTTTCAGTGTGGTACCACATTACTTCGTGATCCAAACCAGAAAAAACCCAGGATCTGTTCAACAAGTATGTGAAAAACGCTAAACTGTGAGCCTGATGAGGGCAAATCGTAGACCTAAACCAGACCTAAGATGCGTTAACCTCTAAAATATATATCCAGACCAGGTTTCATTGAATGTTTCAGTGTGGTACCACTTTACTACGTGATGCAATCCAGAAAAAGCCCAGGATCTAGCCATGAAGTATAAGAAATATGCGAAAGTATGAGCCTGATGAGGGCAAATCCTAGACCTAACCCAGACCTAACATGCGTTAGCCTCTAAAATATTTATCAAGACCTGGTTTAATTGAAAGTTTCAGTGTGGTACCACATTACTACGTGATACAATCCAGAAAAAGCCCAGGATCTAGCCATCAAGTTTGAGAAATATGCGAAAGAATGTGCCTGATGAGAGCAAATCCCAGACCTAACCTAGACCTAACATGAATTATTCTCTAAAATATTGATCGAAACCAGGTTTAATTGACTGTTTCAGTGTGGTCCCACATTACTACGTGATCCAAACCAGAAAAAATACAGGATCCGTTCAACAAGTATGTGAAGAATGCGAAAGTATGAGTCTGATGAGTGAAAATCCCAGGCCTAACCTAGACCTAACATGCGTTGTCCTCAAAAATACTGATCGAAACCTGGTTTAATCGACTGTTTCAGTGTGGTACCACATTACTATGTGATCCCAACCAGAAAATAACCCAGGATCTAGCCATCAAGTATGAGAAATATGCGAAAGAATGAACCTGATGAGAGCAAATCCCAGACCTAACCTAGACCTTACATGCGTTATCCTCTAAAATATTGAGCGAAACCAGGTTTAATGGACTGTTTCAGTGTGGTACCACACTACTTCGTGATCCAAACCAGAAAAAACTCAGGATCTGTTCAACAAGAATGTGAAAAACGCTAAACTGTGAGCCTGATGGGGGCAAATCTTAAACCTAACCCAGACCTAAGATGCGTTAACCTCTAAAATATTTATCCAGACCAGGTTTCATTGAATGTTTCAGTGTGGTACCACAATACTACGTGATCCAAACCAGAAAAAACCCAGGATCAGTTCAACAAGTATGTGAAGAATGCGAAAGTATGAGTCTGATGAGTGAAAATCCCAGGCCTAACCTAGACCTAACATGCGTTGTCCTCTAAAATATTGATGGAAACCAGGTTTCATTGACTGTTTCAGTGTGGTACCACATTACTACGTGATCCAAACCAGAAAAAACCCAGGATCCGTTCAACAAGTATGTGAAGAATGCGAAAGTATGAGTCTGATGAGTGAAAATCCCAGGCCTAACCTAGACCTAACATGCGTTATCCTCTAAAATATTGAGCGAAACCAGGTTTAATCGACTGTTTCAGTGTGGTACCACATTACTATGTGATGCAATCCAGAAAAAGCCCAGGATCTAGCCATCTAGTATGAGAAATATGCGAAAGAATGAGCCTGATGAGAGCAAATCCCAGACCTAACCTAGACCTTACATGCGTTATCCTCTAAAATATTGAGCGAAACCAGGTTTAATCGACTGTTTCAGTGTGGTACCACATTACTATGTGATGCAATCCAGAAAAAGCCCAGGATCTAGCCATCTAGTATGAGAAATATGCGAAAGAATGAGCCTGATGAGAGCAAATCCCAGACCTAACCTAGACCTAACATGCGTTATCCTCTAAAATATTGAGCGAAACCAGGTTTAATGGACTGTTTCAGTGTGGTACCACACTACTTCGTGATCCAAACCAGAAAAAACCCAGGATCTGTTCAACACGTATGTGAAAAACGCTAAACTGTGAGCCTGATGAGGGCAAATCTTAGACCTAACCCAGACCTAAGATGCGTTATCCTCTAAAATATTTATCCAGACCAGGTTTCATTGAATGTTTCAGTGTGGTCCCACATTACAACGTGATCCAAACCAGAAAAAACCCAGGATCTGTTCAAATAGTATGTGAAGTGTGCGAAAGTATGAGTCTGATGAGGTCAAATCCTAGACCTATCCCAGACCTAACATGCGTTATCCTCTAAAATATTGATCGAAACCAGGTTTAATCGACTGTTTCAGTGTGGTACCACATTATTATGTGATCCAAACCAGAAAAAACCCAGGATCAGTTCAACAAGTATGAGAAGAATGCGAAAGTATGAGTCTGATGAGTGAGAATCCCAGACCTATCCCAGACCTAACATTCGTTATCCTCTAAAATATTGATCGAAACCAGGTTTAATCGACTGTTTCAGTGTGGTACCACATTACTACGTGATCCAAATCAGAAAAAACCCAGGATCAGTTCAACAAGTATGTGAAGAATGCGAAAGTATGAGTCTGATGAGTGTAATTCCCAGGGCTGACCTAGACCTAACATGCGTTACCCTCTAAAATATTGATCGAAACCAGGTTTAATCGACTGTTTCAGTGTGGTATCACACTACTACGTGACCCAAACCAGAAAAAACCCAGGATCTGTACAACAAGTATGTGAAAAACGCGAAAGTATGAGCCTGATGAGGGCAAATCCCAGACCTATCCCAGATCTAACTTGCGTTATCCTCTAAAATATTGATCGATACCAGGTTTGATTGACCGTTTCAGTGTGGTACCACATTACTACGTGATCCAAACCAGAAAAATCCCAGGATCCGTTCAACAAGTATGTGAAGAATGCGAAAGTATGAGTCTGATGAGTGAAAATCCCAGGCCTAACCTAGACCTAACATGCGTTGTCCTCTAAAATATTGATGGAAACCAGGTTTCATTGACTGTTTCAGTGTGGTACCACATTACTACGTGATCCAAACCAGAAAAAACCCAGGATCCGTTCAACAAGTATGTGAAGAATGCGAAAGTATGAGTCTGATGAGTGAAAATCCCAGGCCTAACCTAGACCTAACATGCGTTGTCCTCTAAAATATTGATGGAAACCAGGTTTCATTGACTGTTTCAGTGTGGTACCACAATACTACGTGATCCAAACCAGAAAAAACCCAGGATCAGTTCAACAAGTATGTGAAGAATGCGAAAGTATGAGTCTGATGAGTGTAATTCCCATGGCTAACCTAGACCTAACATGCGTTGTCCTCTAAAATATTGATGGAAACCAGGTTTCATTGACTGTTTCAGTGTGGTACTACATTACTACGTGATGCAATCCAGAAACAGCCCAGGATCTAGCCATGAAGTATGAGAAATATGCGAAAGAATGAGCCTGATGAGAGCAAACCCCAGACCTAACCTAGACCTAACATGCGTTATCCTCTAAAATATTGAGGGAAACCAGGTTTAATTGACTGTTTCAGCGTGGTACCACATTACTACGTGATACAATCCAGAAACAGCCCAGGATCTAGCCATGAAGTATGAGAAATATGCGAAAGAATGAGCCTGATGAGAGCAAATCCCAGACCTAACCTAGACCTAACATGCGTTGTCCTCTAAAATATTGATGGAAACCAGGTTTCATTGACTGTTTCAGTGTGGTACCACAATACTACGTGATCCAAACCAGAAAAAACCCAGGATCAGTTCAACAAGTATGTGAAGAATGCGAAAGTATGAGTCTGATGAGTGTAATTCCCATGGCTAACCTAGACCTAACATGCGTTGTCCTCTAAAATATTGATGGAAACCAGGTTTCATTGACTGTTTCAGTGTGGTACTACATTACTACGTGATGCAATCCAGAAACAGCCCAGGATCTAGCCATGAAGTATGAGAAATATGCGAAAGAATGAGCCTGATGAGAGCAAATCCCAGACCTAACCTAGACCTAACATGCGTTATCCTCTAAAATATTGAGCGAAACCAGGTTTAATGGACTGTTTCAGTGTGGTACCACATTACTACGTGATCCAAACCAGAAAAAACCCAGGATCCGTTCAACAAGTATGTGAAGAATGCGAAAGTATGAGTCTGATGAGTGAAAATCCCAGGCCTAACCTAGACCTAACATGCGTTGTCCTCTAAAATATTGATGGAAACCAGGTTTCATTGACTGTTTCAGTGTGGTACCACATTACTACGTGATCCAAACCAGAAAAAACCCAGGATCCGTTCAACAAGTATGTGAAGAATGCGAAAGTATGAGTCTGATGAGTGAAAATCCCAGGCCTAACCTAGACCTAACATGCGTTGTCCTCTAAAATATTGATGGAAACCAGGTTTCATTGACTGTTTCAGTGTGGTACCACACTACGTCGTGATCCAAACCAGAAAAAACCCAGGATCGGTTCAACAAGTATGTGAAAAACGCGAAACTGTGAGCCTGATGAGGGCAAATCTTAGACCTAACCCAGACCTAAGATGCGTTATCCTCTAAAATATTTATCCAGACCAGGTTTCATTGAATGTTTCAGTGTGGTACCACTTTACTACGTGATCCAATCCAGAAATAGACCAGGATCTAGCCATGAAGTATGAGAAATATGCGAAAGTAAGAGCCTGATGAGGGCAAATCCTAGACCTATCCCAGACCTAACTTGCGTTATCCTCTAAAATATTGATCGAAACCAGGTTTAATTGACTGTTTCAGCGTGGTACCACATTACTACGTGATACAATCCAGAAACAGCCCAGGATCTAGCCATGAAGTATGAGAAATATGCGAAAGAATGAGCCTGATTAGAGCAAATCCCAGACCTAACCTAGACCTAACATGAATTATTCTCTAAAATATTGTTCGAAACCAGGTTTAATTGACTGTTTCAGTGTGGTCCCACATTACTACGTGATCCAAACCAGAAAAAACCCAGGATCCGTTCAACAAGAATGTGAAGAATGCGAAAGTATGAGTCTGATGAGTGAAAATCCCAGACCTAACCTAGACCTTACATGCGTTATCCTCTAAAATATTGAGCGAAACCAGGTTTAATGGACTGTTTCAGTGTGGTACCACATTACTTCGTGATCCAAACCAGAAAAAACCCAGGATCTGTTCAACAAGTATGTGAAAAACGCTAAACTGTGAGCCTGATGAGGGCAAATCGTAGACCTAAACCAGACCTAAGATGCGTTAACCTCTAAAATATATATCCAGACCAGGTTTCATTGAATGTTTCAGTGTGGTACCACTTTACTACGTGATGCAATCCAGAAAAAGCCCAGGATCTAGCCATGAAGTATGAGAAATATGCGAAAGTATGAGCCTGATGAGGGCAAATCCTAGACCTAACCCAGACATAACATGCGTTAGCCTCTAAAATATTTATCAAAACCTGGTTTAATTGAAAGTTTCAGTGTGGTACCACATTACTACGTGATACAATCCAGAAAAAGCCCAGGATCTAGCCATCAAGTTTGAGAAATATGCGAAAGAATGTGCCTGATGAGAGCAAATCCCAGACCTAACCTAGACCTAACATGAATTATTCTCTAAAATATTGATCGAAACCAGGTTTAATTGACTGTTTCAGTGTGGTCCCACATTGCTACGTGATCCAAACCAGAAAAAATCCAGGATCCGTTCAACAAGTATGTGAAGAATGCGAAAGTGTGAGTCTGATGAGTGAAAATCCCAGGCCTAACCTAGACCTTACATGCGTTATCCTCTAAAACATCGATCGAAACCAGGTTTAATCGACTGTTTCAGTGTGGTATCACGCTACTACGTGACCCAAACCAGAAAAAACCCAGGATCTGTACAACAAGTATGTGAAAAACGCGAAAGTATGAGCCTGATGAGGGCAAATCGCAGACCTATCCCAGACCTAACTTGCGTTGTCCTCAAAAATACTGATCGAAACCTGGTTTAATCGACTGTTTCAGTGTGGTACCACATTACTATGTGATCCCAACCAGAAAATATCCCAGGATCTAGCCATCAAGTATGAGAAATATGCGAAAGAATGAACCTGATGAGAGCAAATCCCAGACCTAACCTAGACCTTACATGCGTTATCCTCTAAAATATTGAGCGAAACCAGGTTTAATGGACTGTTTCAGTGTGGTCCCACATTACTACGTGATCCAAACCAGAAAAAACCCAGGATCCGTTCAACAAGTATGTGAAGAATGCGAAAGTATGAGTCCGATGAGTGAAAATCCCAGGCCTAACCTAGACCTAACATGCGTTATCCTCAAAAATATTGATCGAAACCTGGTTTAATCGACTGTTTCAGTGTGGTACCACATTACTATGTGATCCAAACCAGAAAATAACCCAGGATCTGTTCAACAAGTATGTGAAAAACGCGAAAGTGTGAGTCTGATGAGGTCAAATCCCAGACCTATCCCAGACTTAACTTGTGTTATCCTCTAAAATATTGATCGAAACCAGGATTAATTGACTGTATCAGTGTTGTACTTCATTATTACGTGATGCAATCCAGAAAAAGCCCAGGATCTAGCCACCAAGTATGAGAAATATGCGAAAGAATGAACCTGATGAGAGCAAATCCCAGACCTAACCTAGACCTAACATGAATTATTCTCTAAAATATTGACCGAAACCAGGTTTAATTGACTGTTTCAGTGTTGTACTTCATTTTTACGTGATGCAATCCAGAAAAAGCCCAGGATCTAGCCATCAAGTATGAGAAATATGCGAAAGAATGAGCCTGATGGGAGCAAATCACTGACCTAACCTAGACCTAACATGAATTATTCTCTAAAATATTGATCAAAACCAGGTTTATTTGACTGTTTCAGTGTGGTCCCACATTACTACGTGATCCAAACCAGAAAAAACCGAGGATCTGTTCAACAAGTATGTGAAAAACGCGAAAGTATGAGTCTGATGAGGTCAAATCCCAGACCTATCCCAGACTTAACTTGCGTTATCCTCTAAAATATTGATCGAAACCAGGTTTAATTGACTGTTTCAGCGAGGTACCACATTACTACGTGATCCAATACAGAAACAGCCCAGGATCTAGCCATGAAGTATGAGAAATATGCGAAAGTATGAGCCTGATAAGGGCAAATCCTAGACCTAACCCAGACCTAACATGCGTTATTCTCTAAAATATTTATCAAGACCAGGTTTAATTGAATGTTTCAGTGTGGTACCACATTACTACGTGATCAAAACCAGAAAAAACCCAGGATCCGTTCAACATGTATGTGAAGAATGCGAAAGTATGAGTCTGATCAGTGAAAATCTCAGGCCTTACCTAGACCTAACTTGCGTTGTACTCTAAAATATTGATGGAAACCAGGTTTCATTGACTGTCTCAGTGTGGTACTACATTACTACGTGATGCAATCCAGAAAAAGCCCAGGATCTAGCCATCAAGTATGAGAAATATGCGAAAGAATGAGCCTGATGAGAGCAAATCCCAGACCTAACCTAGACCTAACATGCGTTATCCTCTAAAATATTGAGCGAAACCAGGTTTAATGGACTGTTTCAGTGTGGTACCACACTACTTCGTGATCCAAACAAGAGAAAGCCCAGGATCTGTTTTAGAAGTATGTGAAAAACGCTAAACCGTGAGCCTGACGAGGGCAAATCTTAGACCTAACCCAGACCTAAGATGCGTTATCCTCTAAAATATTTATCCAGACCAGGTTTCATTGAATGTTTCAGTGTGGTACCACTTTACTACCTGATACACTCCAGAAATAGCCCAGGATCAGTTCAACAAGTATGTGAAGAATGCGAAAGTATGAGTCTGATGAGGTCAAATCCCAGACCTATCCCAGACTTAACTTGCGTTATCCTCTAAAATATTGATCGAAACCAGGTTTAATTGACCGTTTCAGTGTGGTACCACATTACTACCTGATCCAAACCAGAAAAAACCCAGGATCAGTTCAACAAGTATGTGAAGAATGCGAAAGTATGAGCCTGATGAGGTCAAATCCCAGACCTATCCCAGACTTAACTTGCGTTATCCTCTAAAATATTGATCGAAACCAGGTTTAATTGACTGTTTCAGCGAGGTACCACATTACTACGTGATCCAATACAGAAACAGCCCAGGATCTAGCCATGAAGTATGAGAAATATGCGAAAGTATGAGCCTGATAAGGGCAAATCCTAGACCTAACCCAGACCTAACATGCGTTATTCTCTAAAATATTTATCAAGACCAGGTTTAATTGAATGTTTCAGTGTGGTACCACATTACTACGTGATCAAAACCAGAAAAAACCCAGGATCCGTTCAACATGTATGTGAAGAATGCGAAAGTATGAGTCTGATCAGTGAAAATCTCAGGCCTTACCTAGACCTAACTTGCGTTGTACTCTAAAATATTGATGGAAACCAGGTTTCATTGACTGTTTCAGTGTGGTACTACATTACTACGTGATGCAATCCAGAAAAAGCCCAGGATCTAGCCATCAAGTATGAGAAATATGCGAAAGAATGAGCCTGATGAGAGCAAATCCCAGACCTAACCTAGACCTAACATGCGTTATCCTCTAAAATATTGAGCGAAACCAGGTTTAATGGACTGTTTCAGTGTGGTACCACACTACTTCGTGATCCAAACAAGAGAAAGCCCAGGATCTGTTTTAGAAGTATGTGAAAAACGCTAAACCGTGAGCCTGACGAGGGCAAATCTTAGACCTAACCCAGACCTAAGATGCGTTATCCTCTAAAATATTTATCCAGACCAGGTTTCATTGAATGTTTCAGTGTGGTACCACTTTACTACCTGATACACTCCAGAAATAGCCCAGGATCAGTTCAACAAGTATGTGAAGAATGCGAAAGTATGAGTCTGATGAGGTCAAATCCCAGACCTATCCCAGACTTAACTTGCGTTATCCTCTAAAATATTGATCGAAACCAGGTTTAATTGACCGTTTCAGTGTGGTACCACATTACTACCTGATCCAAACCAGAAAAAACCCAGGATCAGTTCAACAAGTATGTGAAGAATGCGAAAGTATGAGCCTGATGAGGGCAAATCCCAGACCTATCCCAGACCTAACTTGCGTTATCCTCTAAAATATTGATCGAAACCAGGTTTAATTGACCGTTTCAGTGTGGTACCACATTACAATGTGATCCAAAACAGAAAATAACCCAGGATCTGTTCAAGGAGTATGTGAAGTGTTGCGAAAGTATGAGTCTGATGAGGTCAAATCCGAGACCTATCCCAGACCTAACTTGCGTTATCCTCTAAAATATTGATCAAAACCAGGTTTAATCGACTGTTTCAGTGTGGTACCACATTACTACGTGATCCAAACCAGAAAAAACCCAGGATCTAGCCATCAAGTATGAGAAATATGCGAAAGAATGAGCCTGATGAGAGCAAATCCCAGACCTAACCTAGACCTTACATGCGTTATCCTCTAAAATATTGAGCGAAACCAGGTTTAATGGACTGTTTCAGTGTGGTACCACATTACTTCGTGATCCAAACCAGAAAAAGCCAGGATCTGTTCAACAAGTATGTGAAAAACGCTAAACTGTGAGCCTGATGAGGGCAAATCGTAGACCTAACCCAGACCTAAGATGCGTTAACCTTTAAAATATTTATCCAGACGAGGTTTCATTGAATGTTTCCGTGTGGTACCACTTTACTACGTGATGCAATCCAGAAAAAGCCCAGGATCTAGCCATGAAGTATGAGAAATATGCGAAAGTATGAGCCTGATGAGGGCAAATCCTAGCCCTAACCCACACCTAACATGGGTTAGCCTCTAAAATATTTATCAAGACCTGGTTTAATTGAAAGTTTCAGTGTGGTACCACATTACTACGAGATGCAATCCAGAAAAAGCCCAGGATCTAGCCATCAAGTTTGAGAAATATGCGAAAGAATGTGCCTGATGAGAGCAAATCCCAGACCTAACCTAGACCTAACATGAATTATTCTCTAAAATATTGATCGAAACCAGGTTTAATTGACTGTTTCAGTGTGGTCCCACGTTACTACGTGATCCAAACCAGAAAAAACCCAGGTTCCGTTCAACAAGTATGTGAAGAATGCGAAAGTATGAGTCTGATGAGTGAAAATCCCAGGCCTAACCTAGACCTAACATGCGTTATCCTCAAAAATATTGAGCGAAACCAGGTTTAATGGACTGTTTCAGTGTGGTACCACACTACTTCGTGATCCAAACCAGAAAAAACCCAGGATCTGTTCAACAAGTATGTGAAAAACGCTAAACTGTGAGCCTGATGAGGGCAAATCTTAGACCTAACCCAGACCTAAGATGCGTTAACCTCTAAAATATTTATTCAGTCCAGGTTTCATTGAATGTTTCAGTGTGGTACCACTTTACTACGTGATCCAATCCAGAAATAGCACAGGATCTAGCCATGAAGTATGAGAAATATGCGAAAGTTAAAGCCTGATGAGGGCAAATCCTAGACCTATCCCAGACCTAACTTGCGTTATCCTCTAAAATATTGATCGAAACCAGGTTTAATTGACTGTTTCAGCGTGGTACCACATTACTACGTGATACAATCCAGAAACAGCCCAGGATCTAGCCTTGAGGTATGAGAAATATGCGAAAGTATGAGCCTGATGAGGGCAAATCCTAGACCTAACCCAGACCTAACATGCGTTATCCTCTAAAATATTTATCAAGACCAGGTTTAATTGATTGTTTCAGTGTGGTCCCACATTACTGCGTGATCCAAACCAGAAAAAACCCAGGATCTGTTCAACATGTATGAGAAATATGCGAAAGAATGAGCCTGATGAGAGCAAATCCCAGACCTAACATAGACCTAACATGAATTATTCTCTAAAATATTGATCGAAACCAGGTTTAATTGACTGTTTCAGTGTGGTCCCTCATTACTACGTGATCCAATCCAGAAATAACCCAGGATCCGTTCAACAAGTATGTGAAGAATGCGAAAGTATGAGTCTGATGAGTGAAAATCCCAGGTCTAACCTAGACCTAACATGCGTTATCCTCTAAAATATTGATCCAAACCAGGTTTAATGGACTGTTTCAGCGTGGTACCACACTACTACGTGATCCAAACCAGAAAAAACCCAGGATCTGTTCAACAAGTATGTGAAAAACGCGAAAGTATAAGCCTGATGAGGGCAAATCCCAGACATATCCCAGACCAAACTTGCGTTGTCCTCTAAGATATTGATGGAAACCAGGTTTAATTGACTGTTTCAGTGTTGTACTTCATTACTACGTGATGCAATCCAGAAAAAGCACAGGATCTAGCCATCAAGTATGAGAAATATGCGAAAGTAAGAGCCTGATGAGAGCAAATCCCAGACCTAACCTAGACCTAACATGAATAATTCTCTAAAATATTGATCGAAACCAGGTTTAATTGACTGTTTCAGTGTGGTCCTACATTACTACGTGATCCAAACCAGAAAAAACCCAGGTTCCGTTCAACAAGTATGTGAAGAATGCGAAAGTATGAGTCCGATGAGTGAAAATCCCAGGCCTAACCTAGACCTAACATGCGTTATCCTCAAAAATATTGATCGAAACCTGGTTTAATCGACTGTTTCAGTGTGGTACCACTTTACTACGTGATCCAATCCAGAAATAGCCCGGGATCTAGCCATGAAGTATGAGAAATATGCGAAAGTAAGAGCCTGATGAGGGCAAATTCTAGACCTATCCCAGACCTAACTTGCGTTATCCTCTAAAATATTGATCGAAACCAGGTTTAATTGACCGTTTCAGTGTGGTACCACATTACAATGTGATCCAAACCAGAAAATAACCCAGGATCTGTTCAAGGAGTATGTGAAGTGTTGCGAAAGTATGAGTCTGATGAGGTCAAATCCGAGACCTATCCCAGACCTAACTTGCGTTATCTTCTCAAATATTGATCAAAACCAGGTTTAATCGACTGTTTCAGTGTGGTACCACATTACTACGTGATCCAAACCAGAAAAAACCCAGGATCTAGCCATCAAGTATGAGAAATATGCGAAAGAATGAGCCTGATGAGAGCAAATCCCAGACCTAACCTAGACCTTACATGCGTTATCCTCTAAAATATTGAGCGAAACCAGGTTTAATGGACTGTTTCAGTGTGGTACCACATTACTTCGTGATCCAAACCAGAGAAAGCCCAGGATCTGTTCAAGAAGTATGTGAAAAACGCTAAATTGTGAGCCTGATGAGGGCAAATCTTAGACCTAACCCAGACCTAAGATGCGTTATCCTCTAAAATATTTATCCAGACCAGGCTTCATTGAATGTTTCAGTGTGGTACCACTTTACTACGTGATCCAATCCAGAAATAGCCCAGGATCTACCCATGAAGTATGAGAAATATGCGAAAGTAGGAGCCTGATGAGGGCAAATCCTAGACCTGACCCAAACCTAACATGCGTTATCCTCTAAAATATTTATCAAGAAAAGGTTTAATTGAATGTTTCAGTGTGGTACCACATTACTACGTGAACCAAACCAGAAAAAACCCAGGATCCGTTCAACAAGTATGTTAAAACTGCGACAGTATGACCCTGATGAGGGCAAATCCCAGGCCTAACCTAGACCTAACATGCGTTGTCCTCTAGAATATTGATGGAAACCAGGTTTAATTGACTGTTTCAGTGTTGTACTTGATTACTACGTGATGCAATCCAGAAAATGCCCAGGATCTTGCCATCATGTATGAGAAATATGCGAAAGAATGAGCCTGATGAGAGCAAATCCCAGACCTAACCTAGACCTAACATGAATTATTCTCTAAAATATTGATCGAAACCAGGTTTAATTGACTGTTTCAGTGTTGTACTTCATTATTGCGTGATGCAATCCAGAAAAAGCCCAGGATCTAGCCATCAAGTATGAGAAATATGCGAAAGAATGAGCCTGATGGGAGCAAATCCCTGACCTAACCTAGACCTAACATGAATTATTCTCTAAAATATTGGTCAAAACCAGGTTTAATTGACTGTTTCAGTGTAGTACCACATTACTACGTGATCCAATCCAGAAATAGCCCAGGATCTAGCCATGAAGTATGAGAAATATGCGAAAGTATGAGCCTGATGAGGACAAATCGTAGACCTAACCCAGACCTAACATGCGTTATTCTCTAAAATATTTATCAAGACCAGGTTTAATTGAATGTTTCAGTGTGGTACCATATTACTACGTGATCAAAACCAGAAAAAACCCAGGATCCGTTCAACAAGTATGTGAAGAATGCGAAAGTATGAGTCTGATCAGTGAAAATCTCGGGCCTCACCTAGACCTAACTTGCGTTGTCCTCTAAAATATTGATGGAAACCAGGTTTCATTGACTGTTTCAGTGTGGAACTACATTACTACGTGATGCAATCCAGAAAAAGCCCAGGATCTAGCCATCAAGTATGAGAAATATGCGAAACAATGAGCCTGATGAGAGCAAATCCCAGACCTAACCTAGACCTACCATGCGTTATCCTCTAACATATTGAGCGAAACCAGGTTTAATGCACTGTTTCAGTGTGGTACCACACTATTTCGTGATCCAAACCAGAGAAAGCCCAGGATCTGTTCAAGAAGTATGTGAAAAACGCTAAATTGTGAGCCTGATGAGGGCAAATCTTAGACCTAACCCAGACCTAAGATGCGTTATCCTCTAAAATATTTATCCAGACCAGGTTTCATTGAATGTTTCAGTGTGGTACCACTTTACTACGTGATCCAATCCAGAAATAGCCCAGGATCTACCCATGAAGTATGAGAAATATGCGAAAGTAGGAGCCTGATGAGGGCAAATCCTAGACCTATCCCAGACCTAACTTGCGTTATCCTCTAAAATATTGATCGAAACCAGGTTTAATTGACTGTTTCAGCGTGGTACCACATTACTACGTGATACAATCCAGAAACAGCCCAGGATCTAGCCTTGAGGTATGAGAAATATGCGAAAGTATGAGCCTGATGAGGGCAAATCCTAGACCTAACCCAGACCTAACATGCGTTATCCTCTAAAATATTTATCAAGACCAGGTTTAATTGATTGTTTCAGTGTGGTCCCACATTACTACGTGATCCAAACCAGAAAAAACCCAGGATCTGTTCAACATGTATGAGAAATATGCGAAAGAATGAGCCTGATGAGAGCAAATCCCAGACCTAACATAGACCTAACATGAATTATTCTCTAAAATATTGATCGAAACCAGGTTTAATTGACTGTTTCAGTGTGGTCCCTCATTACTACGTGATCCAAACCAGAAATAACCCAGGATCCGTTCAACAAGTATGTGAAGAATGCGAAAGTATGAGTCTGATGAGTGAAAATCCCAGGTCTAACCTAGACCTAACATGCGTTATCCTCTAAAATATTGATCCAAACCAGGTTTAATGGACTGTTTCAGCGTGGTACCACACTACTACGTGATCCAAACCAGAAAAAACCCAGGATCTGTTCAACAAGTATGTGAAAAACGCGAAAGTATAAGCCTGATGAGGGCAAATCCCAGACATATCCCAGACCAAACTTGCGTTGTCCTCTAAGATATTGATGGAAACCAGGTTTAATTGACTGTTTCAGTGTTGTACTTCATTACTACGTGATGCAATCCAGAAAAAGCCCAGGATCTAGCCATCAAGTATGAGAAATATGCGAAAGAATGAGCCTGATGAGAGCAAATCCCAGACCTAACCTAGTCCTAACATGAATAATTCTCTAAAATATTGATCGAAACCAGGTTTAATTGACTGTTTCAGTGTGGTCCTACATTACTACGTGATCCAAACCAGAAAAAACCCAGGTTCCGTTCAACAAGTATGTGAAGAATGCGAAAGTATGAGTCCGATGAGTGAAAATCCCAGGCCTAACCTAGACCTAACATGCGTTATCCTCAAAAATATTGATCGAAACCTGGTTTAATCGACTGTTTCAGTGTGGTACCACTTTACTACGTGATCCAATCCAGAAATAGCCCGGGATCTAGCCATGAAGTATGAGAAACATGCGAAAGTAAGAGCCTGATGAGGGCAAATCCTAGACCTATCCCAGACCTAACTTGCGTTATCCTCTAAAATATTGATCGAAACCAGGTTTAATTGACCGTTTCAGTGTGGTACCACATTACAATGTGATCCAAACCAGAAAATAACCCAGGATCTGTTCAAGGAGTATGTGAAGTGTTGCGAAAGTATGAGTCTGATGAGGTCAAATCCGAGACCTATCCCAGACCTAACTTGCGTTATCTTCTCAAATATTGATCAAAACCAGGTTTAATCGACTGTTTCAGTGTGGTACCACATTACTACGTGATCCAAACCAGAAAAAACCCAGGATCTAGCCATCAAGTATGAGAAATATGCGAAAGAATGAGCCTGATGAGAGCAAATCCCAGACCTAACCTAGACCTTACATGCGTTATCCTCTAAAATATTGAGCGAAACCAGGTTTAATGGACTGTTTCAGTGTGGTACCACATTACTTCGTGATCCAAACCAGAAAAAACCCAGGTTCCGTTCAACAAGTATGTGAAGAATGCGAAAGTATGAGTCTGATGAGTGAAAATCCCAGGCCTAACCTAGACCTAACATGCGTTATCCTCAAAAATATTGAGCGAAACCAGGTTTAATGGACTGTTTCAGTGTGGTACCACACTACTTCGTGATCCAAACCAGAAAAAACCCAGGTTCTGTTCAACAAGTATGTGAAAAACGCTAAACTGTGAGCCTGATGAGGGCAAATCTTAGACCTAACCCAGACCTAAGATGCGTTATCCTCTAAAATATTTATCCAGACCAGGTTTCATTGAATGTTTCAGTGTGGTACCACTTTACTACGTGATCCAATCCAGAAATAGCCCAGGATCTACCCATGAAGTATGAGAAATATGCGAAAGTAGGAGCCTGATGAGGGCAAATCCTAGACCTATCCCAGACCTAACTTGCGTTATCCTCTAAAATATTGATCGACACCAGGTTTAATTGACTGTTTCAGCGTGGTACCACATTACTACGTGATACAATCCAGAAACAGCCCAGGATCTAGCCATGAAGTATGAGAAATATGCGAAAGAATGAGCCTGATGAGAGCAAATCCCAGACCTAACCTAGACCTAACATGAATAATTCTCTAAAATATTGATCGAAACCAGGTTTAATGGACTGTTTCAGCGTGGTACCACACTACTACGTGATCCAAACCAGAAAAAACCCAGGATCTGTTCAACAAGTATGTGAAAAACGCGAAAGTATAAGCCTGATGAGGGCAAATCCCAGACATATCCCAGACCAAACTTGCGTTGTCCTCTAAGATATTGATGGAAACCAGGTTTAATTGACTGTTTCAGTGTTGTACTTCATTACTACGTGATGCAATCCAGAAAAAGCACAGGATCTAGCCATCAAGTATGAGAAATATGCGAAAGAATGAGCCTGATGAGAGCAAATCCCAGACCTAACCTAGACCTAACATGAATAATTCTCTAAAATATTGATCGAAACCAGGTTTAATTGACTGTTTCAGTGTGGTCCTACATTACTACGTGATCCAAACCAGAAAAAACCCAGGTTCCGTTCAACAAGTATGTGAAGAATGCGAAAGTATGAGTCCGATGAGTGAAAATCCCAGGCCTAACCTAGACCTAACATGCGTTATCCTCAAAAATATTGATCGAAACCTGGTTTAATCGACTGTTTCAGTGTGGTACCACTTTACTACGTGATCCAATCCAGAAATAGCCCGGGATCTAGCCATGAAGTATGAGAAATATGCGAAAGTAAGAGCCTGATGAGGGCAAATCCTAGACCTATCCCAGACCTAACTTGCGTTATCCTCTAAAATATTGATCGAAACCAGGTTTAATTGACCGTTTCAGTGTGGTACCACATTACAATGTGATCCAAACCAGAAAATAACCCAGGATCTGTTCAAGGAGTATGTGAAGTGTTGCGAAAGTATGAGTCTGATGAGGTCAAATCCGAGACCTATCCCAGACCTAACTTGCGTTATCTTCTCAAATATTGATCAAAACCAGGTTTAATCGACTGTTTCAGTGTGGTACCACATTACTACGTGATCCAAACCAGAAAAAACCCAGGATCTAGCCATCAAGTATGAGAAATATGCGAAAGAATGAGCCTGATGAGAGCAAATCCCAGACCTAACCTAGACCTTACATGCGTTATCCTCTAAAATATTGAGCGAAACCAGGTTTAATGGACTGTTTCAGTGTGGTACCACATTACTTCGTGATCCAAACCAGAGAAAGCCCAGGATCTGTTCAAGAAGTATGTGAAAAACGCTAAATTGTGAGCCTGATGAGGGCAAATCTTAGACCTAACCCAGACCTAAGATGCGTTATCCTCTAAAATATTTATCCAGACCAGGCTTCATTGAATGTTTCAGTGTGGTACCACTTTACTACGTGATCCAATCCAGAAATAGCCCAGGATCTACCCATGAAGTATGAGAAATATGCGAAAGTAGGAGCCTGATGAGGGCAAATCCTAGACCTGACCCAAACCTAACATGCGTTATCCTCTAAAATATTTATCAAGAAAAGGTTTAATTGAATGTTTCAGTGTGGTACCACATTACTACGTGAACCAAACCAGAAAAAACCCAGGATCCGTTCAACAAGTATGTTAAAACTGCGACAGTATGACCCTGATGAGGGCAAATCCCAGGCCTAACCTAGACCTAACATGCGTTGTCCTCTAGAATATTGATGGAAACCAGGTTTAATTGACTGTTTCAGTGTTGTACTTGATTACTACGTGATGCAATCCAGAAAATGCCCAGGATCTAGCCATCATGTATGAGAAATATGCGAAAGAATGAGCCTGATGAGAGCAAATCCCAGACCTAACCTAGACCTAACATGAATTATTCTCTAAAATATTGATCGAAACCAGGTTTAATTGACTGTTTCAGTGTTGTACTTCATTATTGCGTGATGCAATCCAGAAAAAGCCCAGGATCTAGCCATCAAGTATGAGAAATATGCGAAAGAATGAGCCTGATGGGAGCAAATCCCTGACCTAACCTAGACCTAACATGAATTATTCTCTAAAATATTGGTCAAAACCAGGTTTAATTGACTGTTTCAGTGTAGTACCACATTACTACGTGATCCAATCCAGAAATAGCCCAGGATCTAGCCATGAAGTATGAGAAATATGCGAAAGTATGAGCCTGATGAGGACAAATCGTAGACCTAACCCAGACCTAACTTGCGTTATCCTCTAAAATATTGATCGACACCAGGTTTAATTGACTGTTTCAGCGTGGTACCACATTACTACGTGATACAATCCAGAAACAGCCCAGGATCTAGCCATGAAGTATGAGAAATATGCGAAAGTATGTGCCTGATGAGAGCAAATCCCAGACCTAACCTAGACCTAACATGAATTATTCGCTAAAATATTGATCGAAACCAGGTTTACTTGACTGCTTCAGTGTGGTCCCACATTACTACGTGATCCAAACCAGAAAAAACCCAGGTTCCGTTCAACAAGTATGTGAAGAATGCGAAAGTATGAGTCTGATGAGGGAAAATCCCAGGCCTAACCTAGACCTAACATGCGTTATCCTCTAAAATATTTATCAAGATCAGGATTAATTGATTGTTTCAGTGTGGTCCCAAATTACTACGTGATCCAAACCAGAAAAAACCCAGGATCTGTTCAACAAGTATGTGAAAAACGCTAAACTGTGAGCCTGATGAGGGCAAATCTTAGACCTAACCCAGACCTAAGATGCGTTAACCTCTAAAATATTTATTCAGTCCAGGTTTCATTGAATGTTTCAGTGTGGTACCACTTTACTACGTGATCCAATCCAGAAATAGCACAGGATCTAGCCATGAAGTATGAGAAATATGCGAAAGTTAAAGCCTGATGAGGGCAAATCCTAGACCTATCCCAGACCTAACTTGCGTTATCCTCTAAAATATTGATCGAAACCAGGTTTAATTGACTGTTTCAGCGTGGTACCACATTACTACGTGATACAATCCAGAAACAGCCCAGGATCTAGCCTTGAGGTATGAGAAATATGCGAAAGTATGAGCCTGATGAGGGCAAATCCTAGACCTAACCCAGACCTAACATGCGTTATCCTCTAAAATGTTTATCAAGACCAGGTTTAATTGATTGTTTCAGTGTGGTCCCACATTACTACGTGATCCAAACCAGAAAAAACCCAGGATCTGTTCAACATGTATGAGAAATATGCGAAAGAATGAGCCTGATGAGAGCAAATCCCAGACCTAACATAGACCTAACATGAATTATACTCTAAAATATTGATCGAAACCAGGTTTAATTGACTGTTTCAGTGTGGTCCCTCATTACTACGTGATCCAAACCAGAAATAACCCAGGATCCGTTCAACAAGTATGTGAAGAATGCGAAAGTATGAGTCTGATGAGTGAAAATCCCAGGTCTAACCTAGACCTAACATGCGTTATCCTCTAAAATATTGATCCAAACCAGGTTTAATGGACTGTTTCAGCGTGGTACCACACTACTACGTGATCCAAACCAGAAAAAACCCAGGATCTGTTCAACAAGTATGTGAAAAACGCGAAAGTATAAGCCTGATGAGGGCAAATCCCAGACATATCCCAGACCAAACTTGCGTTGTCCTCTAAGATATTGATGGAAACCAGGTTTAATTGACTGTTTCAGTGTTGTACTTCATTACTACGTGATGCAATCCAGAAAAAGCCCAGGATCTAGCCATCAAGTATGAGAAATATGCGAAAGAATGAGCCTGATGAGAGCAAATCCCAGACCTAACCTAGTCCTAACATGAATAATTCTCTAAAATATTGATCGAAACCAGGTTTAATTGACTGTTTCAGTGTGGTCCTACATTACTACGTGATCCAAATCAGAAAAAACCCAGGTTCCGTTCAACAAGTATGTGAAGAATGCGAAAGTATGAGTCCGATGAGTGAAAATCCCAGGCCTAACCTAGACCTAACATGCGTTATCCTCAAAAATATTGATCGAAACCTGGTTTAATCGACTGTTTCAGTGTGGTACCACTTTACTACGTGATCCAATCCAGAAATAGCCCGGGATCTAGCCATGAAGTATGAGAAATATGCGAAAGTAAGAGCCTGATGAGGGCAAATCCTAGACCTATCCCAGACCTAACTTGCGTTATCCTCTAAAATATTGATCGAAACCAGGTTTAATTGACCGTTTCAGTGTGGTACCACATTACAATGTGATCCAAACCAGAAAATAACCCAGGATCTGTTCAAGGAGTATGTGAAGTGTTGCGAAAGTATGAGTCTGATGAGGTCAAATCCGAGACCTATCCCAGACCTAACTTGCGTTATCTTCTCAAATATTGATCAAAACCAGGTTTAATCGACTGTTTCAGTGTGGTACCACATTACTACGTGATCCAAACCAGAAAAAACCCAGGATCTAGCCATCAAGTATGAGAAATATGCGAAAGAATGAGCCTGATGAGAGCAAATCCCAGACCTAACCTAGACCTTACATGCGTTATCCTCTAAAATATTGAGCGAAACCAGGTTTAATGGACTGTTTCAGTGTGGTACCACATTACTTCGTGATCCAAACCAGAAAAAACCCAGGTTCCGTTCAACAAGTATGTGAAGAATGCGAAAGTATGAGTCTGATGAGTGAAAATCCCAGGCCTAACCTAGACCTAACATGCGTTATCCTCAAAAATATTGAGCGAAACCAGGTTTAATGGACTGTTTCAGTGTGGTACCACACTACTTCGTGATCCAAACCAGAAAAAACCCAGGATCTGTTCAACAAGTATGTGAAAAACGCTAAACTGTGAG
Organism: Colletes latitarsis; assembly: GCF_051014445.1. Lineage (NCBI taxonomy): Eukaryota > Metazoa > Arthropoda > Insecta > Hymenoptera > Colletidae > Colletes > Colletes latitarsis. The sequence goes on along the minus strand of NW_027488375.1, from coordinate 3,529,250 downwards.
CCTGATGAGGGCAAATCTTAGACCTAACCCAGACCTAAGATGCGTTATCCTCTAAAATATTTATCCAGACCAGGTTTCATTGAATGTTTCAGTGTGGTACCACTTTACTACGTGATCCAATCCAGAAATAGCCCAGGATCTACCCATGAAGTATGAGAAATATGCGAAAGTAGGAGCCTGATGAGGGCAAATCCTAGACCTATCCCAGACCTAACTTGCGTTATCCTCTAAAATATAGATCGACACCAGGTTTAATTGACTGTTTCAGCGTGATACCACATTACTACGTGATACAATCCAGAAACAGCCCAGGATCTAGCCATGAAGTATGAGAAATATGCGAAAGTATGTGCCTGATGAGAGCAAATCCCAGACCTAACCTAGACCTAACATGAATTATTCGCTAAAATATTGATCGAAACCAGGTTTACTTGACTGCTTCAGTGTGGTCCCACATTACTACGTGATCCAAACCAGAAAAAACCCAGGTTCCGTTCAACAAGTATGTGAAGAATGCGAAAGTATGAGTCTGATGAGGGAAAATCCCAGGCCTAACCTAGACCTAACATGCGTTATCCTCTAAAATATTTATCAAGATCAGGATTAATTGATTGTTTCAGTGTGGTCCCAAATTACTACGTGATCCAAACCAGAAAAAACCCAGGATCTGTTCAACAAGTATGTGAAAAACGCTAAACTGTGAGCCTGATGAGGGCAAATCTTAGACCTAACCCAGACCTAAGATGCGTTAACCTCTAAAATATTTATTCAGTCCAGGTTTCATTGAATGTTTCAGTGTGGTACCACTTTACTACGTGATCCAATCCAGAAATAGCACAGGATCTAGCCATGAAGTATGAGAAATATGCGAAAGTTATAGCCTGATGAGGGCAAATCCTAGACCTATCCCAGACCTAACTTGCGTTATCCTCTAAAATATTGATCGAAACCAGGTTTAATTGACTGTTTCAGCGTGGTACCACATTACTACGTGATACAATCCAGAAACAGCCCAGGATCTAGCCTTGAGGTATGAGAAATATGCGAAAGTATGAGCCTGATGAGGGCAAATCCTAGACCTAACCCAGACCTAACATGCGTTATCCTCTAAAATATTTATCAAGACCAGGTTTAATTGATTGTTTCAGTGTGGTCCCACATTACTACGTGATCCAAACCAGAAAAAACCCAGGATCTGTTCAACATGTATGAGAAATATGCGAAAGAATGAGCCTGATGAGAGCAAATCCCAGACCTAACATAGACCTAACATGAATTATTCTCTAAAATATTGATCGAAACCAGGTTTAATTGACTGTTTCAGTGTGGTCCCTCATTACTACGTGATCCAAACCAGAAATAACCCAGGATCCGTTCAACAAGTATGTGAAGAATGCGAAAGTATGAGTCTGATGAGTGAAAATCCCAGGTCTAACCTAGACCTAACATGCGTTATCCTCTAAAATATTGATCCAAACCAGGTTTAATGGACTGTTTCAGCGTGGTACCACACTACTACGTGATCCAAACCAGAAAAAACCCAGGATCTGTTCAACAAGTATGTGAAAAACGCGAAAGGATAAGCCTGATGAGGGCAAATCCCAGACATATCCCAGACCAAACTTGCGTTGTCCTCTAAGATATTGATGGAAACCAGGTTTAATTGACTGTTTCAGTGTTGTACTTCATTACTACGTGATGCAATCCAGAAAAAGCCCAGGATCTAGCCATCAAGTATGAGAAATATGCGAAAGAATGAGCCTGATGAGAGCAAATCCCAGACCTAACCTAGTCCTAACATGAATAATTCTCTAAAATATTGATCGAAACCAGGTTTAATTGACTGTTTCAGTGTGGTCCTACATTACTACGTGATCCAAATCAGAAAAAACCCAGGTTCCGTTCAACAAGTATGTGAAGAATGCGAAAGTATGAGTCCGATGAGTGAAAATCCCAGGCCTAACCTAGACCTAACATGCGTTATCCTCAAAAATATTGATCGAAACCTGGTTTAATCGACTGTTTCAGTGTGGTACCACTTTACTACGTGATCCAATCCAGAAATAGCCCGGGATCTAGCCATGAAGTATGAGAAATATGCGAAAGTAAGAGCCTGATGAGGGCAAATCCTAGACCTATCCCAGACCTAACTTGCGTTATCCTCTAAAATATTGATCGAAACCAGGTTTAATTGACCGTTTCAGTGTGGTACCACATTACAATGTGATCCAAACCAGAAAATAACCCAGGATCTGTTCAAGGAGTATGTGAAGTGTTGCGAAAGTATGAGTCTGATGAGGTCAAATCCGAGACCTATCCCAGACCTAACTTGCGTTATCTTCTCAAATATTGATCAAAACCAGGTTTAATCGACTGTTTCAGTGTGGTACCACATTACTACGTGATCCAAACCAGAAAAAACCCAGGATCTAGCCATCAAGTATGAGAAATATGCGAAAGAATGAGCCTGATGAGAGCAAATCCCAGACCTAACCTAGACCTTACATGCGTTATCCTCTAAAATATTGAGCGAAACCAGGTTTAATGGACTGTTTCAGTGTGGTACCACATTACTTCGTGATCCAAACCAGAAAAAACCCAGGTTCCGTTCAACAAGTATGTGAAGAATGCGAAAGTATGAGTCTGATGAGTGAAAATCCCAGGCCTAACCTAGACCTAACATGCGTTATCCTCAAAAATATTGAGCGAAACCAGGTTTAATGGACTGTTTCAGTGTGGTACCACACTACTTCGTGATCCAAACCAGAAAAAACCCAGGATCTGTACAACAAGTATGTGAAAAACGCTAAACTGTGAGCCTGATGAGGGCAAATCTTAGACCTAACCCAGACCTAAGATGCGTTATCCTCTAAAATATTTATCCAGACCAGGTTTCATTGAATGTTTCAGTGTGGTACCACTTTACTACGTGATCCAATCCAGAAATAGCCCAGGATCTACCCATGAAGTATGAGAAATATGCGAAAGTAGGAGCCTGATGAGGGCAAATCCTAGACCTATCCCAGACCTAACTTGCGTTATCCTCTAAAATATTGATCGACACCAGGTTTAATTGACTGTTTCAGCGTGGTACCACATTACTACGTGATACAATCCAGAAACAGCCCAGGATCTAGCCATGAAGTATGAGAAATATGCGAAAGTATGTGCCTGATGAGAGCAAATCCCAGACCTAACCTAGACCTAACATGAATTATTCTCTAAAATATTGATCGAAACCAGGTTTAATTGACTGTTTCAGTGTGGTCCCACGTTACTACGTGATCCAAACCAGAAAAAACCCAGGTTCCGTTCAACAAGTATGTGAAGAATGCGAAAGTATGAGTCTGATGAGTGAAAATCCCAGGCCTAACCTAGACCTAACATGCGTTATCCTCAAAAATATTGAGCGAAACCAGGTTTAATGGACTGTTTCAGTGTGGTACCACACTACTTCGTGATCCAAACCAGAAAAAACCCAGGATCTGTTCAACAAGTATGTGAAAAACGCTAAACTGTGAGCCTGATGAGGGCAAATCTTAGACCTAACCCAGACCTAAGATGCGTTAACCTCTAAAATATTTATTCAGTCCAGGTTTCATTGAATGTTTCAGTGTGGTACCACTTTACTACGTGATCCAATCCAGAAATAGCACAGGATCTAGCCATGAAGTATGAGAAATATGCGAAAGTTAAAGCCTGATGAGGGCAAATCCTAGACCTATCCCAGACCTAACTTGCGTTATCCTCTAAAATATTGATCGAAACCAGGTTTAATTGACTGTTTCAGCGTGGTACCACATTACTACGTGATACAATCCAGAAACAGCCCAGGATCTAGCCTTGAGGTATGAGAAATATGCGAAAGTATGAGCCTGATGAGGGCAAATCCTAGACCTAACCCAGACCTAACATGCGTTATCCTCTAAAATATTTATCAAGACCAGGTTTAATTGATTGTTTCAGTGTGGTCCCACATTACTACGTGATCCAAACCAGAAAATACCCAGGATCTGTTCAACATGTATGAGAAATATGCGAAAGAATGAGCCTGATGAGAGCAAATCCCAGACCTAACCTAGACCTAACATGCGTTGTCCTCTAGAATATTGATGGAAACCAGGTTTAGTTGATTGTTTCAGTGTTGTACTTCATTACTACGTGATGCAATCCAGAAAAAGCCCAGGATCTAGCCATCAAGTATGAGAAATATGCGAAAGAATGAACCTGATGAGAGCAAATCCCAGACCTAACCTAGACCTAACATGAATTATTCTCTAAAATATTGATCGAAACCAGGTTTAATTGACTGTTTCAGTGTTGTACTACATTACTACGTGATCAAAACCAGAAAAAACCCAGGATCCGTTCAACAAGTATGTGAAGAATGCGAAAGTATGAGTCTGATCAGTGAAAATCTCAGGCCTTACCTAGACCTAACTTGCGTTGTCCTCTAAAATATTGATGGAAACCCAAGCCAAGGATCTAGCCATCAAGTATGAGAAATATGCGAAAGAATCAGCCTGATGAGAGCAAATCCCAGACCTAACCTAGACCTAACATGCGTTATCCTCTAAAATATTGAGCGAAACCAGGTTTAATGGACTGTTTCAGTGTGGTACCACACTACTTCGTGATCCAAACCAGAAAAAACCCAGGATCTGTGCAACAAGTATATGAAAAACGCTAAACTGTGAGCCTGATGAGGGCAAATCTTAGACCTAACCCAGACCTAAGATGCGTTATCCTCTAAAATATTTATCCAGACCAGGTTTAATGGACTGTTTCAGTGTGGTACCACACTACTTCGTGATCCAAACCAGAGAAAGCCCAGGATCTGTTCAAGAAGTATGTGAAAAACGCTAAACTGTGAGCCTGATGAGGGCAAATCTTAGACCTAACCCAGACCTAAGATGCGTTATCCTCTAAAATATTTATCCAGACCAGGTTGAATGGACTGTTTCAGCGTGGTACCACATTACTACGTGATACAATCCAGAAACAGCCCAGGATCTAGCCATGAAGTATGAGAAATATGCGAAAGTATGAGCCTGATGAGAGCAAATCCCAGACCTAACCTAGACCTAACATGAATTATTCTCTAAAATATTGATCGAAACCAGGTTTAGTCGACTGTTTCAGTGTTGTACTTCATTACTACGTGATGCAATCCAGAAAAAGCCCAGGATCTAGCCATCAAGTATGAGAAATATGAGAAAGAATGAGTCTGATGAGAGCAAATCCCAGACCTAACCTAGACCTAACATGAATTATTCTCTAAAATATTGATCGAAACCAGGTTTAATTGACTGTTTCAGTGTTGTACTTCATTACTACGTGATGCAATCCAGAAAAAGCCCAGGATCTAGTCATCAAGTATGAGAAATATGCGAAAGTATGAGCCTGATGAGGGCAAATCCTAGACCTAACCCAGACCTAACATGCGTTATCCTCTAAAATATTTATCAAGATCATGATTAATTGATTGTTTCAGTGTGGTCCCAAATTACTACGTGATCCAAACCAGAAAAAACCCAGGATCCGTTCAACAAGTATGTGAAGAATGCGAAAGTATGACTCTGATCAGTGAAAATCTCAGGCCTTACCTAGACCTAACTTGCGTTGTCCTCTAAAATATTGATGGAAACCCAAGCCAAGGATCTAGCCATCAAGTATGAGAAATATGCGAAAGAATCAGCCTGATGAGAGCAAATCCCAGACCTAACCTAGACCTAACAAGAATTATTCTCTAAAATATTGATCGAAACCAGGTTTAATTGACTGTTTCAGTGTTGTACTACATTACTACGTGATCAAAACCAGAAAAAACCCAGGATCCGTTCAACAAGTATGTGAAGAATGCGAAAGTATGACTCTGATCAGTGAAAATCTCAGGCCTTACCTAGACCTAACTTGCGTTGTCCTCTAAAATATTGATGGAAACCAGGTTTCATTGAATGTTTCAGTGTGGTACCACTTTACTACGTGATCCAATCCAGAAATAGCCCAGGATCTAGCCACGAAGTATGAGAAATATGCGAAAGTAAGGGCCTGATGAGGGCAAATCCTAGACCTATCCCAGACCTAACTTGCGTAATCCTCTAAAATATTGATCGAAACCAGGTTTAATTGACTGTTTCAGCGTGGTACCACATTACTACGTGATCCAATCCAGAAACAGCCCAGGATCTAGCCATGAAGTATGAGAAATATGCGAAAGTATGAGCCTGATGAGGGCAAATCCTAGACCTAGCCCAGACCTAACATGCGTTATGCTCTAAAATATTTATCAAGATCAGGTTTAATTGATTGTTTCAGTGTGGTCCCACATTACTACGTGATCCAAACCAGAAAAAACCCAGGATCTGTTCAACATGTATGAGAAATATGCGAAAGAATGAGCCTGATGAGAGCAAATCCCAGACCTAACCTAGACCTAACATGCGTTGTCCTCTAGAATATTGATGGAAACCAGGTTTAGTTGATTGTTTCAGTGTTGTACTTCATTACTACGTGATGCAATCCAGAAAAAGCCCAGGATCTAGCCATCAAGTATGGGAAATATGCGAAAGAATGAACCTGATGAGAGCAAATCCCAGACCTAACCTAGACCTAACATGAATTATTCTCTAAAATATTGATCGAAACCAGGTTTAATTGACTGTTTCAGTGTTGTACTACATTACTACGTGATCAAAACCAGAAAAAACCCAGGATCCGTTCAACAAGTATGTGAAGAATGCGAAAGTATGAGTCTGATCAGTGAAAATCTCAGGCCTTTCCTAGACCTAACTTGCGTTGTCCTCTAAAATATTGATGGAAACCAGGTTTCATTGACTGTTTCAGTGTGGTACTACATTACTACGTGATGCAATCCAGAAAAAGCCCAGGATCTAGCCATCAAGTATGAGAAATAAGCGAAAGAATGAGCCTGATGAGAGCAAATCCCAGACCTAACCTAGACCTAACATGCGTTATCCTCTAAAATATTGAGCGAAACCAGGTTTAATGGACTGCTCCAGCGTGGTACCACACTACTTCGTGATCCAAACCAGAAAAAACCCAGGATCTGTTCAACAAGTATGTGAAAAACGCCAAAGTGTGAGCCTGATGAGGGCAAATCTTAGACCTAACCCAGACCTAAGATGCGTTATCCTCTAAAATATTTATCCAGACCAGGTTTAATGGACTGTTTCAGTGTGGTACCACGCTACTTCGTGATCCAAACCAGAGAAAGCCCAGGATCTGTTCAAGAAGTATGTGAAAAACGCTAAACTGTGAGCCTGATGAGGGCAAATCTTAGACCTAACCCAGACCTAAGATGCGTTATCCTCTAAAATATTTATCCAGACCAGGTTTCATTGAATGTTTCAGTGTGGTACCACTTTACTACCTGATACAATCCAGAAACAGCCCAGGATCTAGCCATGAAGTATGAGAAATATGCGAAAGTATGAGCCTGATGAGGGCAAATCCTAGACCTAACCCAAACCTAACATGCGTTATCCTCTAAAATATTTATCAAGAAAAGGTTTAATTGAATGTTTCAGTGTGGTACCATATTACTACGTGATCAAAACCAGAAATAGCCCAGGATCTAGCCATGAAGTATGAGAAATATGCGAAAGTAGGAGCCTGATGAGGGCAAATCCTAGACCTATCCCAGACCTAACTTGCGTTGTCCTCTAAAATATTGATCGAAACCAGGTTTACTTGACTGCTTCAGTGTGGTACCACATTACTACGTGAACCAAACCAGAAAAAACCCAGGATCCGTTCAACAAGTATGTTAAAACTGCGACAGTATGACCCTGATGAGGGCAAATCCCAGGCCTAACCTAGACCTAACATGCGTTGTCCTCTAGAATATTGATGGAAACCAGGTTTAATTGACTGTTTCAGTCTTGTACTTCATTACTACGTGATGCAATCCAGAAAAAGCCCAGGATCTAGCCATCAAGTATGAGAAATATGCGAAAGAATGAGCCTGATGAGAGCAAATCCCAGACCTAACCTAGACCTAACATGAATTATTCTCTAAAATATTGATCGAAACCAGGTTTAATTGACTGTTTCAGTGTTGTACTTCATTATTACGTGATGCAATCCAGAAAAAGCCCAGGATCTAGCCAACAAGTATGAGAAATATGCGAAAGAATGAGCCTGATGGGAGCAAATCCCAGACCTAACCTAGACCTACCATGCGTTATCCTCTAACATATTGAGCGAAACCAGGTTTAGTGCACTGTTTCAGTGTGGTACCACACTATTTCGTGATCCAAACCAGAGAAAGCCCAGGATCTGTTCAAGAAGTATGTGAAAAACGCTAAATTGTGAGCCTGATGAGGGCAAATCTTAGACCTAACCCAGACCTAAGATGCGTTATCCTCTAAAATATTTATCCAGACCAGGTTTCATTGAATGTTTCAGTGTGGTACCACTTTACTCCGTGATCCAATCCAGAAATAGCCCAGGATCTAGCCATGAAGTATGAGAAATATGCGAAAGTAGGAGCCTGATGAGGGCAAATCCTAGACCTATCCCAGGCCTAACTTGCGTTGTCCTCTAAAATATTGATCGAAACCAGGTTTACTTGACTGCTTCAGTGTGGTCCCACATTACTACGTGATCCAAACCAGAAAAAACCCAGGTTCCGTTCAACAAGTATGTGAAGAATGCGAAAGTTTGAGTCTGATGAGGGAAAATCCCAGGCCTAACCTAGACCTAACATGCGTTATCCTCTAAAATATTGATCGAAACCAGGTTTAGTCGACAGTTTCAGTGTGGTCCCACATTACTACGTGATCCAAACCAGAAAAAACCCAGGATCCGTTCAACAAGTATGTGAAGAATGCGAAAGTATGAGTCTGATGAGGTCAAATCCCAGACCTATCCCAGACTTAACTTGCGTTATCCTCTAAAATATTGATCGAAACCAGGTTTAATCGACTGTTTCAGCGTGGTACCACATTACTACGTGATACAATCCAGAAACAGCCCAGGATCTAGCCATGAAGTATGAGAAATATGCGAAAGTATGAGCCTGATGAGGGCAAATCCTAGACCTAACCCAAACCTAACATGCGTTATCCTCTAAAATATTTATCAAGACCAGGTTTAATTGAATGTTTCAGTGTGGTACCACATTACTACGTGAACCAAACCATAAAAAACCCAGGATCCGTTCAACAAGTATGTTAAAACTGCGACAGTATGACCCTGATGAGGGCAAATCCCAGGCCTAACCTAGACCTAACATGCGTTGTCCTCTAAAATATTGATGGAAACCAGGTTTAATTGACTGTTTCAGTGTTGTACTTCATTACTACGTGATGCAATCCAGAAAAAGCCCAGGATCTAGCCATCAAGTATGAGAAATATGCGAAAGAATGAGCCTGATGAGAGCAAATCCCGGACCTAACCTAGACCTAACATGAATTATTCTCTAAAATATTGATCGAAACCAGGTTTAATTGACTGTTTCAGTGTTGTACTTCATTACTACGTGATGCAATCCAGAAAAAGCCCAGGATCTAGCCATCAAGTATGAGAAATATGCGAAAGAATGAGCCTGATGAGAGCAAATCCCTGACCTAACCTAGACCTAACATGAATTATTCTCTAAAATATTGATCGAAACCAGGTTAACTTGACTGCTTCAGTGTGGTCCCACATTACTACGTGATCCAAACCAGAAAAAACCCGGGTTCCGTTCAACAAGTATGTGAAGAATGCGAAAGTATGAGTCTGATGAGGGAAAATCCCAGGCCTAACCTAGACCTAACATGCGTTATCCTCAAAAATATTGACCGAAACCAGGTTTAATCGACTGTTTCAGTGTGGTACCACATTACTACGTGATCCAAACCAGAAAAAAACCCAGGACCTGTTCAACAAGTATTTGAAGTATGCGAAAGAATGAGTCTGATGAGGGCAAATCCCAGGCCTAAACTGGACCTAACTTGCGTTGTCCTCTAAAATATTGATGGAAACCAGGTTTCATTGACTGTTTCAGTGTGGTACTACATTACTACGTGATGCAATCCAGAAAAAGCCCAGGATCTAGCCATCAAGTATGAGAAATAAGCGAAAGAATGAGCCTGATGAGAGCAAATCCCAAACCTAACCTAGACATGCGTTATCCTCTAAAATATTGAGCGAAACCAGGTTTAATGGACTGTTTCAGTGTGGTACCACATTACTTCGTGATCCAAACCAGAAAAAGCCAGGATCTGTTCAACAAGTATGTGAAAAACGCTAAACTGTGAGCCTGATGAGGGCAAATCGTAGACCTAACCCAGACCTAAGATGCGTTAACCTCTAAAATATTTATCCAGACGAGGTTTCATTGAATGTTTCCGTGTGGTACCACTTTACTACGTGATGCAATCCAGAAAAAGCCCAGGATCTAGCCATGAAGTATGAGAAATATGCGAAAGTATGAGCCTGATGAGGGCAAATCCTAGCCCTAACCCAGACCTAACATGCGTTAGCCTCTAAAATATTTATCAAGACCTGGTTTAATTGAAAGTTTCAGTGTGGTACCACATTACTACGTGATGCAATCCAGAAAAAGCCCAGGATCTAGCCATCAAATTTGAGAAATATGCGAAAGAATGTGCCTGATGAGAGCAAATCCCAGACCTAACCTAGACCTAACATGAAATATTCTCTAAAATATTGATCGAAACCAGGTTTAATTGACTGTTTCAGTGTGGTCCCACGTTACTACGTGATCCAAACCAGAAAAAACCCAGGTTCCGTTCAACAAGTATGTGAAGAATGCGAAAGTATGAGTCTGATGAGTGAAAATCCCATGCCTAACCTAGACCTAACATGCGTTATCCTCAAAAATATTGAGCGAAACCAGGTTTAATGGACTGTTTCAGTGTGGTACCACACTACGTCGTGATCCAAACCAGAAAAAACCCAGGATCTGTTCAACAAGTATGTGAAGAACGCTAAACTGTGAGCCTGATGAGGGCAAATCTTAGACCTAACCCAGACCTAAGATGCGTTAACCTCTAAAATATTTATCCAGGCGAGGTTTCATTGAATGTTTCCGTGTGGTACCACTTTACTACGTGATGCAATCCAGAAAAAGCCCAGGATCTAGCCATGAAGTATGAGAAATATGCGAAAGTATGAGCCTGATGAGGGCAAATCCTAGCCCTAACCCAGACCTAACATGCGTTAGCCTCTAAAATATTTATCAAGACCTGGTTTAATTGAAAGTTTCAGTGTGGTACCACATTACTACGTGATGCAATCCAGAAAAAGCCCAGGATCTAGCCATCAAATTTGAGAAATATGCGAAAGAATGTGCCTGATGAGAGCAAATCCCAGACCTAACCTAGACCTAACATGAATTATTCTCTAAAATGTTGATCAAGACCAGGTGTAATTGATTGTTTCAGTGTGGTCCCACATTACTACGTGATCCAAACCAGAAAAAACCCAGGATCTGTTCAACATGTATGAGAAATATGCGAAAGAATGAGCCTGATGAGAGCAAATCCCAGACCTAACATAGACCTAACATGAATTATTCTCTAAAATATTGATCGAAACCAGGTTTAATTGACTGTTTCAGTGTGGTCCCTCATTACTACGTGATCCAAACCAGTAATAACCCAGGATCCGTTCAACAAGTATGTGAAGAATGCGAAAGTATGAGTCTGATGAGTGAAAATCCCAGGACTAACCTAGACCTAACATGCGTTATCCTCTAAAATATTGATCCAAACCAGGTTTAATGGACTGTTTCAGCGTGGTACCACACTACTACGTGATCCAAACCAGAAAAAACCCAGGATCTGTTCAACAAGTATGTGAAAAACGCGAAAGTATAAGCCTGATGAGGGCAAATCCCAGACATATCCCAGACCAAACTTGCGTTGTCCTCTAAGATATTGATGGAAACCAGGTTTAATTGACTGTTTCAGTGTTGTACTTCATTCCTACGTGATGCAATCCAGAAAAAGCCCAGGATCTAGCCATCAAGTATGAGAAATATGCGAAAGAATGAGCCTGATGAGAGCAAATCCCAGACCTAACCTAGACCTAACATGAATAATTCTCTAAAATATTTATCGAAACCAGGTTTAATTGACTGTTTCAGTGTGGTGCCACATTACTACGTGATCCAAACCAGAGAAAACCCAGGATCCGTTCAACAAGTATGTGAAGAATGCGAAAGTATGAGTCCGATGAGTGAAAATCCCAGGCCTAACCTAGACCTAACATGCGTTATCCTCAAAAATATTGATCGAAACCTGGTTTAATCGACTGTTTCAGTGTGGTACCACATTACTATGTGATCCAGACCAGAAAATTGCCCAGGATCTGTTCAACAAGTATGTGAAAAACGCGAAAGTATGAGTCTGATGAGGCCAAATCCCAGACCTATCCCAGACTTAACTTGTGTTATCCTCTAAAATATTGATCGAAACTAGGTTTAATCGACTGTTTCAGCGTGGTACCACATTACTACGTGATACAATCCAGAAACAGCCCAGGATCTAGCCATGAAGGATGTGAAATATGCGAAAGTATGAGCCTGATGAGGGCAAATCCCAGACCTATCCCAGACTTAACTTGCGTTATCCTCTAAAATATTGATCGAAACCAGGTTTAATCGACTGTTTCAGCGTGGTACCACATTACTACGTGATCCCAACCAGAAAATAACCCAGGATCTGTTCAACGAGTATGTGAAGTGTGCGAAAGTATGAGTCTGATGAGGTCAAATCCCAGACCTATCCCAGACCTAACTTGCGTTATCCTCTAAAATATTGATCGAAACCAGGTTTAATTGACCGTTTCAGTGTGGTACCACATTACTACGTGATCCAAACCAGAAAATACCCAGGATCAGGTCAACAAGTATGTGAAGAATGCGAAAGTATGAGCCTGATGAGGGCAAATCCCAGACCTATCTCAGACCTAACTTGCGTTATCCTCTAAAATATTGATCGAAACCAGGTTTAATTGACCGTTTCAGTGTGGTACCACATTACAATGTGATCCAAACCAGAAAATAACCTAGGATCTGTTCAAGGAGTATGTGAAGTGTTGCGAAAGTATGAGTCTGATGAGGTCAAATCCGAGACCTATCCCAGACCTAACTTGCGTTATCCTCTAAAATATTGATCAAAACCAGGTTTAATCGACTGTTTCAGTGTGGTACCACATTACTACGTGATCCAAACCAGAAAAAACCCAGGATCTAGCCATCAAGTATGAGAAATATGCGAAAGAATGAGCCTGATGAGAGCAAATCCCAGACCTAACCTAGACCTTACATGCGTTATCCTCTAAAATATTGAGCGAAACCAGGTTTAATGGACTGTTTCAGTGTGGTACCACATTACTTCGTGATCCAAACCAGAAAAAGCCAGGATCTGTTCAACAAGTATGTGAAAAACGCTAAACTGTGAGCCTGATGAGGGCAAATCGTAAACCTAACCCAGACCTAAGATGCGTTAATCTCTAAAATATTTATCAAGACGAGGTTTCATTGAATGTTTCCGTGTGGTACCACTTTACTACGTGATGCAATCCAGAAAAAGCCCAGGATCTAGCCATGAAGTATGAGAAATATGCGAAAGTATGAGCCTTATGAGGGCAAATCCTAGCCCCAACCCAGACCTATCATGCGTTAGCCTCTAAAATATTTATCAAGACCTGGTTTAATTGAAAGTTTCAGTGTGGTACCACATTACTACGTGATGCAATCCAGAAAAAGCCCAGGATCTAGCCATCAAGTTTGAGAAATATGCGAAAGAATGTGCCTGATGAGAGCAAATCCCAGACCTAACCTATACCTAACATGAATTATTCTCTAAAATATTGATCGAAACCAGGTTTAATTGACTGTTTCAGTGTGGTCCCATGTTACTACGTGATCCAAACCAGAAAAAACCCAGGTTCCGTTCAACAAGTATGTGAAGAATGCGAAAGTATGAGTCTGATGAGTGAAAATCCCAGGCCTAACCTAGACCTAACATGCGTTATCCTCAAAAATATTGAGCGAAACCAGGTTTAATGGACTGTTTCAGTGTGGTACCACACTACTTCGTGATCCAAACCAGAAAAAACCCAGGATCTGTTCAACAAGTATGTGAAAAACGCTAAACTGTGAGCCTGATGAGGGCAAATCTTAGACCTAACCCAGACCTAAGATGCGTTAACTTCTAAAATATTTATTCAGTCCAGGTTTCATTGAATGTTTCAGTGTGGTACCACTTTACTACGTGATCCAATCCAGAAATAGCACAGGATCTAGCCATGAAGTATGAGAAATATGCGAAAGTTAAAGCCTGATGGGGGCAAATCCTAGACATATCCCAGACCTAACTTGCGTTATCCTCTAAAATATTGATCGAAACCAGGTTTAATTGACTGTTTCAGCGTGGTACCACATTACTAAGTGATACAATCCAGAAACAGCCCAGGATCTAGCCTTGAGGTATGAGAAATATGCGAAAGTATGAGCCTGATGACGGCAAATCCTAGACCTAACCCAGACCTAACATGCATTATCCTCTAAAATATTTATCAAGACCAGGTTTAATTGACTGTTTCAGTGTGGTCCCTCATTACTACGTGATCCAAACCAGAAATAACCCGGGATCCGTTCAACAAGTATGTGAAGAATGCGAAAGTATGAGTCTGATGAGGGCAAATCCCAGGCCTAACCTAGACCTAACATGCGTTATCCTCTAAGATATTGATCCAAACCAGGTTTAATGGACTGTTTCAGCGTGGTACCACACTACTACGTGATCCAAACCAGAAAAAACCCAGGATCTGTTCAACAAGTATGTGAAAAACGCGAAAGTATAAGCCTGATGAGGGCAAATCCCAGACATATCCCAGACCAAACTTGCGTTGTCCTCTAAGATATTGATGCAAACCAGGTTTAATTGACTGTTTCAGTGTTGTACTTCATTACTACGAGATGCAATCCAGAAAAAGCCCAGGATCTAGCCATCAAGTATGAGAAATATGCGAAAGAATGAGCCTGATGAGAGCAAATCCCAGACCTAACCTAGACCTAACATGAATAATTCTCTAAAATATTGATCGAAACCAGGTTTAATTGACTGTTTCAGTGTGGTCCCACATTACTACGTGATCCAAACCAGAGAAAACCCAGGATCCGTTCAACAAGTATGTGAAGAATGCGAAAGTATGAGTCCGATGAGTGAAAATCCCAGGCCTAACCTAGACCTAACATGCGTTATCCTCAAAAATATTGATCGAAACCTGGTTTAATCGACTGTTTCAGTGTGGCACCACTTTACTACGTGATCCAATCCAGAAATAGCCCGGGATCTAGCCATGAAGTATGAGAAATATGCGAAAGTAAGAGCCTGATGAGGGCAAATCCTAGACCTATCCCAGACCTAACTTGCGTTATCCTCTAAAATATTGATCGAAACCAGGTTTAATTGACTGTTTCAGCGTGGTACCACATTACTACGTGATCCAATCCAGAAACAGCCCAGGATCTAGCCATGAAGTATGAGAAATATGCGAAAGTATGAGCCTGATGAGGGCAAATCCTAGACCTAACCCAGACCTAACATGCGTTATCCTCTAAAATATTTATCAAGATCAGGTTTAATTGATTGTTTCAGTGTGGTCCCACATTACTACGTGATGCAAACCAGAAAAAACCCACGATCTGTTCAACATGTATGAGAAATATGGGAAGGAATGAGCCTGATGAGAGCAAATCCCAGACCTAACTTAGACCTAACATGAATTATTCTCTAAAATATTGATCGAAACCAGGTTTACTTGACTGTTTCAGTGTGGTCCCACATTACTACGTGAACCAAACCAGAAAAAACCCAGGATCTGTTCAACAAGTATGTAAAAAACGCGAAAGTATGAGTCTGATGATGTCAAATCCCAGACCTATCCCAGACTTAACTTGCGTTATCCTCTAAAATATTGATCGAAACCAGGTTTAATCGACTGTTTCAGCGTGGTGCCACATTACTACGTGATACAATCCAGAAACAGCCCAGGATCTAGCAATGAAGTATGAGAAATATGCGAAAGTATGAGCCTGGTGATGGCAAATCCTAGACCTAACCCAAACCTAACATGCGTTATCCTCTAAAATATTTATCAAGACCAGGTTTAATTGAATGTTTCAGTGTGGTAACACATTACTACGTGAACCAAACCAGAAAAAACCCAGGATCCGTTCAACAAGTATGTTAAAACTGCGACAGTATGACCCTGATGAGGGCAAATCCCAGGCCTAACCTAGACCTAACATGCGTTGTCCTCTAGAATATTGATGGAAACCAGGTTTAATTGACTGTTTCAGTGTTGTACTTCATTACTACGTGATGCAATCCAGAAAAAGCCCAGGATCTAGCCATCAAGTATGAGAAATAGGCGAAAGAATGAGCCTGATGTGAGCAAATCCCAGACCTAACCTAGACCTAACATGAATTATTCTCTAAAATATTGATCGAAACCAGGTTTACTTGACTGCTTCAGTGTGGTCCCACATTACTACGTGATCCAAACCAGAAAAAACCCAGGTTCCGTTCAACAAGTATGTGAAGAATGCGAAAGTATGAGTCTGATGAGGGAAAATCCCAGGCCTAACCTAGACCTAACATGCGTTATCCTCTAAAATATTGATCGAAACCAGGTTTAATCGACTGTTTCAGCGTGGTACCACATTACTACGTGATACAATCCAGAAACAGCCCAGGATCTAGCCATGAAGTATGAGAAATATGCGAAAGTATAAGCCTGATGAGGGCAAATCCTAGACCTAACCCAAACCTAACATGCGTTATCCTCTAAAATATTTATCAAGACCAGGTTTAATTGAATGTTTCAGTGTGGTACCACATTACTACGTGAACCAAACCAGAAAAAACCCAGGATCCGTTCAACAAGTATGTTAAAACTGCGACAGTATGACCCTGATGAGGGCAAATCCCAGGCCTAACCTAGACCTAACATGCGTTGTCCTCTAAAATATTGATGGAAACCAGGTTTAATTGACTGTTTCAGTGTTGTACTTCATTACTACCTGATGCAATCCAGAAAAAGCCCAGGATCTAGCCATCAAGTATGAGAAATATGCGAAAGAATGAGCCTGATGAGAGCAAATCCCAGACCTAACCTAGACCTAACATGCGTTATCCTCTATAATATTTATCAAGATCAGGTTTAATTGATTGTTTCAGTGTGGTCCCAAATTACTACGTGATCCAAACCAGAAAAAACCCAGGATCCGTTCAACAAGTATGTGAAGAATGCGAAAGTAAGAGCCTGATGAGGGCAAATCCTAGACCTAACCCAGACCTAACATGCGTTATCCTCTAAAATATTTATCAAGACCAGGTTAGTTGAAGGTTTCAGTGTGGTCCCACATTACTACGTGATGCAAACCAGAAAAAACCCACGATCTGTTCAACATGTATGAGAAATATGGGAAGGAATGAGCCTGATGAGAGCAAATCCCAGACCTAACTTAGACCTAACATGAATTATTCTCTAAAATATTGATCGAAACCAGGTTTACTTGACTGTTTCAGTGTGGTCCCACATTACTACGTGAACCAAACCAGAAAAAACCCAGGATCTGTTCAACAAGTATGTAAAAAACGCGAAAGTATGAGTCTGATGATGTCAAATCCTAGACCTATCCCAGACTTAACTTGCGTTATCCTCTAAAATATTGATCGAAACCAGGTTTAATCGACTGTTTCAGCGTGGTGCCACATTACTACGTGATACAATCCAGAAACAGCCCAGGATCTAGCCATGAAGTATGAGAAATATGCGAAAGTATGAGCCTGGTGAGGGCAAATCCTAGACCTAACCCAAATCTAACATGCGTTATCCTCTAAAATATTTATCAAGACCAGGTTTAATTGAATGTTTCAGTGTGGTAACACATTACTACGTGAACCAAACCAGAAACAACCCAGGATCCGTTCAACAAGTATGTTAAAACTGCGACAGTATGACCCTGATGAGGGCAAATCCCAGGCCTAACCTAGACCTAACATGCGTTGTCCTCTAGAATATTGATGGAAACCAGGTTTAATTGACTGTTTCAGTGTTGTACTTCATTACTACGTGATGCAATCCAGAAAAAGCCCAGGATCTAGCCATCAAGTATGAGAAATATGCGAAAGAATGAGCCCGATGTGAGCAAATCCCAGACCTAACCAAGACCTAACATGAATTATTCTCTAAAATATTGATCAAAACCAGGTTTATTTGACTGTTTCAGTGTGGTACCACATTACTACGTGATCCAATCCAGAAATAGCCCAGGATCTAGCCATGAAGTATGAGAAATATGCGAAAGTATGAGCCTGATGAGGGCAAATCCTAGACCTAACCCAAACCTAACATGCGTTATCCTCTAAGATATTGATCCAAACCAGGTTTAATGGACTGTTTCAGCGTGGTACCACACTACTACGTGATCCAAACCAGAAAAAACCCAGGATCTGTTCAACAAGTATGTGAAAAACGCGAAAGTATAAGCCTGATGAGGGCAAATCCCAGACATATCCCAGACCAAACTTGCGTTGTCCTCTAAAATATTTATCAAGATCAGGTTTAATTGATTGTTTCAGTGTGGTCCCACATTACTACGTGATGCAAACCAGAAAAAACCCAGGATCCGTTCAACAAGTATGTGAAGAATGCGAAAGTATGAGTCCGATGAGTGAAAATGCCAGGCCTAACCTAGACCTAACATGCGTTATCCTCAAAAATATTGATCGAAACCTGGTTTAATCGACTGTTTCAGCGTGGTACCACATTACTACGTGATCCAATCCAGAAACAGCCCAGGATCTAGCCATGAAGTATGAAAAATATGCGAAAGTATGAGCCTGATGAGAGCAAATCTTAGACCTAACCCAGACCTAACATGCGTTATCCTCTAAAATATTGATCAAGATCAGGTTTAATTGATTGTTTCAGTGTGGTCCCACATTACTACGTGATGCAAACCAGAAAAAACCCACGATCTGTTCAACATGTATGAGAAATATGGGAAGGAATGAGCCTGATGAGAGCAAATCCCAGACCTAACTTAGACCTAACATGAATTATTCTCTAAAATATTGATCGAAACCAGGTTTACTTGACTGTTTCAGTGTGGTCCCACATTACTACGTGAACCAAACCAGAAAAAACCCAGGATCTGTTCAACAAGTATGTAAAAAACGCGAAAGTATGAGTCTGATGATGTCAAATCCCAGACCTATCCCAGACTTAACTTGCGTTATCCTCTAAAATATTGATCGAAACCAGGTTTAATCGACTGTTTCAGCGTGGTGCCACATTACTACGTTATACAATCCAGAAACAGCCCAGGATCTAGCAATGAAGTATAAGAAATATGCGAAAGTATGAGCCTGGTGAGGGCAAATCCTAGACCTAACCCAAACCTAACATGCGTTATCCTCTAAAATATTTATCAAGACCAGGTTTAATTGAATGTTTCAGTGTGGTAACACATTACTACGTGAACCAAACCAGAAACAACCCAGGATCCGTTCAACAAGTATGTTAAAACTGCGACAGTATGACCCTGATGAGGGCAAATCCCAGGCCTAACCTAGACCTAACATGCGTTGTCCTCTAGAATATTGATGGAAACCAGGTTTAATTGACAGTTTCAGTGTTGTACTTCATTACTACGTGATGCAATCCAGAAAAAGCCCAGGATCTAGCCATCAAGTATGAGAAATATGCGAAAGAATGAGCCTGATGTGAGCAAATCCCAGACCTAACCTAGACCTAACATGAATTATTCTCTAAAATATTGATCAAAACCAGGTTTATTTGACTGTTTCAGTGTGGTACCACATTACTACGTGATCCAATCCAGAAATAGCCCAGGATCTAGCCATGAAGTATGAGAAATATGCGAAAGTATGAGCCTGATGAGGGCAAATCCTAGACCTAACCTAGACCTAACATGAATTATTCTCTAAAATATTGATCGAAACCAGGTTTACTTGACTGCTTCAGTGTGGTCCCACATTACTACGTGATCCAAACCAGAAAAAACCCAGGTTCCGTTCAACAAGTATGTGAAGAATGCGAAAGTATGAGTCTGATGAGGGAAAATCCCAGGCCTAACCTAGACCTAACATGCGTTATCCTCTAAAATATTGATCGAAACCAGGTTTAATCGACTGTTTCAGCGTGGTACCACATTACTACGTGATACAATCCAGAAACAGCCCAGGATCTAGCCATGAAGTATGAGAAATATGCGAAAGTATGAGCCTGATGAGGGCAAATCCTAGACCTAACCCAAACCTAACATGCGTTATCCTCTAAAATATTTATCAAGACCAGGTTTAATTGAATGTTTCAGTGTGGTACCACATTACTACGTGAACCAAACCAGAAAAAACCCAGGATCCGTTCAACAAGTATGTCAAAACTGCGACAGTATGACCCTGATGAGGGCAAATCCCAGGCCAAACCTAGACCTAACATGCGTTGTCCTCTAAAATATTGATGGAAACCAGGTTTAATTGACTGTTTCAGTGTTGTACTTCATTACTACGTGATGCAATCCAGAAAAAGCCCAGGATCTAGCCATCAAGTATGAGAAATATGCGAAAGAATGAGCCTGATGTGAGCAAATCCCAGACCTAACCTAGACCTAACATGAATTATTCTCTAAAATATTGATCAAAACCAGGTTTATTTGACTGTTTCAGTGTGGTACCACATTACTACGTGATGCAATCCAGAAAAAGCCCAGGATCTAGCCATCAAGTATGAGAAATATGCGAAAGAATGAGCCTGATGAGAGCAAATCCCAGACCTAACCTAGACCTAACATGCGTTATCCTCTATAATATTTATCAAGATCAGGTTTAATTGATTGTTTCAGTGTGGTCCCAAATTACTACGTGATCCAAACCAGAAAAAACCCAGGATCCGTTCAACAAGTATGTGAAGAATGCGAAAGTAAGAGCCTGATGAGGGCAAATCCTAGACCTATCCCAGACCTAACTTGCGTTATCCTCTAAAATATTGATCGAAACCAGGTTTAATTGACTGTTTCAGCGTGGTACCACATTACTACGTGATCCAATCCAGAAACAGCCCAGGATCTAGCCATGAAGTATGAGAAATATGCGAAAGTATGAGCCTGATGAGGGCAAATCCTAGACCTAACCCAGACCTAACATGCGTTATCCTCTAAAATATTTATCAAGATCAGGTTTAATTGATTGTTTCAGTGTGGTCCCACATTACTACGTGATGCAAACCAGAAAAAACCCACGATCTGTTCAACAAGTATGAGAAATATGGGAAGGAATGAGCCTGATGAGAGCAAATCCCAGACCTAACTTAGACCTAACATGAATTATTCTCTAAAATATTGATCGAAACCAGGTTTACTTGACTGTTTCAGTGTGGTCCCACATTACTACGTGAACCAAACCAGAAAAAACCCAGGATCTGTTCAACAAGTATGTAAAAAACGCGAAAGTATGAGTCTGATGATGTCAAATCCCAGACCTATCCCAGACTTAACTTGCGTTATCCTCTAAAATATTGATCGAAACCAGGTTTAATCGACTGTTTCAGCGTGGTGCCACATTACTACGTGATACAATCCAGAAACAGCCCAGGATCTAGCCATGAAGTATGAGAAATATGCGAAAGTATGAGCCTGGTGAGGGCAAATCCTAGACCTAACCCAAACCTAACATGCGTTATCCTCTAAAATATTTATCAAGACCAGGTTTAATTGAATGTTTCAGTGTGGTAACACATTACTACGTGAACCAAACCAGAAAAAACCCAGGATCCGTTCAACAAGTATGTTAAAACTGCGACAGTATGACCCTGATGAGGGCAAATCCCAGGCCTAACCTAGACCTAACATGCGTTGTCCTCTAGAATATTGATGGAAACCAGGTTTAATTGACTGTTTCAGTGTTGTACTTCATTACTACGTGATGCAATCCAGAAAAAGCCCAGGATCTAGCCATCAAGTATGAGAAATATGCGAAAGAATGAGCCCGATGTGAGCAAATCCCAGACCTAACCTAGACCTAACATGAATTATTCTCTAAAATATTGATCAAAACCAGGTTTATTTGACTGTTTCAGTGTGGTACCACATTACTACGTGATCCAATCCAGAAATAGCCCAGGATCTAGCCATGAAGTATGAGAAATATGCGAAAGTATGAGCCTGATGAGGGCAAATCCTAGACCTAACCCAAACCTAACATGCGTTATCCTCTAAAATATCTATCAAGAAAAGGTTTAATTGAATGTTTCAGTGTGGTACCACATTACTGCGTGAACCAATCCAGAAAAAACCCAGGATCCGTTCAACAAGTATGTTAAAACTGCGACAGTATGACCCTGATGAGGGCAAATCCCAGGCCTAACCTAGACCTAACATGCGTTGTCCTCTGAAATATTGATGGAAACCAGGTTTCATTGAATGTTTCAGTGTGGTACCACATTACTACGTGATCCAATCCAGAAATAGCCCAGGATCTAGCCATGAAGTATGAGAAATATGCGAAAGTATGAGCCTGATGAGGGCAAATCCTATACCTAACCCAAACCTAACATGCGTTATCCTCTAAAATATTTATCAAGAAAAGGTTTAATTGAATGTTTCAGTGTGGTACCACATTACTACGTGAACCAAACCAGAAAAAACCCAGGATCTGTTCAACAAGTATGTTAAAACTGCGACAGTATGACCCTGATGAGGGCAAATCCCAGGCCTAACCTAGACCTAACATGCGTTGTCCTCTAAAATATTGATCGAAACCAGGTTTAATTGACTGTTTCAGTGTTGTACTACATTACTACGTGATCAAAACCAGAAAAAACCCAGGATCCGTTCAACAAGTATGTGAAGAATGCGAAAGTATGACTCTGATCAGTGAAAATCTCAGGCCTTACCTAGCCCTAACTTGCGTTGTCCTCTAAAATATTGATGGAAACCAGGTTTCATTGAATGTTTCAGTGTGGTACCACATTACTACGTGATCCAATCCAGAAATAGCCCAGGATCTAGCCATGAAGTATGAGAAATATGCGAAAGTAGGGGCCTGATGAGGGCAAATCCTAGACCTATCCCAGACCTAACTTGCGTAATCCTCTAAAATATTGATCGAAACCAGGTTTAATTGACTGTTTCAGCGTGGTACCACATTACTACGTGATCCAATCCAGAAACAGCCCAGGATCTAGCCATGAAGTATGAGAAATATGCGAAAGTATGAGCCTGATGAGGGCAAATCCTAGACCTAACCCAGACCTAACATGCGTTATCCTCTAAAATATTTATCAAGATCAGGTTTAATTGATTGTGTCAGTGTGGTCCCACATTACTACGTGATCCAAACCAGAAAAAACCCAGGATCTGTTCAACATGTATGAGAAATATGCGAAAGAATGAGCCTGATGAGAGCAAATCCCAGACCTAACCTAGACCTAACATGCGTTGTCCTCTAGAATATTGATGGAAACCAGGTTTAGTTGACTGTTTCAGTGTTGTACTTCATTACTACGTGATGCAATCCAGAAAAAGCCCAGGATCTAGCCATCAAGTATGAGAAATATGCGAAAGAATGAACCTGATGAGAGCAAATCCCAGACCTAACCTAGACCTAACATGAATTATTCTCTAAAATATTGATCGAAACCAGGTTTAATTGACTGTTTCAGTGTTGTACTACATTACCACGTGATCAAAACCAGAAAAAACCCAGGATCCGTTCAACAAGTATGTGAAGAATGCGAAAGTATGAGTCTGATCAGTGAAAATCTCAGGCCTTACCTAGACCTAACTTGCGTTGTCCTCTAAAATATTGATGGAAACCAGGTTTCATTGACTGTTTCAGTGTGGTACTACATTACTACGTGATGCAATCCAGAAAAAGCCCAGGATCTAGCCATCAAGTATGAGAAATAAGCGAAAGAATGAGCCTGATGAGAGCAAATCCCAGACCTAACCTAGACCTAACATGCGTTATCCTCTAAAATATTGATGGAAACCAGGTTTAATTGACTGTTTCAGTGTTGTACTTCATTACTACGTGATGCAATCCAGAAAAAGCCCAGGATCTAGCCATCAAGTATGAGAAATATGCGAAAGAATGAGCCTGATGAGAGCAAATCCCAGACCTAACCTAGACCTAACATGAATTATTCTCTAAAATATTGGTCAAAACCAGGTTTAATTGACTGTTTCAGTGTAGTACCACATTACTACGTGATCCAATCCAGAAATAGCCCAGGATCTAGCCATGAAGTATGAGAAATATGCGAAAGTATGAGCCTGATGAGGACAAATCGTAGACCTAACCCAGACCTAACATGCGTTATTCTCTAAAATATTTATCAAGACCAGGTTTAATTGAATGTTTCAGTGTGGTACCATATTACTACGTGATCAAAACCAGAAAAAACCCAGGATCCGTTCAACAAGTATGTGAAGAATGCGAAAGTATGAGTCTGATGAGGTCAAATCCCAGACCTATCCCAAACTTAACTTGCGTTATCCTCTAAAATATTGATCGAAACCAGGTTTAATGGACTGTTTCACTGTGGTACCACACTACTTCGTGATCCAAACCAGAAAAAACCCAGGATCTGTTAAACAAGTATGTGAAAAACGCTAAACTGTGAGCCTGATGAGGGCAAATCTTAGACCTAACCCAGACCTAAGATGCGTTATCCTCTAAAATATTTATCCAGACCAGGTTTCATTGAATGTTTCAATGTGGTACCACTTTACTACGTGATCCAATCCAGAAATAGCCCAGGATCTAGCCATGAAGTATGAGAAATATGCGAAAGTAGGAGCCTGATGAGGGCAAATCCTAGACCTATCCCAGACCTAACTTGCGTTATACTCTAAAATATTGATCGAAACCACGTTTAATTGACTGTTTCAGCGTGGTACCACATTACTACGTGATACAATCCAGAAACAGCCCAGGATCTAGCCATGAAGTATGAGAAATATGCGAAAGTATGAGCCTGATGAGAGCAAATCCTAGACTTAACCCAGACCTAACATGCGTTATCCTCTAAAATATTTATCAAGATCAGGTTTAATTGATTGTTTCAGTGTGGTCCCACATTACTACGTGATCCAAACCAGAAAAAACCCAGGTTCCGTTCAACAAGTATGTGAAGAATGCGAAAGTTTGAGTCTGATGAGGGAAAATCCCAGGCCTAACCTAGACCTAACATGCGTTATCCTCTAAAATATTGATCGAAACCAGGTTAAGTCGACTGTTTCAGTGTGGTCCCACATTACTACGTGGTCCAAACCAGAAAAAACCCAGGATCCGTTCAACAAGTATGTGAAGAATGCGAAAGTATGAGTCTGATGAGGTCAAATCCCAGACCTATCCCAGACTTAACTTGCGTTATCCTCTAAAATATTGATCGAAACCAGGTTTAATCGACTGTTTCAGCGTGGTACCACATTACTACGTGATACAATCCAGAAACAGCCCAGGATCTAGCCATGAAGTATGAGAAATATGCGAAAGTATGAGCCTGATGAGGGCAAATCCCAGACCTAACCCAAACCTAACATGCGTTATCCTCTAAAATATTTATCAAGACCAGGTTTAATTCAATGTTTCAGTGTGGTACCACATTACTACGTGAACCAAACCAGAAAAAACCCAGGATCCGTTCAACAAGTATGTTAAAACTGCGACAGTATGACCCTGATGAGGGCAAATCCCAGGCCTAACCTAGACCTAACATGCGTTGTCCTCTAAAATATTGATGGAAACCAGGTTTAATTGACTGTTTCAGTGTTGTACTTCATTACTACGTGATGCAATCCAGAAAAAGCCCAGGATCTAGCCATCAAGTATGAGAAATATGCGAAAGAATGAGCCTGATGAGAGCAAATCCCAGACCTAACCTAGACCTAACATGAATTATTCTCTAAAATATTGGTCAAAACCAGGTTTAATTGACTGTTTCAGTGTAGTACCACATTACTACGTGATCCAATCCAGAAATAGCCCAGGATCTAGCCATGAAGTATGAGAAATATGCGAAAGTATGAGCCTGATGAGGACAAATCGTAGACCTAACCCAGACCTAACATGCGTTATTCTCTAAAATATTTATCAAGACCAGGTTTAATTGAATGTTTCAGTGTGGTACCATATTACTACGTGATCAAAACCAGAAAAAACCCAGGATCCGTTCAACAAGTATGTGAAGAATGCGAAAGTATGAGTCTGATGAGGTCAAATCCCAGACCCATCCCAGACTTAACTTGCGTTATCCTCTAAAATATTGATCGAAACCAGGTTTAATCGACTGTTTCAGCGTGGTGCCACATTACTACGTGATACAATCCAGAAACAGCCCAGGATCTAGCCATGAAGTATGAGAAATATGCGAAAGTATGAGCCTGATGAGAGCAAATCCTAGACTTAACCCAGACCTAACATGCGTTATCCTCTAAAATATTTATCAAGATCAGGTTTAATTGATTGTTTCAGTGTGGTCCCACATTACTACGTGATCCAAACCAGAAAAAACCCAGGTTCCGTTCAACAAGTATGTGAAGAATGCGAAAGTATGAGTCTGATGAGGTCAAATCCCAGACCTATCCCAGATATAACTTGCGTTATCCTCTAAAATATTGATCGAAACCAGGTTTAATCGACTGTTTCAGCGTGGTACCACATTACTACGTGATACAATCCAGAAACAGCCC
The DNA here is from genome assembly GCF_051014445.1 of Colletes latitarsis. NCBI lineage: Eukaryota > Metazoa > Arthropoda > Insecta > Hymenoptera > Colletidae > Colletes > Colletes latitarsis. The sequence continues at coordinate 3,502,477 of NW_027488375.1, read as the reverse complement.
AGGATCTAGCCATGAAGTATGAGAAATATGCGAAAGTATGAGCCTGATGAGGGCAAATCCCAGACCTAACCCAAACCTAACATGCGTTATCCTCTAAAATATTTATCAAGACCAGGTTTAATTGAATGTTTCAGTGTGGTACCACATTACTACGTGAACCAAACCAGAAGAAACCCAGGATCCGTTCAACAAGTATGTTAAAACTGCGACAGTATGACCCTGATGAGGGCAAATCCCAGGCCTAACCTAGACCTAACATGCGTTGTCCTCTAAAATATTGATGGAAACCAGGTTTAATTGACTGTTTCAGTGTTGTACTTCATTACTACGTGATGCAATCCAGAAAAAGCCCAGGATCTAGCCATCAAGTATGAGAAATATGCGAAAGAATGAGCCTGATGAGAGCAAATCCCAGACCTAACCTAGACCTAACATGAATTATTCTCTAAAATATTGGTCAAAACCAGGTTTAATTGACTGTTTCAGTGTAGTACCACATTACTACGTGATCCAATCCAGAAATAGCCCAGGATCTAGCCATGAAGTATGAGAAATATGCGAAAGTATGAGCCTGATGAGGACAAATCGTAGACCTAACCCAGACCTAACATGCGTTATTCTCTAAAATATTTATCAAGACCAGGTTTAATTGAATGTTTCAGTGTGGTACCATATTACTACGTGATCAAAACCAGAAAAAACCCAGGATCCGTTCAACAAGTATGTGAAGAATGCGAAAGTATGAGTCTGATGAGGTCAAATCCCAGACCTATCCCAGACTTAACTTGCGTTATCCTCTAAAATATTGATCGAAACCAGGTTTAATGGACTGTGTCAGTGTGGTACCGCACTACTTCGTGATCCAAACCAGAAAAAACCCAGGATCTGTTAAACAAGTATGTGAAAAACGCTAAACTGTGAGCCTGATGAGGGCAAATCTTAGACCTAACCCAGACCTAAGATGCGTTATCCTCTTAAATATTTATCCAGACCAGGTTTCATTGAATGTTTCAATGTGGTACCACTTTACTACGTGATCCAATCCAGAAAGAGCCCAGGATCTAGCCATGAAGTATGAGAAATATGCGAAAGTATGAGCCTGACGAGGGCAAATCCTAGACCTAACCCAGACCAAACATGCGTTATCCTCTAAAATATTTATCAAGACCAGGTTTAATTGATTGTTTCAGTGTGGTCCCACATTACTACGTGATCCAAACCAGAAAAAACCCAGGATCCGTTCAACAAGTATGTGAAGAATGCGAAAGTATGAGTCTGATGAGGGCAAATCCCAGGCCTAAACTGGACCAGACATGCGTTATCCTCAAAAATATTAATCGACACCAGGTTTAATCGACTGTTTCAGTGTGGTACCACATTACTACGTGATCCAAACCAGAAAAAAACCCAGGATCTGTTCAACAAGTATGTGAAGTATGCGAAAGTATGAGTCTGATGAGGGCAAATCCCAGGCCTAAACTAGACATAACTTTCGTTATCCTCTAAAATATTGATCGAAACCAGGTTTAATTGACTGTTTTAGTGCGTTACCACTTTACTACGTGATCCAAAGCAGAAAAAACCCTCGATCAGGTCAACATGCATGTTAAAACTGCGAAAGTATGACCCTGATGAGGGCAAATCCCAGGCCTAACCTAGACCTAACATGCGTCATCTACTAATATATTGAGCGAAACCAGGTTTAATTGACTGTTTTAGTGTGGTCCCACATTACTACGTGATCCAATCCAGAAAGAGCCCAGGATCTAGCCATGAAGTATGAGAAATATGCGAAAGTATGAGCCTGACGAGGGCAAATCCTAGACCTAACCCAGACCTAACATGCGTTATCCTCTAAAATATTTATCAAGACCAGGTTTAATTGATTGTTTCAGTGTGGTCCCACATTACTACGTGATCCAAACCAGAAAAAACCCAGGATCCGTTCAACAAGTATGTGAAGAATGCGAAAGTATGAGCCTGATGAGAGCAAATCCTAGACCTAACCCAAACCTAACATGCGTTATCCTCTAAAATATTGATCCAAACCAGGTTTAATGGACTGTTTCGGTGTGGTCCCACATTACTACGTGATCCAAACCAGAAAAAACCCAGGCTCCGTTCAGCAAGTATGTGAAGAATACGAAAGTATGTGTCTGGTGAGTGAAAATCCCAGGCCTAACCTAGACCTAACATGCGTTATCCTCATAAATATTGATCGAAACCTAGTTTAATCGACTGTTCAGTGTGGTACCACATTACTACGTGACCCAAACCAGGAAAAACCCAGGATCTGTTGAACAAGTAAGTGAAAAACGCGAAAGTATGAGCCTGATGAGGGCAAATCCCAGACCTATCCCAGACCTAACTTGCGTTATCCTCTAAAATATTTATCCAAACCAGGTTTAATGGACTGTTTCAGTGTGGTACCACACTACTACGTAATCCAAACCAGAAAAGACCCAGGATCTGTTCAACAAGTATGTGAAAAACGCGAAAGTATGAGCCTGGTGAGGGCAAATCCCAGACCTATCCCAGACCTAACTTGCGTTGTCCTCTAAAATATTTATCATGACCAGGTTTAATTGATTGTTTCAGTGTGGTCCCACATTACTACGTGATCCAAACCAGAAAAAACCCAGGATCCGTTCAACAAGTATGTGAAGAATGCGAAAGTATGAGTCTGATGAGTGAAAATCCCAGGCCTAACCTAGACCTAACATGCGTTATCCTCAAAATTATTGATCGAAACCTGGTTTAATCGACTGTTTCAGTGTGGTACCACATTACTACGTGACCCAAACCAGAAAAAACCCAGAATCTGTTCAACAAGTATGTGAAAAACACGTAAGTATGAGCCTGATGAGGGCAAATCCTAGACCTAACCCAGACCTAACATGCGTTGTCCTCTAAAATATTTATCAAGACCAGGTTTAATTGATTGTTTCAGTGTGGTCCCACATTACTACGTGATGCAATCCAGAAAAAGCCCAGGATCTAGCCATCAAGTATGAGAAATATGCGAAAGAATGAGCCTGATGAGAGCAAATCCCAGACCTAATCTAGACCTAACATGAAGTATTCTCTAAAATATTGATCGATACCAGGTTTAATCGACTGTTTCAGTGTGGTACCACATTACTACGTGATCCAAATCAGTAAAAACCCAGGATCCGTTCAACAAGTATGTGGAGAATGCGAAAGTATGAGTCTGATGAGTGAAAATCCTCGGCCTAACCTAGACCTAACATGCGTTGTCCTCTAAAATATTGATGGAAGCAGGTTTAATTGACTGTTTCAGTGTTGCACGTCATTACTACCTGATCCAAACCAGTAAAAACCCAGGATCCGTTCAACAAGTATGCGAAGAATACGAAAGTATGTGTCTGATGAGTGAAAATCCCAGGACTAACCTAGACCTAACATGCGTTATCCTCATAAATATTGATGGAAACCAGATTTAATTGACTGTTGCAGTGTTGTACTTCATTACTACGTGATGCAATCCAGGAAAAGCCCAGGATCTAGCCATCAAGTATGAGAAATATGCGAAAGAATGAGCCTGATGAGAGCAAGTCCCAGACCTATCCTTGACCTAACATGAATTATTCTCTAAAATATTGATCGAAAACAGGTTTACTTGACTGTTTCAGTGTGGTCCCACATTACTACGTGATCCAAACCAGAAAAAACCCAGGATCCGTTCAACAAGTATGTGAAGAATGCGAAAGTATGAGTCTGATGGGTGAAAATCCCAGACCTAACCGAGCCCTAACATGCGTTATCCTCTAAAATATTGATCCAAACCAGGTTTAATGGACTGTTTCAGTGTGGTACCACACTACTTCGTGATCCAAACCAGAAAAACCCCAGGTTCTGTTAAACAAGTATGTGAAAAACGCTAAACTGTGAGCCTGATGAGGGCAAATCTTAGACCTAACCCAGACCTAAGATGCGTTATCCTCTAAAACATTTATCCAGACCAGGTTTCATTGAATGTTTCAGTGTGGTACCACTTTACTACGTGATCCAATCCAGAAATAGCCCAGGATCTAGGCATGAAGTATGAGAAATATGCGAAAGTAAGAGCCTGATGAGGGCAAATCCTAGACCTATCCCAGACCTAACTTGCGTTGTTCTCTAAGATATTGATGGAAACCAGGTTTAATTGACTGTTTCAGTGTTGTACTTCATTACTACGTGATCCATACCCGAAAAAACCCAGGATCTTTTCAACATGTATGAGAAATATGCGTGAGAATGAGCCTGATGAGAGCAAATCCCAGACCTATCCTAGACCTAACATGAATTGTTCTCTAAAATATTGATCGAAAATAGGTTTACTTGACTGTTTCAGTGTGGTCCTACATTACTACGTGATCCAAACGAGAAAAAACCCAGGATCCGTTCAACAAGTATGTGAAGAATGCGATAGTATGAGTCTGATGGGTGAAAATACCAGGCCTACCCTAGACCTAACATGCGTTATCCTCTAAAATATTGATCGAAACCTTGTTTAATCGACAGTTTCAGTGTTGTACTTCATTACTACGTGATGCAATCCAGAAAAAGCCCAGGAGCTAGCCATCAAGTATGAGAAATATGCGAAAGAATGAGCCTGACGAGAGCAAATCCCAGGCCTAACCTAGACCTAACATGAATTATTCTCTAAAATATTGATCGAAACCAGGTTTAATTGACTGTTTCAGTGTGGTCCCACATTACTACGTGATCCAAACCAGAAAAAACCCAGGATCCGTTCAACAAGTATGTGAAGAATGCGAAAGTATGAGTCTGATGAGGGCAAATCCTAGACCTATCCCAGACCTAACTTGCGTTGTCCTCTAAGATATTGATGGAAACCAGGTTTAATTGACTGTTTCAGTGTTGTACTTCATTACTACGTGATCCAAACCCGAAAAAACCCAGGATCTGTTCAACATGTATGAGAAATATGCGAAAGAATGAGCCTGTTGAGAGCAAATCCCAGACCTATCCTAGACCTAACATGAATTATTCTCTAAAATATTGACCGAAAACAGGTTTACTTGACTGTTTCAGTGTGGTCCCACATTACTACGTGATCCAAACCAGAAAAAACCCAGGATCCGTTCAACAAGTATGTGAAGAATGCGAAAGTATGAGTCTGATGGGTGAAAATCGCAGGCCGAAGCTAGACCTAACATGGGTTGTCCTCTAAGATATTGATGGAAACCAGGTCTAATTGACCGTTTCAGTGTGGTACCACATTACTACGTGATCCAAACCAGAAAAAACCCAGGATCTAGCCATCAAATATGAGAAATATGCGAAAGAATGAGCCTGATGAGAGCAAATTCCAGACCTAACCTAGACCTTACATGCGTTATCCTCTAAAATATTGAGCGAAACCAGGTTTAATGGACTGTTTCAGTGTGGTACCACACTACTTCGTGATCCAAACCAGAAAAAACTCAGGATCTGTTCAACAAGTATGTGAAAAACGCTAAACTGTGAGCCTGATGAGGGCAAATCTTAGACCTAACCCAGACCTAAGATGCGTTATCGTCTAAAATATTTATCCAGACCAGGTTTCATTGAATGTTTCAGTGTGGTACCACATTACTACGTGATCCAATCCAGAAATAGCCCAGGATCTAGCCATGAAGTATGAGAAATATGCGAAAGTAAGAGCCTGATGAGGGCAAATCCCAGACCTATCCCAGACCTAACTTGCGTTGTCCTCTAAGATATTGATGGAAACCAGGTTTAATTGACTGTTTCAGTGTTGTACTTCATTACTACGTGATCCAAACCCGAAAAAACCCAGGATCTGTTCAACATGTATGAGAAATATGCGAAAGAATGAGCCTGATGAGAGCAAATCCCAGACCTATCCTAGACCTAACATGAATTATTCTCTAAAATATTGATCGAAAACAGGTTTACTTGACTGTTTCAGTGTGGTCCCACATTACTACGTGATCCAAACCAGAAAAAACCCAGGATCCGTTCAACAAGTTTGTGAAGAATGCGAAAGTATGAGTCTGATGCGTGGAAATCGCAGGCCTAACCTAGACCTAACATGCGTTATCCTCCAAAATATTGATCGAAACCTGGTTTAATCGACAGTTTCAGTGTGGTACCACATTACTATGTGATCCAAACCAGAAAATAACCCAGGATCTGTTCAAGGAGTATGTGAAGTGTGCGAAAGTATGAGTCTGATGAGGTCAAATCCCAGACCTCTCCCAGACCTAACTTGCGCTTTCCTCTAAAATATTGATCGAAACCGGGTTTAATCGACTGTTTCAGTGTGGTCCCACATTACTACGTGATCCAAACCAGAAAAAACCCAGGATCCGTTCAACAAGTTTGTGAAGAATGCGAAAGTATGAGTCTGATGCGTGAAAATCGCAGGCCTAACCTAGACCTAACATGCGTTATCCTCCAAAATATTGATCGAATCCTGGTTTAATCGACTGTTTCAGTGTGGTACCACATTACTACGTGATCCAAACCAGAAAAAACCCAGGATCTAGCCATCAACTATGTGAAGAATGCGATAGTATGAGTCTGATGAGTGAAAATCCCAGGCCTAACCTAGACCTAACATGCGTTATCCTCAAAAATATTGATCGAAACCTGGTTTAATCGTCCGTTTCAGTAAGGTACCACATTACTATGTGATCCAAACCAGAAAAAACCCAGGATCTGTTCAACAAGTATGTGAAAAACGCGAAAGTATGAGCCTGATGAGGGCAAATCCTAGACCTAACCCAGACCTAAGATGCGTTACCCTCTAAAATATTTATCCAGACCAGATTTCATTGAATGTTTCAGTGTGGTACCACATTACTACGTGATCCAATCCAGAAAATAACCCAGGATCTGTTCAAGGAGTATGTGAAGTGTTGCGAAAGTATGAGTCTGATGAGGTCAAATCCCAGACCTATCCCAGACCTAACTTGCGTTATCCTCTAAAATATTGATCGAAACCAGGTTTAATCGACTGTTTCAGTGTGGTCCCACATTGCTACGTGATCCAAACCAGAAATAACCCAGGATCCGTTCAACAAGTATGTGAAGAATGCGATAGTATGAGTCTGATGGGTGAAAATCCCAGACCTAACATAGACCTAACATGCGTTATCCTCTAAAATATTGATCCAAACCAGGTTTAATGGACTGTTTCAGCGTGGTACCACACTACTACGTGATCCAAACCAGAAAAAACCCAGGATCTGTTCAACAAGTGTGTGAAAAACGCGAAAGTATGAGCCTGATGAGGGCAAATCCCAGACATATCCCAGACCTAACTTGCGTTGTCCTCTAAGATATTGATGGAAACCAGGTTTAATTGACTGTTTCAGTGTTGTACTTCATTACTACGTGATGCAATCCAGAAAAAGCCCAGGAGCTAGCCATCAAGTATGAGAAATATGCGAAAGAGTGAGCCTGATGAGAGCAAATCCCAGGCCTAACCTAGACCTAACATGAATTATTCTCTAAAATATTGATCGAAACCAGGTTTAATTGACTGTTTCAGTGTGGTCCCACATTACTACGTGATCCAAACGAGAAAAAACCCAGGATCCGTTCAACAAGTATGTGAAGAATGCGAAAGTATGAGTCTGATGAGGTCAAATCCCAGGCCTAACCTAGACCTAACATGCGTTATCCTCAAAAATATTGATCGAAACCTGGTTTAATCGACTGTTTCAGTGCGGTACCACATTACTATGTGATCCAAACCAGAAAATAACCCAGGATCTGTTCAACGAGTATGTGAAGTGTGCGAAAGTATGTGTCTGGTGAGGTCAAATCTCAGACCATTCCCAGACTTAACTTGCGTTATCCTCTAAAATATTGATCGAAACCAGGTTTAATCGACTGTTTCAGTGTGGTACCACATTACTACGTGATCCAAACCAGAAAAAACCCAGGATCTAGCCATCAAGTATGTGAAGAATGCGAAAGTATGAGTCTGATGAGTGAAAATCCCAGGCCTAACCTAGACCTAACATGCGTTAGCCTCTAAAATATTTATCAAGACCAGGTTTAATTGAATGTTTCAGTGTGGTACCACATTACTACGTGATGCAATCCAGAAAAAGCCCAGGATCTAGCCATCAAGTTTGAGAAATATGCGAAAGAATGAGCCTGATGAGGGCAAATCGCAGACCTAGCCTTGACCTAACATGAATTATTCTCTAAAATATTGATCGAAACCAGGTTTAATTGACCGTTTCAGTGAGGTACCACATTACTACGTGATCCAAAACAGAAAAAACCCAGGATCCGTTCAACAAGTATGTGAAAAATGCGAAAGTATGAGTCCGATCAGTGAAAATCTCAGGCCTTACCTAGCCCAGCATGCGTTGTCCTCTAAAATATTGATGGAAACCAGGTTTCATTGTCTGTTTCAGTGTGGTGCTACATTACTACGTGATGCAATCCAGAAAAAGCCCAGGATCTAGCCATCAAGTATGAGAAATATGCGAAAGAATGAGCCTGATGAGAGCAAATCCCAGACCTAACCTAGACCTAACATGCTTTATCCTCTAAAATATTGATGGAAACCAGGTTTCATTGACTGTTTCAGTGTGGTACCATACTACTTTGTGATCCAAACCAGAAAAAACCTAGGATCTGTTCAACAAGTATGTGAAAAACGCGAAACTGTGAGCCTGATGAGGGCAAATCTTAGACCTAACCCAGACCTAAGATGCGTTACCCTCTAAAATATTTATCCAGACCAGATTTCATTGAATGTTTCAGTGTGGTACCACATTACTACGTGATCCAATCCAGAAAATAACCCAGGATCTGTTCAAGGAGTATGTGAAGTGTTGCGAAAGTATGAGCCTGACGAGGGCAAATCCTAGACCTAACCCAGACCAAACATGCGTTATCCTCTAAAATATTTATCAAGACCAGGTTTAATTGATTGTTTCAGTGTGGTCCCACATTACTACGTGATCCAAACCAGAAAAAACCCAGGATCCGTTCAACAAGTATGTGAAGAATGCGAAAGTATGAGTCTGATGAGGGCAAATCCCAGGCCTAAACTGGACCAGACATGCGTTATCCTCAAAAATATTAATCGACACCAGGTTTAATCGACTGTTTCAGTGTGGTACCACATTACTACGTGATCCAAACCAGAAAAAAACCCAGGATCTGTTCAACAAGTATGTGAAGTATGCGAAAGTATGAGTCTGATGAGGGCAAATCCCAGGCCTAAACTAGACATAACTTTCGTTATCCTCTAAAATATTGATCGAAACCAGGTTTAATTGACTGTTTTAGTGCGTTACCACTTTACTACGTGATCCAAAGCAGAAAAAACCCTCGATCAGGTCAACATGCATGTTAAAACTGCGAAAGTATGACCCTGATGAGGGCAAATCCCAGGCCTAACCTAGACCTAACATGCGTCATCTACTAATATATTGAGCGAAACCAGGTTTAATTGACTGTTTTAGTGTGGTCCCACATTACTACGTGATCCAATCCAGAAAGAGCCCAGGATCTAGCCATGAAGTATGAGAAATATGCGAAAGTATGAGCCTGACGAGGGCAAATCCTAGACCTAACCCAGACCTAACATGCGTTATCCTCTAAAATATTTATCAAGACCAGGTTTAATTGATTGTTTCAGTGTGGTCCCACATTACTACGTGATCCAAACCAGAAAAAACCCAGGATCCGTTCAACAAGTATGTGAAGAATGCGAAAGTATGAGCCTGATGAGAGCAAATCCTAGACCTAACCCAAACCTAACATGCGTTATCCTCTAAAATATTGATCCAAACCAGGTTTAATGGACTGTTTCGGTGTGGTCCCACATTACTACGTGATCCAAACCAGAAAAAACCCAGGCTCCGTTCAGCAAGTATGTGAAGAATACGAAAGTATGTGTCTGGTGAGTGAAAATCCCAGGCCTAACCTAGACCTAACATGCGTTATCCTCATAAATATTGATCGAAACCTAGTTTAATCGACTGTTCAGTGTGGTACCACATTACTACGTGACCCAAACCAGGAAAAACCCAGGATCTGTTGAACAAGTAAGTGAAAAACGCGAAAGTATGAGCCTGATGAGGGCAAATCCCAGACCTATCCCAGACCTAACTTGCGTTATCCTCTAAAATATTTATCCAAACCAGGTTTAATGGACTGTTTCAGTGTGGTACCACACTACTACGTAATCCAAACCAGAAAAGACCCAGGATCTGTTCAACAAGTATGTGAAAAACGCGAAAGTATGAGCCTGGTGAGGGCAAATCCCAGACCTATCCCAGACCTAACTTGCGTTGTCCTCTAAAATATTTATCATGACCAGGTTTAATTGATTGTTTCAGTGTGGTCCCACATTACTACGTGATCCAAACCAGAAAAAACCCAGGATCCGTTCAACAAGTATGTGAAGAATGCGAAAGTATGAGTCTGATGAGTGAAAATCCCAGGCCTAACCTAGACCTAACATGCGTTATCCTCAAAATTATTGATCGAAACCTGGTTTAATCGACTGTTTCAGTGTGGTACCACATTACTACGTGACCCAAACCAGAAAAAACCCAGAATCTGTTCAACAAGTATGTGAAAAACACGTAAGTATGAGCCTGATGAGGGCAAATCCTAGACCTAACCCAGACCTAACATGCGTTGTCCTCTAAAATATTTATCAAGACCAGGTTTAATTGATTGTTTCAGTGTGGTCCCACATTACTACGTGATGCAATCCAGAAAAAGCCCAGGATCTAGCCATCAAGTATGAGAAATATGCGAAAGAATGAGCCTGATGAGAGCAAATCCCAGACCTAATCTAGACCTAACATGAAGTATTCTCTAAAATATTGATCGATACCAGGTTTAATCGACTGTTTCAGTGTGGTACCACATTACTACGTGATCCAAATCAGTAAAAACCCAGGATCCGTTCAACAAGTATGTGGAGAATGCGAAAGTATGAGTCTGATGAGTGAAAATCCTCGGCCTAACCTAGACCTAACATGCGTTGTCCTCTAAAATATTGATGGAAGCAGGTTTAATTGACTGTTTCAGTGTTGCACGTCATTACTACCTGATCCAAACCAGTAAAAACCCAGGATCCGTTCAACAAGTATGCGAAGAATACGAAAGTATGTGTCTGATGAGTGAAAATCCCAGGACTAACCTAGACCTAACATGCGTTATCCTCATAAATATTGATGGAAACCAGATTTAATTGACTGTTGCAGTGTTGTACTTCATTACTACGTGATGCAATCCAGGAAAAGCCCAGGATCTAGCCATCAAGTATGAGAAATATGCGAAAGAATGAGCCTGATGAGAGCAAGTCCCAGACCTATCCTTGACCTAACATGAATTATTCTCTAAAATATTGATCGAAAACAGGTTTACTTGACTGTTTCAGTGTGGTCCCACATTACGACGTGATCCAAACCAGAAAAAACCCAGGATCCGTTCAACAAGTATGTGAAGAATGCGAAAGTATGAGTCTGATGGGTGAAAATCCCAGACCTAACCGAGCCCTAACATGCGTTATCCTCTAAAATATTGATCCAAACCAGGTTTAATGGACTGTTTCAGTGTGGTACCACACTACTTCGTGATCCAAACCAGAAAAACCCCAGGTTCTGTTAAACCAGTATGTGAAAAACGCTAAACTGTGAGCCTGATGAGGGCAAATCTTAGACCTAACCCAGACCTAAGATGCGTTATCCTCTAAAACATTTATCCAGACCAGGTTTCATTGAATGTTTCAGTGTGGTACCACTTTACTACGTGATCCAATCCAGAAATAGCCCAGGATCTAGGCATGAAGTATGAGAAATATGCGAAAGTAAGAGCCTGATGAGGGCAAATCCTAGACCTATCCCAGACCTAACTTGCGTTGTTCTCTAAGATATTGATGGAAACCAGGTTTAATTGACTGTTTCAGTGTTGTACTTCATTACTACGTGATCCAAACCCGAAAAAACCCAGGATCTTTTCAACATGTATGAGAAATATGCGTGAGAATGAGCCTGATGAGAGCAAATCCCAGACCTATCCTAGACCTAACATGAATTGTTCTCTAAAATATTGATCGAAAATAGGTTTACTTGACTGTTTCAGTGTGGTCCTACATTACTACGTGATCCAAACGAGAAAAAACCCAGGATCCGTTCAACAAGTATGTGAAGAATGCGATAGTATGAGTCTGATGGGTGAAAATACCAGGCCTACCCTAGACCTAACATGCGTTATCCTCTAAAATATTGATCGAAACCTTGTTTAATCGACAGTTTCAGTGTTGTACTTCATTACTACGTGATGCAATCCAGAAAAAGCCCAGGAGCTAGCCATCAAGTATGAGAAATATGCGAAAGAATGAGCCTGACGAGAGCAAATCCCAGGCCTAACCTAGACCTAACATGAATTATTCTCTAAAATATTGATCGAAACCAGGTTTAATTGACTGTTTCAGTGTGGTCCCACATTACTACGTGATCCAAACCAGAAAAAACCCAGGATCCGTTCAACAAGTATGTGAAGAATGCGAAAGTATGAGTCTGATGAGGGCAAATCCTAGACCTATCCCAGACCTAACTTGCGTTGTCCTCTAAGATATTGATGGAAACCAGGTTTAATTGACTGTTTCAGTGTTGTACTTCATTACTACGTGATCCAAACCCGAAAAAACCCAGGATCTGTACAACATGTATGAGAAATATGCGAAAGAATGAGCCTGTTGAGAGCAAATCCCAGACCTATCCTAGACCTAACATGAATTATTCTCTAAAATATTGACCGAAAACAGGTTTACTTGACTGTTTCAGTGTGGTCCCACATTACTACGTGATCCAAACCAGAAAAAACCCAGGATCCGTTCAACAAGTATGTGAAGAATGCGAAAGTATGAGTCTGATGGGTGAAAATCGCAGGCCGAAGCTAGACCTAACATGCGTTGTCCTCTAAGATATTGATGGAAACCAGGTCTAATTGACCGTTTCAGTGTGGTACCACATTACTACGTGATCCAAACCAGAAAAAACCCAGGATCTAGCCATCAAATATGAGAAATATGCGAAAGAATGAGCCTGATGAGAGCAAATTCCAGACCTAACCTAGACCTTACATGCGTTATCCTCTAAAATATTGAGCGAAACCAGGTTTAATGGACTGTTTCAGTGTGGTACCACACTACTTCGTGATCCAAACCAGAAAAAACTCAGGATCTGTTCAACAAGTATGTGAAAAACGCTAAACTGTGAGCCTGATGAGGGCAAATCTTAGACCTAACCCAGACCTAAGATGCGTTATCGTCTAAAATATTTATCCAGACCAGGTTTCATTGAATGTTTCAGTGTGGTACCACATTACTACGTGATCCAATCCAGAAATAGCCCAGGATCTAGCCATGAAGTATGAGAAATATGCGAAAGTAAGAGCCTGATGAGGGCAAATCCCAGACCTATCCCAGACCTAACTTGCGTTGTCCTCTAAGATATTGATGGAAACCAGGTTTAATTGACTGTTTCAGTGTTGTACTTCATTACTACGTGATCCAAACCCGAAAAAACCCAGGATCTGTTCAACATGTATGAGAAATATGCGAAAGAATGAGCCTGATGAGAGCAAATCCCAGACCTATCCTAGACCTAACATGAATTATTCTCTAAAATATTGATCGAAAACAGGTTTACTTGACTGTTTCAGTGTGGTCCCACATTACTACGTGATCCAAACCAGAAAAAACCCAGGATCCGTTCAACAAGTTTGTGAAGAATGCGAAAGTATGAGTCTGATGCGTGAAAATCGCAGGCCTAACCTAGACCTAACATGCGTTATCCTCCAAAATATTGATCGAAACCTGGTTTAATCGACAGTTTCAGTGTGGTACCACATTACTATGTGATCCAAACCAGAAAATAACCCAGGATCTGTTCAAGGAGTATGTGAAGTGTGCGAAAGTATGAGTCTGATGAGGTCAAATCCCAGACCTCTCCCAGACCTAACTTGCGCTTTCCTCTAAAATATTGATCGAAACCGGGTTTAATCGACTGTTTCAGTGTGGTCCCACATTACTACGTGATCCAAACCAGAAAAAACCCAGGATCCGTTCAACAAGTTTGTGAAGAATGCGAAAGTATGAGTCTGATGCGTGAAAATCGCAGGCCTAACCTAGACCTAACATGCGTTATCCTCCAAAATATTGATCGAAACCTGGTTTAATCGACTGTTTCAGTGTGGTACCACATTACTACGTGATCCAAACCAGAAAAAACCCAGGATCTAGCCATCAACTATGTGAAGAATGCGATAGTATGAGTCTGATGAGTGAAAATCCCAGGCCTAACCTAGACCTAACATGCGTTATCCTCAAAAATATTGATCGAAACCTGGTTTAATCGTCCGTTTCAGTAAGGTACCACATTACTATGTGATCCAAACCAGAAAAAACCCAGGATCTGTTCAACAAGTATGTGAAAAACGCGAAAGTATGAGCCTGATGAGGGCAAATCCTAGACCTAACCCAGACCTAAGATGCGTTACCCTCTAAAATATTTATCCAGACCAGATTTCATTGAATGTTTCAGTGTGGTACCACATTACTACGTGATCCAATCCAGAAAATAACCCAGGATCTGTTCAAGGAGTATGTGAAGTGTTGCGAAAGTATGAGTCTGATGAGGTCAAATCCCAGACATATCCCAGACCTAACTTGCGTTGTCCTCTAAGATATTGATGGAAACCAGGTTTAATTGACTGTTTCAGTGTTGTACTTCATTACTACGTGATGCAATCCAGAAAAAGCCCAGGAGCTAGCCATCAAGTATGAGAAATATGCGAAAGAGTGAGCCTGATGAGAGCAAATCCCAGGCCTAACCTAGACCTAACATGAATTATTCTCTAAAATATTGATCGAAACCAGGTTTAATTGACTGTTTCAGTGTGGTACCACATTACTACGTGATCCAAACCAGAAAAAACCCAGGATCTGTTCAACAAGTATGTGAAAAACGCGAAAGTATGAGCCTGATGGGTGAAAATCCCAGACCTAACATAGACCTAACATGCGTTATCCTCTAAAATATTGATCCAAACCAGGTTTAATGGACTGTTTCAGCGTGGTACCACACTACTACGTGATCCAAACCAGAAAAAACCCAGGATCTGTTCAACAAGTGTGTGAAAGACGCGAAAGTATGAGCCTGATGAGGGCAAATCCCAGACATATCCCAGACCTAACTTGCGTTGTCCTCTAAGATATTGATGGAAACCAGGTTTAATTGACTGTTTCAGTGTTGTACTTCATTACTACGTGATGCAATCCAGAAAAAGCCCAGGAGCTAGCCATCAAGTATGAGAAATATGCGAAAGAGTGAGCCTGATGAGAGCAAATCCCAGGCCTAACCTAGACCTAACATGAATTATTCTCTAAAATATTGATCGAAACCAGGTTTAATTGACTGTTTCAGTGTGGTACCACATTACTACGTGATCCAAACCAGAAAAAACCCAGGATCTAGCCATCAAGTATGTGAAGAATGCGAAAGTATGAGTCTGATGAGTGAAAATCCCAGGCCTAACCTAGACCTAACATGCGTTGTCCTCTAAAATATTGATGGAAACCAGGTTTCATTGTCTGTTTCAGTGTGGTGCTACATTACTACGTGATGCAATCCAGAAAAAGCCCAGGATCTAGCCATTTAGTATGAGAAATATGCGAAAGAATGAGCCTGATGAGAGCAAATCCCAGACCTAACCTAGACCTAACATGCTTTATCCTCTAAAATATTGATCGAAACCAGGTTTAATCGATTGTTTCAGTGTGGTCCCACATTACTACGTGATCCAAACCAGAAAGAACCCAGGATCTGTTCAACATGTATGAGAAATATGCGAATGAATGAGCCTGATGAGAGCAAATCCCAGATCTAACATAGACCTAACATGAATTATTCTCTAAAATATTGATCGAAACCAGGTTTAATTGGCTGTTTCAGTGTTGTACTTCATTACTACGTGATCCAAACCAGAAAAAACCCAGGATCTGTTCAACATGTATCAGAAATATGCGAAAGAATGTGCCTGATGAGAGCAAATCCCAGACCTAACCTAGACCTTACATGAATTATTCTCTAAAATATTGATCGAAACCTGGTTTAATCGACTGTTTCAGTGTGGTACCACATTACTATGTGATCCAAACCAGAAAATAACCCAGGATCTGTTCAACGAGTATGTGAAGTGTGCGAAAGTATGAGTCTGATGAGGTCAAATCCCAGACCATTCCCAGACTTAACTTGCGTTATCCTCTAAAATATTGATCGAAACCAGGTTTAATCGACTCTTTCAGTGTGGTACCACATTACTACGTGATCCAAACCAGAAAAAACCCAGGATCTAGCCATCAAGTATGTGAAGAATGCGAAAGTATGAGTCTGATGAGTGAAAATCCCAGGCCTAACCTAGACCTAACATGCGTTATCCTCAAAAATATTGATCGAAACCTGGTTTAATCGTCTGTTTCAGTGTGGTACCACATTACTATGTGATCCAAACCAGAAAATAACCCAGGATCTGTTCAACGAGTATGTGAAGTGTGCGAAAGTATGAGTCTGATGAGGTCAAATCCCAGACCAATCCCAGACTTAGCTTGCGTTATCCTCTAAAATATTGATCGAAACCAGGTTTAATCGACTGTTTCAGTGTGGTACCACATTACTACGTGATCCAAACCAGAAAAAACCCAGGATCCGTTCAACAGGTATGTGAAGACTGCGGAAGTATGAGTCTGATGAGTGAAAATCCCAGACCTAACCTAGACCTAACATGCGTTATCCTCTTAAATATTGATCCAAACCAGGTATAATGGACTGTTTCAGTGTGGTACCACACTACTACGTGATCCAAACCAGAAAAAACCCAGGATCTGTTCAACAAGTATGTGAAAAACGCGAAAGTATGAGCCTGATGGGGGCAAATCCAAGACCTATTCCAGACCTAACTTGCGTTGTCCTCTAAGATATTGATGGAAACCAGGTTTAATTGACTGTTTCAGTGTTGTATTTCATTACTACGTGATTCAATCCAGAAAAAGCCCAGGATCTAGCCATGAAGTATGAGAAATATGCGAAAGTATGAGCCTGATGAGGGCAAATCCTAGACCTAACCCAGACCTAACATGCGTTAGCCTCTAAAATATTTATCAAGACCAGGTTTAATTGAATGTCTCAGTGTGGTACCACATTACTACGTGATGCAATCCAGAAAAAGCCCAGGATCTAGCCATCAAGTTTGAGAAATATGCGAAAGAATGAGCCTGATGAGGGCAAATCCCAGACCTAACCTTGACCTAACATGAATTATTCTCTAAAATATTGATCGAAACCAGGTTTAATTGACCGTTTCAGTGTGGTACCACATTACTACGTGATCCAAAACAGAAAAAACCCAGGATCCGTTCAACAAGTATATGAAAAATGCGAAAGTATGAGTCCGATCAGTGAAATTCTCAGGCCTTACCTAGACCAGCATGCGTTGTCCTCTAAAATATTGATGGAAACCAGGTTTCATTGTCTGTTTCAGTGTGGTGCTACATTACTACGTGATGCAATCCAGAAAAAGCCCAGGATCTAGCCATCAAGTATGAGAAATATGCGAAAGAATGAGCCTGATGAGAGCAAATCCCAGACCTAACCTAGACCTAACATGCTTTATCCTCTAAAATATTGATGGAGACCAGGTTTCATTGACTGTTTCAGTGTGGTACCACACTACTTCGTGATCCAAACCAAAAAAAACCTAGGATCTGTTCAACAAGTATGTGAAAAACGCGAAACTGTGAGCCTGATGAGGGCAAATCTTAGACCTAACCCAGACCTAAGATGCGTTACCCTCTAAAATATTTATCCAGACCAGGTTTAACTGACTGTTTCAGTGTGGTCCCACATTACTACGTGATCCAAACCAGAAATAACCCAGGATCCGTTCAACAAGTATGTGAAGAATACGAAAGTATGAGTCTGATGAGTGAAAATCCCAGGCCTAACCTAGATCTATCATGCGTTATCCTCTAAAATATTGATCCAAACCAGGTTTAATGGACTGTTTCAGCGTGGTACCACACTACTACGTGATCCAAACCAGAAAAAACCCAGGATCTGTTCAACAAGTATGTGAAAAACGCGAAAGTATGAGCCTGATGAGGTCAAATCCCAGACCTATCCCAGACCTAACTTGCGTTATCCTCTAAAATATTGATCGAAACCAGCTTTAATCGACTGTTTCAGTGTGGTACCACATTACTACGTGATCCAAACCAGAAAAGACCCAGGATCCGTTCAACAAGTATGTGAAGACTGCGAAAGTATGAGCCTGATGAGGGCAAATCCAAGACCTATCCCAGACCTAACTTGCGTTGTCCTCTAAGATATTGATGGAAACTAGGTTTAATTGACTGTTTCAGTGTTGTACTTCATTACTACGTGATGCAATCCAGAAAAAGCCCAGGATCTAGCCATGAAGTATGAGAAATATGCGAAAATATGAGCCTGATGAGGGCAAATCCTAGACCAAACCCAGACCTAACATGCGTTAGCCTTTAAAATATTTATCAAGACCAGGTTTAATTGAAAGTTTCAGTGTGGTACCACATTACTACGTGATGCAATCCAGAAAAAGCCCAGGATCTAGCCATCAAGTTTGAGAAATATGCGAAAGAATGTGCCTGATGAGAGCAAATCCCAGACCTAACCTAGACCTTACATGAATTATTCTCCAAAATATTGATCGAAACCAGGTTTAATTGACTGTTTCAGTGTGGTCCCACATTACTACGTGATCCAAACCAGAAATAACCCAGGATCCGTTCAACAAGTATGTGAAGAATGCGAAAGTATGAGTCTGATGAGTGAAAATCCCAGGCCTAACCTAGACCTAACATGCGTTATCTTCTAAAATATTGATCCAAACCAGGTTTAATGGACTGTTTCCGCGTGGTACCACAATACTACGAGATCCAAACCAGAAAAAACTCAGGATCTCTTCAACAAGAATGTGAAAAACGCGAAACTGTGAGCCTGATGAGGGCAAATCTTAGACCTAACCCAGACCTAAGATGCGTTATCCTCTAAACTATTTATCCAGACCAGGTTTCATTGAATGTTTCAGTGTGGTACCACTTTACTACGTGATCCAATCCAGAAATAGCCCAGGATCTAGCCATGAAGTATGAGAAATATGCGAAAGTATGAGCCTGATGAGGGCAAATCCCAGACATATCCCAGACCTAACTTGCGTTGTCCTCTAAGATATTGATAGAAACCAGGTTTAATTGACTGTTTCAGTGTTGTACTTCATTACTACGTGATGCAATCCAGAAAAAGCCCAGGATCTAGCCATCAAGTATGAGAAATATGCGAAAGAATGAGCCTGATGAGAGCAAATCCCAGACCTAACCTAGGCCTAACATGAATTATTCTCTATAATATTGATCGAAACCAGGTTTAATTGACAGTTTCAGCGTGGTACCACACTACTTCGTGATCCAAACCAGTCAAAACCCAGGATCTGTTCAACAAGAATGTGAAAAACGCGAAACTGTGAGCCTGATGAGGGCAAATCTTAGACCTAACCCAGACCTAAGATGCGTTATCCTCTAAAATATTTATCCAGACCAGGTTTCATTGAATGTTTCAGTGTGGTACCACTTTACAACGTGATCCAATCCAGAAATAGCCCAGGATCTAGCCATGAAGTATGAGAAATATGCGAAAGTGAGAGCCTGATGAGGGCAAATCCTAGACCTATCCCAGACCTAACTACCGTTATCCTCTAAAATATTGATCGAAACCAGGTTTAATTGACTGTATCAGCGTGGTACCATATTACTACGTGATACAATCCAGAAGCAGCCCAGGATCTGTTCAACATGTATGAGAAATATGCGAAAGAAAGAGCCTGATGAGAGCAAATCCCAGACCTAACCTAGACCTAACATGAATTATTCTCTAAAATATTGATCGAAACCAGGTTTAATGGACTGTTTCAGTGTGGTACCACATTACTACGTGATCCAAACCAGAAAAAACCCAGGATCCGTTCAACAAGTATGTGAAGAATGCGAATGTATGAGTCTGATCAGTGACAATCCCAGACCTAACGTAGACCTAACATGAGTTATACTCTAAAATATTGATCGAAACCTGGTTTAATCGACTGTTTCAGTGTGGTACCACATTACTATGTGATCTAAACCAGAAAATAACCCAGGATCTGTTCAACGAGTAAGTGAAGTGTGCGAAAGTATGAGTCTGATGAGGTCAAATCCCAGACCTATCCCAGACATAACTTGCGTTATCCTCTAAAATATTGATCGAAACCAGGTTTAATCGACTGTTTCAGTGTGGTACCACATTACTACGTGATCCAAACCAGAAAAAACCCAGGATCAGTTCAACAAGTATGAGAAGAATGCGAAAGTATGAGTCTGATGAGTGAAAATCCCAGGGCTAACCTAGACCTAACATGCGTTATCCTCTAAAATATTGATCCAAACCAGGTTTAATGGACTGTTTCAGTGTGGTACCACACTACTACGTGATACAAACCAGAAAAAACCCAGGATCTGTTCAACAAGTATGTGAAAAACGCGAAAGTATGAGCCTGATGAGGGCAAATCCCAGACCTATCCCAGACCTAACTTGCGTTGTCCTCTAAGATATTGATGGAAACCAGGTTTAATTGACTGTTTCAGTGTTGTACTTCATTACTACGTGATGCAATCCAGAAAAAGCCCAGGATCTAGCCATCAAGTATGAGAAATATGCGAAAGAATGAGCCTGATGAGAGCAAATCCCAGACCTAACCTAGACCTAACATGAATTATTCTCTAAAATATTGATCGAAACCAGGTTTAATTGACTGTTTCAGTGTGGTCCCACATTACTACGTGATCCAAACCAGAAAAAACCCAGGATCCGTTCAACAAGTATGTGAAGAATGCGAAAGTATGAGCCCGATGAGTGAAAATCCCAGGCCTAACCTAGACCTAACATGCGTTATCCTCAAAAATATTGACCGAAACCTGGTTTAATCGACTGTTTCAGTGTGGTACCACATTACTATGTGATCCAAACCAGAAAATAACCCAGTATCTGTTCAACAAGTATGTGAGGTGTGCGAATGTATGAGTCTGATGAGGTCAAATCCCAGACCAATCCCAGACTTAACTTGCGTTATCCTCTAAAATATTGATCGAAACCAGGTTTAATCGACCGTTTCAGTGTGGTACCACATTACTACGTGATCCAAACCAGAAAATACCCAGGATCTGTTCAACAAGTATGTGAAGAATGCGAAAGTATGAGTCTGATGAGTGAAAATCCCAGGGCTAACCTAGACCTAACATGCGTTATCCTCTAAAATATTGATCGAAACCAGGTTTAATTGACCGTTTCAGTGTGGTACCTCATTACTACGTGATCCAAACCAGAAAAAACCCAGGATCAGTTCAACAAGTATGTGAAGAATGCGAAAGTATGAGTCTGATGAGTGAAAATCCCAGGCCTAACCTAGACCTAACATGCGTTATCCTCTAAAATATTGATCGAAACGAGGTTTAATTGTCTGTTTCAGCGTGGTACCACATTACTACGTGATACAATCCAGAAACAGCCCGGGATCTAGCCATGAAGTATGAGAAAAAATGCGAAAGTATGAGCCTGATGAGGGCAAATCCTAGACCTAACCCAAACCAAACATGCGTTATCCTCTAAAATAATGATCGAAACCAGGTTTAATTAATTGTTTTAGTTGTGGCACCACATTACTACGTGATCCAAAGCAGAAAAAACCCTCGATCAGGTCAAAATGCATGTTAAAACTGCGAAAGTATGACCCTGATGAGGTCAAATCCCAGACCTTTCCCAGACCTGACATGCGTTATTCTCTAAAATATTTATCAAGACCAGGTTTAATTGATTGTTTTAGTTGTGGCACCACTTTACTACGTGATCCAAAGCAGAAAAAACCCTCGATCAGGTCAACATGCATGTTAAAACTGCGAAAGTATGACCCTGATGCGTGAAAATCCCAGGCCTAACCTAGACCTAACATGCGTTATCCTCAAAAATATTGATCGAAACCTGGTTTAATTGACTGTTTTAGTTGTGGTACCACTTTACTACGTGATCCAAAGCAGAAAAAACCCTCGATCAGGTCAAAATGCATGTTAAAACTGCGAAAGTATGACCCTGATGAGGTCAAATCCCAGACCTTTCCCAGACCTGACATGCGTTATTCTCTAAAATATTTATCAAGACCAGGTTTAATTGATTGTTTCGGTGTGGTCCCACATTACTACGTGATCCAAACCAGAAAAAACCCAGGATCCGTTCAACAAGTATGTGAAGAATGCGAAAGTATGAGTCTGATGAGTGAAAATCCCAGACCTAACCTAGACCTAACATGCGTTATCCTCAAAAATATTGATCGAAACCTGGTTTAATTGACTGTTTTAGTTGTGGTACCACTTTACTACGTAATCCAAAGCAGAAAAAACCCTCGATCAGGTCAAAATGCATGTTAAAACTGCGAAAGTATGACCCTGATGAGGTCAAATCCCAGACCTATCCCAGACCTGACATGCGTTATTCTCTAAAATATTTATCAAGACCAGGTTTACTTGATTGTTTCGGTGTGGTCACACATTACTACGTGATCCAAACCAGAAAAAACCCAGGATCCGTTCAACAAGTATGTGAAGAATGCGAAAGTATGAGTCTGATGAGGGCAAATCCCAGACCTATCCCAGACCTAACATGCGTTATCCTCTAAAAGATTTAGCAAGACCAGGTTTAATTGCCTGTTTCAGTGTGGTACCACATTGCTACGTGATCCAAACCAGAAAAAGCCCAGGATCTGTTCAACAAGTATGTGAAAAACACGAAAGTATGAGCCTGGTGAGTGAAAATCCCAGACCTAACCTAGACCTAACATGCGTTATCCTCTAAAATATTGATCCAAACCAGGTTTAATGGACTGTTTCAGTGTGGTACCACTTTACTACGTGATCCAAAGCAGAAAATACCCTCGATCAGGTCAACATGCATGTTAAAACTGCGAAAGTATGGCCCTGATGAGGTCAAATCCCAGACCTGTCCCAGACCTGACATGCGTTATCCTCTAAAATATTGATCCAAACCAGGTTTAATTGACTGTTTCAGTGTGGTCCCACATTACTACGTGATACAATCCAGAAACAGCCCAGGATCTAGCCATGAAGTATGAGAAATATGCGAGTGTATGAGCCTGATGATGACAAATTCTAGACCTAACCCAAACCTAACATGCGTTATCCTCCAAAATATTTATCAAGACCAGGTTTAATTGAATGTTTCAGTGTGGTACCACATTACTACGTGAACCGAACCAGAAAAAACCCACGATCCGTTCAACAAGTATGTGAAGAATGCGAAAGTATGAGTCTGATGAGTGAAAATCCCAGGGCTAACCTAGACCTAACATGTGTTATCCTCTAAAATATTGATCCAAACCAGGTTTAATTGACTGTTTCAGTGTGGTACCACATTGCTACGTGATCCAAACCAGAAAAAACCCAGGATCAGTTCAACAAGTATGTGAAAAACGCGAAAGTATGAGCCTGATGAGGGCAAATCCGAGACCTATCCCAGACCTAACATGCGTTATCCTCTAAAATATCTATCAAGACCAGTTTTAATTGACTGTTTCAGCGTGGTACCACGTTACTACGTGATACAATCCAGAAATAGCACAGGATCTAGCCATCAATTATGAGAAATATGCGAAAGAATGAGCCTGATGAGAGCAAATCCCAGACCTAACCTAGACATAACATGAATTATTCTCTAAAATATTGATCGAAACCAGGTTTAATTGACTGTTTCAGTGTGGTACCACATTACTACGTGATCCAATCCAGAAATAGCCCAGGATCTAGCCATGAAGTATGAGAAATATGCGAAAGTATGAGCCTGACGAGGGCAAATCCTAGACCTAACCCAGACCTAACATGCGTTATCCTCTAAAATATTTATCATGAGCAGGTTTAATTGATTGCTTCAGTGTGGTCCCACATTACTACGTGATCCAAACCAGAAAATAACCCAGGATCTGTTCAACGAGTATGTGAAGTGTGCGAAAGTATGAGTCTGATGGGGGCAAATCCTAGACCTATCCCATACCTAACATGCGTTATCCTCTAAAGTATTTATCAAGACCAGGTTTAATTGTCTGTTTCAGTGTGGTACCACATTGCTACGTGATCCAAACCAGCAAAAACCCAGGATCCGTTCAACAAGTATCTGAAGAATGCGAAAGTATGAGTCTGATGAGGGCAAATCCTAGACCTATCCCAGACCTACCATGCGTTATCCTCTAAAATATTGATCCAAACCAGGTTTAGTGGACTGTTTCAGTGTGGTACCACACTACTACGTGATCCAAACCAGAAAATAACCCAGGATCTGTTCAACGAGTATGTGAAGTGTGCGAAAGTATGAGTCTGATGAGGGCAAATCCCAGACCTATCCCAGACCTAACATGCGTTATCCTCTAAAATATTTATCATGACCAGGTTTAATTGATTGTTTCAGTGTGGTCCCACATTACTACGTGATCCAAACCAGAAAAAACCCAGGATCCGTTCAACAAGTATGTGAAGAATGCGAAAGTATGAGTCTGATGAGGGCAAATCCTAGACCTGTCCCAGACCTACCATGCGTTATCCTCTAAAATATTGATCCAAACCAGGTTTAGTGGACTGTTCCGTGTGGTACCACATTACTACGTGATCCAAACCAGAAAATAACCCAGGACCTGTTCAACGAGTATGTGAAGAATGCGAAAGTATGAGTCTGATGAGGGCAAATCCTAGACCTATCCCAGACCTACCATGCGTTATCCTCTAAAATATTGATCCAAACCAGGTTTAGTGGACTGTTTCAGTGTGGTACCACTTTACAACGTGATCCAAAGCAGAAAAAACCCTCGATCACGTCAAGATGTATGATAAAACTGCGAAAGTATGACCCTGATGAGGGCAAATCCCAGACCTATCCCAGACCTAACTTGCGTTATCCTCTAAAATATTGATTGAATCCAGGTTTAATTGACTGTGTCAGTGTGGTACCACATTACTACGTGATCCAATCCAGAAATAGCCCAGGATCTAGCAATGAAGTATGAGAAATATGCTTAAGTATGTGCCTGACGAGGGCAAATCCTAGACCTAACCCAGACCTAACATGCGTTATCCTCTAAAATATTTATCATAACCAGGTTTAATTGATTGTTTCAGTGTGGTCCCACATTACTACGTGATCCAAACCAGAAAAAACCCAGGATCCGTTCAACAAGTATGTGAAGAATGCGAAAGTATGATTCTGATGAGGGCAAATCCTAGACCTATCCCAGACCTAACATGCGTTATCCTCTAAAATATTGATCCAAACCAGGTTTAATGGACTGTTTCAGCGTGGTACCACACTACTACGTGATCCAAACCAGAAAAAACCCAGGATCTGTTCAACAAGTATGTGAAAACTGCGAAAGTATGACCCTAATGAGGGCAAATCCCAGGCCTAACCTTGACCTAACATGCGTTATCTTCTAAAATATTGATGGAAACCAGGTTTAATTGTCTGTTTCAATGTTGCTCTTCATTACTACGTGATACAATCCAGAAAAAACCCAGGATCTAGCCATCAAGTATGAGAAATATGCGAAAGAATGAGCCTGATGAGAGCATATCCAAGACCTAACATAGACCTAACATGAATTATTCTCTAAAATATTGATCAAAACCAGGTTTAATTGACTGTTTCAGTGTGGTACTACATTACTACGTGATCCAAACCAGTAAAAACCCAGGATCTGTTCAACAAGTATGTGAAGAATGCGAAAGTATGTGTCTGATGAGGGCTAATCCCAGACCTATCCCAGACCTAACTTGCGTTATCCTCTAAAATAATGATCGAAACCAGGTTTAATTGACTGTTTTAGTAGTGGCACCACTTTACTACGTGATCCAAAGCAGAAAAAACCGTCGATCAGGTCAACATGCATGTTAAAACTGCGAAAGTATGACCCTAATGAGGGCAAATCCCAGGCCTAACCTAGACCTAACATGCGTTATCTTCTAAAATATTGAGCGAAACCAGGTTTAATTGACTGTTTCAGTGTCGTACCACATTACTACGTGATCCAATCCAGAAATAGCCCAGGATCTAGCCATGAAGTATGAGAAATATGCGAAAGTATGAGCCTGATGAGGGCAAATCCCAGACCTAACCCAGACCTAACATGCGTTGTCCTCTAAAATATTTATCAAGACCAGGTTTAATCGACTGTTTCAGTGTGGTCCCACATTACTACGTGATCCAAACCAGAAAAAACCCAGGATTCGTTCAACAAGTATGTGAAGAATGCGAAAGAATGAGTTAGATGCGTGAAAATCCCAGGCCTAACCTAGACCTAAAATGCGTTATCCTAAAAAATATTAATCGAAACCTGGTTTAATCGACTGCTTCAGTGTGGTACCACATTACTACGTGACCCAAACCAGAAAAAACCCAGGATCTCTTCAACAAGTATGTGAAAAACGCAAAAGTATGAGCCTGATGAGGGCAAATCCCAGACCTATCCCAGACCAAACTTGCGTTATCCTCTAAAATATTGATCGAAACCTGGTTTAATCGACTGTTTCAGTGTGGTACCACATTACTATGTGATCCAAACCAGAAAATAACCCAGGATCTGTTCAACGAGTATGTGAAGTGTGCGAAAGTATGAGTCTGATGAGGGCAAATCCTAGACCTATCCCAGACCTAACATGCGTTATCCTCTAAAATATTTATCAAGACCACGTTTAATTGACTGTTTCAGTGTGGTACCACATTACTATGTGATCCAAACCAGAAAAAGCCCAGGATCTGTTCAACAAGTATGTGAAAAACACGAAAGTATGAGCCTAATGAGGGCAAATCCTAGACCTATCCCAGACCTAACATGCGTTATCCTCTAAAATATTTATCAAGACAAGGTTTAATTGACTGTTTCAGCGTGGTACCACGTTACTACGTGATACAGTCCAGAAATAGCCCAGGATCTAGTCATGAAGTATGAGAAATATGCGAAAGTATGAGTCTGATGAGGGCAAATCCCAGACCTATCCCAGACCTAACATGCGTTATCCTCTAAAATATTTATCAAGACCAGGTTTAATTGACTGTTTCAGTGTGGTACCACATTGCTACGTGATCCAATCCAGAAATACCCCAGGATCTAGCCATGAAGTATGAGAAATATGCGAAAGTATGAGCCTGACGAGGGCAAATCCTACACCTAACGCAGACCTAACATGCGTTATCCTCTAAAATATTTATCAAGACCAATTTCATTTGATTGTTTCAGTGTGGTTCCACATTACTACGTAATCCAAACCAGAAAAAACACAGGATCCGTTCAACAAGTATGTGAAAAACGCGAAAGTATGAGCCTGATGAGGGCAAATCCCAGACCTATCCCAGACCTAACTTGCGTTATCCTCTAAAATATTGATCGAAACCTGGTTTAATCGACTGTTTCAGTGTGGTACCACATTACTATGTGATCCAAACCAGAAAATAACGCAGGATCTGTCCAACGAGTATGTGAAGTGTGCGAAAGTATGAGTCTGATGAGGGCAAATCCTAGACCTAACCCAAACCTAACATGCGTTATCCTGTAAAATATTTATCAAGACCAGGTTTAATTGAATGCTCCAGTGTGGTACCACATTACTACGTGAACCAAACCAGAAAAAACCCAGGATCCGTTCAACAAGTATGTGAAGAATGCGAAAGTATGAGTCTGATGAGTGAAAATCCCAGGCCTAACCTACACCTAACATGCGTTATCCTCAAATATATTGATCGAAACCTGGTTTAATCGACTGTCTCAGTGTGGTACCACATTACTATGTGATCCAAACCAGAAAATAACCCAGGATCTGTTCAACGAGTATGTGAAGTGTGCGAAAGTATGAGCCTGAGGAGGGCAAATCCTAGACCTAACCCAGACCTAACATGCGTTATCCTCTAAAATATTTATCATGAGCAGGTTTAATTGATTGCTTCAGTGTGGTCCCACATTACTACGTGATCCAAACCAGAAAATAACCCAGGATCTGTTCAACGAGTATGTGAAGTGTGCGAAAGTATGAGTCTGATGGGGGCAAATCCTAGACCTATCCCATACCTAACATGCGTTATCCTCTAAAGTATTTATCAAGACCAGGTTTAATTGTCTGTTTCAGTGTGGTACCACATTGCTACGTGATCCAAACCAGCAAAAACCCAGGATCCGTTCAACAAGTATGTGAAGAATGCGAAAGTATGAATCTGATGAGGGCAAATCCTAGACCTATCCCAGACCTACCATGCGTTATCCTCTATAATATTGATCCAAACCAGGTTTAGTGGACTGTTTCAGTGTGGTACCACATTACTACGTGATCCAAACCAGAAAATAACCCAGGATCTGTTCAACGAGTATGTGAAGTGTGCGAAAGTATGAGTCTGATGAGGGCAAATCCCAGACCTATCCCAGACCTAACATGCGTTATCCTCTAAAATATTTATCATGACCAGGTTTAATTGATTGTTTCAGTGTGGTCCCACATTACTACGTGATCCAAACCAGAAAGTAACCCAGGATCTGTTCAACGAGTATGTGAAGTGTGCGAAAGTATGAGTCTGATGGGGGCAAATCCTAGACCTATCCCATACCTAACATGCGTTATCCTCTAAAGTATTTATCAAGACCAGGTTTAATTGTGTGTTTCAGTGTGGTACCACATTGCTACGTGATCCAAACCAGCAAAAACCCAGGATCCGTTCAACAAGTATGTGAAGAATGCGAAAGTATGAGTCTGATAAGGGCAAATCCTAGACCTGTCCCAGACCTACCATGCGTTATCCTCTAAAATATTGATCCAAACCAGGTTTAGTGGACTGTTTCAGTGTGGTACCACTTTACAACGTGATCCAAAGCAGAAAAAACCCACGATCCGTTCAACAAGTATGTGAAGAATGCGAAAGTATGAGTCTGATGAGTGAAAATCCCAGGGCTAACCTCGACGTAACATGTGTTATCCTCTAAAATATTGATCCAAACCAGGTTTAATTGACTGTTTCAGCGTGGTACCACGTTACTACGTGATACAATCCAGAAATAGCACAGGATCTAGCCATCATGTATGAGAAATATGCGAAAGAATGAGCCTGATGAGAGCAAATCCCAGACCTAACCTAGACATAACATGAATTATTCTCTAAAATATTTATCAAGACCAGGTTTAATTGACTGTTTCAGTGTGGTACCACATTGCTACGTGATCCAAACCAGAAAAAGCCCAGGATCTGTTCAACAAGTATGTGAAAAACACGAAAGTATGAGCCTGGTGAGGGCAAATCCTAGACCTATCCCAGACCTAACATGCGTTATCCTCTAAAATATTTATCAAGACAAGGTTTAATTGACTGTTTCAGTGTGGTACCACATTGCTACGTGATCCAATCCAGAAATACCCCAGGATCTAGCCATGAAGTATGAGAAATATGCGAAAGTATGAGCCTGACGAGGGCAAATCCTACACCTAACGCAGACCTAACATGCGTTATCCTCTAAAATATTTTTCAAGACCAGGTTCATTTGATTGTTTCAGTGTGGTCCCACATTACTACGTAATCCAAACCAGAAAAAACACAGGATCCGTTCAACAAGTATGTGAAAAACGCGAAAGTATGAGCCTGATGAGGGCAAATCCCAGACCTATCCCAGACCTAACTTGCGTTATCCTCTAAAATATTGATCGAAACCTGGTTTAATCGACTGTTTCAGTGTGGTACCACATTACTGTGTGATCCAAACCAGAAAATAACCCAGGATCTGTCCAACGAGTATGTGAAGTGTGCGAAAGTATGAGTCTGATGAGGGCAAATCCTAGACCTAACCCAAACCTAACATGCGTTATCCTGTAAAATATTTATCAAGACCAGGTTAGTTGAATGCTCCAGTGTGGTACCACATTACTACGTGAACCAAACCAGAAAAAACCCAGGATCCGTTCAACAAGTATGTGAAGAATGCGAAAGTATGAGTCTGATGAGTGAAAATCCCAGGCCTAACCTAGACCTAACATGCGTTATCCTCAAAAATATTGATCAAAACCTGGTTTAATCGACTGTCTCATTGTGGTACCACATTACTATGTGATCCAAACCAGTAAAAACACAGGATCCGTTCAACAAGTATGTGAAAAACGCGAAAGTATGAGCCTGATGAGGGCAAATCCCAGACCTATCCCAGACCTAACTTGCGTTATCCTCTAAAATATTGATCGAAACCTGGTTTAATCGACTGTTTCAGTGTGGTACCACATTACTGTGTGATCCAAACCAGAAAATAACCCAGGATCTGTCCAACGAGTATGTGAAGTGTGCGAAAGTATGAGTCTGATGAGGGCAAATCCTAGACCTAACCCAAACCTAACATGCGTTATCCTGTAAAATATTTATCAAGACCAGGTTAGTTGAATGCTCCAGTGTGGTACCACATTACTACGTGAACCAAACCAGAAAAAACCCAGGATCCGTTCAACAAGTATGTGAAGAATGCGAAAGTATGAGTCTGATGAGTGAAAATCCCAGGCCTAACCTAGACCTAACATGCGTTATCCTCAAAAATATTGATCGAAACCTGGTTTAATCGACTGTCTCAGTGTGGTACCACATTACTATGTGATCCAAACCAGAAAATAACCCAGGATCTGTTCAACGAGTATGTGAAGTGTGCGAAAGTATGAGTCTGATGGGGGCAAATCCTAGACCTATCCCATACCTAACCTGCGTTATCCTCTAAAATATTCATCAAGACCAGGTTTAATTGTCTGTTTCAGTGTGGTACCACATTGCTACGTGATCCAAACCAGAAAAAACCCAGGATCAGTTCAACAAGTATGTGAAAAACGCGAAAGTATGAGCCTGATGAGGGCAAATCCCAGAACTATCCCAGACCTAACTTGCGTTATCCTCTAAAATATTGATCGAAACCTGGTTTAATCGACTGTTTCAGTGTGGTACCACATTACTATGTGATCCAAACCAGAAAATAACCCAGGATCTGTTCAACGAGTATGTGAAGTGTGCGAAGGTATGAGTCTGATGAGGGCAAATCCTAGACCTATTTCAGACCTAACATGCGTTATCCTCTAAAATATTTATCAAGACCAGGTTTAATTGACTGTTTCAGCGTGGTACCACGTTACTACGTGATACAATCCAGAAATAGCGCAGGATCTAGCCATCAAGTATGAGAAATATGCGAAAATATGACCCTGATGAGGTCAAATCCCAGACCTATCCCAGACCTGACATGCGTTATCCTCTAAAATATTGATCCAAACCAGGTTTAATTGACTGTTTCAGTGTGGTCCCACATTACTACGTGATACAATCCAGAAACAGCCCAGGATCTAGCCATGAAGTATGAGAAATATGCGAATGTATGAGCCTGATGATGACAAATTCTAGACCTAACCCAGACCTAACATGCGTTATCCTCTAAAATATTTATCACGAGCAGGTTTAATTGATTGCTTCAGTGTGGTCCCACATTACTACGTGATCCAAACCAGAAAATAACCCAGGATCTGTTCAACGAGTATGTGAAGTGTGCCAAAGTATGAGTCTGATGGGGGCAAATCCTAGACCTATCCCATGCCTAACATGCGTTATCCTCTAAAATATTTATCAAGACCAGGTTTAATTGTCTGTTTCAGTGTGGTACCACATTGCTACGTGATCCAAACCAGAAAAAACCCAGGATCCGTTCAACAAGTATGTGAAGAATGCGAAAGTATGAGTCTGATGGGGGCAAATCCTAGACCTATCCCATACCTAACATGCGTTATCCTCTAAAATATTTATCAAGACCAGGTTTAATTGTCTGTTTCAGTGTGGTACCACATTGCTACGTGATCCAAACCAGAAAAAACCCAGGATCCGTTCAACAAGTATGTGAAGAATGCGAAAGTATGAGTCTGATGAGGGCAAATCCTAGACCTATCCCAGACCTACCATACGTTATCCTCTAAAATATTGATCCAAACCAGGTTTAGTGGACTGTTTCAGTGTGGCACCACATTACTACGTGATCCAAACCAGAAAATAACCCAGGATCTGTTCAACGAGTATGTGAAGTGTGCGAAAGTATGAGTCTGATGAGGGCAAATCCCAGACCTATCCCAGACCTAACATGCGTTATCCTCTAAAATATTGATCCAAACCAGGTTTAATGGACTGTTTCAGTGTGGTACCACACTACTACGTGATCCAAACCAGAAAAAACCCAGGATCTGTTCAACAAGTATGTGAAAACTGCGAAAGTATGACCCTAATGAGGGCAAATCCCAGGCCTAACCTTGACCTAACATGCGTTATCTTCTAAAATATTGATGGAAACCAGGTTTAATTGTCTGTTTCAATGTTGTTCTTCATTACTACGTGATACAATCCAGAAAAAGCCCAGGATCTAGCCATCAAGTATGAGAAATATGCGAAAGAATGAGCCTGATGAGAGCATATCCAAGACCTAACATAGACCTAACATGGATTATTCTCTAAAATATTGATCAAAACCAGGTTTAATTGACTGTTTCAGTGTGGTACTACATTACTACGTGATCCAAACCAGTAAAAACCCAGGATCTGTTCAACAAGTATGTGAAGAATGCGAAAGTATGTGTCTGATGAGGGCTAATCCCAGACCTATCCCAGACCTAACTTGCGTTATCCTCTAAAATAATGATCGAAACCAGGTTTAATTGACTGTTTTAGTAGTGGCACCACTTTACTACGTGATCCAAAGCAGAAAAAACCCTCGATCAGGTCAACATGCATGTTAAAACTGCGAAAGTATGACCCTAATGAGGGCAAATCCCAGGCCTAACCTAGACCTAACATGCGTTATCTTCTAAAATATTGAGCGAAACCAGGTTTAATTGACTGTTTCAGTGTCGTACCACACTACTACGTGATCCAATCCAGAAATAGCCCAGGATATAGCCATGAAGTATGAGAAATATGCGAAAGTATGAGCCTGATGAGGGCAAATCCCAGACCTAACCCAGACCTAACATGCGTTGTCCTCTAAAATATTTATCAAGACCAGGTTTAATCGACTGTTTCAGTGTGGTCCCACATTACTACGTGATCCAAACCAGAAAAAACCCAGGATCCGTTCAACAAGTATGTGAAGAATGCGAAAGAATGAGTCAGATGCGTGAAAATCCCAGGCCTAACCTAGACCTAAAATGCGTTATCCTAAAAAATATTGATCGAAACCTGGTTTAATCGACTGCTTCAGTGTGGTACCACATTACTACGTGACCCAAACCAGAAAAAACCCAGGATCTCTTCAACAAGTATGTGAAAAACGCAAAAGTATGAGCCTGATGAGGGCAAATCCCAGACCTATCCCAGACCAAACTTGCGTTATCCTCTAAAATATTGATCGAAACCTGGTTTAATCGACTGTTTCAGTGTGGTACCACATTACTATGTGATCCAAACCAGAAAATAACCCAGGATCTGTTCAACGAGTATGTGAAGAATGCGAAAGTATGAGTCTGATGAGTGAAAATCCCAGGGCTAACCTAGACCTAACATGTGTTATCCTCTAAAATATTGATCCAAACCAGGTTTAATTGACTGTTTCAGTGTGGTACCACATTGCTACGTGATCCAAACCAGAAAAAACCCAGGATCAGTTCAACAAGTATGTGAAAAACGCGAAAGTATGAGCCTGATGAGGGCAAATCCGAGACCTAGCCCAGACCTAACATGCGTTATCCTCTAAAATATTTATCAAGACCAGGTTTAATTGACTGTTTCAGCGTGGTACCACGTTACTACGTGATACAATCCAGAAATAGCACAGGATCTAGCCATCAAGTATGAGAAATATGCGAAAGAATGAGCCTGATGAGAGCAAATCCCAGACCTAACCTAGACATAACATGAATTATTCTCTAAAATATTGATCGAAACCAGGTTTAATTGACTGTTTCAGTGTGGTACCACATTACTACGTGATCCAATCCAGAAATAGCCCAGGATCTAGCCATGAAGTATGAGAAATATGCGAAAGTATGAGCCTGACGAGGGCAAATCCTAGACCTAACCCAGACCTAACATGCGTTATCCTCTAAAATATTTATCATGAGCAGGTTTAATTGATTGCTTCAGTGTGGTCCCACATTACTACGTGATCCAATCCAGAAATAGCCCAGGATCTAGCCATGAAGTACGAGAAATATGCGAAAGTATGAGCCTGATGAGGGCAAATCCCAGACCTAACCTAGACCAAACTTGCGTTATCCTCTAAAATATTGATCGAAACCAGGTTTAATCGACTGTTTCAGTGTGGTCCCACATTACTACGTGATCCAAACCAGAAAAAACCCAGGATCCGTTCAACAAGTATGTGAAGAATGCGAAAGTATGAGTCTGATGAGGGCTAATCCCAGACCTATCCCAGACCTAACTTGCGTTATCCTCTAAAATAATGATCGAAACCAGGTTTAATTGACTGTTTTAGTTGTGCTACCACTTTACTACGTGATCCAAAGCAGAAAAAACCCTCGATCAGGTCAACATGCATGTTAAAACTGCGAAAGTATGACCCTGATGGGGGCAAATCCTAGACCTATCCCATACCTAACATGCGTTATCCTCTAAAATATTTATCAAGACCAGGTTTAATTGTCTGTTTCAGTGTGGTACCACATTGCTACGTGATCCAAACCAGAAAAAACCCAGGATCCGTTCAACAAGTATGAGAAGAATGCGAAAGTATGAGTCTGATGAGGGCAAATCCTAGACCTATCCCAGACCTACCATGCGTTATCCTCTAAAATATTGATCCAAACCAGGTTTAGTGGACTGTTTCAGTGTGGTACCACATTACTACGTGATCCAAACCAGAAAATAACCCAGGATCTGTTCAACGAGTATGTGAAGTGTGCGAAAGTATGAGTCTGATGAGGGCAAATCCCAGACCTATCCCAGACCTAACATGCGTTATCCTCTAAAATATTTATCATGACCAGGTTTAATTGATTGTTTCAGTGTGGTCCCACATTACTACGTGATCCAAACCAGAAAAATCCCAGGATCCGTTCAACAAGTATGTGAAGAATGCGAAAGTATGAGTCTGATGAGGGCAAATCCTAGACCTATCCCAGACCTAACATGCGTTATCCTCTAAAATATTGATCCAAACCAGGTTTAATGGACTGTTTCAGTGTGGTACCACACTACCACGTGATCCAAACCAGAAAAAACCCAGGATCTGTTCAACAAGTATGTGAAAACTGCGAAAGTATGACCCCAATGAGGGCAAATCCCAGGCCTAACCTTGACCCAACATGCGTTACTTTCTAAAATATTGATGGAAACCAGGTTTAATTGTCTGTTTCAATGTTGTTCTTCATTACTACGTGATACAAACCAGAAAAAGCCCAGGATCTAGCCATCAAGTATGAGAAATATGCGAAAGAATGAGCCTGATGAGAGCAAATCCAAGACCTAACATAGACCTAACATGAATTATTCGCTAAAATATTGATCAAAACCAGGTTTAATTGACTGTTTCAGTGTGGTACTACATTACTACGTGATCCAAACCAGTAAAAACCCAGGTTCTGTTCAACAAGTATGTGAAGAATGCGAAAGTATGTGTCTGACGAGGGCTAATCCCAGACCTATCCCAGACCTAACTTGCGTTATCCTCTAAAATAATGATCGAAACCAGGTTTAATTGACTGTTTTAGTAGTGGCACCACTTTACTACGTGATACAAAGCAGAAAAAACCCTCGATCAGGTCAACATGCATGTTAAAACTGCGAAAGTATGACCCTAGTGAGGGCAAATCCCAGACCTAACCCAGACCTAACATGCGTTGTCCTCTAAAGTATTTATCAAGACCAGGTTTAATCGACTGTTTCAGTGTGGTCCCACACTACTACGTGATCCAAACCAGAAAAAACCCAGGATCCGTTCAACAAGTATGTGAAGAATGCGAAAGAATGAGTCAGATGCGTGAAAATCCCAGGCCTAACCTAGACCTAAAATGCATTATCCTAAAAAATATTGATCGAAACCTGGTTTAATCGACTGCTTCAGTGTGGTACCACATTACTACGTGACCCAAACCAGAAAAAACCCAGGATCTCTTCAACAAGTATGTGAAAAACGCAAAAGTATGAGCCTGATGAGGGCAAATCCCAGACCTATCCCAGACCTGACATGCGTTATCCTCTAAAATATTGATCCAAACCAGGTTTAATTGACTGTTTCAGTGTGGTACCACTTTACTACGTGATCCAAAGCAGAAAAAACCCTCGATCAGGTCAACATGCATGTTAAAACTGCGAAAGTATGACCCTGATGAGGTCAAATCCCAGACTTATCCCAGACCTGACATGCGTTATCCTCTAAAATAGTTATCAAGACCAGGTTTAATTGATTGTTCAGTGTGGTACCACTTTACTACGTGATCCAAAGCAGAAAAAACCCTCGATCAGGTCAACATGCATGTTAAAACTGCGAAAGTATGACCCTGATGAGGTCAAATCCCAGACCTATCCCAGACCTGACATGCGTTATCCTCTAAAATATTGATCCAAACCAGGTTTAATTGACTGTTTCAGAGTGGTCCCACATTACTACGTGATACAATCCAGAAACAGCCCAGGATCTAGCCATGAAGTATGAGAAATATGCGAATGTATGAGCCTGATGAGGACAAATCCTAGACCTAACCCAAACCTAACATGCGTTATCCTCCAAAATATTTATCAAGACCAGGTTTAATTGAATGTTTCAGTGTGGTACCACATTACTGCGTGAACCAAACCAGAAAAAACCCAGGATCCGTTCAACAAGTATGTGAAGAATGCGAAAGTATGAGTCTGATGAGTGAAAATCCCAGGGCTAACCTAGACCTAACATGCAATATACTCTAAAATATTGATCCAAACCAGGTTTAATGGACTGTTTCAGTGTGGTACCACTTTACTACGTGATCCAAAGCATTAAGAACCCTCGATCAGGTCAACATGTATGTTAAAACTGCGAAAGTATGACCCTGATGAGGGCAAATCCCAGGCCTTACCTAGACCTGACATGCGTTGTCCTCTAAAATATTGATGGAAACCAGGTTTAATTGACTGTTTCAGTGTTGTACTTCATTACCACGTGATGCGATCCAGAAAAAGCGCAGGATCTAGCCATCAAGTATGAGAAATATGCGAAAGAATGAGCCTGATGAGAGCAAATCCC
Organism: Colletes latitarsis; assembly: GCF_051014445.1. Lineage (NCBI taxonomy): Eukaryota > Metazoa > Arthropoda > Insecta > Hymenoptera > Colletidae > Colletes > Colletes latitarsis. The sequence continues at coordinate 3,465,073 of NW_027488375.1, read as the reverse complement.
AGACCTATCCCAGACCTGACATGCGTTATCCTCTAAAATATTGATCCAAACCAGGTTTAATTGACTGTTTCAGTGTGGTCCCACATTACTACGTGATACAATCCTGAAACAGCCCAGGATCTAGCCATGAAGTATGAGAAATATGCGAATGTATGAGCCTGATGAGGACAAATCCTAGACCTAACCCAACCTAACATGCATTATCCTCCAAAATATTTATCAAGACCAGGTTTAATTGAATGTTTCAGTGTGGTGCCACTTTACTACGTGATCCAAAGGATTAAGAACCCTCGATCAGGTCAACATGTATGTTAAAACTGCGAAAGTATGACCCTGATGAAGGCAAATCCCAGGCCTTACCTAGACCTAACATGCGTAGTCCTCTAAAATATTGATGGAAACCAGGTTTAATTGACTGTTTCAGTGTTGTACTTCATTACCACGTGATGCGATCCAGAAAAAGCCCAGGATCTAGCCATCAAGTATGAGAAATATGCGAAAGAATGAGCCTGATGAGAGCAAATCCCAGACCTAACCTAGACATAACATACATTATTCTCTAAAATATTGAACAAAACAAGGTTTAATTGACTGTTTCAGTGTGGTACCACATTACTACGTGATCCAATCCAGAAATAGCCCAGGATCTAGCCATGAAGTATGAGAAATATGCGAAAGTATGAGCCTGACGAGGGCAAATCCTAGACCTTACCCAGACCTAACAGGCGTTATCCTCTAAAATATTTATCATAACCAGGTTTAATTGATTGTTTCAGTGTGGTCCCACATTACTACGTGATCCAAACCAGAAAAAACCCAGGATCCGTTCAACAAGTATGTGAAGAATGCGAAAGTATGAGTCTGATGAGGGCTAATCCCAGACCTATCCCAGACCTAACTTGCGTTATCGTCTAAAATAATGATCGAAACCAGGTTTAATTGACTGTTTTAGATGTGGCACCACTTTACCACGTGATCCAAAGCAGAAAAAACCCTCGATCAGGTCAACATGCATGTTAAAACTGCGAAAGTATGACCCTGATGAGGTCAAATCCCAGACTTATCCCAGACCTGACATGCGTTATCCTCAAAAATAGTTATCAAGAGCAGGTTTAATTGATTGTTTCGGTGTGGTCCCACATTACTACGTAATCCAAACCAGAAAAAACCCAGGATCCGTTCAACAAGTATGTGAAGAATGCGAAAGTATGAGTCTGACGAGTGAAAATCCCAGACATAACCTAGACCTAACATGCGTTATCCTCTAAAATATTGATCCAAACCAGGTTTAATGGACTGTTTCAGTGGGGTACCACATTACTATTAGATCCAAACCAGAAAATAACCCAGGATCTGTTCAACGAGTATGTGAAGAATGCGAAAGTATGAGTCTGATGAGTGAAGATCCCAGGCCTAACCTAGACCTAACATGAATTATTCTCTAAAATATTGATCGAAACCTGGTTTAATCTATTGTTTCAGTGTGGTACCACATTACTACGTGATACAATCCAGAAACAGCCAAGGATCTAGCCATGAAGTATGAGAAATATGCGAATGTATGAGCCTGATGAGGACAAATCCTAGACCTAACCCAAACCTAACATGCGTTATCCTCTAAAATATTTATCAAGACCAGGTTTAATTGAATGTTTCAGTGTGGTACCACGTTACTACGTGAACGAAACCAGAAAAAACCCAGGATCCGTTCAACAAGTATGTGAAGAATGCGAAAGTATGAGTCTGATGAGTGAAAATCCCAGGTCTAACCCAGACCTAACATGCGTTATCCTCTAAAATATTGATCCAAACCAGGTTTAATGGACTGTTTCAGTGTGGTACCACTTTACTACGTGATCCAAAGCATTAAGAATCCTCGATCAGGTCAACATGTATGTTAAAACTGCGAAAGTATGACCCTGATGAGGGCAAATCCCAGGCCTTACCTAGACCTAACATGCGTTGTCCTCTAAAATATTGATGGAAACCAGGTTTAATTGACTGTTTCAGTGTTGTACTTCATTACTACGTGATGCAATCCAGAAATAGCCCAGGATCTAGCCGTGAAGTATGAGAAATATGCGAAAGTATGAGTCTGACGAGGGCAAATCCTAGACCTAACTCAGACCTAACATGCGTTATCCTCTAAAATATTTATCATGACCAGGTTTAATTGATTGTTTCAGTGTGGTCCCACATTACTACGTGATCCAAACCAGAAAAAACCCAGGATCCGTTTAAGAAGTATGTGAAGAATGCGAAAGTATGAGTCTGATGAGTGAAAATCCCAGGCCTAACCTAGACCTAACATGCGTTATCCTCAAAAATATTGATCGCAACCAGGTTTAATTGACTGTTTCTGCGTGGTACCACATTACTACATGATACAATCTAGAAACAGCCAAGGATCTAGCCATGAAGTATGAGAAATATGCGAATGTATGAGCCTGATGAGGACAAATCCTAGACCTAACCCAAACCTAACATGCGTTATCCTCTAAAATATTTATCAAGACCAGGTTTAATTGAATGTTTCAGTGTGGTACCACATTACTACGTGAACCAAACCAGAAAAAACCCAGGATCCGTTCAACAAGTATGTGAAGAATGCGAAAGTATGAGTCTGATGAGTGAAAATCCCAGGCCTAACCTAGACCTAACATGCGTTATCCTCAAAAATATTGATCGAAACCAGGTTTAATGGACTGTTTCAGTGTGGTACCACATTACTATGTGATCCAATCCAGAAATAGCCCAGGATCTAGCCGTGAAGTATGAGAAATATGCGAAAGTATGAGTCTGACGAGGGCAAATCCTAGACCTAACTCAGACCTATCATGCGTTATCCTCTAAAATATTTATCATGACCAGGTTTAATTGATTGTTTCAGTGTGGTCCCACATTACTACGTATTCCAAACCAGAGAAAACCCAGGATCCGTTTAACAAGTATGTGAAGAATGCGAAAGTATGAATCTGATGAGTGAAAATCCCCGGCCTAGCCTAGACCTAACATGCGTTATCCTCAAAAATATTGATCAAAACCAGGTTTAATTGACTGTTTCAGTGTGGTACCACACTACTACGTGACCCAAACCGGAAAAAACCCAGGATCTGTTCAACAAGTATGTGAAAAACGCGAAAGTATGGGCCTGATGAGGGCAAATCACAGACCTATCCCAGACCTAACTTTCGTTATCCTCTAAAATATTGATCGAAACCAGGTTTAATTGACTGTTTCAGTGTGGTACAACATTGCTACGTGATCCAAACTTAAAATAGCCCAGGATCTAGCCATGAAGTATGAGAAATATGCGGATGTATGAGCCTGACGAGGGCAAATCCTAGACCTAACCCAGACCTAACTTGCGTTATCCTCTAAAATATTTATCAAGACCAGGTTTAATTGATCGTTTCAGTGTGGTCCGACATTACTACGTGATCCAAACCAGAAAAAACCCAGGATCCGTTCAACAAGTATGTGAAGAATGCGAAAGTATGAGACTGATGAGTGAAAATCCCAGGCCTAACCTAGACCTAACATGCGTTATCCTCAAAACTATTGCTCGAAACCTGGTTTAATCGACTGTTTCAGTGTGGTACCACATTACTATGTGATCCAAACCAGAAAATAACCCAGGATCTGTTCAACGGGTATGTGAAGTGTGCGAAAGTATGAGTCTGATGAGGGCAAATCCTAGACCTATCCCTGACCTAACATGCGTTATCCTCTAAAATATTGATCGAAACCAGGTTTAATTGACTGTTTCAGTGTGGTCCGACATTACTACGTGATCCAAACCAGAAAAAACCCAGGATCCGTTCAACAAGTATGTGAAGAATGCGAAAGTATGAGTCTGATGAGTGAAAATCCCAGGCCTAACCTAGACCTAACATGCGTTATCCTCAAAACTATTGCTCGAAACCTGGTTTAATCGACTGTTTCAGTGTGGTACCACATTACTATGTGATCCAAACCAGAAAATAACCCAGGTTCTGTTCAACGAGTATGTGAAGTGTGCGAAAGTATGAGTCTGATGAGGGCAATTCCTAGACCTATCCCAGACCTAACATGCGTTATCCTCTAAAATATTGATCGAAACCAGGTTTAATTGACTGTTTCAGTGTGGTACCACATTACTATGTGATCCAAACCAGAAAATAACCCAGGTTCTGTTCAACGAGTATGTGAAGTGTGCGAAAGTATGAGTCTGATGAGGGCAATTCCTAGACCTATCCCAGACCTAACATGCGTTATCCTCTAAAATATTTACCAAGACCAGGTTTAATTGACTGTTTCAGTGTGGTACCACATTGCTACGTGATCCAAACCAGAGAAAACCCAGGATCCGTTCAACAAGTATGAGAAATATGCGAAAGTATGAGCGTGATGTGGGCAAATCCCAGGCCTAACCTAGACCTAACATGCGTTGTCCTCTAAAATATTGATGGAAACCAGGTCTAATTGACTGTTTCAGTGTTGTACTTCATTACTACGTGACGCAATCCAGAAAAAGCCCAGGATCTAGCCATCAAGTATGAGAAATATGCGAAAGAATGAGCCTGATGAGAGCAAATCCCAGACCTAACCTAGACCTAACATGAATTATTCTCTAAAATATTGATGAAAACCAGGTTTAATTGACTGTTTCAGTGTGGTACCACATTACTACGTGATCTAGTCCAGAAATAGCCCAGGATCTAGCCATGAAGTATGAGAAATATGCGAAAGTATGACCCTGACGATGGCAAATCCTAGACCTAACCCAGACCTAACTTGCGTTATCCTCTAAAATATTTAGCAAGACCAGGTTTAATTGATTGTTTCAGTGTGGTCCGACATTACTACGTGATCCAAACCAGAAAAAACCCAGGATCCGTTCAACAAGTATGTGAAGAATGCGAAAGTATGAGTCTGATGAGTGAAAATCCCAGGCCTAACCTAGACCTAACATGCGTTATCCTCAAAAATATTGATCGAAACCTGGTTTAATCGACTGTTTCAGTGTGGTACCACATTACTATGTGATCCAAACCAGAAAATAACCCAGGATCTGTTCAACGGGTATGTGAAGTGTGCGAAAGTATGAGTCTGATGAGGGCAAATCCTAGACCTATCCCTGACCTAACATGCGTTATCCTCTAAAATATTGATCGAAACCAGGTTTAATTGACTGTTTCAGCGTGGTACCACATTACTACGTGATACAATCCAGAAACAGCCCAGGGTCTAGCCATGAAGTATGAGAAATATGCGAAAGTATGAGCCTGATGAGGGCGAATCCCAGACCTATCCCAGACCTAACTTGCGTTATCCTCTAAAATATTGATCGAAATCAGGTTTAATTGACTGTTTCAGCGTGGTACCACATTACTACGTGATACAATCCAGAAACAGCCCAGGGTCTAGCCATGAAGTATGAGAAATATGCGAAAGTATGAGCCTGATGAGGGCAAATCCAAGACCTAACCCAAACCTAACATGAGTTACCCTCTAAAATATTTATCATGACCAGGTTTAATTGAATGTTTCAGTGTGGTACCACATTACTACGTGAACCAAACCAGAAAAAACCCAGGATCCGTTCAACAAGTATGTGAAGAATGCGAAAGTATGAGTCTGATGAGTGAAAGTCCCAGGGCTAACCTAGACCTATCAAGCGTTATCCTCTAAAATATTCATCCAAACCAGGTTTAATGGACTGTTTCAGTGTGGTACCACTTTACTGCGTGATCCAAAGCATTAAGAACCCTCGATCAGGTCAACATGTATGTTAAAACTGCGAAAGTATACCCTGGTGTGGGCAAATCCCAGGCCTAACCTAGACCTAACATGCGTTGTCCTCTAAAATATTGATGGAAACCAGGTTTAATTGACTGTTTCAGTGTTGCACTTCATTACTACGTGATCCATACCAGTAAAAACCCAGGATCCGTTCAACAAGTATGTGAAGAATGCGAAAGTATGAGTGTGGTGAGTGAAAAACCCCGGCCTAACCTAGACCTAACATGCGTTATCCTCAAATATATTGATCGAAACCTGGTTTAATCGTCGGTTTCAGTGTGTTACCACATTACTACGTGATCCAATCCAGAAATAGCCCTGGATCTAGCCATGAAATATGAGAAATATGCGAAAGTATGAGCCTGACGAGGGCAAATCCTAGACCTAACCCAGACCTAACATGCGTTATCCTCTAAAATATTGATCGAAACCAGGTTTAATCGACTATTTCAGTGTGGTACCACATTACTACGTGATCCAAACCAGAGAATGACCCAGGATCTGTTCAACGAGTATGTGAAGTGTGCGAAAGTATGAGTCTGATGAGGGCAAATCCCAGACCTATCCGAGACCTAAAATGCATTATCCTCTAAAATATTTATCAAGACCAGGTTTAATTGAATGTTTCAGTGTGGTACCACATTACTACGTGATCCAATCCAGAAATAGCCCAGGATCCAGCCATGAAGTATGAGAAATATGCGAAAGTATGAGCCTGATGGGGGCAAATCCTAGAACTAACCCAGACCTAACATGCGTTATCCTCTAAAATATTGATCGAAACCAGGTTTAATCGACTGTTTCAGTGTGGTACCACACTACTACGTGACCCAAACCGGGAAAAACCCAGGATCTGTTCAACAAGTGTGTGAAAAACGCGAAAATATGAGCCTGATGAGGGCAAATCCCAGTCCTATCCCAGACCTAACTTGCGTTATCCTCAAAAATATTGATCGAAACCTGGTTTAATCGACTGTTTCAGTGTGGTACCACATTACTACGTGACCCAATCCAGAAATAGCCGAGGATCCAGCCATGAAGTATGAGAAATATGCGAAAGTTTGAGCCTGACGAGGACAAATCCTAGACCTAACCCAGACCAAACATGCGATATCCTCAAAAATATTGATCGAAACCGGGTTTAATCGACTGTTTCAGAGTGGTACCACATTACTACGTGATCCAAACCAGAAAAAACCCACGATCCGTTCAACAAGTATGTGAAGAATGCGAAAGTATGAGTCTGATGAGTGAAAATCCCAGGCCTAACCTAGACCTAACAAGCGTTATCCTCAAAAATATTGATCAAAACCTGGTTTAATCGACTGTTTCAGTGAGGTACCACATTACTATGTGATCCAAACCAGAAAATAACCCAGGATCTGTTCAACGAGTATGTGAAGTGTGCGAAAGTATGAGTATGATGAGGGCAAATCCCAGACCTATCCCAGACCTAACATGCGTTATCCTCTAAAATATTTATCAAGACCAGGTTTAGTTGATTGTTTCAGTGTGGTCCCACATTACTACGTGATCCAAACCAGAAAAAACCCAGGATCCGTTGAACAAGTATGTGAAGAATGCGAAAGTATGAGTCTGATGAGTGAAATTCCCCGGCCTAACCTGGACCTAACATGCGTTATCCTCAAAAATATTGATCGAAACCAGGTTTAATCGACTGTTTCAGAGTGGTACCACACTACTACGTGACCCAAACCGGAAAAAACCCAGGATCTGTTCAACAAGTATGTGAAAACGCGAAAGTATGAGTCTGATGAGTGAAAATCCCAGACCTATCCCAGATCTAACATGCGTTATCCTGTAAAATATTTATCAGGACCAGGTTTAATCGACTGTTTCAGTGTGGTACCACATTACTACGTGATCCAAACCAGTAAAAACCCAGGATCCGTTCAACAAGTATGTGGAGAATGCGAAAGTATGAGTCTGATGAGTGAAAATCCTCGGCCTAACCTAGACCTAACATGCGTTGTCCTCTAAAATATTGATCGAAACCAGGTTTAATTGACTGTTTCAGTGTTGCACTTCATTACTACGTGATCCAAACCAGTAAAAACCCAGGATCCGTTCAACAAGTATGTGAAGAATGCGAAAGTATGAGTGTGATGAGTGAAAAACCCCGGCCTAACCTAGACCTAACATGCGTTATCCTCAAAAATATTGATCGAAACCTGGTTTAATCGTCTGTTTCAGTGTGGTGCCACATTACTACGTGATCCAATCCAGAAATAGCCCAGGATCTAGCCATGAGATATGAGAAATATGCGAAAGTATGAGCCTGACGAGGGCAAACCCTAGACCTAACCCAGACCTAACATGCGTTATACTCTAAAATATTTATCAAGACCAGGTTTAATTGATTGCTTCAGTGTGGTCCCACATTACTACGTGATCCAAACCAGAAAAAACCCAGGATCCGTTCAACAAGTATGTGAAGAATGCGAAAGTCTGAGTCTGATGAGTGAAATTCCCCGGCCTAACCTGGACCTAACATGCGTTATCCTCAAAAATATTGATCGAAACCAGGTTTAATCGACTGTTTCAGTGTGGTACCACACTACTACGTGTCCCAAACCGGAAAAAAACCAGGATCTGTTCAACAAGTATGTGAAAACGCGAAAGTATGAGTCTGATGAGTGAAAATCCCAGACCTATCCCAGACCTAACATGCGTTATCCTGTAAAATATTTATCAAGACCAGGTTTAATCGACTGTTTCAGTGTGGTACCACATTACTACGTGATCCAAACCAGTAAAAACCCAGGATCCGTTCAACAAGTATGTGGAGAATGCGAAAGTATGAGTCTGATGAGTGAAAATCCTCGGCCTAACCTAGACCTAACATGCGTTGTCCTCTAAAATATTGATCGAAACCAGGTTTAATTGACTGTTTCAGTGTTGCACTTCATTACTACGTGATCCAAACCAGTAAAAACCCAGGATCCGTTCAACAAGTATGTGAAGAATGCGAAAGTATGAGTGTGATGAGTGAAAAACCCCGGCCTAACCTAGACCTAACATGCGTTATCCTCAAAAATATTGATCGAAACCTGGTTTAATCGTCTGTTTCAGTGTGGTGCCACATTACTATGTGATCCAAACCAGAAAAAACCCTGTATCTGTTCAACAAGTATGTGAAGAATGCGAAAGTATGAGTCTGATGAGTGAAAATCCCAGGGCTAACCTAGACCTAACAAGCGTTATCCTCTAAAATATTTATCAAGACCAGGTTTAATTGACTGTTTCAGCGTGGTACCACATTACTACGTGACACAATCCAGAAACAGCCCAGGATCTAGCCATGAAGTATGAGAAATATGCGAAAGTATGAGCCTGATGAGGGCAAATCCTAGACCTAACCCAAACCTAACATGCGTTATCCTCTAAAATATTCATCAAGACCAGGTTTAATTGATTGTTTCAGTGTGGTCCCACATTACTACGTGATCCAAACCAGTAAAAACACAGGATCCGTTCAACAAGTATGTGGAGAATGCGAAAGTATGAGTCTGATGAGTGAAAATCCTCGGCCTAACCTATACCTAACATGCGTTATCCTAAAAAATATTGATCGAAACCAGGTTTAATCGACTGTTTCAGTGTGGTAGCACATGACTACGTGATCCAAACCAGAAAAAAACCCAGGACCTGTTCAACAAGTATTTGAAGTATGCGAAAGAATGAGTCTGATGAGGGCAAATCCCAGGCCTAAACTAGACCTAACATGCGTTATCCTCAAAAATATTGGGCAAAACCTGGTTTAATCGACTGTTTCAGTGTGGTACCACATTACTATGTGATCCAAACCTGAAAATAATCCAGGATCTGTTCAAGGAGTATGTGAAGTGTGCGAAAGTATGAGTATGATGAGGGCAAATCCCAGACCTATCCCAGACCTAACATGCGTTATCCTCTAAAATATTTATCAAGACCAGCTTTAATGGAATGTTTCAGTGTGGTACCACATTACTACGTGATCCAAACCAGTAAAAACCCAGAATCCGTTCAACAAGTATGTGGAGAATGCGAAAGTACGAGTTTGATGAGTGAAAATCCTCGGCCTAACCTAGACCTAACATGCGTTATCCTCAAAAATATTGATCGAAACCAGGTTTAATCGACTGTTTCAGTGTGGTATCACATTACTACGTGACACAATCCAGAAACAGCCCAGGATCTAGCCATGAAGTATGAGAAATAAGCGAAAGTATGAGCCTGATGAGGGCAAATCCTAGACCTAACCCAGACCTAACATGCGTTATCCTCAAAAATATTGATCGAAACCTGGTTTAATCGACTGTTTCAGTGTTGCACTTCATTACTACGTGATCCAAACCAGTAAAAACCCAGGATCCGTTCAACAACTATGTGAAGAATGCGACAGTATGAGTGTGATGAGTGAAAACCCCCGGCCTAACCTAGACCTAACATGCGTTATCCTCAAAAATATTGATCGAAACCTGGTTTAATCGTCTGTTTCAGTGTGGTGCCACATTACTATGTGATCCAATCCAGAAAAAACCCTGTATCTGTTCAACAAGTATGTGAAGAATGCGAAAGTATGAGTCTGATGAGTGAAAATCCCAGAGCTAACCTAGACCTAACAAGTGTTATCCTCTAAAATATTTATCAAGACCAGGTTTAATTGACTGTTTCAGCGTGGTACCACATTATTACGTGACACAATCCAGAAACAGCCCAGGATCTAGCCATGAAGTATGAGAAATATGCGAAAGTATGAGCCTGATGAGGGCAAATCCTAGACCTAACCCAAACCTAACATGCGTTATCCTCTAAAATATTTATCAAGACCAGGTTTAATTGATTGTTTCAGTGTGGTCCCACATTACTATGTGATACAAACCTGAAAATAATCCAGGATCTGTTCAAGGAGTATGTGAAGTGTGCGAAAGTATGAGTATGATGAGGGCAAATCCCAGACCTATCCCAGACCTAACATGCGTTATCCTCTAAAATATTTATCAAGACCAGGTTTAATTGATTGTTTCAGTGTGGTCCCACATTACTACGTGACACAATCCAGAAACAGCCCAGGATCTAGCCATGAAGTATGAGAAATATGCGAAAGTATGAGCCTGATGAGGGCAAATCCTAGACCTAACCCAAACCTAACATGCGTTATCCTCTAAAATATTTATCAAGACCAGCTTTAATTGAATGTTTCAGTGTGGTACCACATTACTACGTGATCCAAACCAGTAAAAACCCAGGATCCGTTCAACAAGTATGTGGAGAATGCGAAAGTATGAGTCTGATGAGTGAAAATCCTCGGCCTAACCTATACCTAACATGCGTTATCCTCAAAAATATTGATCGAAACCAGGTTTAATCGACTGTTTCAGTGTGGCGCCACATTACTACGTGATCCAAACCAGAAAAAAACCCAGGACCTGTTCAACAAGTATTTGAAGTATGCGAAAGTATGAGTCTGATGAGGGCAAATTCCAGGCCTAAACTAGACCTAACATGCGTTATCCTCAAAAATATTTATCAAGACCAGGTTTAATTCATTGTTTCAGTGTGGTCCCACATTACTACGTGATCCAAACCAGAAAAAACCCAGGATCCGTTCAACAAGTATGTGAAGAATGCGAAAGTATGAGTCTGATGAGTGAAAGTCCCAGGCCTAACCTAGACCAAACATGCGTTATCCTCTAAAATATTTAGCAAGACCAGGTTTAATTGATTGTTTCAGTGTGGTCCCACATTACTACGTGATCCAATCCAGAAAAAACCCAGGATCCGTCCTACAAGTATGTGAAGAATGCGAAAGTATGAGTCTGATGACTGAAAATCCCCGGCCTAACCTAGACCTAACATGCGTTATCCTCAAAAATATTGATTGAAGCCAGGTTTAATCGACTGTTTCAGTGTGGTACCACACTACTACGTGACCCAAACCGGAAAAAACCCAGGATCTGTTCAACAAGTATGTGAAAAACGCGAAAGTATGGGCCTGATGAGGGCAAATCCCAGACCTATCCCAGACCTAACTTGCGTTATCCTCAAAAATATTTATCAAGACCAGGTTTAATTCATTGTTTCAGTGTGGTCCCACATTACTACGTGATCCAAACCAGAAAAAACCCAGGATCCGTTCAACAAGTATGTGAAGAATGCGAAAGTATGAGTCTGATGAGTGAAAGTCCCAGGCCTAACCTAGACCAAACATGCGTTATCCTCTAAAATATTTAGCAAGACCAGGTTTAATAGATTGTTTCAGTGTGGTCCGACATTACTACGTGATCCAAACCAGAAAATAACCCAGGATCTGTTCAACGGGTATGTGAAGTGTGCGAAAGTATGAGTCTGATGAGGGCAAATCCTAGACCTATCCCAGACCTAACATGCGTTATCCTCTAAAATATTGATCGAAACCAGGTTTAATCGACTGTTTCAGTGTGGCGCCACATTACTACGTGATCCAAACCAGAAAAAACCCAGGATCCGTTCAACAAGTATGTGAAGAATGCGAAAGTATGAGTCTGATGAGTGAAAATCCCAGGCCTAACCTAGACCTAACATGCGTTATCCTCAAAAATATTGATCGAAACCTGGTTTAATCGACTGTTTCAGTGTGGTACCACATTACTATGTGATCCAAACCAGAAAATAACCCAGGATCTGTTCAACGGGTATGTGAAGTGTGCGAAAGTATGAGTCTGATGAGGGCAAATCCTAGACCTATCCCAGACCTAACATGCGTTATCCTCTAAAATATTGATCGAAACCAGGTTTAATTGACTGTTTCAGCGTGGTACCACATTACTACGTGATACAATCCAGAAACAGCCCAGGGTCTAGCCATGAAGTATGAGAAATATGCGAAAGTATGAGCCTGATGAGGGCGAATCCCAGACCTATCCCAGACCTAACTTGCGTTATCCTCTAAAATATTGATCGAAATCAGGTTTAATTGACTGTTTCAGCGTGGTACCACATTAGTACGTGATACAATCCAGAAACAGCCCAGGGTCTAGCCATGAAGTATGAGAAATATGCGAAAGTATGAGCCTGATGAGGGCAAATCCAAGATCTAACCCAAACCTAACATGAGTTATCCTCTAAAATATTGATCGAAACCAGGTTTAATTGAATGTTTCAGTGTGGTACCACATTACTACGTGAACCAAACCAGAAAAAACCCAGGATCCGTTCAACAAGTATGTGAAGAATGCGAAAGTATGAGTCTGATGAGTAAAAGTCCCAGGGCTAACCTAGACCTAACAAGCGTTATCCTCTAAAATATTCATCCAAACCAGGTTTAATGGACTGTTTCAGTGTGGTACCACTTTACTGCGTGATCCAAAGCAGAAGAAACCCTCGATCAGGTCAACATGTATGTTAAAACTGCGAAAGTATACCCTGGTGTGGGCAAATCCCAGGCCTAACCTAGACCTAACATGCGTTGTCCTCTAAAATATTGATGGAAACCAGGTTTAATTGACTGTTTCAGTGTTGCACTTCATTACTACGTGATCCATACCAGTAAAAACCCAGGATCCGTTCAACAAGTATGTGAAGAATGCGAAAGTATGAGTGTGGTGAGTGAAAAACCCCGGCCTAACCTAGACCTAACATGCGTTATCCTCAAATATATTGATCGAAACCTGGTTTAATCGTCGGTTTCAGTGTGTTACCACATTACTACGTGATCCAATCCAGAAATAGCCCAGGATCTAGCCATGAAATATGAGAAATATGCGAAAGTATGAGCCTGACGAGGGCAAATCCTAGACCTAACCCAGACCTAACGTGCGTTATCCTCTAAAATATTGATCGAAACCTGGTTTAATCGACTATTTCAGTGTGGTACCACATTGCTACGTGATCCAAACCAGAGAATGACCCAGGATCTGTTCAACGAGTATGTGAAGTGTGCGAAAGTATGAGTCTGATGAGGGCAAATCCCAGACCTATCCGAGACCTAAAATGCATTATCCTCTAAAATATTTATCAAGACCAGGTTTAATTGAATGTTTCAGTGTGGTACCACATTACTACGTGATCCAATCCAGAAATAGCCCAGGATCCAGCCATGAAGTATGAGAAATATGCGAAAGTATGAGCCTGATGGGGGCTAATCCTAGAACTAACCCAGACCTAACATGCGTTATCATCTAAAATATTGATCGAAACCAGGTTTAATCGACTGTTTCAGTGTGGTACCACACTACTACGTGACCCAAACCGGGAAAAACCCAGGATCTGTTCAACAAGTGTGTGAAAAACGCGAAAGTATGAGCCTGATGAGGGCAAATCCCAGTCCTATCCCAGACCTAACTTGCGTTATCCTCAAAAATATTGATCGAAACCTGGTTTAATCGACTGTTTCAGTGTGGTACCACATTACTACGTGACCCAATCCAGAAATAGCCGAGGATCTAGCCATGAAGTATGAGAAATATGCGAAAGTATGAGCCTGACGAGGACAAATCCTAGACCTAACCCAGACCAAACATGCGATATCCTCAAAAATATTGATCGAAACCGGGTTTAATCGACTGTTTCAGAGTGGTACCACATTACTACGTGATCCAAACCAGAAAAAACCCAGGATCCGTTCAACAAGTATGTGAAGAATGCGAAAGTATGAGTCTGATGAGTGAAAATCCCAGGCCTAACCTAGACCTAACAAGTGTTATCCTCAAAAATATTGATCAAAACCTGGTTTAATCGACTGTTTCAGTGAGGTACCACATTACTATGTGATCCAAACCAGAAAATAACCCAGGATCTGTTCAACGAGTATGTGAAGTGTGCGAAAGTATGAGTATGATGAGGGCAAATCCCAGACCTATCCCAGACCTAACATGCGTTATCCTCTAAAATATTTATCAAGACCAGGTTTAGTTGATTGTTTCAGTGTGGTCCCACATTACTACGTGATCCAAACCAGAAAAAACCCAGGATCCGTTGAACAAGTATGTGAAGAATGCGAAAGTATGAGTCTGATGAGTGAAATTCCCCGGCCTAACCTGGACCTAACATGCGTTATCCTCAAAAATATTGATCGAAACCAGGTTTAATCGACTGTTTCAGTGTGGTACCACACTACTACGTGACCCAAACCGGAAAAAACCCAGGATCTGTTCAACAAGTATGTGAAAACGCGAAAGTATGAGTCTGATGAGTGAAAATCCCAGACCTATCCCAGACCTAACATGCGTTATCCTGTAAAATATTTATCAAGACCAGGTTTAATCGACTGTTTCAGTGTGGTACCACATTACTACGTGATCCAAACCAGTAAAAACCCAGGATCCGTTCAACAAGTATGTGGAGAATGCGAAAGTATGAGTCTGATGAGTGAAAATCCTCGGCCTAACCTAGACCTAACATGCGTTGTCCTCTAAAATATTGATCGAAACCAGGTTTAATTGACTGTTTCAGTGTTGCACTTCATTACTACGTGATCCAAACCAGTAAAAACCCAGGATCCGTTCAACAAGTATGTGAAGAATGCGAAAGTATGAGTGTGATGAGTGAAAAACCCCGGCCTAACCTAGACCTAACATGCGTTATCCTCAAAAATATTGATCGAAACCTGGTTTAATCGTCTGTTTCAGTGTGGTGCCACATTACTACGTGATCCAATCCAGAAATAGCCCAGGATCTAGCCATGAGATATGAGAAATATGCGAAAGTATGAGCCTGACGAGGGCAAACCCTAGACCTAACCCAGACCTAACATGCGTTATACTCTAAAATATTTATCAAGACCAGGTTTAATTGATTGCTTCAGTGTGGTCCCACATTACTACGTGATCCAAACCAGAAAAAACCCAGGATCCGTTCAACAAGTATGTGAAGAATGCGAAAGTATGAGTCTGATGAGTGAAATTCCCCGGCCTAACCTGGACCTAACATGCGTTATCCTCAAAAATATTGATCGAAACCAGGTTTAATTGACTGTTTCAGTGTGGTACCACACTACTACGTGTCCCAAACCGGCAAAAACCCAGGATCTGTTCAACAAGTATGTGAAAACGCGAAAGTATGAGTCTGATGAGTGAAAATCCCAGACCTATCCCAGTCCTAACATGCGTTATCCTGTAAAATATTTATCAAGACCAGGTTTAATCGACTGTTTCAGTGTGGTACCACATTACTACGTGATCCAAACCAGTAAAAACACAGGATCCGTTCAACAAGTATGTGGAGAATGCGAAAGTATGAGTCTGATGAGTGAAAATCCTCGGCCTAACCTAGACCTAACATGCGTTGTCCTCTAAAATATTGATCGAAACCAGGTTTAATTGACTGTCTCAGTGTTGCACTTCATTACTACGTGATCCAAACCAGTAAAAACCCAGGATCCGTTCAACAAGTATGTGAAGAATGCGAAAGTATGAGTGTGATGAGTGAAAAACCCCGGCCTAACCTAGACCTAACATGCGTTATCCTCAAAAATATTGATCGAAACCTGGTTTAATCGTCTGTTTCAGTGTGGTGCCACATTACTATGTGATCCAAACCAGAAAAAACCCTGTATCTGTTCAACAAGTATGTGAAGAATGCGAAAGTATGAGTCTGATGAGTGAAAATCCCAGGGCTAACCTAGACCTAACAAGCGTTATCCTCTAAAATATTTATCAAGACCAGGTTTAATTGACTGTTTCAGCGTGGTACCACATTACTACGTGACGCAATCCAGAAACAGCCCAGGATCTAGCCATGAAGTATGAGAAATATGCGAAAGTATGAGCCTGATGAGGGCAAATCCTAGACCTAACCCAAACCTAACATGCGTTACTCTCTAAAATATTCATCAAGACCAGGTTTAATTGATTGTTTCAGTGTGGTCCCACATTGCTACGTGATCCAAACCAGTAAAAACCCAGGATCCGTTCAACAAGTATGTGGAGAATGCGAAAGTATGAGTCTGATGAGTGAGAATCCTCGGCCTAACCTATACCTAACATGCGTTATCCTAAAAAATATTGATCGAAACCAGGTTTAATCGACTGTTTCAGTGTGGTAGCACATGACTACGTGATCCAAACCAGAAAAAAACCCAGGACCTGTTCAACAAGTATTTGAAGTATGCGAAAGAATGAGTCTGATGAGGGCAAATCCCAGGCCTAAACTAGACCTAACATGCGTTATCCTCAAAAATATTGGGCAAAACCTGGTTTAATCGACTGTTTCAGTGTGGTACCACATTACTATGTGATCCAAACCTGAAAATAATCCAGGATCTGTTCAAGGAGTATGTGAAGTGTGCGAAAGTATGAGTATGATGAGGGCAAATCCCAGACCTATCCCAGACCTAACATGCGTTATCCTCTAAAATATTTATCAAGACCAGCTTTAATGGAATGTTTCAGTGTGGTACCACATTACTACGTGATCCAAACCAGTAAAAACCCAGAATCCGTTCAACAAGTATGTGGAGAATGCGAAAGTACGAGTTTGATGAGTGAAAATCCTCGGCCTAACCTAGACCTAACATGCGTTATCCTCAAAAATATTGATCGAAACCAGGTTTAATCGACTGTTTCAGTGTGGTATCACATTACTACGTGACACAATCCAGAAACAGCCCAGCATCTAGCCATGAAGTATGAGAAATAAGCGAAAGTATGAGCCTGATGAGGGCAAATCCTAGACCTAACCCAGACCTAACATGCGTTATCCTCAAAAATATTGATCGAAACCAGGTTTAATCGACTGTTTCAGTGTTGCACTTCATTACTACGTGATCCAAACCAGTAAAAACCCAGGATCCGTTCAACAACTATGTGAAGAATGCGACAGTATGAGTGTGATGAGTGAAAACCCCCGGCCTAACCTAGACCTAACATGCGTTATCCCCAAAAATATTGATCGAAACCTGGTTTAATCGTCTGTTTCAGTGTGGTGCCACATTACTATGTGATCCAATTCAGAAAAAACCCTGTATCTGTTCAACAAGTATGTGAAGAATGCGAAAGTATGAGTGTTATGAGTGAAAAACCCCGGCCTAACCTAGACCTAACATGCGTTATCCTCAAAAATATTGATCGAAACCTGGTTTTATCGTCTGTTTCAGTGTGGTACCACATTACTATGTGATCCAAACCAGAAAAAACTCAGGATCCGTTCAACAAGTATGTGGAGAATGCGAAAGTATGAGTCTGATGAGTGAAAATCCTCGGCCTAACCTAGACCTAACATGCGTTATCCTCAAAAATATTGATCGAAACCAGGTTTAATCGACTGTTTCAGTGTGGTACCACATTACTACGTGATCCAAACCAGAAAAAAACCCAGGATCTGTTCAACGAGTTTGTGAAGTGTGCGAAAGTATGAGTATGATGAGGGCAAATCCCAGACCTATCCCAGACCTAACATGCGTTATCCTCTAAAATATTTATCAAGACCAGGTTTAATTGATTGTTTCAGTGTGGTCCCACATTACTACGTGATCCAAACCAGAAAAAACCCAGGATTCGTCCTACAAGTATGTGCAGAATGCGAAAGTATGAGTCTGATGAGTGAAAATCCCCGGCCTAACCTAGACCTAACATGCGTTATCCTCAAAAATATTGATCGAAACCAGGTTAATCGACTGTTTCAGTGTGGTACCACACTACTACGTGACCCATACCGGAAAAAA
This sequence comes from Colletes latitarsis, assembly GCF_051014445.1. Lineage (NCBI taxonomy): Eukaryota > Metazoa > Arthropoda > Insecta > Hymenoptera > Colletidae > Colletes > Colletes latitarsis. Next base: position 3,446,646 of record NW_027488375.1, on the reverse strand, counting down.
CCCAGGATCTGTTCAACAAGTATGTGAAGAATGCGAAAGTATGAGTATGATGAGGGCAAATCCCAGACCTATCCCAGACCTAACATGCGTTATCCTCTAAAATATTTATCAAGACCAGGTTTAATTGATTGTTTCAGTGTGGTCCCACATTACTACGTGATCCAAACCAGAAAAAACCCAGGATTCGTCCAACAAGTATGTGCAGAAAGCGAAAGTATGAGTCTGATGAGTGAAAATCCCCGGCCTAACCTAGACCTAACATGCGTTATCCTCAAAAATATTGATCGAAACCAGGTTTAATCGACTGTTTCAGTGTGGTACCACATTACTACGTGATCCAAACCAGAAAAAAACCCAGGACCTGTTCAACAAGTATTTGAAGTACGCGAAAGTATGAGTCTGATGAGGGCAAATCCTAGACCTATCCCAGACCTAACATGCGTTATCCTCTAAAATATTTATCAAGACCAGGTTTAAATGATTGTTTCAGTGTGGTCCCACATTACTACGTGATCCAAACCAGAAAAAACCCAGGATCCGTCCAACAAGTATGTGAAGAATGCGAAAGTATGAGTCTGATGAGGGCAAATCCCAGGCCTAAACTAGACCTAACATGCGTTATCCTCAAAAATATTGATCAAAACCTGGTTTAATCGACTGTTTCAGTGTGGTACCACATTACTATGTGATCCAAACCAGAAAATAACCCAGGATCTGTTCAACGAGTTTGTGAAGTGTGCGAAAGTATGAGTATGGTGAGGGCAAATCCCAGACCTATCCCAGACCTGACATGCGTTATCCTCTAAAATAGTTATCATGACTAGGTTTAATTGATTGTTTCAGTGTGGTCCCACATTACTACGTGATCCAAACCGGAAAAAACCCAGGATCCGTTTAACAAGTATGGGAAGAATGCGAAAGTATGAGCCTGACGAGGGCAAATCCTAGACCTAACCCAGACCTAACATGCGTTACCCTCAAAAATATTGATCGAAACCTGGTTTAATCGACTGTTTCAGTGTGGTACCACACTACTACGTGACCCAAACCGGGAAAAACCCAGGATCTGTCCAACAAGTGTGTGAAGAATGCGAAAGTATGAGTCTGATGAGTGAAAGTCCCTGGGCTAACCTAGACCTAACATGCGTTATCCTCAAAAATATTGATCGAAACCAGGTTTAATCGACTGTTTCAGTGTGGTACCACATTACTACGTGATCCAAACCAGAAAAAAACCCAGGATCTGTTCAACGAGTTTGTGAAGTGTGCGAAAGTATGAGTATGATGAGGGCAAATCCCAGACCTATCCCAGACCTGACATGCGTTATCCTCTAAAATAGTTATCATGACTAGGTTTAATCGACTGTTTCAGTGTGGTACCACACTACTACGTGACCCATACCGGAAAAAACCCAGGATCTGTTCAACAAGTATGTGAAGAATGCGAAAGTATGAGTCTGATGAGGGCAAATCCTAGACCTATCCCAGACCTAACATGCGTTATCCTCTAAAATATTTATCAAGACCAGGTTTAAATGATTGTTTCAGTGTGGTCCCACATTACTACGTGATCCAAACCAGAAAAAACCCAGGATCTGTTCAACAAGTATGTGAAGAATGCGAAAGTATGAGTCTGATGAGTGAAAATCCCAGACCTATCCCAGACCTAACTTGCGTTATCCTCTAAAATATTGATCGAAACCAGGTTTAATTGGCTGTTTCAGCGTGGTACCACATTACTACGTGATACAATCCAGAAACAGCCCAGGATCTAGCCATGAAGTATGAGAAATATGCGAAAGTATGAGCCTGATGAGGGCAAATCCAAGACCTAACCCAAACCTAACATGAGTTATCCTCTAAAATATTTATCATGACCAGGTTTAATTGAATGTTTCAGTGTGGTACCACATTACTACGTGAACCAAACCAGAAAAAACCCAGGATCCGTTCAACAAGTATGTGAAGAATGCGAAAGTATGAGTCTGATGAGTGAAAGTCCCTGGGCTAACCTAGACCTAACAAGCGTTATCCTCTAAAATATTCATCCAAACCAGGTTTAATGGACTGTTTCAGTGTGGTACCACTTTACTGCGTGATCCAAAGCAGAAGAAACCCTCGAACAGGTCAACATGTATGTTAAAACTGCGAAAGTATACCCAAATCCCAGGCCTAACCTAGACCTAACATGCGTTGTCCTCTAAAATATTGATGGAAACCAGGTTTAATTGACTGTTTCAGTGTTGCACTTCATTACTACGTGATCCATACCAGTAAAAACCCAGGATCCGTTCAACAAGTATGTGAAGAATGCGAAAGTATGAGTGTGGTGAGTGAAAAACCCCGCCCTAACCTAGACCTAACATGCGTTATCCTCAAATAAATTGATCGAAACCTGGTTTAATCGTCGGTTTCAGTGTGTTACCACATTACTACGTGATCCAATCCAGAAATAGCCCAGGATCTAGCCATGAAATATGAGAAATATGCGAAAGTATGAGCCTGACGAGGGCAAATCCTAGACCTAACCCAGACCTAACATGCGGTATCCTCTAAAATATTGATCGAAACCAGGTTTAATCGACTATTTCAGTGTGGTACCACATTACTACGTGATCCAAACCAGAGAATGACCCAGGATCTGTTCAACGAGTATGTGAAGTGTGCGAAAGTACGAGCCTGATGAGGGCAAATCCCAGTTCTATCCCAGACCTAACTTGCGTTATCCTCAAAAATATTGATCGAAACCTGGTTTAATCGACTGTTTCAGTGTGGTACCACATTACTACGTGACCCAATCCAGAAATAGCCGAGGATCTAGCCATGAAGTATGAGAAATATGCGAAAGTATGAGCCTGACGAGGACAAATCCTAGACCTAACCCAGACCAAACATGCGATATCCTCAAAAATATTGATCGAAACCTGGTTTAATCGACTGTTTCAGAGTGGTACCACATTACTACGTGATCCAAACCAGAAAAAACCCAGGATCCGTTCAACAAGTATGTGAAGAATGCGAAAGTATGAGTCTGATGAGTGAAAATCCCAGGCCTAACCTAGACCTAACAAGCGTTATCCTCAAAAATATTGATCAAAACCTGGTTTAATCGACTGTTTCAGTGAGGTACCACATTACTATATGATCCAAACCAGAAAATAACCCAGGATCTGTTCAACGAGTATGTGAAGTGTGCGAAAGTATGAGTATGATGAGGGCAAATCCCAGACCTATCCCAGACCTAACATGCGTTATCCTCTAAAATATTTATCAAGACCAGGTTTAGTTGATTGTTTCAGTGTGGTCCCACATTACTACGTGATCCAAACCAGAAAAAACCCAGGATCCGTTGAACAAGTATGTGAAGAATGCGAAAGTATGAGTCTGATGAGTGAAATTCCCCGGCCTAACCTGGACCTAACATGCGTTATCCTCAAAAATATTGATCGAAACCAGGTTTAATCGACTGTTTCAGTGTGGTACCACACTACTACGTGACCCAAACCGGAAAAAACCCAGGATCTGTTCAACAAGTATGTGAAAACGCGAAAGTATGAGTCTGATGAGTGAAAATCCCAGACCTATCCCAGACCTAACATGCGTTATCCTGTAAAATATTTATCAAGACCAGGTTTAGTCGACTGTTTCAGTGTGGTACCACATTACTACGTGATCCAAACCAGTAAAAACCCAGGATCCGTTCAACAAGTATGTGGAGAATGCGAAAGTATGAGTCTGATGAGTGAAAATCCTCGGCCTAACCTATACCTAACATGCGTTATCCTAAAAAATATTGATCGAAACCAGGTTTAATCGACTGTTTCAGTGTGGTAGCACATGACTACGTGATCCAAACCAGAAAAAAACCCAGGACCTGTTCAACAAGTATTTGAAGTATGCGAAAGAATGAGTCTGATGAGGGCAAATCCCAGGCCTAAACTAGACCTAACATGCGTTATCCTCAAAAATATTGGGCAAAACCTGGTTTAATCGACTGTTTCAGTGTGGTACCACATTACTATGTGATCCAAACCTGAAAATAATCCAGGATCTGTTCAAGGAGTATGTGAAGTGTGCGAAAGTATGAGTATGATGAGGGCAAATCCCAGACCTATCCCAGACCTAACATGCGTTGTCCTCTAAAATATTGATCGAAACCAGGTTTAATTGACTGTTTCAGTGTTGCACTTCATTACTACGTGATCCAAACCAGTAAAAACCCAGGATCCGTTCAACAACTATGTGAAGAATGGGACAGTATGAGTGTGATGAGTGAAAACCCCCGGCCTAACCTAGACCTAACATGCGTTATCCTCAAAAATATTGATCGAAACCTGGTTTAATCGTCTGTTTCAGTGTGGTGCCACATTACTATGTGATCCAATCCAGAAAAAACCCTGTATCTGTTCAACAAGTATGTGAAGAATGCGAAAGTATGAGTCTGATGAGTGAAAATCCCAGAGCTAACCTAGACCTAACAAGCGTTATCCTCTAAAATATTTATCAAGACCAGGTTTAATTGACTGTTTCAGCGTGGTACCACATTATTACGTGACACAATCCAGAAACAGCCCAGGATCTAGCCATGAAGTATGAGAAATATGCGAAAGTATGAGCCTGATGAGGGCAAATCCTAGACCTAACCCAAACCTAACATGCGTTATCCTCTAAAATATTTATCAAGACCAGGTTTAATTGATTGTTTCAGTGTGGTCCCACATTACTACGTGACACAATCCAGAAACAGCCCAGGATCTAGCCATGAAGTATGAGAAATAAGCGAAAGTATGAGCCAGATGAGGGCAAATCCTAGACCTAACCCAGACCTAACATGCGTTATCCTCAAAAATATTGATCGAAACCAGGTTTAATCGACTGTTTCAGTGTGGTACCACATTACTATGTGATACAAACCTGAAAATAATCCAGGATCTGTTCAAGGAGTATGTGAAGTGTGCGAAAGTATGAGTATGATGAGGGCAAATCCCAGAACCTATCCCAGACCTAACATGCGTTATCCTCTAAAATATTTATCAAGACCAGCTTTAATTGAATGTTTCAGTGTGGTACCACATTACTACGTGATCCAAACCAGTAAAAACCCAGGATCCGTTCAACAAGTATGTGAAGAATTCGAAAGTATGAGTGTTATGAGTGAAAAACCCGGGCCTAACCTAGACCTAACATGCGTTATCCTCAAAAATATTGATCGAAACCTGGTTTTATCGTCTGTTTCAGTGTGGTACCACATTACTATGTGATCCAAACCAGAAAAAACTCAGGATCCGTTCAACAAGTATGTGGAGAATGCGAAAGTATGAGTCTGATGAGTGAAAATCCTCGGCCTAACCTATACCTAACATGCGTTATCCTCAAAAATATTGATCGAAACCAGGTTTAATCGACAGTTTCAGTGTGGCGCCACATTACTACGTGATCCAAACCAGAAAAAAACCCAGGACCTGTTCAACAAGTATTTGAAGTATGCGAAAGTATGAGTCTGATGAGGGCAAATCCCAGGCCTAAACTAGACCTAACATGCGTTATCCTCAAAAATATCGATCAAAACCTGGTTTAATCTACTGTTTCAGTGTGGTACCACATTACTATGTGATCCAAACCAGAAAATAACCCAGGATCTGTTTAACGAGTTTGTGAAGTGTGCGAAAGTATGAGTATGATGAAGGCGAATCCCAGACCTATCCCAGACCAAACATGCGTTATCCTCTAAAATATTTATCAAGACCAGGTTTCATTGATTGTTTCAGTGTGGTCCCACATTACTACGTGATCCAAACCAGAAAAAACCCAGGATCCGTCCTACAAGTATGTGAAGAATGCGAAAGTATGAGTCTGTTGACTGAAAATCCCCGGCCTAACCTAGACCTAACATGCGTTATCCTCAAAAATATTGATCGAAGCCAGGTTTAATCGACTGTTTCAGTGTGGTACCACACTACTACGTGACCCAAACCGGAAAAAACCCAGGATCTGTTCAACAAGTATGTGAAAAACGCGAAAGTATGGGCCTGATGAGGGCAAATCCCAGACCTATCCCAGACCAAACATGCGTTATCCTCTAAAATATTTATCAAGACCAGGTGTAATTGATTGTTTCAGTGTGGTCCCACATTACTACGTGATCCAAACCAGAAAAAACCCAGGATCCGTCCTACAAGTATGTGAAGAATGCGAAAGTATGAGTCTGATGACTGAAAATCCCCGGCCTAACCTAGACCTAACATGCGTTATCCTCAAAAATATTGATCGAAGCCAGGTTTAATCGACTGTTTCAGTGTGGTACCACACTACTACGTGACACAAACCAGAAAAAAACCCAGGACCTGTTCAACAAGTATTTGAAGTATGCGAAAGTATGAGTCTGGTGAGGGCAAATCCCAGGCCTAAACTAGACCTAACATGCGTTATCCTCAAAAATATCGATCAAAACCTGGTTTAATCTACTGTTTCAGTGTGGTACCACATTACTATGTGATCCAAACCAGAAAATAACCCAGAATCCGTTCAACAAGTATGTGGAGAATGCGAAAGTACGAGTTTGATGAGTGAAAATCCTCGGCCTAACCTAGACCTAACATGCGTTGTCCTCTAAAATATTGATCGAAACCAGGTTTAATTGACTGTTTCAGTGTTGCACTTCATTACTACGTGATTCAAACCAGTAAAAACCCAGGATCCGTTCAACAACTATGTGAAGAATGCGACAGTATGAGTGTGATGAGTGAAAACCCCCGGCCTAACCTAGACCTAACATGCGTTATCCTCAAAAATATTGATCGAAACCTGGTTTAATCGTCTGTTTCAGTGTGGTGCCACATTACTATGTGATCCAATCCAGAAAAAACCCTGTATCTGTTCAACAAGTATGTGAAGAATGCGAAAGTATGAGTCTGATGAGTGAAAATCCCAGAGCTAACCTAGACCTAACAAGCGTTATCCTCTAAAATATTTATCAAGACCAGGTTTAATTGACTGTTTCAGCGTGGTACCACATTATTACGTGACACAATCCAGAAACAGCCCAGGATCTAGCCATGAAGTATGAGAAATATGCGAAAGTATGAGCCTGATGAGGGCAAATCCTAGACCTAACCCAAACCTAACATGCGTTATCCTCAAAAATATTTATCAAGACCAGGTTTAATTCATTGTTTCAGTGTGGTCCCACATTACTACGTGATCCAAACCAGAAAAAACCCAGGATCCGTTCAACAAGTATGTGAAGAATGCGAAAGTATGAGTCTGATGAGTGAAAGTCCCCGGCCTAACCTAGACCTAACATGCGTTATCCTCAAAAATATTGATCGAAACCAGGTTTAATCGACTGTTTCAGTGTGGTACCACATTACTACGTGATCCAAACCAGAAAAAAACCCAGGACCTGTTCAACAAGTATTTGAAGTACGCGAAAGTATGAGTCTGATGAGGACAAATCCCAGACCTATCCCAGACCTAACATGCGTTATCCTCTAAAATATTTATCAAGACCAGGTTTAATTGATTGTTTCAGTGTGGTCCCACATTACTACGTGATCCAAACCAGAAAAAAACCAGGATCCGTCCAACAAGTATGTGAAGAATGCGAAAGTATGAGTCTGATGAGTGAAAATCCCCGGCCTAACCTAGACCTAACATGCGTTATCCTCAAAAATATTGATCGAAACCAGGTTTAATCGACTGTTTCAGTGTGGTACCACATTACTACGTGATCCAAACCAGAAAAAAACCCAGGACCTGTTCAACAAGTATTTGAAGTATGCGAAAGTACGAGTCTGATGAGGGCAAATCCCAGGCCTAAACTAGACCTAACATGCGTTATCCTCAAAAATATTGATCAAAACCTGGTTTAATCGACTGTTTCAGTGTGGTACCACATTACTATGTGATCCAAACCAGAAAATAACCCAGGATCTGTTCAACGAGTTTGTGAAGTGTGCGAAAGTATGAGTATGGTGAGGGCAAATCCCAGACCTATCCCAGACCTAACATGCGTTATCCTCTAAAATATTTATCATGACTAGGTTTAATTGATTGTTTCAGTGTGGTCCCACATTACTACGTGATCCAAACCGGAAAAAACCCAGGATCCGTTTAACAAGTATGGGAAGAATGCGAAAGTATGAGCCTGACGAGGGCAAATCCTAGACCTAACCCAGACCTAACATGCGTTACCCTCAAAAATATTGATCGAAACCTGGTTTAATCGACTGTTTCAGTGTGGTACCACATTACTACCGGACCCAAACCAGAAAAAACCCAGGATCTGTTCAACAAGTATGATAAATATGCGAAAGTATCAGCCTGATGAGGGCAAATCCTAGACCTAACCCAAACCTAACATGCGTTATCCTCTAAAATATTGATCCAAACCAGGTTTAATGGACTGCTTCAGTGTGGTACCTCTTTACTACGTGATCCAAAGCAGAAAAAAACCCAGGATCTGTTCAATAAGTATGTGAAGTATGCGAAAGTATGAGTCTGATCAGGGCAAATCCCAGGCCTAAACTAGACCTAACATGCGTTATCCTCAAAAATATTAATCGAAACCAGGTTTAATCGACTGTTTCAGTGTGGTACCACATTACTACGTGATCCAAGCCAGAAAAAAACCCAGGATCAGTTCAACAAGTATGTGAAGTATGCGAAAGTATGAGTCTGATGAGGGCAAATCCCAGGCCTAAACTAGACATAACTTTCGTTATCCTCTAAAATATTGATCGAAACCATGTTTAATTGACTGTTTTAGTGTGGTACCACTTTACTACGTGATCCAAAGCAGAAAAAACCCTCGATCAGGTCAACATGCATGTTAAAACTGCGAAAGTATGAGTCTGATGAAGGCAAATCCCAGACCTATCCCAGACCTAACATGCGTTATCCTCAAAAATATTAATCGAAACCAGGTTTAATCGACTGTTTCAGTGTGGTACCACATTACTACGTGATCCAAACCAGAAAAAACCCCAGGATCTTTTCAACAAGTATGTGAAGAATGCGAAAGTATGAGTCTGATGAGGGCAAATCCCAGACCTAAACTAGACATAACTTTCGTTATCCTCTAAAATATTGATCGAAACCAGGTTTAATTGACTGTTTTAGTGTGGTACCACTTTTCTACGTGAGCCAAAGCAGAGAAAACCCTCGATCAGGTCAACATGCATGTTAAAACTGCGAAAGTATGATCCTGATGAGGGCAAATCCCAGGCCTATCCCAGACCTAACATGCGTTGTCCTCTAAAATATTGATTCAAACCAGGTTTAATTGACTGTTTCAGTGTGGTACCACATTACTACGTGATGCAATCCAGAAAAACTCCAGGATCTAGCCATCAAGTATGAGAAATATGCGAAAGAATGTGCCTGACGAGAGCAAATCCCAGACCTAACCTAGACCTAACATGAATTATTCTCTAAAATATTTATCAAGACCAGGTTTAGTTGATTGTTTCAGTGTGGTACCACATTACTACGTGATCCAAACCAGTAAAAACCCAGGATCCGTTCAACAAGTATGTGGAGAATGCGAGAGTATGAGTCTGATGAGTGAAAATCCTCGGCCTAACCTATACCTAACATGCGTTATCCTCAAAAATATTGATCGAAACCAGGTTTAATCGACTGTTTCGGTGTGGTACCACATTACTACGTGGTCCAAGCCAGAAAAAGGCCAGGATCTGGCCAACAAGAATGCGAGAAATGCGAAAGTACGCGCCAGATGAGGGCAAATATCAGACCTAACCGAGACATTACCGGCGTTATCCCCTAAAATATTAATCGCAACCAGGTTTAATTGACTGTTTCAGTGTGGTAACACATTACTACGTGGTCCAAGCCAGAAAAAGGCCAGGATCTGACCAACAAGTATCAGAAAAATGCGAAAGTTCGAGCCAGATGAGGGCAAATACCAGACCTAACCGAGACATAACCGGCGTTATCCCCTAAAATATTAATCGCAACCAGGTTTGATTGACTGTTTCGGTGTGGTACCGCATTACTACGTGATCCAAACCAGAAAAAGGCCATGATCTGGCCAACAAGTATGCGAAAAATGCGAAAGTATGAGCCAGATGATTGCAAATACCAGAACTGTGCCTGACATAACCAGCGTTATCCTCTAAAATACGAATCGGAACACGCTTTTAATGACTGTTTCAGTGTGATAACACATTACTACGAGATCCAAACCAGAAAAATCCCAGGATCGGGCCAACAAGAATGCGAGAAACGCGAAAGTACGAGCCACATGAGGGCAAATCCCAGACCTAACCGAGACATAACCGGCGTTATCCTCCAAAATATTAATTGCAACCAGGTTTAATTAACTGTTTCAGTGTGGTACCACATTCCTACCTGATCCAAATCAGAAAAAGCCGAGGATCTGGCCAACAAGTATGCGAAAAATGCGAAACTACGAGCCAGATGAGGGCAAATCCCAGACCTAACCGAGACATAACCGGCGTTATCCTCTAAAATATTAATCGCAACCAGGTTTATTTGACTGTTTCGGTGTGGTAACGCATTACTGCGTGATCCAAACCAGATAAAGCCCAGGATCTGACCAACAAGTATCAGAAAAATGCGAAAGTTCGAGCCAGATGAGGGCAAATCCCAGACCTAACCGAGACATAACCGGCGTTATCCTCTAAAATATTAATCGCAACCAGGTTTATTTGTCTGTTTCGGTGTGGTAACGCATTACTGCGTGATCCAAACCAGATAAAGCCCAGGATCTGGCCAACAAGTATCAGAAAAATGCGAAAGTTCGAGCCAGATGAGGGCAAATCCCAGACCTAACCGAGACATAACCGGCGTTATCCTCTAAAATATTAATCGCAACCAGGTATAATTGACTGTTTCGGTGTGGTAACACATTACTACGAGATCCAAACCAGAAAAATCCCAGGATCGGGCCAACAAGGATGCGAGAAACGCGAAAGTACGAGCCACATGAGGGAAAATCCCAGACCTAACCGAGACATAACCGGCGTTATCCTCTAAAATATTAATCGCAACCAGGTTTATTTGACTGTTTCGGTGTGGTAACGCATTACTGCGTGATCCAAACCAGATAAAGCCCAGGATCTGACCAACAAGTATCAGAAAAATGCGAAAGTTCGAGCCAGATGAGGGCAAATCCCAGACCTAACCGAGACATAACCGGCGTTATCCTCTAAGATATTAATCGCAACCAGGTTTATTTGACTGTTTCGGTGTGGTACCACATTACTACGTGGTCCAAGCCAGAAAAAGGCCAGGATCTGGCCAACAAGAATGCGAGAAATGCGAAAGTACGCGCCAGATGAGGGCAAATATCAGACCTAACCGAGACATTACCGGCGTTATCCACTAAAATATTAATCGCAACTAGGTTCAATTGACTGTTTCGGTGTGGGACCACATTACTACGGGATCCAAACCAGAAAAAACCCACGATCTGTTCAACAACTATGAGAAAAACGCGAAAGTACGAGCCAGATGGGGGCAAATCCCAGACCTAACCGAGACATAACCAGCGTTATCCTCTAAAATATTAATCGCAACCAGGTTTAATTGACTGTTACGGTGTGGTACCGCATTACTACGTGATCCAAACAAGAAAGAGGCCAGGATCTGGCCAACAAGAATGCGAAAAAAGCGAAAGTACGAGCCAGATGTGGGCAAATCCCAGACCTACCCGAGACATAACCGGCGTTATCCTCTAAAATATTAATCGCAACCAGGTTTAATTGACTGTTTCAGTGTGGTACCACATTACTACGTGATCCAAACCAGAAAAAGCCCAGGATCTCGCCAACAAGTATGCGAAAAACGCGAATGTATGAGCCAGATGATTGCAAATACCACAACTAACCCAGACATAACCAGCGTTATCCTCTAAAATACTGATCGGAACCAGCTTCTATTGACTGTTTCAGTGTGGTACCACATTACTACGTGATCCACACCCGAAAAAGGCCAGGATCTGGCCAACAAGTATGCGAAAAACGTGAAAGTACGAGCCAGATGAGGACAAATCCCAGACCTAACCGAGACGTAACCGGCGTTATCCCCTAAAATGTTAATCGCAACCAGGTATAATTGACTGTTTCGGTGTGGTACCGCATTGCTACGATGATCCAAACCAGAAAGAAGCCAGGATCTGGCCAAGAAGTATGCGAAAAATGCGAAAGTATGAGCCAGATACGGGGTGGCGGGCGGTTGCGAGTTGGGGCTCGCAGCCGCCACTAAACGCGGCCCCGTCCCGCCGCTATGAGGCAGTGTGTCTACTGGGGGGACCGATTGTCCCCCCGGGGTATGGGCGCGAAAGCGCGGGCACGAGGAGGATACCGGAAGAATGCTTCGAGCGATTCCCGGTATCCTCCCAAAGCGTGCCGAAGGGTCACCGTGGGGTTTTTAGTGGGTAGGTCCCGCGCCTGTCGTTGTACGGGCGCGGGGAATCCCACACACCCCTCCCGCCTCTACCCAAGGAGGTGGGAGGGAGTCTTTCGAAGATTTTCCCCACGACAAAAAAAAAAAAAAAAAAAAAAAAAAAGAAAAACAGTATGAGCCAGATGATTGCAAATACTAGCACTAACCCAGACATAATCAGCGTTATCCTCTAAAATATTAATCGCAACCAGGTTTAATTGACTGTTTCGGTTTGGCACCGCATTACTACGTGATCCAAACCAGAGAAAGGCCAGGATCTGGCCAACAAGGATGAGAAAAATGCGAAAGTATGAGCCAGATGATTGCAAATACTTGCACTAACCCAGACATAGTCGGCGTTATCCTCTAAAATATTAATCGCAACCGGGTTTAATTGACTGTTTCCGTTTGGAACCACATTACTACGGGATCCAAACCAGAAAAAACCCAGGATCTGGCCAACAAATATGAGAAAACGCGAAAGTATGAGCCAGATGATTGCAAATACCGGAACTATCCCAGGCATAACCAGCGTTATCCTCTAAAATATTATTCGCAACCAGGTTTAATTGACTGTTTCGGTGTGGTACCACATTACTACGTGGTCCAAGCCAGAAAAAGGCCAGGATCTGGCCAACAAGAATGCGAAAAATGCGAAAGTACGCGCCAGATGAGGGCAAATACCAGACCTAACCGAGACATTACCGGCATTATCCTCTAAAATATTAATCGCAACCAGATTTAATTGACTGTTTCGGTGTGGTACCGCATTACTACGTTATCCAAACCAGAAAAAGGCCAGGATCTGGCCAACAAGTATGCGAAAAATCCGAAAGTACGAGCCAGATGATTGCAAATACCAGAACTATCCCAGACATAACCAGCGTTATCCTCTAAAATATTATTCGCAACCAGGTTTAATTGACTGTTTCAGTCTGCTGCCACTTTACTACGTGGTCCAAGCCAGAAGAAGGCCAGGATCTGGCCAACAAGTATGCGAAAAATGCGAAGGTCCGAGCCAGATGAGGGCAAATACCAGACCTATCCGAGACATAACCGGCGTTATCCTCTAAAATATTAATCGCAACCAGGTTCAATTGACTGTTTCGGTGTGGAACCACATTACTACGGGATCCAAACCAGAAAAAACCCAGGATCTGGCCAACAACTATGAGAAAAACGCGAAAGTATGAGCCAGATGATTGCAAATACCAGAACTATCCCAGGCATAACCAGCGTCATCCTCTAAAATATTATTCGCATCCAGGTTTAATTGACTGTTTCGGTGTGGTACCACACTACTACGTGGTCCAAGCCAGAAAAAGGCCAGGATCTGGCCAACAAGAATGCGAAAAATGCGAAAGTACGCGCCAGATGAGGGTAAATATCAGACCTAACCGAGACATTACCGGCGTTATCCTCTAAAATATTAATCGCAACCAGGTTCGGTTGACTGTTTCGGTGTGGGACCACATTACTACGGGATCCAAACCAGAAAAAACCCAGGATCTGTTCAACAACTATGAGAAAAACGCGAAAGTACGAGCCAGATGGGGGCAAATCCCAGACCTAACCGAGACATAACCAGCGTTATCCTCTAAAATATTAATCGCAACCAGGTTTAATTGACTGTTTCGGTGTGGTACCGCATTGGTACGATGATCCAAACCAGAAAGAGGCCAGGATCTGGCCAACAAATATGCGAAAAATGCGAAAGTATGAGCCAGATGATTGCAAATACCAGAACTAACCCAGACATAACCGGCGTTATCCCCTAAAATATTAATCGCAACCAGGTTTAATTGACTGTTTCGGTGTGGTACCGCATTACTACGTGATCCAAACCAGAGAAAGGCCAGGATCTGGCCAACAAGGATGAGAAAAATGCAAATATATGATCCAGATGATTGCAAATACCAGAACTAACCCTGACATAACCAGCGTTATCCTCTAAAATACGCATCGGAACATGCTTTTAATGACTGTTTCAGTGTGGTACCACATTACTACGTGATCCAAGCCAGAAAAAGCCCAGGATCGGGCCAACAAGAATGCGAAAAATGCGAAAGTACGAGCCAGATGAGGGCAAATCCCGGACCAAACCGAGACATAAACGGCGTTATCGTCTAAAATATTAATCGCAACCAGGTTTAATTGACTGTTTCGGTGTGGTTCTGCATTACTACGTGATCCAGACTAGAAAAAGGCCAGGATCTGGCCAACAAGTATGCGAAAAATGCGAAAGTATGAGCCAGATGATTGCAAATACCAGAACTAACCCAGACATAACCAGCGTTATCCACTAAAATATTAATCGCAACCAGGTTTAATTGACTGTTTCGGTGTGGTACTGCATTACTACGCGATCCAGACCAGAAAAAGGCCAGGATCTGGCCAACAAGTATGCGCAAAACGCGAAAGTACGAGCCAGATGAGGGCAAATCCCAGACCAAACCGAGACATAACCGGTGTTATCCTGTAAAATATTAATCGCAACCAGGTTTAATTGACTGTTTCGGTGTGGAACCACATTACTACGGGATCCAAACCAGAAAAAACTCAGGATCTGGCCGACAAGTATTCGAAAAATGCGATAGTATGAGCCAGACGAGGGCAAATACCAGACTTAACACAGACATAACCGGCGTTATCCTCTAAAATATTAAACGCAACCGGGTTTAATTGACTGTTTCCGTGTGGAACCACATTACTACGGGATCCAAACCAGAAAAAACCCAGGATCTGGCCAACAACTATGGGAAAAACGCGAAAGTATGAGCCAGATGATTGCAAATACCAGAACTATCCCAGGCATAACCAGCGTTATCCTCTAAAATATTATTCGCAACCAGGTTTAATTGACTGTTTCGGTGTGGTACCACATTACTACGTGGTCCAAGCCAGAAAAAGGCCAGGATCTGGCCAACAAGGATGAGAAAAATGCGAAAGTACGAGCCAGATGAGGGCAAATCCCAGACCAAACCGAGACGTAACTGGCGTTATCCCCTAAAATATTAATCGCAACCAGGTATAATTGACTGTTTCGGTGTGGTACCGCATTGCTACGATGATCCAAACCAGAAAGAGGCCAGGATCTGGCCAACAAGTATGCGAAAAATGCGAAAGTATGAGCCAGATGATTGCAAATACCAGAACTATGCCTGACATAACCAGCGTTATCCTCTAAAATACGAATCGGAACATGCTTTTAATGACTGTTTCAGTGTGGTAACACATTACTACGAGGTCCAAACCAGAAAAATCCCAGGATCGGGCCAACAAGAATGCGAGAAACGCGAAAGTACGAGCCACATGACGGAAAATCCCAGACCTAACCCAGACATAACGGCGTTATCCGCTAAAATATTAATCGCAACCAGGTGTAATTGACTGTTTCGGTGTGGTACCGCATTGCTACGATGATCCAAACCAGAAAGAGGCCAGGATCTGGCCAACAAGTATGCGAAAAATGCGAAAGTATGAGCCAGATGATTGCAAATCCCAGACCTAACCGAGACATAACCGGCGTTATCCCCTAAAATATTAATCGCAACCAGGTTTAATTGACTGTTTCGGTGTGGTACTGCATTACTACGTGATCCAGACCAGAAAAAGGCCAGGATCTGGCCAACAAGTATGCGCAAAATGCGAAAGTACGAGCCAGATGAGGGCAAATCCCAGACCTAACCGAGACATAACCGGCGCTATCCTCTAAAATATTAATCGTAACCAGGTATAATTGACTGTTTCGGTGTGGTACCGCATTGCTACGATGATCCAATCCAGAAAGAGGACAGGATCTGGCTAACCAGTATTCGAAAAATGCGAAAGTATGAGCCAGATGATTGCAAATACCAGAACTATGCCTGACATAACCAGCGTTATCCTCTAAAATACGAATCGGAACATGCTTTTAATGACTGTTTCAGTGTGGTAGCACATTACTACGAGATCCAAACCAGAAAAAACTCAGGATCTGGCCGACAAGTATTCGAAAAATGCGAATGTATGAGCCAGATGATTGCAAATACCAGAACTATGCCTGACATAACCAGCGTTATCCTCTAAAATACGAATCGGAACATGCTTTTAATGACTGTTTCAGTGTGGTAGCACATTACTACGAGATCCAAACCAGAAAAATCCCAGGATCGGGCCAACAAGAATGCGAGAAACGCGATAGTACGAGCCACATGAGGGAAAATCCCAGACCTAACCCAGACATAACCGGCGTTATCCGCTAAAATATTAATCGCAACCAGGTTTAATTGACTGTTTCGTTGTGGAACCACATTACTACGGGATCCAAACCAGAAAGAACCCAGGATCTGGCCAACAAGTATGCGAAAAATGCGAAAGAACGATCCAGATGAGGGCAAATCCCAGACCTATCCGAGACATAACCGGCGTTATCCTCTAAAATATTAATTGCAATCAGGTTTAATTAACTGTTTCAGTGTGGTACCACATTACTACGTGATCCAAATCAGAAAAAGCCCAGGATCTGGCCAACAAGTATGCGAAAAATGCGAAAGTACGAGCCAGATGAGGGCAAATCCCAGACCTAACCGAGACATAACCGGCGTTATCCTCTAAAATATTAATCGCAACCAGGTTTATTTGACTGTTTCGGTGTGGTAACGCATTATTACGTGATCCAAACCAGATAAAGCCCAGGATCTGGCCAACAAGTATCAGAAAAATGCGAAAGTTCGAGCCAGATGAGGGCAAATACCAGACCTAACCCAGACAAAACCGGCGTTATCCCATAAAATATTAATCGCAACCAGGTTTAATTGACTGTTTCGGTGTGGTACCGCATTGCTACGATGTTCCAAACCAGAAAGAGGCCAGGATCTGGCTAACAAGTATGCGAAAAATGCGAAAGTACGAGCCAGATGAGGGCAAATCCCAGACCAAGCCGAGACATAACCTGCGTTATCCTGTAAAATATTAATCGCAACCAGGTTTAATTGACTGTTTCGGTGTGGTACCGCATTACTACGTGATCCAAACCAGAAAAAGGCCAGGATCTGGCCAACAAGTATGAGAAATATGCGAAAGTTCGAGCCAGATGAGGGCAAATACCAGACCTAACCCAGACAAAATCGGCGTTATCCCCTAAAATATTAATCGCAACCAGGTATAATTGACTGTTTCGGTGTGGTACCGTATTGCTACGATGATCCAAACCAGAAAGAGGCCAGGATCTGGCAAACAAGTATGCGAAAAATGCGAAAGTATGAGCCAGATGATTGCAAATACCAGAACTATGCCTGACATAACCAGCGTTATCCTCTAAAATACGAATCGGAACATGCTTTTAATGACTGTTTCAGTGTGGTAGCACATTACTACGAGATCCAAACCAGAAAAATCCCAGGATCGGGCCAACAAGAATGCGAGAAACGCGAAAGTACGAGCCACATGAGGGAAAATCCCAGACCTAACCCAGACATAACCGGCGTTATCCGCTAAAATATTAATCGCAACCAGGTTTAATTGACTGTTTCGTTGTGGAACCACATTACTACGGGATCCAAACCAGAAAGAACCCAGGATCTGGCCAACAAGTATGCGAAAAATGCGAAAGAACGATCCAGATGAGGGCAAATCCCAGACCTATCCGAGACATAACCGGCGTTATCCTCTAAAATATTAATTGCAATCAGGTTTAATTAACTGTTTCAGTGTGGCACCACATTACTACGTGATCCAAATCAGAAAAAGCCCAGGATCTGGCCAACAAGTATGCGAAAAATGCGAAAGTACGAGCCAGATGAGGGCAAATACCAGACCTAACCCAGACAAAATCGGCGTTATCCCCTAAAATATTAATCGCAACCAGGTATAATTGACTGTTTCGGTGTGGTACCGCATTGCTATGATGATCCAAACCAGAAAGAGGCCAGGATCTGGCCAACAAGTATGCGAAAAATGCGAAAGTATGAGCCAGACGATTGCAAATACCAGAACTATGCCTGACATAACCAGCGTTATCCTCTAAAATACGAATCGGAACATGCTTTTAATGACTGTTTCAGTGTGGTAGCACATTACTACGAGATCCAAACCAGAAAAATCCCAGGATCTGGCCAACAAGGATGAGAAAAATGAGAATATATGATCAAGATGATTGCAAATACCTGAACTAACCCTGACATAACCAGCGTTATCCTCTGAAATACGCATCGGAACATGCTTTTAATGACTGTTTCAGTGTGGTACCACATTCCTACGTAATCCAAACCAGAAAAAGCCCAGGATCGGGCCAACAAGAATTGGAAAAATGCGAAAGTACGAGCCAGATGAGGGAAAATCCCAGACATAACCGAGACGTAACCGGCGTTATCCCCTAAAATATTAATCGCAACCAGGTTTAATTGACTGTTTCGGTGCGGTACTGCATTACTACGTGATCCAGACCAGAAAAAACCCAGGATCTGTTCAACAACTATGAGAAAAACGCGAAAGTACGAGCCAGATGGGGGCAAATCCCAGACCTAACCGAGACATAACCAGCGTTATCCCGTAAAATATTAATCGCAACCAGGTTTAATTGACTGTTTCGGTGTGGTACCGCATTACTACGTGATCCAAACCAGAGAAAGGCCAGGATCTGGCCAACAAGGATGAGAAAAATGCGAATATATGATCAAGATGATTGCAAATACCAGAACTAATCCAGACATAACCAGCGTTATCCTCTAAAATACGAATCGGAACATGCTTTTAATGACTGTTTCAGTGTGGTAACACATTACTACGTGATCCAAACCAGAAACATCCCAGGATCTGGCCGACAAGTATTCGAAAATTGCGATAGTATGAGCCTGAGGAGGGCAAATACCTGAGTTAACACAGACATAACCGCCGTTATCCTCTAAAATATTAATCGCAACCGGGTTTAATTGACTGTTTCCGTGTGGAACCACATTACTACGGGATCCAAACCAGACGAAACCCAGGATCTGGCCAACAACTATGAGAAAAACGCGAAAGTATGAGCCAGATGATTGCAAATACCAGAACTATCCCAGGCATAACCAGCGTTATCCTCTAAAATATTATTCGCAACCAGGTTTAATTGACTGTTTCGGTGCGGTACCACATTACTACGTGGTCCAAGCCAGAATAAGGCCAGGATCTGGCCTACAAGAATGCGAAAAATGCGAAAGTACGAGCCAGATGAGGGCAAACACCAGACCTAACCCAGTCATAGCCGGCGTTATCCGCTAAAATATTAATCGCAACCAGGTTTAATTGACTGTTTCGTTGTGGAACCGCATTTCTACGGGATCCAAACCAGAAAAAAACCCAGGATCTGGCCAACAACTATGAGAAAAAGCGAAAGTATGAGCCAGATGATTGCAAATACCAGAACTATCCCAGACATAACCAGCGTTATCCTCTAAAATATTATTCGCAGCCAGGTTTAATTGACTGTTTCAGTCTGGTGCCACTTTACTACGTGGTCCAAGCCAGAAGAAGGCCAGGATCTGGCCAACAAGTATGCGAAAAATGCGAAGGTCCGAGCCAGATGAGGGCAAATACCAGAACTAACCGAGACATAACCGGCGTTATCCTCCAAAATATTAATCGCAACCAGGTTCAATTGACTGTTTCGGTGTGGAACCACATTACTACGGGATCCAAACCAGAAAAAACCCAGGATCTGGCCAACAACTATGAGAAAAACGCGAAAGTATGAGCCAGATGATTGCAAATACCAGAACTATCCCAGGCATAACCAGCGTTATCCTCTAAAATATTATTCGCATCCAGGTTTAATTGACTGTTTCGGTGTGGTACCACATTACTACGTGATCCAAACCAGAAAGAGGCCAGGATCTGGCCAACAAGAATGCGAAAAATGCGAAAGTACGCGCCAGATGAGGGCAAATATCAGACCTAACCGAGACATAACAAGCGTTATCCTCTGAAATAGTAATCGCAACCCGGGTCAATTGACTGTTTCGGTGTGGAACCACATTACTACGGGATCCAAACCAGAGAAAACCCAGGATCTGGCCAACAGGTATGCGAAAAATGCGAAAGTATGAGCCAGATGATTGCAAATACCAGAACTAACCCCGACATAACAAGCGTTATCCTCTAAAATACGAATCGGAACATGCTTTTAATGACTGCTTCAGTGTGGTAACACATTACTACGTGATCCAAACCAGAAGCATCCCAGGATCGGGCCAACAAGAATGCGAAAAATGCGAAAGTACGAACCAGATGAGGGAAAATCCCAGACCTAACCGAGACGTAACCGGCGTTATCCCCTAAAATATTAATCGCAACCAGGTATAATTGACTGTTTCGGTGTAGAACCGCATTACTACGTGATCCAAACCAGTAAAAACCCAGGATCTGGCCAACAACTATGAGAAAAACGCGAAAGTATGAGCCAGATGATTGCAAATACCAGAACTATACCAGACATAACCATCGTTATCCTCTAAAATACTTATCGGAACCAGCTTCTATTGACTGTTTCAGTGTGGTACCACATTACTACGTGATCCAAACCAGAAAAGGGCCAGGGTCTGGCCAACAAGTATGCGAAAAATGCGAAAGTCCGAGCCAGATGAGGGCAAATACCAGACCTAACCGAGACATAACCAGCGTTATCCTCTGAAATAGTAATCGCAACCAGGTTTAATTGACTGGTTCAGTGTGGTACCACATTACTACGTGATCCAAACCAGAGAAAACCCAGGATCTGGCCAACAGGTATGCGAAAAATGCGAAAGTATGAGCCAGATGATTGCAAATACCAGAACTAACCCAGACATAACCAGCGTTATCCTCTAAAATATTAAACGCAACCAGGTTTAATTGACTGTTTCGGTGTTGTACCGCATTACTACGTGATCCAAACCAGAAAGAGGCCAGGATCTGGCCAACAAGAATGCGAAAAAAGCGAAAGTACGAGCCAGATGTGGGCAAATCCCAGACCTACCCGAGACATAACCAGCGTTATTCTCTGAAATAGTAATCGCAACCAGGTTTAATTGACTGGTTCAGTGTGGTACCACATTACTACGTGATCCAAACCAGAAAAAGCCCAGGATCTGGCCAACAAGTATGCGAAAAACGCGAATGTATGAGCCAGATGATTGCAAATACCAGAACTAACTCAGACATAACCAGCGTTATCCTCTCAAATACAGATCGGAAGCAGCTTATATTGACTGTTTCAGTGTGGTACCACATTACTACGTGATCCAAACCAGAAAAAGGCCTGGATCTGGCCAACAAGTATGCGAAAAACGTGAAAGTACGAGTCAGATGAGGACAAATCCCAGACCTACCCGAGACATAACCGGCCTTTATCCTCTAAAATATTAATCAAATCCAGTTTAATTGACTGTTTCGTTGTGGAACCACATTACTACGGGATCCAAACCAGAGAAAACCCAGGATCTGGCCAACAGGTATGCGAAAAATGCGAAAGTATGAGCCAGATGATTGCAAATACCAGAACCAACCCAGACATGACCAGCGTTATCCTCTAAAATATTAATCGCAACCAGGTTTAATTGACTGTTTCGGTGTGGTGCCGCATTGCTACGTGATCCAAACCAGAGAAAGGCCAGGATCTGGCCAACAAGGATGAGAAAAATGCGAAAGTACGAGCCAGATAAGGGCAAATCCCAGACCTAACCGAGACATAACCGGCGTTATCCTCTAAAATATTAATCGCACCCAGATTTAATTGACTGTTTCGGTGTGGTAACGCATTACTACGAGATCCAAACCAGAAAAAGCCAAGGATCTGGCCAACAACTATGAGAAAAACGCGAAAGTACGAGCCAGATGGGGGCAAATCCCAGACCCAACCGCGACATAACCAGCGTTATCCTCTAAAATATTAATCGCAACCAGGTTTAATTGACTGTTTCGGTGTGGTACCGCATTACTACGTGATCCAAACCAGAGAAAGGCCAGGATCTGGCCAACAAGGATGAGAAAAATGCGAATATATGATCCAGATGATTGCAAATACCAGGACTAACCCTGGCATAGCCAGCGTTATCCTCTGAAATACGCATCGCAACATGCTTTTAATGACTGTTTCCGTGTGGAACCACATTACTACGGGATCCAAACCAGAAAAAACCCAGGATCTGGCCAACAACTATGAGAAAAACGCGAAAGTATGAGCCAGATGATTGCAAATACCAGAACTATCCCAGGCATAACCAGCGTTATCCTCCAAAATATTATTCGCAACCAGGTTTAATTGACTGTTTCGGTGTGGTACCACATTACTACGTGGTCCAAGCCAGAAAAAGGCCAGGATCTGGCCAACAAGGATGAGAAAAATGCGAATATTTGATCCAGATGATTGCAAATACCAGAACTAACCCTGACATAACCAGCGTTATCCTCTAAAATACGCATCGGAACATGCTTTTAATGACTGTTTCAGTGTGGTACCACATTACTACGTGATCCAAACCAGAAAAAGCCCAGGATCGGGCCAACAAGAATGCGAAAAATGCGAAAGTACGAGCCAGATGAGGGAAAATCCCAGACATAACCGAGTCGTAACCGGCGTTATCCCCTAAAATATTAATCGCAACCAGGTATAATTGACTGTTTCGGTGTGGTACCGCATTGCTACGATGATCCAAACCAGAAAGAGGCCAGGATCTGGCCAACAAGTATGCGAAAAATGCGAAAGTATGAGCCAGATGATTGCAAATACCAGAACTAACCCAGACATAACCAGCGTTATCCTCTAAAATATTAATCGCAACCAGGTTTAATTGACTGTTTCGGTGTGGTACTGCATTACTACGTGATCCAGACCAGAAAAAGGCCGGGATCTGGCCAACAAGTATGCGCAAAATGCGAAAGTACGAGCCAGATGAGGGCAAATCCCAGACCTAACCGAGACATAACCGGCGTTATCCCCTAAAATATTAATCGCAACCAGGTATAATTGACTGTTTCGGTGTGGTACCGCATTGCTACGATGATCCAATCCAGAAAGAGGCCAGGATCTGGCTAACAAGTATGCGAAAAATGCGAAAGTACGAGCCAGATGAGGGCAAATCCCAGACCTAACCGAGACATAACCGGCGCTATCCTCTAAAATATTAATCGCAACCAGGTATAATTGACTGTTTCGGTGTGGTACCGCATTGCTACGATGATCCAATCCAGAAAGAGGCCAGGATCTGGCCAACAAGTATGCGAAAAATGCGAAAGTATGAGCCAGATGATTGCAAATCCCAGACCTAACCGAGACATAACCGGCGTTATCCCCTAAAATATTAATCGCAACCAGGTCTAATTGACTGTTTCGGTGTGGTACTGCATTACTACGTGATCCAGACCAGAAAAAGGCCAGGATCTGGCCAACAAGGATGAGAAAAATGCGAATATTTGATCCAGATGATTGCAAATACCAGAACTAACCCTGACATAACCAGCGTTATCCTCTAAAATACGAATCGGAACATGCTTTTAATGACTGTTTCAGTGTGGTAACACATTACTACGAGGTCCAAACCAGAAAAATCCCAGGATCGGGCCAACAAGAATGCGAGAAACGCGAAAGTACGAGCCACATGAGGGAAAATCCCAGACCTAACCCAGACATAACGGCGTTATCCGCTAAAATATTAATCG
Source organism: Colletes latitarsis (assembly GCF_051014445.1). Taxonomy (NCBI): domain Eukaryota; kingdom Metazoa; phylum Arthropoda; class Insecta; order Hymenoptera; family Colletidae; genus Colletes; species Colletes latitarsis. The sequence goes on along the minus strand of NW_027488375.1, from coordinate 3,422,565 downwards.
CAACCAGGTGTAATTGACTGTTTCGGTGTGGTACCGCATTGCTACGATGATCCAAACCAGAAAGAGGCCAGGATCTGGCCAACAAGTATGCGAAAAATGCGAAAGTATGAGCCAGATGATTGCAAATCCCAGACCTAACCGAGACATAACCGGCGTTATCCCCTAAAATATTAGTCGCAACCAGGTTTAATTGACTGTTTCGGTGTGGTACTGCATTACTACGTGATCCAGACCAGAAAAAGGCCAGGATCTGGCCAACAAGTATGCGCAAAATGCGAAAGTACGAGCCAGATGAGGGCAAATCCCAGACCTAACCGAGACATAACCGGCGCTATCCTCTAAAATATTAATCGCAACCAGGTATAATTGACTGTTTCGGTGTGGTACCGCATTGCTACGATGATCCAATCCAGAAGGAGGCCAGGATCTGGCTAACAAGTATGCGAAAAATGAAAAAGTACGAGCCAGATGAGGGCAAATCCCAGACCAAACCGAGACATAACCGGTGTTATCCTGTAAAATATTAATCGCAACCAGGTTTAATTGACTGTTTCGGTGTGGAACCACATTACTACGGGATCCAAACCAGAAAAAACTCAGGAATTGGCCGACAAGTATTCGAAAAATGCGAAAGTATGAGCCAGATGATTGGAAATACCAGAACTATGCCTGACATAACCAGCGTTATCCTCTAAAATACGAATCGGAACATGCTTTTAATGACTGTTTCAGTGTGGTAGCACATTACTACGAGATCCAAACCAGAAAAATCCCAGGATCGGGCCAACAAGAATGCGAGAAACGCGAAAGTACGAGCCACATGAGGGAAAATCTCAGACCTAACCCAGACATAACCGTCGTTATCCGCTAAAATATTAATCGCAACCAGGTTTAATTGACTGTTTCGTTGTGGAACCACATTACTACGGGATCCAAGCCAGAAAGAACCCAGGACCTGGCCAACAAGTATGCGAAAAATGCGAAAGAACGATCCAGATGAGGGCAAATCCCAGACCTATCCGAGACATAACCGGCGTTATCCTCTAAAATATTAATTGCAATCAGGTTTAATTAACTGTTTCAGTGTGGTACAACATTACTACGTGATCCAAATCAGAAAAAGCCCAGGAACTGGCCAACAAGTATGCGAAAAATGTGAAAGTACGAGCCAGATGAGGGCAAATCCCAGACCTAACCGAGACATAACCGGCGTTATCCTCTAAAATATTAATCGCAACCAGGTTTATTTGACTGTTTCGGTGTGGTAACGCATTACTACGTGATCCAAACCAGATAAAGCCCAGGATCTGGCCAACAAGTATCAGAAAAATGCGAAAGTTCGAGCCAGATGAGGGCAAATACCAGACCTAACCCAGACAAAACCGGCGTTATCCCATAAAATATTAATCGCAACCAGGTTTAATTGACTGTTTCGGTGTGGTACCGCATTGCTACGATGTTCCAAACCAGAAAGAGGCCAGGATCTGGCTAACAAGTATGCGAAAAATGCGAAAGTACGAGCCAGATGAGGGCAAATCCCAGACCAAGCCGAGACATAACCTGCGTTATCCTGTAAAATATTAATCGCAACCAGGTTTAATTGACTGTTTCGGTGTGGCACCGCATTACTACGTGATCCAAACCAGAAAAAGGCCAGGATCTGGCCAACAAGTATGAGAAATATGCGAAAGTTCGAGCCAGATGAGGGCAAATACCAGACCTAACCCAGACAAAATCGGCGTTATCCCCTAAAATATTAATCGCAACCAGGTATAATTGACTGTTTCGGTGTGGTACCGCATTGCTACGATGATCCAAACCAGAAAGAGGCCAGGATCTGGCCAACAAGTATGCGAATAATGCGAAAGTATGAGCCAGATGATTGCAAATACCAGAACTAACCCAGACATAACCGACGTTATCCCCTAAAATATTAATCGCAACCAGGTTTAATTGACTGTTTCGGTGTGGTACCGCATTACTACGTGATCCAAACCAGAGAAAGGCCAGGATCTGGCCAACAGGGATGAGAAAAATGCGAATATATGATCAAGATGATTGCAAATACCAGAACTAACCCAGACATAACCAGCGTTATCCTCTAAAATACGAATCGGAACATGCTTTTAATGACTGTTTCAGTGTGGTAACACATTACTACGTGATCCAAACCAGAAACATCCCAGGATCTGGCCGACAAGTATTCGAAAAATGCGATAGTATGAGCCTGAGGAGGGCAAATACCTGAGTTAACACAGACATAACCGCCGTTATCCTCTAAAATATTAATCGCAACCGGGTTTAATTGGCTGTTTCCGTGTGGAACCACATTACTACGGGATCCAAACCAGAAAAAACCCAGGATCTGGCCAACAACTATGAGAAAAACGCGAAAGTATGAGCCAGATGATTGCAAATACCAGAACTATCCCAGGCATAACCAGCGTTATCCTCTAAAATATTATTCGCAACCAGGTTTAATTGACTGTTTCGGTGCGGTACCACATTACTACGTGGTCCAAGCCAGAATAAGGCCAGGATCTGGCTAACAAGTATGCGAAAAATGCGAAAGTACGAGCCAGATGAGGGCAAATCCCAGACCTAACCGAGACATAACCGGCGCTATCCTCTAAAATATTAATCGCAACCAGGTATAATTGGCTGTTTCGGTGTGGTACCGCATTGCTACGATGATCCAATCCAGAAAGAGGCCAGGATCTGGCCAACAAGTATGCGAAAAATGCGAAAGTATGAGCCAGATGATTGCAAATCCCAGACCTAACCGAGACATAACCGGCGTTATCCCCTAAAATATTAATCGCAACCAGGTCTAATTGACTGTTTCGGTGTGGTACTGCATTACTACGTGATCCAGACCAGAAAAAGGCCAGGATCTGGCCAACAAGGATGAGAAAAATGCGAATATTTGATCCAGATGATTGCAAATACCAGAACTAACCCTGACATAACCAGCGTTATCCTCTAAAATACGAATCGGAACATTCTTTTAATGACTGTTTCAGTGTGGTAACACATTACTACGAGGTCCAAACCAGAAAAATCCCAGGATCGGGCCAACAAGAATGCGAGAAACGCGAAAGTACGAGCCACATGAGGGAAAATCCCAGACCTAACCCAGACATAACGGCGTTATCCGCTAAAATATTAATCGCAACCAGGTGTAATTGACTGTTTCGGTGTGGTACCGCATTGCTACGATGATCCAAACCAGAAAGAGGCCAGGATCTGGCCAACAAGTATGCGAAAAATGCGAAAGTATGAGCCAGATGATTGCAAATCCCAGACCTAACCGAGACATAACCGGCGTTATCCCCTAAAATATTAGTCGCAACCAGGTTTAATTGACTGTTTCGGTGTGGTACTGCATTACTACGTGATCCAGACCAGAAAAAGGCCAGGATCTGGCCAACAAGTATGCGCAAAATGCGAAAGTACGAGCCAGATGAGGGCAAATCCCAGACCTAACCGAGACATAACCGGCGCTATCCTCTAAAATATTAATCGCAACCAGGTATAATTGACTGTTTCGGTGTGGTACCGCATTGCTACGATGATCCAATCCAGAAGGAGGCCAGGATCTGGCTAACAAGTATGCGAAAAATGAAAAAGTACGAGCCAGATGAGGGCAAATCCCAGACCAAACCGAGACATAACCGGTGTTATCCTGTAAAATATTAATCGCAATCAGGTTTAATTGACTGTTTCGGTGTGGAACCACATTACTACGGGATCCAAACCAGAAAAAACTCAGGAATTGGCCGACAAGTATTCGAAAAATGCGAAAGTATGAGCCAGATGATTGGAAATACCAGAACTATGCCTGACATAACCAGCGTTATCCTCTAAAATACGAATCGGAACATGCTTTTAATGACTGTTTCAGTGTGGTAGCACATTACTACGAGATCCAAACCAGAAAAATCCCAGGATCGGGCCAACAAGAATGCGAGAAACGCGAAAGTACGAGCCACATGAGGGAAAATCTCAGACCTAACCCAGACATAACCGTCGTTATCCGCTAAAATATTAATCGCAACCAGGTTTAATTGACTGTTTCGTTGTGGAACCACATTACTACGGGATCCAAGCCAGAAAGAACCCAGGACCTGGCCAACAAGTATGCGAAAAATGCGAAAGAACGATCCAGATGAGGGCAAATCCCAGACCTATCCGAGACATAACCGGCGTTATCCTCTAAAATATTAATTGCAATCAGGTTTAATTAACTGTTTCAGTGTGGTACAACATTACTACGTGATCCAAATCAGAAAAAGCCCAGGAACTGGCCAACAAGTATGCGAAAAATGTGAAAGTACGAGCCAGATGAGGGCAAATCCCAGACCTAACCGAGACATAACCGGCGTTATCCTCTAAAATATTAATCGCAACCAGGTTTATTTGACTGTTTCGGTGTGGTAACGCATTACTACGTGATCCAAACCAGATAAAGCCCAGGATCTGGCCAACAAGTATCAGAAAAATGCGAAAGTTCGAGCCAGATGAGGGCAAATACCAGACCTAACCCAGACAAAACCGGCGTTATCCCATAAAATATTAATCGCAACCAGGTTTAATTGACTGTTTCGGTGTGGTACCGCATTGCTACGATGTTCCAAACCAGAAAGAGGCCAGGATCTGGCTAACAAGTATGCGAAAAATGCGAAAGTACGAGCCAGATGAGGGCAAATCCCAGACCAAGCCGAGACATAACCTGCGTTATCCTGTAAAATATTAATCGCAACCAGGTTTAATTGACTGTTTCGGTGTGGCACCGCATTACTACGTGATCCAAACCAGAAAAAGGCCAGGATCTGGCCAACAAGTATGAGAAATATGCGAAAGTTCGAGCCAGATGAGGGCAAATACCAGACCTAACCCAGACAAAATCGGCGTTATCCCCTAAAATATTAATCGCAACCAGGTATAATTGACTGTTTCGGTGTGGTACCGCATTGCTACGATGATCCAAACCAGAAAGAGGCCAGGATCTGGCCAACAAGTATGCGAATAATGCGAAAGTATGAGCCAGATGATTGCAAATACCAGAACTAACCCAGACATAACCGACGTTATCCCCTAAAATATTAATCGCAACCAGGTTTAATTGACTGTTTCGGTGTGGTACCGCATTACTACGTGATCCAAACCAGAGAAAGGCCAGGATCTGGCCAACAGGGATGAGAAAAATGCGAATATATGATCAAGATGATTGCAAATACCAGAACTAACCCAGACATAACCAGCGTTATCCTCTAAAATACGAATCGGAACATGCTTTTAATGACTGTTTCAGTGTGGTAACACATTACTACGTGATCCAAACCAGAAACATCCCAGGATCTGGCCGACAAGTATTCGAAAAATGCGATAGTATGAGCCTGAGGAGGGCAAATACCTGAGTTAACACAGACATAACCGCCGTTATCCTCTAAAATATTAATCGCAACCGGGTTTAATTGGCTGTTTCCGTGTGGAACCACATTACTACGGGATCCAAACCAGAGAAAACCCAGGATCTGGCCAACAACTATGAGAAAAACGCGAAAGTATGAGCCAGATGATTGCAAATACCAGAACTATCCCAGGCATAACCAGCGTTATCCTCTAAAATATTATTCGCAACCAGGTTTAATTGACTGTTTCGGTGCGGTACCACATTACTACGTGGTCCAAGCCAGAATAAGGCCAGGATCTGGCCTACAAGAATGCGAAAAATGCGAAAGTACGAGCCAGATGAGGGCAAATACCAGACCTAACCCAGTCATAACCGGCGTTATCCGCTAAAATATTAATCGCAACCAGGTTTAATTGACTGTTTCGTTGTGGAACCGCATTTCTACGGGATCCAAACCAGAAAAAAACCCAGGATCTGGCCAACAACTATGAGAAAAAGCGAAAGTATGAGCCAGATGATTGCAAATACCAGAATTATCCCAGACATAACCTGCGTTATCCTCTAAAATATTATTCGCAGCCAGGTTTAATTGACTGTTTCAGTCTGGTGCCACTTTACTACGTGGTCCAAGCCAGAAGAAGGTCAGGATCTGGCCAACAAGTATGCGAAAAATGCGAAAGTACGCGCCAGATGAGGGCAAATATCAGACCTAACCGAGACATTACCGGCGTTATCCTCTAAAATATTAATCGCAACCAGGTTCAATTGACTGTTTCGGTGTGGAACCACATTACGACGGGATCCAAACCAGAGAAAGGCCAGGATCTGGCCAACAAGGATGAGAAAAATGCGAAAGTATGAGCAAGATGATTGCAAACACCAGAACTAACCCTGACATAACAAGCGTTATCCTCTAAAATACGAATCGGAACATACTTTTAATGACTGTTTCAGTGTGGTAACACATTACTACGTGATCCAAACCAGAAGCATCCCAGGATCGGGTCAACAAGAATGCGAAAAATGCGAAAGTACGAACCAGATGAGGGAAAATCCCAGACCTAACCGAGACGTAACCGGCGTTATCCCCTAAAATATTAATCGCAACCAGGTATAATTGACTGTTTCGGTGTAGAACCGCATTACTACGTGATCCAAACCAGTAAAAACCCAGGATCTGGCCCACAACTATGAGAAAAACGCGAAAGTATGAGCCAGATGATTGCAAATACCAGAACTATCCCAGACATAACCAGCGTTATCCTCTAAAATACTTATCGGAACCAGCTTCTATTGACTGTTTCAGTGTGGTACCACATTACTACGTGATCCAAACCAGAAAAGGGCCAGGGTCTGGCCAACAAGTATGCGAAAAATGCGAAAGTCCGAGCCAGATGAGGGCATATACCAGACCTAACCGAGACATAACCGGCGTTATCCTCTAAAATATTAATCGCAACCCGGGTCAATTGACTGTTTCGGTGTGGAACCACATTACTACGGGATCCAAACCAGAGAAAACCCAGGATCTGGCCAACAGGTATGCGAAAAATGCGAAAGTATGAGCCAGATGATTGCAAATACCAGAACTAACCCAGACATAACCAGCGTTATCCTCTAAAATATTAAACGCAACCAGGTTTAATTGACTGTTTCAGTGTGGTACCACATTACTACGTGATCCAAACCAGAAAAAGCCCAGGATCTGGCCAACAAGTATGCGAAAAACGTGAAAGTACGAGCCAGATGAGGACAAATCCCAGACCTACCCGAGACATAACCGGCGTTATCCTCCAAAATATTAATCTCAACCAGGTTTAATTGAATGTTTCGTTGTGGAACCACATTACTACGGGATCCAAACCAGACAAAACCCAGGATCTGGCCAACAAGTATGCGAAAAATGCGAAAGTATGAGCCAGATGATTGCAAATACCAGAACTAACCCAGACATAACCGCCGTTATCCCCTAAAATATTAATCGCAACCAGGTTTAATTGACTGTTTCGGTGTGGTACCGCATTACTACGTGATCTAAACCAGAGAAAGGCCAGGATCTGGCCAACAAGGATGAGAAAAATGCGAATATACGATCCAGATGATTGCAAATACCAGAACTAACCCTGACATAACCAGCGTTATCCTCTAAAATATTAATCGCAACCAGGTATAATTGACTGTTTCGGTGTGGTACCGCATTGCTACGATGATCCAAACCAGAAAAAACCCAGGATCTGGCCCACAAGTATGCGAAAAATGCGAAAGTATGAGCCAGATGATTGGAAATACCAGAACTATGCCTGACATAACCAGCGTTATCCTCTAAAATACGAATCGGAACATGCTTCTAATGACTGATTCAGTGTGGTAACACATTACTACGAGATCCAAACCAGAAAAATCCCAGGATCAGGCCAACAAGAATGCGAGAAACGCGAAAGTACGAGCCAAATGAGGGAAAATCCCGGACCTAACCCAGACATGACCGGCGTTATCCTCTAAAATATTAATCGCAACCAGGTTTAATTGACTGTTTCAGTGTGGTACCACATTACTACGTGATCCAAACCAGAAAAAGCCCAGGATCTGGCCAACAAGTATGCGAAAAACGCGAATGTATGAGCCAGATGATTGCAAATACCAGAACTAACTCAGACATAACCAGCGTTATCCTCTAAAATACAGATCGGAAGCAGATTCTATTGACTGTTTCAGTGTGGTACCACGTTACTACGTGATCCAAACCAGAAAAAGGCCTGGATCTGGCCAACAAGTATGCGAAAAACGTGAAAGTACGAGTCAGATGAGGACAAATCCCAGACCTACCGGAGACATAACCGGCGTTATCCTCTAAAATATTAATCAAATCCAGTTTAATTGACTGTTTCGTTGTGGAACCACATTACTGCGGGATCCAAACCAGAGAAAACCCAGGATCTGGCCAACAGGTATGCGAAAAATGCGAAAGTATGAGCCAGATGATTGCAAATACCAGAACCAACCCAGACATAACCAGCGTTATCCTCTAAAATATTAATCGCAACCAGGTTTAATTGACTGTTTCGGTGTGGTGCCGCATTGCTACGTGATCCAAACCAGAGAAAGGCCAGGATCTGGCCAACAAGGATGAGAAAAATGCGAAAGTACGAGCCAGATAAGGGCAAATCCCAGACCTAACCGAGACATAACCGGCGTTATCCTCTAAAATATTAATCGCACCCAGATTTAATTGACTGTTTCGGTGTGGTACCGCATTACTACGAGATCCAAACCAGAAAAAGCCCAGGATCTGGCCAACAACTATGAGAAAAACGCGAAAGTACGAGCCAGATGGCGGCAAATCCCAGACCCAACCGCGACATAACCAGCGTTATCCTCTAAAATATTAATCGCAACCAGGTTTAATTGACTGTTTCGGTGTGGTACCGCATTACTACGAGATCCAAACCAGAAAAAGCCCAGGATCTGGCCAACAAGGATGAGAAAAATGCGAATATATGATCCAGATGATTGCAAATACCAGAACTAACCCTGACATAGCCAGCGTTATCCTCTAAAATACGCATCGGAACATGCTTTTAATGACTGTTTCAGTGACATAGCCAGCGTTATCCTCCAAAATACGCATCGGAACATGCTTTTAATGACTGTTTCAGTGTGGTACCACATTACTACGTTATCCAAACCAGAAAAAGCCCAGGATCTGGCCAACAAGTATGCGAAAAACGTGAAAGTACGAGCCAGATGAGGACAAATCCCAGACCTACCCGAGACATAACCGGCGTTATCCTCCAAAATATTAATCTCAACCAGGTTTAATTGACTGTTTCGTTGTGGACCCACATTACTACGGTACCCAAACCAGACAAAACCCAGGATCTGGCCAACAAGTATGCGAAAAATGCGAAAGTATGAGCCAGATGATTGCAAATACCAGAACTAACCCAGACATAACCGGCGTTATCCCCTAAAATATTAATCGCAACCAGGTTTAATTGACTGTTTCGGTGTGGTACTGCATTACTACGTGAACCAGACCAGAAAAGACCAGGATCTGGCCAACAAGTATGCGAAAAATGCGAAAGTATGAGCCAGATGATTGCAAATACCAGAACTAACCCAGACATAACCAGCGTTATCCTCTAAAATATTAATCGCAACCAGGTTTAATTGACTGTTTCGGTGTTGTACCGCATTACTACGTGATCCAAACCAGAAAGAGGCCAGGATCTGGCCAACAAGAATGCGAAAAAAGCGAAAGTACGAGCCAGATGTGGGCAAATCCCAGACCTACCCGAGACATAACCGGCGTTATCCTCTAAAATAGTAATCGCAACCAGGTTTAATTGACTGTTTCAGTGTGGCACCACATTACTACGTGATCGAAACCAGAAAAAGCCCAGGATCTGGCCAACATGTATGAGAAAGACGTGAAAGTACGAGCCAGATGAGGACAAATCCCAGACCTATCCGAGACATAACCGGCGTTATCCTCCAAAATATTAATCTCAACCAGGTTTAATTGACTGTTTCGTTGTGGAACCACATTACTACGGTATCCAAACCAGACAAAACCCAGGATCTGGCCAACAAGTATGCGAAAAATGCGAAAGTATGAGCCAGATGATTGCAAATACCAGAACTAACCCAGACATAACCGGCGTTATCCCCTATAATATTAATCGCAACCAGGATTAATTGACTGTTTCGGTGTGGTACCGCATTACTACGTGATCCAAACCAGAGAAAGGCCAGGGTCTGGCCAACAAGGATGAGAAAAATGCGAATATATGATCCAGATGATTGCAAATACCAGAACTAACCCTGACATAACCAGGGTTATCCTCTAAAATACGCATCGGAACATGCTTTTAATGACTGTTTCAGTGTGGTACCACATTACTACGTTATCCAAACCAGAAAAAGCCCAGGATCGGGCCAACAAGTATGCGAAAAATGAGAAAGTCCGAGCCAGATGAGGGCAAATACCAGACCTATCCGAGACATAACCGGCGTTATCCTCTAAAATAATAATCGCAACCAGGTTCAGTTGACTGTTTCGGTGTGGAACCACATTACTACGTGATCCAAACCAGAAAAAGGCCAGGATCTGGCCAACAAGTATGCGAAAAATGCGAAAGTACGAGCCAGATGAGGGCAAATACCAGACCTAGCCCAGACATAACCGGCGTTATCCGCTAAAATATTAATCGCAACCCGGTTTAATTGACTGTTTCGTTGTGGAGCCGCATTACTACGTGATCCAAACCAGAAAAAACCCAGGATCTGGCCAACAACTATGAGAAAAACGCGAAAGTATGAGCCAGATGATTGCAAATACCAGAACTATCCCAGACATAACCACCGTTATCCTCTAAAATACTTATCGGAACCAGCTTCTATTGACTGTTTCAGTGTGGTACCACATTACTACGTGATCCAAACCAGAAATGGGTCAGGGTCTGGCCAACAAGTATGCGAAAAATGCGAAAGTCCGAGCCAGATGAGGGCAAATACCAGACCTAACCGAGACATAACCGGCGTTATCCTCTAAAATATTAATCGCAACCCGGGTCAATTGACTGTTTCGGTGTGGCACCACATTACTACGGGATCCAAACCAGAAAAAACCCAGGATCTGGCCAACAAGTATGCGAAAAACGCGAATGTATGAGCCAGATGATTGCAAATACCAGAACTAACTCAGACATAACCAGCGTTATCCTCTAAAATACAGATCGGAAGCAGCTTCTATTGACTGTTTCAGTGTGGTACCACGTTACTACGTGATCCAAACCAGAAAAAGGCCTGGATCTGGCCAACAAGTATGCGAAAAACGTGAAAGTACGAGTCAGATGAGGACAAATCCCAGACCTACCGGAGACATAACCGGCGTTATCCTCTAAAATATTAATCAAATCCAGTTTAATTGACTGTTTCGTTGTGGAACCACATTACTACGGGATCCAAACCAGAGAAAACCCAGGATCTGGCCAACAGGTATGCGAAAAATGCGAAAGTATGAGCCAGATGATTGCAAATACCAGAACCAACCCAGACATAACCAGCGTTATCCTCTAAAATATTAATCGCAACCAGGTTTAATTGACTGTTTCGGTGTGGTGCCGCATTGCTACGTGATCCAAACCAGAGAAAGGCCAGGATCTGGCCAACAAGGATGAGAAAAATGCGAAAGTACGAGCCAGATAAGGGCAAATCCCAGACCTACCCGAGACATAACCGGCGTAATCCTCCAAAATATTAATCTCAACCAGGTTTAATTGACTGTTTCGTTGTGGAACCACATTACTACGGGATCCAAACCAGACAAAACCCAGGATCTGGCCAACAAGTATGCGAAAAATGCGAAAGTATGAGCCAGATGATTGCAAATACCAGAACTAACCCAGACATAACCGCCGTTATCCCCTAAAATATTAATCGCAACCAGGTTTAATTGACTGCTTCGGTGTGGTACCGCATTACTACGTGATCCAAACCAGAGAAAGGCCAGGATCTGGCCAACAAGGATGAGAAAAATGCGAATATACGATCCAGATGATTGCAAATACCAGAACTAACCCTGACATAACCAGCGTTATCCTCTAAAATATTAATCGCAACCAGGTGTAATTGACTGTTTCGGTGTGGTACCGCATTGCTACGATGATCCAAACCAGAAAAAGGCCATGATCTGGCCAACAAGTATGCGAAAAATGCGAAAGTATGAGCCAGATGATTGGAAATACCAGAACTATGCCTGACATAACCAGCGTTATCCTCTAAAATACGAATCGGAACATGCTTCTAATGACTGATTCAGTGTGGTAACACATTACTACGAGATCCAAACCAGAAAAATCCCAGGATCAGGCCAACAAGAATGCGAGAAACGCGAAAGTACGAGCCAAATGAGGACAAATCCCAGACCTACCGGAGACATAACCGGCGTTATCCTCTAAAATATTAATCAAATCCAGTTTAATTGGCTGTTTCGTTGTGGAACCACATTACTACGGGATCCAAACCAGAGAAAACCCAGGATCTGGCCAACAGGTATGCGAAAAATGCGAAAGTATGAGCCAGATGATTGCAAATACCAGAACCAACCCAGACATAACCAGCGTTATCCTCTAAAATATTAATCGCAACCAGGTTTAATTGACTGTTTCAGTGTGGTTCCGCATTGCTACGTGATCCAAACCAGAGAACGGCCAGGATCTGGCCAACAAGGATGAGAAAAATGCGAAAGTACGAGCCAGATAAGGGCAAATCCCAGACCTAACCGAGACATAACCGGCGTTATCCTCTAAAATATTAATCGCACCGAGATTTAATTGACTGTTTCGGTGTGGTACCGCATTACTACGAGATCCAAACCAGAAAAAGCCCAGGATCTGGCCAACAACTATGAGAAAAACGCGAAAGTACGAGCCAGATGGGGGCAAATCTCAGACCCAACCGCGACATAACCAGCGTTATCCTCTAAAATATTAATCGCAACCAGGTTTAATTGACTATCTCGGTGTGGTACCGCATTACTACGTGATCCAAACCAGAGAAAGGCCAGGATCTGGCCAACAAGGATGAGAAAAATGCGAATATATGATCCAGATGATTGCAAATACCAGAACTAACCCTGACATAGCCAGCGTTATCCTCTAAAATACGCATCGGAACATGCTTTTAATGACTGTTTCAGTGACATAGCCAGCGTTATCCTCCAAAATACGCATCGGAACATGCTTTTAATGACTGTTTCAGTGTGGTACCACATTACTACGTTATCCAAACCAGAAAAAGCCCAGAATCTGGCCAACAAGTATGCGAAAAACGTGAAAGTACGAGCCAGATGAGGACAAATCCCAGACCTACCCGAGACATAACCGGCGTTATCCTCCAAAATATTAATCTCAACCAGGTTTAATTGACTGTTTCGTTGTGGACCCACATTACTACAGTACCCAAACCAGACAAAACCCAGGATCTGGCCAACAAGTATGCGAAAAATGCGAAAGTATGAGCCAGATGATTGCAAATACCAGAACTAACCCAGACATAACCGGCGTTATCCCCTAAAATATTAATCGCAACCAGGTTTAATTGACTGTTTCGGTGTGGTACTGCATTACTACGTGAACCAGACCAGAAAAAGGCCAGGATCTGGCCAACAAGTATGCGAAAAATGCGAAAGTATGAGCCAGATGATTGCAAATACCAGAACTAACCCAGACATAACCAGCGTTATCCTCTAAAATAGTAATCGCAACCAGGTTTAATTGACTGTTTCGGTGTTGTACCGCATTACTACGTGATCCAAACCAGAAAGAGGCCAGGATCTAGCCAACAAGAATGCGAAAAAAGCGAAAGTACGAGCCAGATGTGGGCAAATCCCAGACCTACCCGAGACATAACCGGCGTTATCCTCTAAAATAGTAATCGCAACCAGGTTTAATTGACTGTTTCAGTGTGGTACCACATTACTACGTGATCGAAACCAGAAAAAGCCCAGGATCTGGCCAACAAGTATGCGAAAAACGTGAAAGTACGAGCCAGATGAGGACAAATCCCAGACCTATCCGAGACATAACCGGCGTTATCCTCCAAAATATTAATCTCAACCAGGTTTAATTGACTGTTTCGTTGTGGAACCACATTACTACGGTATCCAAACCAGACAAAACCCAGGATCTGGCCAACAAGTATGCGAAAAATGCGAAAGTATGAGCCAGATGATTGCAAATACCAGAACTAACCCAGACATAACCGGCGTTATCCCCTAAAATATTAATCGCAACCAGGTTTAATTGACTGTTTCGGTGTGGTACCGCATTACTACGTGATCCAAACCAGAGAAAGGCCAGGGTCTGGCCAACAAGGATGAGAAAAATGCGAATATATGATCCAGATGATTGCAAATACCAGAACTAACCCTGACATAACCAGGGTTATCCTCTAAAATACGCATCGGAACATGCTTTTAATGACTGTTTCAGTGTGGTACCACGTTACTACGTTATCCAAACCAGAAAAAGCCCAGTATCGGGCCAACAAGTATGCGAAAAATGCGAAAGTACGAGCCAGATGAGGGAAAATCCCAGACCTAACCGAAACGTAACCGGCGCTATTCCCTAAAATATTAATCGCAACCAGGTATAATTGACTGTTTCGGTGTGGTACCGCATTGCTACGATGATCCAAACCAGAAAAAGGCCAGGATCTGGCCAACAAGTATGCGAAAAATGAGAAAGTCCGAGCCAGATGAGGGCAAATACCAGACCTATCCGAGACATAACCGGCGTTATCCTCTAAAATAATAATCGCAACCAGGTTCAATTGACTGTTTCGGTGTGGAACCACATTACTACGGGATCCAAACCAGAAAAAAACCCAGGATCTGGCCAACAAATATGAGAAAAACGCGAAAGTATGAGCCAGATGATTGCAAATACCAGAACTATCCCAGGCATAACCAGCGTTATCCTCTAAAATATTATTCGCAACCAGGTTTAATTGACTGTTTCGGTGTGGTACCACATTACTACGTGGTCCAAGCCAGAAAAAGGCCAGGATCTGGCCAACAAGAATGCGAAAAACGCGAATGTATGAGCCAGATGATTGCAAATACCAGAACTAACTCAGATATAACCAGCGTTATCCTCTAAGATACTGATCGGAACCAGATTCTATTGACTGTTTCAGTGTGGTACCACATTGCTACGTGATCCAAACCAGAAAAAGGCCAGGATCTGGCTAACAAGTATGCGAAACATGCGAAAGTACGAGCCAGATGAGGGCAAACACCAGACCTAACCCAGACATAACCGGCGTTATCCGCTAAAATATTAATCGCAACCAGGTTTAATTGACTGTTTCGTTGTGGAACCCCATTACTGCGGGATCCAAACCAGAAAAAACCCAGGATCTGGCCAACAAGTATGCGAAAAATGCGAAAGTACGATCCAGATGAGGGCAAATCCCAGACCTAACCGAGACATAACCGGCGCTATCCTCTAAAATATTAATCGCAACCAGGTATAATTGACTGTTTCGGTGTGGTACCGCATTGCTACGATGATCCAAACCAGAAAGAGGCCAGGATCTGGCTGACAAGTATGCGAAAAATGCGAAAGTACGAGCCAGATGTGGGCAAATCCCAGACCTACCCGAGACATAACCGGCGTTATCCTCTAAACTATTAATCGCAACCAGATTTAATTGACTGTTTCGGTGTGGCGCCGCATTACTACGTGATCCAAACCAGAAAAAGGCCAGGATCTGGCCAACAAGTATGCGAAAAATGCGAAAGTACGAGCCAGATGAGGGCAAATACCAGACCTAACCGAGACATTACCGGCATTATCCTCTAAAATATTAATCGCAGCCAGGTATAATTGACTGTTTCAGTGTGGTACCAAATTACTACGTGATCCAAACCAGAAAAGGGCCAGGGTCTGGCCAATAAGTATGCGAAAAATGCGAAAGTACGAGCCAGATGAGGGCAAATCCCAGACCTAACCGAGACATAACCGGCGGTATCCTCAAAAATATTAATCGCAACCAGGTTTATTTGACTGTTTCGGTGTGGTAACGCATTACTACGTGATCCAAACCAGATAAAGCCCAGGATCTGGCCAACAACTATGAGAAAAACGCGAAAGTATGAGCCAGATGAGGATAAATCCCAGACCTACCCGAGACATAACCGGCGTTATCCTCCAAAATATTAATCTCAACCAGGTTTAATTGACTGTTTCGTTGTGGAACCACATTACTACGGGATCCAAACCAGACAAAACCCAGGATCTGGCCAACAAGTATGCGAAAAATGCGAAAGTATGAGCCAGATGATTGCAAATACCAGAACTAACCCAGACATAACCGCCGTTATCCCCTAAAATATTAATCGCAACCAGGTATAATTGACTGTTTCGGTGTGGTACCGCATTGCTACGATGATCTAAACCAGAAAAAGGCCATGATCTGGCCAACAAGTATGCGAAAAATGCGAAAGTATGAGCCAGATGATTGGAAATACCAGAACTATGCCTGACATAACCAGCGTTATCCTCTAAAATACGAATCGGAACATGCTTCTAATGACTGATTCAGTGTGGTAACACATTACTACGAGATCCAAACCAGAAAAATCCCAGGATCAGGCAAACAAGAATGCGAGAAACGCGAAAGTACGAGCCAAATGAGGGAAAATCCCGGACCTAACCCAGACATGACCGGCGTTATCCTCTAAAATATTAATCGCAACCAGGTTTAATTGACTGTTTCAGTGTGGTACCACATTACTACGTGATCCAAACCAGAAAAAGCCCAGGATCTGGCCAACAACTATGAGAAAAACGCGAAAGTATGAGCCAGATGGGGGCAAATCTCAGACCCAACCGCGACATAACCAGCGTTATCCTATAAAATATTAATCGCAACCAGGTTTAATTGACTGTTTCGGTGTGGTACCGCATTACTACGTGATCCAAACCAGAAAAAACCCAGGATCTGGCCAACAACTATGAGAAAAACGCGAAAGTATGAGCCAGATGATTGCAAATACCAGAACTATCCCAGGCATAACCAGCGTTATCCTCTAAAATATTAATCAAATCCAGTTTAATTGACTGTTTCGTTGTGGAACCACATTACTACGGGATCCAAACCAGAGAAAACCCAGGATCTGGCCAACAGGTATGCGAAAAATGCGAAAGTATGAGCCAGATGATTGCAAATACCAGAACCAACCCAGACATAACCAGCGTTATCCTCTAAAATATTAATCGCAACCAGGTTTAATTGACTGTTTCGGTGTGGTGCCGCATTGCTACGTGATCCAAACCAGAGGAAGGCCAGGATCTGGCCAACAAGTATGCGAAAAACGTGAAAGTACGAGCCAGATGAGGACAAATCCCAGACCTACCCGAGACATAACCGGCGTTATCCTCCAAAATATTAATCTCAACCAGGTTTAATTGACTGTTTCGTTGTGGACCCACATTACTACGGTACCCAAACCAGACAAAACCCAGGATCTGGCCAATAAGTATGCGAAAAATGCGAAAGTATGAGCCAGATGATTGCAAATACCAGAACTAACCCAGACATAACCGGCGTTATCCCCTAAAATATTAATCGCAACCAGGTTTAATTGACTGTTTCGGTGTGGTACTGCATTACTACGTGAACCAGACCAGAAAAAGGCCAGGATCTGGCCAACAAGTATGCGAAAAATGCGAAAGTATGAGCCAGATGATTGCAAATACCAGAACTAACCCAGACATAACCAGCGTTATCCTCTAAAATATTAATCGCAACCAGGTTTAATTGACTGTTTCGGTGTTGTACCGCATTACTACGTGAACCAGACCAGAAAAAGGCCAGGATCTGGCCAACAAGTATGCGAAAAATGCGAAAGTATGAGCCAGATGATTGCAAATACCAGAACTAACCCAGACATAACCAGCGTTATCCTCTAAAATATTAATCGCAACCAGGTTTAATTGACTGTTTCGGTGTTGTACCGCATTACTACGTGATCCAAACCAGAAAGAGGCCAGGATCTGGCCAACAAGAATGCGAAAAAAGCGAAAGTACGAGCCAGATGTGGGCAAATCCCAGACCTACCCGAGACATAACCGGCGTTATCCTCTAAAATAGTAATCGCAACCAGGTTTAATTGACTGTTTCAGTGTGGTACCACATTACTACGTGATCGAAACCAGAAAAAGCCCAGGATCTGGCCAACAAGTATGCGAAAAACGTGAAAGTACGAGCCAGATGAGGACAAATCCCAGACCTATCCGAGACATAACCGGCGTTATCCTCCAAAATATTAATCTCAACCAGGTTTAATTGACTGTTTCGTTGTGGAACCACATTACTACGGTATCCAAACCAGACAAAACCCAGGATCTGGCCAACAAGTATGCGAAAAATGCGAAAGTATGAGCCAGATGATTGCAAATACCAGAACTAACCCAGCCATAACCGGCGTTATCCCCTAAAATATTAATCGCAACCAGGTTTAATTGACTGTTTCGGTGTGGTACCGCATTACTACGTGATCCAAACCAGAGAAAGGCCAGGGTCTGGCCAACAAGGATGAGAAAAATGCGAATATATGATCCAGATGATTGCAAATACCAGAACTAACCCTGACATAACCAGGGTTATCCTCTAAAATACGCATCGGAACATGCTTTTAATGACTGTTTCAGTGTGGTACCACATTACTACGTTATCCAAACCAGAAAAAGCCTAGGATCGGGCCAACAAGAATGCGAAAAATGCGAAAGTACGAGCCAGATGAGGGAAAATCCCAGACCTAACCGAGACGTAACCGGCGCTATTCCCTAAAATATTAATCGCAACCAGGTATAATTGACTGTTTCGGTGTGGTACCGCATTGCTACGATGATCCAAACCAGAAAAAGGCCAGGATCTGTCCAACAAGTATGCGAAAATTGAGAAAGTCCGAGCCAGATGAGGGCAAATACCAGACCTATCCGAGACATAACCGGCGTTATCCTCTAAAATAATAATCGCAACCAGGTTCAGTTGACTGTTTCGGTGTGGAACCACATTACTACGTGATCCAAACCAGAAAAAGGCCAGGATCTGGCCAACAAGTATGCGAAAAATGCGAAAGTACGAGCCAGATGAGGGCAAATACCAGACCTAGCCCAGACATAACCGGCGTTATCCGCTAAAATATTAATCGCAACCAGGTTTAATTGACTGTTTCGTTGTGGAACCGCATTACTACGTGATCCAAACCAGAAAAAACCCAGGATCTGGCCAACAACTATGAGAAAAACGCGAAAGTATGAGCCAGATGATTGCAATTACCAGAACTATCCCAGACATAACCACCGTTATCCTCTAAAATACTTATCGGAACCAGCTTCTATTGACTGTTTCAGTGTGGTACCACATTACTACGTGATCCAAACCAGAAATGGGTCAGGGTCTGGCCAACAAGTATGCGAAAAATGCGAAAGTCCGAGCCAGATGAGGGCAAATACCAGACCTAACCGAGACATAACCGGCGTTATCCTCTAAAATATTAATCGCAACCAGATTCAATTGACTGTTTCGGTGTGGAACCACATTACTACGGGATCCAAACCAGAAAAAACCCAGGATCTGGCCGACAACTATGAGAAAAACGCGAAGGTACGAGCCAGATGGGGGCAAATCCCAGACCTAACTGAGACATAACCAGCGTTATCCTCTAAAATAGTAATCGCAACCAGGTTTAATTGACTGTTTCAGTGTGGTACCACATTACTACGTGATCCAAACCAGAAAAAGCCCAGGATCTGGCCACCAAGTATGCGAAATCGTGAATGTACGAGCCAGATGAGGACAAATACCAGAACTAACGCAGACATAACCAGCGTTATCCTCTAAAATATAAATCGCAACCAGGTTTAATTGACTGTTCCGTTGTGGAACCGCATTACTACGTGATCCAAACCAGTAAAAACCCAGGATCTGGCCAACAACTATGAGAAAAACGCGAAAGTATGAGCCAGATGATTGCAAATACCAGAACTATCCCAGACATAACCAGCGTTATCCTCTAAAATACTTATCGGAACCAGCTTCTATTGACTGTTTCAGTGTGGTACCACATTACTACGTGATCCAAACCAGAAAAGGGCCAGGGTCTGGCCAACAAGTATGCGAAAAATGCGAAAGTCCGAGCCAGATGAGGGCAAATACCAGACCTAACCCAGACATAACCGGCGTTATCCTCTAAAATATTAATAGCAACCAGGTTTAATTGACTGTTTCGGTGTGGTACCACATTACTACGTGATCCAAACCAGAAAAAGCCCTGGATCTGGGCAACAAGTATGCGAAAAACGCGAATGTATGAGCCAGATGATTGCAAATACCAGAACTAACTCAGACATAACCAGCGTTATCCTCTAAGATACTGATCGGAACCAGCTTCTATTGACTGTTTCAGTGTGGCACCACATTGCTACGTGATCCAAACCAGAAAAAGGCCAGGATCTGGCTAACAAGTATGCGAAACATGCGAAAGTACGAGCCTGATGAGGGCAAACACCAGACCTAACCCAGACATAACGGCGTTATCCGCTAAAATATTAATCGCAACCAGGTTTAATTGACTGTTTCGTTGTGGAACCCCATTACTGCGGGATCCAAACCAGAAAAAACCCAGGATCTGGCCAACAAGTATGCGAAAAATGCGAAAGTACGATCCAGATGAGGGCAAATCCCAGACCTAACCGAGACATAACCAGCGCTATCCTCTAAAATATTAATCGCAACCAGGTATAATTGACTGTTTCGGTGTGGTACCGCATTGCTACGATGATCCAAACCGGAAAGAGGCCAGGATCTGGATAACAAGTATGCGAAAAATGCGAAAGTACGAGCCTGATGAGGGAAAATCCCAGACCTAACCGAGACGTAACCGGCGTTATCCCCTAAGATATTAATCGCAACCAGGTTTAATTGACTGTTTCGGTGTGGAACCACATTACTACGGGATCCAAACCAGAAAAAACTCAGGATCTGGCCGACAAGTATACGAAAAATGCGATAGTATGAGCCAGAGGAGGGCAAATACCAGACCTAACACAGACATAACCTGCGTTATCCTCTAAAATATTAATCGCAACCGGGTTTAATTGACTGTTTCGGTGTGGAAACACATTACTACGGGATCCAAACCAGAAAAAACCCAGGATCTGGCCAACAACTATAAGAAAAACGCGAGAGTATGAGCCAGATGATTGCAAATACCAGAACTATCCCAGGCATAACCAGCGTTATCCTCTAAAATATTATTCGCAACCAGGTTTAATTGACTGTTTCAGTCTGGTGCCACTTTACTACGTGGTCCAAGACAGAAGAAGGCCAGGATCTGGCCAACAAGTATGCGAAAAATGCGAAGGTCCGAGCCAGATGAGGGCAAATACCAGAACTAACCGAGACATAACCGGCGTTATCCTCTAAAATATTAATCGCAACCAGGTTCAATTGACTGTTTCGGTGTGGAACCACATTACTACGGGATCCAAACCAGAAAAAACCCAGGATCTGGCCAACAACTATAAGAAAAACGCGAAAGTATGAGCCAGATGATTCCAAATACCAGAACTATCCCAGGCATAACCAGGGTTATCCGCTAAAATATTATTCGCAACCAGGTTTAATTGACTGTTTCGGTGTGGTACCACATTACTAAGTGGTCCAAGCCAGAATAAGGCCAGGGTCTGGCCAACAAGAATGCGAAAAATGCGAAAGTACGCGCCAGATGAGGGCAAATACCAGACCTAACCGAGACATTACCGGCATTATCCTCTAAAATATTAATCGCAACCAGATTTAATTGACTGTTTCGGTGTGGCGCCGCATTACTACGTGATCCAAACCAGAAAAAGGCCAGGATCTGGCCAACAAGTATGCGAAAAATGCGAAAGTTCGAGCCAGATGAGGGCAAATACCAGACCTAACCCGGACATAACCGGCGTTATCCGCTAAAATATTAATCGCAACCAGGTTTAATTGACTGTTTCGTTGTGGAACCGCATTACTACGGGATCCAAACCAGAAAAAAACCCAGGACCTGGCCAACAACTATGAGAAAAAGCAAAAGTATGAGCCAGATGATTGCAAATACCAGAACTATCCCAGACATAACCAGCGTTATCCTCTAAAATATTATTCGCAACCAGGTTTAATTGACTGTTTCAGTCTGGTGCCACTTTACTACGTGGTCCAAGACAGAAGAAGGCCAGGATCTGTCCAACAAGTATGCGAAAAATGCGAAGTTCCGAGCCAGATGAGGGCAAATACCAGACCTAACCGAGACATAACCGGCGTTATCCTCTAAGATATTAATCGCAACCAGGTTCAATTGACTGTTTCGGTGTGGAACCACATTACTACGGGATCCAAACCAGAAAAAACCCAGGATCTGGCCAACAACTATGTGAAAAACGCGAAAGTATGAGCCAGATGATTGCAAATACCAGAACTATCCCAGGCATAACCAGCGTTATCCTCTAAAATATTATTCGCAACCAGGTTTAATTGACTGTTTCGGTGTGGTACCACATTACTACGTGGTCCAAGCCAGAAAAAGGCCAGGATCTGGCCAACAAGAATGCGATAAATGCGAAAGTACGCGCCAGATGAGGGCAAATACCAGACCTAACCGAGACATTACCGGCATTATCCTCTAAAATATTAATCGCAACCAGATTTAATTGACTGTTTCGGTGTGGTACCGCATTACTACGTGATCCAAACCAGAAAAAGCCCAGGATCTGGCCAACAAGTATGCGTAAAATGCGAAGTTCCGACCCAGATGAGGGCAAATACCAGACCAAACCGAGACATAACCGGCGTTATCCTCTAAAATATTAATCGCAACCAGGTTTAATTGACTGTTTCGTTGTGGAACCGCATTACTACGGGATCCAAACCAGAAAAAAACCCAGGACCTGGCCAACAACTATGAGAAAAAGCAAAAGTATGAGCCAGATGATTGCAAATACCAGAACTATCCCAGGCGTAACCAGGGTTATCCGCTAAAATATTATTCGCAACCAGGTTTAATTGACTGTTTCGGTGTGGTACCACATTACTACGTGGTCCAAGCCAGAAAAAGGCCAGGGTCTGGCCAACAAGAATGCGAAAAATGCGAAAGTACGCGCCAGATGAGGGCAAATACCAGACCTAACCGAGACATTACCGGCATTATCCTCTAAAATATTAATCGCAACCAGATTTAATTGACTGCTTCGGTGTGGCGCCGCATTACTACGTGATCCAAACCAGAAAAAGGCCAGGATCTGGCCAACAAGTATGCGAAAAATGCGAAAGTACGAGCCAGATGAGGGCAAATACCAGACCTAACCCGGACATAACCGGCGTTATCCGCTAAAATATTAATCGCAACCAGGTTTAATTGACTGTTTCGTTGTGGAACCGCATTACTACGGGATCCAAACCAGAAAAAAACCCAGGACCTGGCCAACAACTATGAGAAAAAGCAAAAGTATGAGCCAGATGATTGCAAATACCAGAACAATCCCAGACATAACCAGCGTTATCCTCTAAAATATTATTCGCAACCAGGTTTAATTGACTGTTTCAGTCTGGTGCCACTTTACTACGTGGTCCAAGACAGAAGAAGGCCAGGATCTGGCCAACAAGTATGCGAAAAATGCGAAGTTCCGAGCCAGATGAGGGCAAATACCAGACCTAACCGAGACATAACCGGCGTTATCCTCTAAAATATTAATCGCAACCAGGTTCAATTGACTGTTTCGGTGTGGAACCACATTACTACGGGATCCAAACCAGAAAAAACCCAGGATCTGGCCAACAACTATGTGAAAAACGCGAAAGTATGAGCCAGATGATTGCAAATACCAGAACTATCCCAGGCATAACCAGCGTTATCCTCTAAAATATTATTCGCAACCAGATTCAATTGACTGTTTCGGTGTGGAACCACATTACTACGGGATCCAAACCAGAAAAAACCCAGGATCTGGCCGACAACTATGAGAAAAACGCGAAGGTACGAGCCAGATGGGGGCAAATCCCAGACCTAACTGAGACATAACCAGCGTTATCCTCTAAAATAGTAATCGCAACCAGGTTTAATTGACTGTTTCAGTGTGGTACCACATTACTACGTGATCCAAACCAGAAAAAGCCCAGGATCTGGCCACCAAGTATGCGAAATCGTTAATGTACGAGCCAGATGAGGACAAATACCAGAACTAACGCAGACATAACCAGCGTTATCCTCTAAAATATAAATCGCAACCAGGTTTAATTGACTGTTCCGTTGTGGAACCGCATTACTACGTGATCCAAACCAGTAAAAACCCAGGATCTGGCCAACAACTATGAGAAAAACGCGAAAGTATGAGCCAGATGATTGCAAATACCAGAACTATCCCAGACATAACCAGCGTTATCCTCTAAAATACTTATCGGAACCAGCTTCTATTGACTGTTTCAGTGTGGTACCACATTACTACGTGATCCAAACCAGAAAAGGGCCAGGGTCTGGCCAACAAGTATGCGAAAAATGCGAAAGTCCGAGCCAGATGAGGGCAAATACCAGACCTAACCCAGACATAACCGGCGTTATCCTCTAAAATATTAATAGCAACCAGGTTTAATTGACTGTTTCGGTGTGGTACCACATTACTACGTGATCCAAACCAGAAAAAGCCCTGGATCTGGGCAACAACTATGCGAAAAACGCGAATGTATGAGCCAGATGATTGCAAATACCAGAACTAACTCAGACATAACCAGCGTTATCCTCTAAGATACTGATCGGAACCAGCTTCTATTGACTGTTTCAGTGTGGCACCACATTGCTACGTGATCCAAACCAGAAAAAGGCCAGGATCTGGCTAACAAGTATGCGAAACATGCGAAAGTACGAGCCAGATGAGGGCAAACACCAGACCTAACCCAGACATAACGGCGTTATCCGCTAAAATATTAATCGCAACCAGGTTTAATTGACTGTTTCGTTGTGGAACCCCATTACTGCGGGATCCAAACCAGAAAAAACCCAGGATCTGGCCAACAAGTATGCGAAAAATGCGAAAGTACGATCCAGATGAGGGCAAATCCCAGACCTAACCGAGACATAACCAGCGCTATCCTCTAAAATATTAATCGCAACCAGGTATAATTGACTGTTTCGGTGTGGTACCGCATTGCTACGATGTTCCAAACCGGAAAGAGGCCAGGATCTGGATAACAAGTATGCGAAAAATGCGAAAGTACGAGCTTGATGAGGGAAAATCCCAGACCTAACCGAGACGTAACCGGCGTTATCCCCTAAGATATTAATCGCAACCAGGTTTAATTGACTGTTTCGGTGTGGAACCACATTACTACGGGATCCAAACCAAAAAAAACTCAGGATCTGGCCGACAAGTATACGAAAAATGCGATAGTATGAGCCAGAGGAGGGCAAATACCAGACCTAACACAGACATAACCTGCGTTATCCTCTAAAATATTAATCGCAACCGGGTTTAATTGACTGTTTCGGTGTGGAAACACATTACTACGGGATCCAAACCAGAAAAAACCCAGGATCTGGCCAACAACTATAAGAAAAACGCGAGAGTATGAGCCAGATGATTGCAAATACCAGAACTATCCCAGGCATAACCAGCGTTATCCTCTAAAATATTATTCGCAACCAGGTTTAATTGACTGTTTCAGTCTGGTGCCACTTTACTACGTGGTCCAAGACAGAAGAAGGCCAGGATCTGGCCAACAAGTATGCGAAAAATGCGAAGGTCCGAGCCAGATGAGGGCAAATACCAGACCTAACCGAGACATAACCGGCGTTATCCTCTAAAATATTAATCGCAACCAGGTTCAATTGACTGTTTCGGTGTGGAACCACATTACTACGGGATCCAAACCAGAAAAAAACCCAGGATCTGG